>NC_092338.1:144923750-145642500 GCF_046630445.1 Rutidosis leptorrhynchoides
AGTTTATTGCGATTTTCTGAGGAATCTGACTGATAGTTACCATTTGAAAAAATGGTAATGATCTATTTGCTGGATCTAAGTGTTGGTTTATTAGTGGTTAAATATGGTTTAATTGCGAGTTCTGATGGAGTTTTAACCAAGTGATGATCTTTGAGAAACACAGAATGTGGTGTCAAATTCGTGTATCGATGTTATTTGATGGAAATAAGTTGCTGATATTTGTCCCATGGCTGTATTAGTGGATGTCCGCTATAAGAAATCATTAACGGTATGATTGAAAGTGATTTGAGACTTGTGTTCGTAATAATTCTTACTATTGACGGTATGATCAAAGACATGTTCTAGCCGATGAAACATCTGGTAAGTAACGCCATTATTGCGAGGAGTATGATAAATTTCTTAAATAATGGATTGGTAATGGGAATTTAGTTACAGATTTAGTTAATAACAGTATAATCAGTGTTGATATTGTGATGCAGTAATTGTGGAAATCGAATAAGTATGTGTTCTCATGTGATGCGATGACAACAAAATGATGATATTGAATGTATTGAATTGGGAATTTTGATGGAATTATCTTATGGGTAATCTCGAGAACCTAACGGAAATGGTTTGATTCGATGAATTTAAAGGTGAACTACCATTGGTATCTATGACTATGAGAATTAGTATGTAATGGCAGTTTTGACGTGGAACTTTTCACGAAAAACCATAGAAATCAAAACTTTGGTGTAAATTAGAGAGTTAAATGGTGGGCAGTTACCGATGATTCGAGAATACAGTGTGTAAACAAAAACTTGATATGAATCATTTCATAGAAATTTGTTAGAACGATGATGGGTTGATGTATCTCCTATGAATTGTCTCGTGTTTGAAAGGAGGTTAACTGTAATTTGGCATTAAATTGATGGGTTGTTATCCTTTTAACTTAACACTCAGATAGAAAATGACTTGCCTCTGCAAGCAACGAGTGTGATACTATAGATAAATGTATGATAGATTGTCACTGTTATGTTGGGAAATTGGAAATAGTGGATCAACTTATGTCGAAATTGATCATATTGATGGTAGTCGTAACGATAAAGTTGGTAATTGACTACGAGACAATAATTTTTCAAGTTTGGTTAATTTAGATAACAAGTTGCCAGATGAGAAGACTCGTCGAGTAATAAACCTAATTAGGTAGTATCTGTGGAAGTAAAACATGTTTTATCCTGGTTCCCAAAGTGACCTATGGTTTAATGTTTGTTACCGTTGACCCTTGTGCCTATGATTGACCAGATTCCGAGGAAGGAATCTCTTTAGGGGGGGGGGGGGTGCATTTGTAACAGACAGAATCCTGGGTTAGACGTAAGATGACTATTATTCCCCTAGGTTTATGTGTACCTTATTTTATGCTTTTATTTTAATAATATGTTTAGTATTAATTTTGTATGTGATTAAGACCAGTTTGTGATAAGGGTCACAAAACAGGCTCGTTTGTCTAATTTGGACTTCATTAGGACTGCCTAAGAGAGTACGAAAAATATCAGATAACTGTTAATATACGTGTGTTATGGGGTATGGGTTTATACCCAAATATGTATGTTTCCATATGCTCCTTGAGTTCATTTTCTAGAAATCTCCCAATGAACCCCGTACCTCGTTTTTGTAACGCATAAACCTTAATTGATTCAAACTTGAAATTAGATTAAGAAGCTTTAGAGACTCATTTCTTGCATCATTCTAAGCATATATCCGGTTTGTTTGCTTGAATTCGTGTTTTAATTCTTAGAAATTAGGGTTCTTGAGCTTTTAGTGAAAAAGTGAGTTTTGATGCTTGGATCAAGATGAATTTTGTTTGTTAGTTTTAATTGATGTTAGATTCTTGTTCTATAGTTGTGATATGATGTTTATGGAGTGGTTTTGTGACCAGAACAAGCAAAAATCAAGATTTGGGGTCAAAGACCCAAAAACAGCGAACGAGTGATGTTCTTCAGCTCCCACGCGTTTGAGCTCAACCGCGCGTTTGACCATGCGTTTGAGCACAACGCATGTTTGAGGGCAACCATGCGTTTGAGCTCAACCATGCGGTTGACCACGCGGTTGAGGGCTCAACCTTGTCAGCTTTTGGTAAAATTAAAAAGGTCGTAACTTTCAAGCCGTAACCCCATTTTTTACAATTAAACTATCGTTGGAGTTGTCTTGAGGTCTACTTTCCAATGGTATGGTTTTAAAAACTAAATTGAACTTTATATTTGAGTCAAATTACAATATAAGTGTGTATGCTTCGTTTTATGCACATCCGGGGTTACTATTGAAGGGGGAATTGTATAATCTTGTCATATATGGATGGGGACATATATGAGTTGGGTTTTGTGCTCGTATTGTGCTTTATTTGGATCTGCAGATCACTGACTTCTTATATCATTCTCAGGTGGAAAAGAGAAAGAGAAGGCTCCGAAAGATTAGACCTCTGAGAATCATCAGTTGCTGGTAATTGGTGAGTGGTTCTATCTTTGGATGGAGTTTAAGTAGCAAGTCATACTACTATGGTTTTTTCTGATTACCCTATGTAGTGTAGTAATTGCCATGTTAGTTGGATTATTGCATGCTCTGTGAATTGTATGTTGTATATGTGCACTGTGTTTGACACCAGCCATTGCTAGGGCGTTTGGGGACTTTCAACCATTCCTAGAGCGGTTGAAGTCCGTATGAGGTCAAACATTCCAAGGGCAGTTGAGTTCATAACCTGCATTCTGCTTGCAGAAACTAGATGAGAAGGACTATCGGTAGACTCTAGCCTGATCAGCTGGGTAATGTGCCTGTACAAGCCACCGATCCTCATATTATCTTTACATGTATGCTTATTGGTTGTAGGCATGATCATTGATTTATATATGATTAATGCTTAAGCTTATTCTGTAAGATAGATTCCATTCACTTAGCCGAGTGTTAATCCCTCATATTTCCACCCTTGCAGGTTTAGGTTCTGTAGTTTGGCAGGGTGCTGGAGTTTGATTTGACTAGTGAACTCTGATGTGGACTTTTGTGACATGTGTTTTGTAATAACGTGACACCGTTTTTGAATGTTAAACTTATTTAAGTGGCTTTTTGTACTGATGTAATTAAAGTTGTGATTTTATTAAGTAAGACTTTTGCTGTGTTATAAAAAAATGGAAAAATGGTCGGTGTTACATCAGGGCTTATACAAAACGCTAGGCAGTCTGATTTATACCTTAGATTGCTCTTCTAGCCAGAACACGCTGAATGGGTATTTATAAAAATTTGCCTTTAGTATTTTTTTTTATGTCCTTTGAGCATCTTTTCCGGATTGTAATGAGTTTATTATGCGTGTAAACGATATGACTGATGTCACCACCGTGGTATGGCCAAAACAGACGATTTTATTTATGCGGTGTCATTAGGCCGCAAGGCGTCGGAATCGACCACAATCAAGGTGGTAATGGGTTTTAAATTTATATTTTGCGGGACCTAAATCTTACTACTCCTTATTATGAGTAAGGGAAGTATGACCTAGGGTCGTATTTTTGAGATATCAGTAGAATCGAACCTATATCTAAAACTTAAGATAATTCTAAGGTGCGGGAGTAGTGGTTTATTACCTAATTTTGGGTTTTCTAGTTTATAAGATAAAGTAAAGTAAATACGATAAAATTTATAATTCAGATAAAGTTAAAACAAGTGCATGCTATGATTTCGTCAGTTACTTTACCGGGATTAGGAATACTGGCTCATGGATAGGCAGTGACTTTGTATTTACTACACTAGTCCTAAACGCCCCTGTCATAAGATATGTCACTGGGTAATGCGATAGGCTTGAAGATTTTGAATAGACAGCAACGTCCCTTACCCCCGGCGCCCGTGCAGTCTGACTACAGACATACACGTTCAGACGGCTCATCCGATTGAGCGAATCGGTTGGGTGACGTATTAACATTCCACAATGGTCTAAACTTTATTAAGCATAATAAAATACATGGTTTTCCATATCCGAGAGACGTGATGTGCCTCGATGCTTTCGTTAATGATTGGTTTTAAAAGATAGTTAGGCCCATAAAAGAGTTCAACCATAAAGAACACCATGGCCAAGTCAAGTTGACTTCCATGAACATGTTCAGTTATCCTAACCGTCCAATCCTTTATGTGTTCGAACAAACAGTTCCTTAATTAACCAAGAATACCTCAAGCAGGGTGCAATGCTTGAGACCGCGTTATGGTGAAGTGTACTAGTCAACACTAACCGTGTTCCATGACCTTACTTAACAGAGGTACAGCTTACAATAACCGTTGTGCTTTAGCGTGCATGTACAAAGTTTATATTCTTGGTGACTACACTAGCATGGTCTAGGACCGACAATGCACTAGGGGTCTAGTTAGATGTTTCACTACGAAAGAGTCCTCAGTCGGAATCCAAGGCTCGGTGGACTTACTACAACTTGTGTGCCTCAGTCAAACTCACATTGTATCCGATAGACTTCTCTTACCAAGGGGTGACACAGATAGTGTACTCTGAATCGGGGTTCGCAACTTCCCAATAATAGAGCCAATAACTACGTTCTATTAGTTGGAAAAGCGATTGAGTTCAAAGCATAATCGGAAAGCATTTTGACAACATACACAAGCCATAATAAAACTTCGGCATTATAACTGACTACGTCATACATACACTAAAGATAACTACTCGCTAATCATGGCAACAACATCACAAAGCATAATAATGGAAGACATTATATAAAGACAAAAGATAGAAGTACCAGTAGATTTAACGAGTTCTGAATACAAAAGTGACAACTTCAAACTCCAGACCGCTCCTAATACAATCTTCGGCGATTTTCTCGGGGTATTAGGTTTCCCGTACGGAGTTGAAAGCCTTGAGAGTATGACTAATATTGTACAAGAGAGAGAAAGAAGTGAATTGAAGTGTGTGTTCAAAATGAATGACAAAGACCCTTTAAATAAGCTTGATTTTTTCCTGCAAATGTCTGGCAGGCCGTTTGGCAAGCCGTTTGTCAGGCCGTTTGCTGGGGCCGTTTGCCAAGCCAGGCCGTTTGCTGAGGCCGTTTGATCTGGGCGTGTGGCAGGCCATTTTCAAGACAGGCATGCCGTTTAGCAAGCCGTTTGTAAGCCAGGCAGGCCATTTGGCTTGCTAATTTGCTGGATCGTAACTTGATTTCTTGTCTTTCACCGTTTTCGCTGTAGAATCTTTGTTTTAGCTCCGATTTTCTTGATTCTTTTTGCACTGTCTCCGTAATCACTTGTTCTTCAATTTTAATCATCGAAGCGGGTATTTTGGCGATAAAGTTTAGAACTTCATTGTTTTTGGGCCTTAATACTGAGGTAAAAACGTGACTTTTTAGCCGATATCAAATATCCCACACTTAGACTTTGCTTGTCCTCAAGCAAACTCTCATTTTTTGTAAAGAAATCTTTTCAAAGTTTCTTTTCTAATAGCCTAAGCGGTTTGCTTTTATTATAAGAGCGAAAGATAAGGTGAGTCATTTATGTTAGGGTTAAAACTATCTCTGCAAGCATGCGAGGAGGTACATGACTTAGGCTAGTTTTCACGGGTCACTAAAATCACTCAAGTGTTTAGGGTTCCCTATAGATCTAAGAAATGAATTCACTCATAGCCAGTCACGTTGCACTCAACGTCATAGGTTTGATAAAGACTCAAATCCTTGCTACTAATGTGAAAACGGTAGTAACCATAGCTTCTAGGTCATTTGTCAATGATGGAAAGGAATTTTGGAGTGGTGGTGAAGTTGTTTTAAGGGGTGAGAAATATGGTCTTAAGAGACTTTTATTCGGGAATTTTAAGATAGATATGAGTGCTGATATTTTTGAGAAGCACTTTTTGAACTATTCTTTTTGGAGTGATAGGCATTCGTGGTCAAGTTCTTTTTCGGAACTTGTTTTAAGGGGTGAGAAATATGGTCTTAAGAGACTTTTATTCAGGAATTTTAAGATAGATATGAGTGCTGATATTTTTGAGAAGCACTTTTTGAACTATTCTTTTTGGAGTGATAGGCATTCGTGGTCAAGTTTCTCTTTATAAGTTCTGCTCCTTTTCTCAGAACTTTGAAATCATTTTTTTTTTGGAGATTTAATCTCGAGAAACTTTTTGCCGGTAAACTTTTTCAAGACCTTTGCCGTGATACTTGATAAGTTTATAACATCAGGATTTCGGGAGAATCTCATTTTCTGGGTTTTCGAGTGATAGTAAAGATGATGTTGATGAGGTTGTGTGGTAGAAGTTGCGGAGGTGTGAAAGGGGTATTTGACAAATGGCTAGCTCTTCTGATTATAGCCGAATCACATTTCATTAATTGGAAATGCAGATCTAGAGCAAGTTCTGATTCCGAGCACAGACATCGGCACTCTCAACGGAAAATAGTGGAGCATTAAAGATGAATGATGGTCTTATTTAGATGCCTCACCATAATCAATTTAGGTTGATAATGCCTAGTCATGCAATGCTCTTTTAGAGATTCGGTTCGTCCTAACAAGATTTCCACACTTAAGCCTTATTTTTATTTACAAACGTTTCAGGTTTTCAAAAATAATTTTTCGAAAAGGCTTTCTTTTGTTAAAAATTTTAAATTTGGCTTAAGAACTTGGAATCTTCGTAATGGGTTATTTTAATGCAGCATAAAAAGATTATAACAACATCCCACACTTCGACGAGCATTGTCCTCAATGTTCCTAGTGTATCCCACACTTAGGAGTTTTTGTTGAAGATTTGGGATTATTCGTTTAGTGTTTATTTGGGTTTGAATCCCACACTTGGTGATAAGCTAGGATGCGGCATAATTGCAAAATTTGAGCTAGTAACGGGAAGAAAGGAGTACCCCCAGCAGACGTGGTTATTTGTGAAGAAGCTGGCTGGCTTGGAAGTTTCGTCCTTTATTTATCGGCTCACTTGTTGTCACGACCCTACTTTTTCCGTTACCTTTTTCTGTTTGTATTTAACGTTCATTATTTGATATTCGTGCCACGTCATTTCTATGACTTATATTATCATTTTAATAAATATATATTTATTATGTGTTATGTGAATATTTGTATTCGTATTTGTATTTAAAATTGTATGTTTCTATGTGTCGTGGATTTCTATCCGGCGAATCATTTCGGTTTTCAAACCAACGGCCAGACTTTTGAGATTTTTGAATCCAAATTATTTTAATTATGATATTTTATTATCATATGGTTATATAAAATATTTTTATATTTTATTTTTCGCGCGTGCGTAATTCCTCCGAATAATTAATCGCGTAATGGTATTTTCGAGCTTCGTTCAGGATTTCGGGCCACAAGTAATATCACTACTCTTGATGATGGGCTAAGAGGAGCCCATCCTCCTCTTAATTTCGCCCAAAACCCACAAGGGGTGAGGGGAGGGTTGATTTTGTCACTTTTGTAAACTTGTATCCAATTTGATCAAAAAGCTCATTTCATTTCATTTTAACCTAAAAATCATTTTCCTCTCCTTTTCCTCTTCCCATGGTCGTTCACCACCATCACCAACATCATCATCATCTCCAACAATTTTATACTTGAAGATTTAGGGCTTTTTATCTCATCGGATTCTCCTTTTCAAGATCTACGCAACCATACTCTTGATTCTTTGATTTGGGTATATTCATGAACCCTAACTTTTCAATTTTCTTTCATTTTTACTGATTTTGATTATATGTTGATGTTATAGTACTTGTATGTTGTTGTATTGTTGATTTCATGCTTAGAAATGTTGAATTGTGTATGTTTTCGGTACGATTAAAAACGGACAGCGGACTTTTTGTTAAAATCAGTGAACTTAACATATGGCTTTGGTTAATTAAAGTGTATAAATGAGTTCCTCTCATCAAGACAATAATTTTAGGCTTTGGATTCATGTTGTTTTGAGTTTCGGATCAAAAGTTATGCCCGATTTAGGGTTTCGATGAAATTAAAATGTGAAAATTTGTATGATCAGTTGGGGTCCGACTATGTGACCATTTTTGGAGTCTTTAGGGTGTAACTTTGGGTTAAGATTGATGATTGGATGAACATTCATGTTCGGATCATCGAAATCCGAGCCACGGATCACCCGGAATGGCTAAAACAAGTTTTTGAAACGGATTAAAGCAAAGGTTGGTTCATGGCTGTATTTCATGACTTATGAACATATCTTAGGGTGTTCTTGAGTGCACTAATGTGTCAGGTTGGTTGGTTAGATGAGGATATATATAAAATTCATCAAAAATCGACACCCGATGCCCAAGTTATGATACGACGAACTTTTAATTAAACTTATGGTTATAAAATTTAAACTTAGGTTATAATTAATGATTTGCATTATGATTGAATTACTTATGATACAAAAATAATTATTTTAATTAAGACTTATGATATATATTTATTATATCATTTAATAATTATATTATGATTTAATTATTCTTATAATTAAACTTATGATTAATAATACATTTATTATTAATGAAAATACTTATGATAAGTATTAAACTTATGTTATGAGATTATTATATCAAGACTTATGTTAAAGACTAATTATTTTTTTATTTATTATAAGACTTCGTTATTATTTAATTATAATACAATTTAATTATTAAATACTTATGGTTTAATAATTATATTAAAATACTTATGATATGTGTAACATTTCATAATTTATTTAAGATACTTATATTATGATTAATAATTCATTATTAATTAATAATACTTATGATATGATTAATATTCATTTAATTAATTAAATATTTATGTTATATTAATTATATCATTTAAACTTATATTAACTTTATAATTCGATTTAATTCAATTAAACTTATGATATGACATGATTATACAATATTTTAAATAAATAACATTATAACTTATATTATTAATATAATTTACACTTTTATTTCAATGTTGACTAAGTTTGACTAAGGTTGACTTTTGAGTTGACTTTTGAGTTGACTTTTACTTTCTGTTGACTTTTGTTGACTTTTCTAATTAAGGAAACTTTCCTAAGATAAAAACATTCTAAAAATAGAAACTTTTCAAAAATAGAAACTTTCCTAAAATAGAAACATTCAAAAAATGGAAACCTGCTAAAAATAGAAACTTTCCAAAAATAGAAAGTACGTGATTATACGTTGTCCTGATCATATCGAATCATACCGAGTGATGTTCTATGTTTATCTACAACAAGTACTATAGCTATCATACTAAGACTTGACCTAAGTTAGTTAGTTATATCGACCTACTTTATTTATAGGTCGGCGTTGTGTTCATTCTTGATCACTTTACCTTTTGCTATTCGCATTTCTGTGTTGTTGCTTCATTTGCTTTAAAGTGAGTTATAGTCCTATTTTTTCTATTTTAAATCTTTTGGGATGAGAATACATGCATTTTAATTTTACATATTGGACACAAGTGGAAGTTAGTTTAAATTGTTCATTGTGAGTCGAACAAAAATATTCCCTAATCTGGTAATTTTAATCACTGGTTTCTACTGGTGAACGCGAATCCTGTGGATAGATCTATCGGGCCTGATAGCCCCATTTCGTGCTAGTCGCGCTAGCAGTTATAGACAGAATGTATTAGTACTTAGTATTTTGAAAGATACACATGTTCAGTGTATATTGTTATTTTGGTTTTTGTTAAGGGTAAGGAGTTGTTAAGTGATTACCAGGTGGCTCACGGGTTAATGGAATAATGTTTCTATATGTTTTCGAACATATAGGTGCTGTTTGTTTTTTAAGATGTTTTTATCTGAAGACCTGCGAACCACGTCTGTAAAGAAGATGTAGTCTGAAGGTCTGTAAGCTGAAGAATGAAGACTGTTTGTTTTTTTGTTTGCAATGACAGTGGATCCACAATTTATGTAATTTTATTATTTTATCGAATAATTTAACTACTGAACTAATATAAATTTAAAAACATTAGAATTTAAAATATTTCATTCTAGAAAAAAAATCATTTGATTGAACCTTCAACATATCTTTTTTTTAACACACAAATACATGATATAGTAGCTCAACATCGTATTTATACATACATCTCTTACTTATATATACAACATCTCAATTTATCCATATCGTTACGGTAACATTACGGTAGATAAAAGCTTAAGCAACTCCAAAGCCCTTGATTTATTTCATTTACTTTAATTACTATAATTTTTTTTCATTTCGGATTTCTTTGCACAGATATCAATTATTCTATGGAGGCTAGTTTAGTTCAAATTAATTTGAGGTTGAGTTAAATTGAGAGATAAAGGTTGGTGTATTGGTCAGATCATTACCAGAAATTGAATGATTTTGTTTTGTATTTTAAATCGTCATGGAGTAGTGTAGCCAAGGATGGATCGAATGGGTGTGGTGTGGCCAGAGGTGGTTATGTCACCACCGAAGTTGGTGGTTCTACCACCACCGGAAGTGGTGGTTATACCGCCGTCGGAAGTGGTGGTTATGCCGTCGTCGGAGGTGGTGTCTAGTTAGGTTGAGAGAGGTGGGCAGGTAGATGAGGAAAGGTTGAGAGAGAGGTGACAACTGATGAATTTTTAAAGAGAGATAAAATGTCTTATAAAATAATAAGCTATATTCTAGAGCTGCAAATTAGAAGACATTTAAAGATGTTTTTATTGCTTATGTCTTCAAAAAACAAACCATCTTAACTGAAAACGTCTGCCTACCCGCAGACATAAGACATTAAAAGGTCTTCAATTAGAAAAACAAACACCACCATAATTTTGTGGTCTAAAATGAGTCTTTATGTTTTCAAACATAAATTTTTATGGTTTAAATTAATTATTGTTTGCAATATTAAAAATATAATTCACTCAACATTTTTGTTGACAGTTACTCGCGTGTTCTTATTCTCAGGTTCATGATTGATTGCTTCCGCTGTGCTTAGAGAGTCTGCGTTGTCTGTCGCAGATTTTGATTCAAACATTAAACATTACATTCTACTTTAAATACTTTTACGTTGTGGGTAGTTGTTGACTTGTTTTGGTCAACCCTTTTGATACATTTGGTTTGGTTTTCTAAATTACAAATGATTTAGATTTTTCTTTTGAGGTAATTAATTTTATTAAATGAATGCAATGTTATTTATGAAAAGTCATAAGTTAGGATCAAGCTATGGGACCAATTGACGGAGCCGTTAAGGGTACTTGACGGGCCATCACATTTGTCATTCTTTATTCTTCTACTCTACTTTATTGCACAAGTTGCCTCCCGAGAAGCGCTTTTGTTTAAGGTCGTTGGCTCGACCGTAATGATGTCTAAAGAGTAGACATTCCCCTCTAGTAGTTGTGATCTTGGTCTTCTCGAGGGAATGTGAGTCTTGGTGGATAAATCCTGAGAAAGTGTCGGACCAAAAGTGGTAACATATCTGGTACTTCTCTTGAAGATCTTCTGAACGAGATATAATGCGCGGTTTCGGCTCGTGACAAATCTTGAAGTCCGATAAGAATATGATCCGCTACTCTGCTGATTGATCTATGAATGTCAATCATTGGGGCAGTGCTGGTGGTGATTACTTCTCTGATATGATGTTCATTTCGGAGATCTTCAAATAGTGTCAGAAATTGTATCTTTAGTATCTCAAAATCTTCTGATCGGTGGTCTCCATAGTAGGAGTCTGTAGCCTTGCATAAAGTAGTCAAGAGACAAAGCTGAAAAGCTGTGAAGATCAGTCCTGACCCAAACATTAATGTCACCGTCTTTGAGTATATCTTCCGACATCCGGCTTTGAATGTGAAACTGGGATCCGTGGATTCTTTGAAGATACGTGCTATCTGTTTCGTAAAGTAGGTGGCAATGTTGACTCGATCTGGTTCAAGATGAGAAAATGGATTGTTGCATCTTACTTCTTTTGTGACTGCATCTTGTAACTCTTTGATAATCAGATCTGCGTGACGGTCAATTATTACGTAAATCACTAGCCTCTATAGTGTGCTTTCAAAATTATCTCTTTCCAAGAGAGCGAAAAAGCTGTGAATATCCTCGATCATTTGCAAGTCAGAGTGATAAGTCGGGCTTCCGGTGGAAAGATCCATATACTTCCGGATGAGAGTCAGTAGTGCTTGTTGATTTGCGGAGAACGGAAGTGCAGATCCGCTAAGGCGTTGTAGACCTTAGAGTAAATGATCTTCTGATCTCGACAGAATCTTGTCTCTAGAATAGTACGAACTACTGAATCGTTCTATCGTTACCTTTCTTCGCGGTAGATATGATCGTGAAGGGTATTGATAAAGTCTTGAATGCGTTCTTCTAGGATTTCAGCATTATTATCTTCTCTTTGTAGATAGAGGTTGTATTCGTCTTCGATAGTCGTCATTCTTTCGGTTAAGCATAGCGTGTAATCAATTGTTGATTTATGGATGGCTTCGAGAATCCCTTCAAATTCATCAGTGTCATTGATGAAGGTTATCATGTCGGCGTGAGTAGATATGATCGGAATCCGATCTGAAGAAGAGTCCGACTCCTCCTGACCTGGTTCGGATGGAGAATATGAGTTATACAGAATGTCTTCATGTTGCTCTTCCTCGTTATCATCAGTAGAATAGTCATCTAAAGATTTGTCTGATGAACGGGTTTCTTCAGTATTCTAGTTCTTCACTTTGACACTTTCGGGATCAATTTCTATGTCCTTAACTTCAACTTTATCTATCTTCTTCTTGAAGCGAATGATTAAACTGTGATCTTTTGTCTCAAGCATCATTAGTTCTTCGTGATGTTCCGGGCATGGAGATGGTATTATCGCGGTTTCTTTTACGTCTTCCATTTCCTCTTCCTCCTCAGGTTCTTCCTCTTCCTCTATTTCTTCACTGGGATCCTTTTATTCCATTTCTGGGTTGTCAACAGACTGTGATTCGACACCCATCTCGATATCTTTGGCTGGTGGTGTTGACTCATCATCAGAAGTGATCCGTCTGGTGGAAATAGCAAACATCTCTGTATGTCCAGAAAGATCGGTAGGTCGGACAATTTTGAAGGTAACGCTCTCCCCATGTGATCGTAAGATTAAGGTTTGATTGTACACATCAATGACAATCCTAGCCGTATTCATGAAAGGTCTTCCTAACACTATTGGTGTGTGTAGGTCTTCCTGAATGTCCATTACTACGAAATCCGTAGGGTACAAGAATTTATCGACTTTCACTAAGACATTCTCAACAATGCCCTTAGGATATCGAATTATGTGATCGGCAAGTTGGACTGTCATTTTAGTTGGTGACAAGTCTCCTAACTCCAATTTCTTGTAGAGAGAGTAAGGGATTAGGTTGATACTTGCTCCTAAATCTGCTAGCGCATGAATGGTTCCAGATTGGTAGATTGAACACGAGAAAATGAATCGGCCCGTATCTCCTAGCTTCTGCAGTAGAGAGTTTCTGAGTACTGCTAAGCATTCTTCACTCAACGGAATTTTGTTAGAATCCGGTATCTTTTCCTTTGTAGAGAGAAGCCTTCGGATATATCTCTTTTGTTGGGCACTTTGGACACGGTGTCCAGGAATCTTCCATCAAGTTTGAAGGAATCAAGCTTGGATGGTTCCTCCTGTAACCTTCCAGGGTAAGGTACATGAACCGGAGTTGCAGTGGACAGCTGCTGAGTATATGTCGATTTGTTCTTGATCCTAGCTGACCTTCTCCGTGCTTCTTCTCCTGGGATTACTGAGTCCATTTGCTTAGCTTCTTCTATGTGGGGATTTTGGATAGTATTACTAGGTAACCTTCCTTGCGGTCAGGTTTCAAGGCATTGTGATAACTGTCCGAGCTGCGTTTCTAGACTTTTGAGCAGAGCCAATTGATTTCTCATTAGTATCTCCGTCTGGTCTTGTCTAGATGTAGTTCCCTGATTTAGCTGTTGTTGTCCTTGGATGAACTGTGTCAACTTATCATCAGCTCCGAGAGTAGGGTTGGTTACTTTTGTAATCCGAGTGGTTGGGGAATTTTCCTTAGCTGGTGGACCAGTGAGTGGAAGTGGTTGATCGTAGGTCAATTGTTGGGGTGGATAAGGTGGGTAATGTTAGCGATAAGGTTGGTTGTTTCTTTGGAATTGGTTATCCCTAGGTTGTTGATTGAATCTGGGATTTGATTGGCGAGCTGGGTATTGAACGTAACAGACTGAACCGTCAGGGTTTTCGTACTCAACTTGATATTCTTCAGTGGGTTGCAGGTTAGTACAATTAACACATTCCTGGGCCTGGTTAACTTGATGTGACTGCGTCTTCAATTCTCCAACTTGTTTAGCAAGAGACTCCATCTTGTCTGTGAGAGATTTGATGGCCTTTGTTTGATTATTAAGTGCAGAGAGTGGTGCAGATGATGAAGTTGTTTCACCACTGTTCCAGTCTTGATGATGCATTGTCATGTTCTCGAGCAACTCCCATGCTTCTTCTGTGGTTTGGTTCATCAGATTTCCTTGAGCAGCGGCTTCGATCGTCGTCCTATGATTTACCGTAAGACCATTGTAGTGGGTACAGATTTAGGCTGACCGTTCTGACTTATGATTAGGGCATTTCTTCAGCAGGGTTTTGAATCGCTCCCATGCAGTGTAAAGAGATTCATCATATCTTTGTTTAAAGTTAATGATGTCATTCTTGAGTTTGGTTTGTTTAGAAGGAGGGAATTATTTGGTTAGGAATTTAGTAGCCATCTCCGTCCAAAATGTAATTGAATCTATTTCCAGTCCTTCGAACCATGTGAGAGAATAGGGGAACAATTATAGCCGGACTATATCTTGTCTTATCCCTGGCTGTTTGTAGGAGTTTGAAAGAGATATGAATTTATCAAGGTGAGAATTAGGATTGTCATTCGGTAATCCATGGAATTGACAGCCATTTTGGATGAGCTGTATAATGTGATGTTTTAGCTCGAACGAGTGTCCTTGAATCTCTGGAAATCTGATCGGTCCTCCTCGACCTTCAATTGAGGGTTTAGTGTTTTCTGCTAAAGTAACGCGTAAGGCCATTTGTTTTCTGATTCGTGCTTCCTTGCGTGCTTTAGAGATTATCTCGTCTGGATCAGGTACGAATAACAACGGCCCTGGTCTAGATCGGGTTTGGGTCATACACTGGGTATGCCTTTTTGTTTTTAAATTTTAAGTAGATAAACTAAGTTCCTAATTTAGTCTAAAGCAATCTAAGATTATTCTAAAGTAATCTAAGGTAATCTTAATCTAAAGTAGTCTAAGGTATTCTAATCTAAGGTATTCTAATTATCCTAATTTTAGATATGTTTTTTGTTCTTGCTAATGACTCCCTAGTATTTCGATAACAGAGCTTCGCACGAACTATTCAACAAACCAAGTGGCCAGGCCGACTACGGAGAAACATGATCCTTTTGGTTCAAATATAATTGGAGACTATTCAGAAAATCCAACAACCAAGTCCATGAATAATTGTCTTTCTTAGACACCACTTAAATGCTTGTGAATGAGTTTGATAGAAGCAGTATTGTCTAATACTAGTTTCTCGACAGCGACGCCAAAAAACTTGATGTCACCACCGTGGTATGGCCAAAACGGACGGTTTTATTTATGCGGCGTCGTTAGGCCGCAAGGTGTCAGAATCGACCACAATCAAGGTGGTAATGGGTTTTAAATTTATATTTTGCGGGGCCTAAATCTTACTACTCCTTATTATGAGTAAGGGAAGTATGACCTAGGGTCGTATTTTTGAGATTTCAATAGAATCGAACCTATATCTAAAACTTAAGATAATTCTAAGGTGCAGGAGTTGTGGTTTATTACCTAATTTTGGGTTTTCTAGTTTATAAGATAAAGTAAAGTAAACACGATAAAATTTGTAATTC
The DNA here is from genome assembly GCF_046630445.1 of Rutidosis leptorrhynchoides. NCBI lineage: Eukaryota > Viridiplantae > Streptophyta > Magnoliopsida > Asterales > Asteraceae > Rutidosis > Rutidosis leptorrhynchoides. Next base: position 144,939,559 of record NC_092338.1, read on the forward strand.
AGATAAAGCTAAAACAAGTACATGCTATGATTTTGTCAGTTACTTTGCCGGGATTACGGAATGCTGGCTCATGGATATGCAGTGACCTTGTATTTAATGCACTAGTTCTAAACGTGTAATAACCCGCCTTTTTCCGTTAATTTACTTTAACGCCCGCCTTTTTTTTAGATAATATCTTCCGTTATCTAAATTCGTACCTTCCGTTAACTAGCGTTTCAAAAATTTCGTTATTTAATTATAACATCTCCCATTTACTCTTGCGTACTTAAAATAATTCGTTTGGTTAATTCACGCACCAACTTTTAAACTCGAGGGACTAAAGTTGCCAAGGGGCCAAACTAGTTGACTAAGTCAACTACTCAAACCCCACCACCACCACTCATTCATTCAACCTCTTCTCTCTTTTCTTACTTCCATTTTTGCTCTCAACTAACACAATCATGGATTCATCATCTAATTCGGATCTAGGAAGCTCATCACAAAACAAATTATATATTTGGAATCCTTGCATCTTCCTCTACAATTTGATACCAATTTCATCTCTTTTGGGTAACTTTCTAAAAACTCTAGATTTCTCTAATTCATTTTTATAGACTTGAAATGGTGTTAGTTAGTGTCTATGGCTCAAGTATAACATGAATATGTGATTTGTTTGCTTGTTCTTGATGTTTTGAGTAACTAGCATGAACTTAAAAATAGGTGTCTTTAATCTTGAGTTTTGGTTGATTAAATATAGTTGTTATGTTAAAACTCATGTATTAAATGTGTTACTAGCATCATTAGCTTTAAATTGGTGTATAGGTTGACTTGGAAAGCTTCACTAACATAAATTGTATGTTTATGATTCTTGGTTAGGGCTTTTTAGACTTAAATACGAACTTTTGATGCACCAAATATTTTGCAATGTTGTTGGTAAGTGTTTAGTTGTATTGTATGCGTAATTACCTACGAAACGGCATATTATATGTATGTGGTAAGTTCCCGAATCATGAGATGCGTTTTACGAACTTGAAACTTTAATGATGAACTTTTAACGATCATTCAACGAGGATTTGGTCATTTAAAATGATGTGATTGTTTTATGATATGTGTTTAGTTGTATTCCTCGTTAAAATACCTTTCCAACGATATAAGATACGTGTTGTAAGTGTTTTCGGTTCATAAATTGTGTTTGAATGAGTTTTGGTTCGAGACTTGTCAAATTTTCAGCATTTCATCAGGTCAGGTGTTTTGGACGCCATCCCATCCCTTGTACGCCGTCCTGTCCTTCAATGCTGGACGCCGTCCAACCATTTTGGACGCCGTCCAGCTGGTCTGTCGAGGGCTGTCCAAAATTGCACTTTTTCGTTTAATTCTAACTATGCTACGCACCTCTGATTAACATGCAACTTGTTCTAACATGCTCATATATGATTATATAACTTAGAAAAATTGTCCGAGACCCGACCCGAACGTGTTGACTTTTTGTTGACTTTGACTTTGACCAAAGTTGACTTTTATTCAAACTTAACCAATACTTTGTTTAATCGTTATAACCTCTCTCTTGTACTTATATCTTGCATGAAACTTGACAACGTGGTTCACATGCTATATAATTGAGTCGTAACGAGCCATAGGACTAATTGAACAACTTTGACTGACCTTGTGTCTTACCCGGTACTGATATAACTTATTTGTTTAGGTCAATGCTAAACAACTTTCATTTGCACAACGTTTAATTACAAGTACTTTGGCATGCAACTACGGTGAGATCATAGTCCCACCTTTTCAACAACTTTTACTCTATAAATTATGGGATGTGAAACATATACGTATCATACTTTTATGCTTTGAACACAATTACGAAAACAAACATTCCACAGCGAGTTAGAACAAAAAGCCTCAATTCAATTATCATTAGTTACACTTGTAGGGTGTAAATGTGAACTTATATTATGTGGATCCATGCGGGCTTGACGCACCCTCATTTGGACGGTTCACTACCGTTAGCGGATGAAATATATTTTCATGTATATTGTATGTTCTAACACTACGTAACAGGGTACAAAATAGTTAAGTCTTGATAATTGGGTGCTCACGAACGTACAACAACTTTGGAATGCAAACGATTTGGATAATCACTCATACTAAATCTTGTGGTTCAAAAACAACGTTTACAAATACACCTATGATTTCACCAACGTTTTTCGTTAACAGTTTTCTATATGTTTCTCAGGTTCATACTTGGCTACTTGATACATGCTTCCGCACACTTTGATTACTTGCTTGGGGTCAAGCATACATGCATATGCTAGTGATAGCACCTTTGGATTCAAACTTAAAGCATACATACTTACGCTATTTATAGCAATCATGATTTTCAACTTATATTATGTCGCAAGTTATTTCATTTATACTTATTAACTTTTATAAACTTATACATGTTGTCGAACCGTTTAGTTTACTTAAAACTTTGCAAGTCATACACGTTTCAAATGAATACAACATAATTTTGGTCAAACGCGTCTCATTTAGGGACTATGACCGTGTAATGGGACCTAAGTTGACGGCGCCGTCAATGGCGATTTTGTTGGATCGTCACAAAATGCCTCTGTCATAAGACATGTCACTGGGTAATGCGATAGGCTTGAAGATTCTGAATAGACAACAACGTCCCTTACCCCCAACGCCCGTGCAGTCTGACTACAGGCGATACACGTTCAGACGGCTCATCCAATTGAGCGACTCGGTTGGGTGACGTATTAACATTCCACAATGGTCTAAACTTTCTTAAGCATAATAAAATACATGGTTTTCCATATCCGAGAGACGTGATGTGCCTCGATGCTTTCGTTAATGATTAGTTTTAAAAGATAGTTAGGCCCTTAAAAGAGTTCAACCATAAAGAATACCATGGCCAAGTCAAGTTGACTTCCATGAACACGTTTGGTTATCCTAACGGTCCAATCCTTTATGTGTTAGAACAAACAGTTCCTTGATTAACCAAGAATCCCTCAAGCGGGGTGCAATGCTTGAGACCGCGTTATGGTGAAGTGTACTAGTCAACACTAACCATGTTCCATGGCCTTACTTAGCAGAGGTAAAGCTTATAAAAACCGTTGTGCTTCAGCATGCACGTACGAAGTTTATATGCTTGGAGACTACACTAGCATGGTCTAGGACCGACAAGGTACTAGGGGTCTAGTTAGATGTTTCACTATGAAAGAGTCCTCAGTCGGAATCCAAGGCTCGGTGGACTTACTACAACCGGTGTGCCCCAGTCAAACTCACGTTGTATCTGATAGACTTCTCTTACCAAGGGGTGACACAGATAGTGTACTATTAATCGGGGTTCGCGACTTCCCAATAACAGAGCCAATAACTAAGTTCTATTAGTTGGAAAAGCGATTGAGTTCAAAGCATAATCGGAAAGCATTTTGCCATCATACACAAGCCATAATATAACTTCGGTAGTATAACTGACTACGTCATAACATACACTAAAGATAACTACTCGCTAATCATGACAACAACATCACAAAGCATAATAATGGAACACATTATATAAAGACAAATGATAAAAGTACCAGTAGATTAAACGAGTTCCGAATACAAAAATGACAACTTCAAACTCCAGACCGCTCCTAATACAATCTTCGACATTCTTCTCCGGGTACTAGGTTTTCTCGCACGGAGTTGAAAGCCTTAAGAGTATGACTAATATTGTACAAGAGAGAGAAAGAAGTGAATTGAAGTGTGTGTTTGAAATGAATGACAAAGACACTTTAAATAAGCTTGATTTTTGTCTGCAAATGGCTGGCTGGCCATTTGGCAAGCCGCTTGGCAGGCCGTTTGCAGGGGCCATTTGCCAAGCCAGGCCGTTTGCCAAGGCCGTTTGATCTGGGCGTGTAGCAGGCCTTTTGCAAGCCAGACAGGCCGTTTGGCAGCCCGTTTGGCAAGCCGTTTGCAAGCCAGGCAGGCCATTTGGCAGCCCCTTTACCAAGCCGTTTGGCTTGCTGATTTGCTGGATCGTAACTTGATTTTTTGTCTTTCACCGTTTTCGCTTTAGAATCTTCGCTTTAGCTCCAATTTTCTTGATTCTTTTTACACCGTCTCCATAATCACTTGTTCTTCAATTTTAACCATTGAAGCGGGTATTTTGGCAATAAAGTTTGGAACTTTATCCTTTTTGGGACTTAATACCGAGGTGAAAACGTGACTTTTTAGCCAGTATCAAATATCCCACACTTAGACTTTGCTTGTCCTCAAGAAAACTCTCATTTTTCCTCAAGAAATCTTTTCGAAGTTTCCTTTCTAATATCCTAAGCGATTTGCTTTTTATTATAAGAGTGAAAGATAAGGTGAGTCATCTATGTTAGGGTTGAAACTATCTCTGCAAGCATGCAAGGAGGTTACATGACTTAGGCTAGTTTTTACGGGTCACTCAAATCACTCAAGTATTTAGTGTTCCCTATAGATCTAAGAAATGAATTCCCTCATAGCCAGTCATGTTGCACTCATCGTCATAGGCTTGATAAAAACTCAAATCCTTGCTACAAATGTGAAAACGGCAGTAACCATAGCTTCTAGGTCATTTGTCAATGATGGAAAGGAATTTTGGAGTGGTGGTGAAGTTGTTTTAAGGGGTGAGAAATATGGTCTTAAGAGACTTTTATTCGGGAATTCTAAGATAGATAGGAGTGCTGATATTATTTAGAAGCACTTTTTGATCTATTCTTTTTGGAGTGATAGGCATTCGTGATCAAGTTCTTTTTTGGCGTTTCTCTTTATAAGTTCTGCTCCTTTTCTCAGAACTTTGATTTTTTATTTAGTGATTTAATCTCGAGAAACTTTTTGCAGGTAAACTTTTTCAAGACCTTTTCTGTGATACTTGAGAAGTTTATAACATCGGGTTTTCGGGAGGAATCTCATTTTATGGGTTTTCAAGTGATAGTAAAGATGATGTGGATGAGGTTGTGTGGTAGAAGTAACGGAGGTGTGAAAGGGGTATTTGAAAAATGGCTAGCTCTTCTGATTATAGCCGAATCACATTTCGTTACTTGGAAATGCAGATCTAGAGCAAGTTCTGATTCCGAGCACAGACATCGGCACTCTCAACGGAAAATAGTGGAGCATTGAAGATGAATGCTGGTCTTATTTGGGTGCCTCACCATAATAAATTTAGGTCGATAATGCCTAGTCATGCAATGATCTTTTAGAGATTCGGTTCATCCTAACAAGATTTCCACCTTACTTAAGCCTTATTTTTATTTACAAACGTTTCAGGTTTTCAAAAATACTTTTTCGAAAAGTCTTTCTTTTGTTAAAAATTTGAAATTTGGCTTAAGAACTTGGAATCTTCGTAATGGGTTATTTTAATACAGCATAAAAAGATTATACAAACATCCCACACTTAGACGAACATTGTCCTCAATGTTCATAGTGTATCCCACACTTAGGAGTTTTAGTTGAAGATTTGGGATTATTCGTTTAGTGTTTATTTGGGGTTGAATCCCACACTTAGTGATAAGCTAAGATGCGGCATAATTTCAAAATTTGAGCTAGTAACGGGAAGAAAGGAGTACCCCCAGTAGACGTGGTTATTTGTGAAGAAGCTGACTGGCTTGGAAGTTTTATCCTTTATTTATCGGCTCACTTGTCATCCTTTATTCTTCTACTCTACTTTATTGCATGGGTTGCCTCCCGAGAGGCGCTTTTATTTAAGGTCGTTGGCTCGATCGTAATGATGTCTAAAGAGTAGACCTTCCCCTCTAGTAGTTGTGATCTTGGTCTTCTCGAGGGAATGTGAGTCTTGGTGGATAAATCCTGAGAAAGTGTCAGACCAAAAGTGGTAACAGATCCGGTACTTCTCTTGAAGATATTCTGAACGAGAGATAATGCGCGGTTTCGCCTCGTGACAAATCTAGAAGTCCGATAAGAATATGATCTACTGCTCTGCTGATTGATCCATGAATGTCAATCATTGAGGCAGTGCTGGTGGTGATTACTTCTCTGATAGGATGTTCATTTCGGAGATCTTCAAATAGTGTCAGAAATTGTATCTTTAGTATCTCAAAATCTTCTGATCGGTGGTATCCACAGTAGGAGTCTGTAGCCTTGTACAGAGTAGTCAAGAGGTGAAGCTGAAAAAAGTGAAGATCAGTCATGACTCAAGCATTAATGTCACCGTCTTTGAGTATATCCCCCGTCATCCGACTTTGAATGTGAAACTGGGATCCGCGGATTCTTGGAAGAGACGTGCTATCTGTCTCGTAACGTAGATGGCAATGTTGACTCGGTCTGGTTCAAGATGAGAAAATGACTTATTGCATCTTACTTTTTCTGTGACTGCGTCTGGTAACTCTTTGATAATCAGATCAGCGTGATGGTCAATTATTACGTAAATCACTAGCCTCTCCGGTGTGCTTTCAAAATTATCTCTTTCCAAGAGAGCGAAAAAGCTGTGAATATCCTCGATCATTTACAAGTCAGAGTGATAAGTCGAGCGTCTGGTGGAAAGATCCATATACTTTCGGATGAGAGTCAGTAGTGCTTGTTGATTTGCGGAGAACGGAAGTGCAGATCCGGCTAAGGCATTGTAGACCTTAGAGTAAATGATCATCTGATCTCGACAGAATCTTGTCTCTAGAATAGTACGAACTACTTAATCGTGCTCTCGTTGCCTTTCTTCGTAGTAGATATGATCGTGAAGGGTATTGATAAAGTCTTGAATGCGTTCTTCTAGGATTTCAACATTATTATATTCTCTCTGTAGATAGAGGTTGTATTCGTTTTCGATAGCCGTGATTCTTTCGGTTAAGCGTAGCGTGTAATCAATTATTGATTTATGGATGGCTTCGAGAATCTCTTCAAATTCATCAGTGTCATTCATGAAGGTTATCATGTCGACGTGAGTAGATATGATCGAAATTCGATCTGAAGAAAAGTCCCTCTCCTCCTGATCTGGTTTGAATGGAGAATATGAGTTATCCAGAATGTCTTCATGTTGCTCTTCCTCATCATCGGTAGAATAGTTGTCTAAAGATTCGTCTGATGAACGGGTTTCTTCAGTATTCTGGTTCTTTACTTTGACACTTTCGGGATCAAATTCTATGTCCTTAACTTCAACTTTATCAGTCTTCTTCTTGAAGCGAATGATTAAACTGTGATATTTTGTCTCAAGCCTCATTAGTTCTTTACGGATGTGCACATAAATAATCTTCCAGCCAGTTCGCTTATGTAGGGTCGGGAGGAGGCATTTCCTCATGGACCACTTATGCCGGTTGTATTCCAGTTGGAGCGTCGTCAATATTATGAGAAAATGTGCCTTACTGATATGAATCATTATGAGTATCATCAAGTCCCCCAGTTTGGTGAGGTCGGCTGAGACGGCTGCGTTGCCAAACTTTGAAGGAGAGTACTCCATACAGCCGATTTGACGTGCAATTAATGCGTGCTGGATTCTTTCTTGATCAAAGTAAAGGTTTTCTCGTATTTCAATGCACTTTTTGAGCTTGTTGTTGGGGCCCACTTGAAACATTTGCCTTTATAAATGACCATCGAACTTCTTGTAAATTTTTCTGGTTTCAATACTTCTTTTTAAAAAAAGAAAAGGCGCTTTCGTATTTTCGATTTTATCATCAACCATCTTTTTCGTTATTATCTTTGATTATTCGTACGTTATGCCTCCCAGACCTTATAACCCTCTGCACGATGTGTTACGTGTTGCTAGCAATGTAGATGGTGCATATCTTGATAGGGTTTACTTCTTATGCCTTCGATTGTGAGATTTGCAGCTGGTGATACCCAGGTCCCATCAACGTGCATATGGACCTCTTGCGAATCAGTGTGTGATCTATCTGAGACCTTTTTAGGTTTCAAATCTTAGATACCCCTTTACAAGGTTTTTTTTGAAGGTTCTTAATTTCTATGGCCTCAGCTTTGGTCGTTTACATCCAAATACGATTCAATCCATCGTGTTGTTTGAGATGCACTTCAATAGCTTGGGAATGGCATTAGATCTAAAGATTTTTAGGAGTATCTTTCGATTTACTTCATACCGCACTGGGTGGTATACTTTTACAGATGAATTCGAATTTCTTGGTGAACCATTGGTGAAGGCGAATTTCTTGATGAAGTCGAATTTCTTGCTAACCGCTCTAATTTTCCGGTGAGGGACAATAAGGCCTATACTTTTGGGACTATGGCTGTCAAACGTCCGCAATAGTTGCTAGAGTTGGCTAGCGAGATTGTTGATCAATTGAGGGGACTAGAGTTTCCGCAAAATACGTACAATGAGCACATGCTGGTGATGGCCAATGTTAGCAATAATTGGAACCGATCGGACAGGATGCATGTTTCTCGTCGAGGCGGGAGAAGTATCGTGTGCATATTTTGTTTGTATTCTTCTTTGTTTTTTTGTTTTTTTTTGAAGTTAGGAAATGACATTTTGAATTTTTGCAGAGTTGACCATATCGGAGATCCTACGGTCAGTGTGTCTGGATGGGATGGTTTTTACAGATAAAGTGATAGAGGGAGTAACTCCGAAATCCACTAGCCGACGGCTGTTTCCGTCTCCTGATTATTCAGAATCTTCAAATGGTGGTTTAATTTGTCGGACTAGGCGCCGAATTGAACCTACTGCTACTGACGAGGGTATATTACTTGATACATTTGTGTCAGTTTATGCATGTTCGGATTTTGTGTATTGATTATATTTGTATTGTAGGTCGTGCCGGCGTGACTACCGAGGAGGCTCGCGTATATACTCCTGTAACGTAATTGCCAGATGAGACAACTGCCCGGAAGGAAAGGTCGGTGCCGGTTATTGAAAGGGAGACGGTTTGGGAGCATTGTTCCCGGTAAGGAGCCTGCAGTAGAGCCGTTGGGTCCTCGTCACCAGTTCACAGCATCGACCGGGGAGGATGTTTATATACTGCCTCAGTTTGACGTCGAGCGTTTCCGTGACATTCTCCATTATGCTGTTTTGGACTATCTAGTATTCAAAGAGTACCTGGATGTGATGTCATTTCCCACGCTGAAGGCGGCGTTGTCTTCTCTGTCTTCGGCGCAGGCGCGCCGTGTACGTTCCCAATTTGCTGTGTTCTCCTAACATCTGGCGGCGGATGACTTAGATCAGAGTGACGCCGATGCCTAACGTATTCATGAGCATTGTACACTGCTCAGGAATGATAATCGGCGTATTGCAGAGTTGTCATCTGCAAATGCTCGACTGGAGAGAGAGAGCTTGCTAAGCAAAGGAGGCTTTGGAGACCTCCAAGGTAGAGTTGGAGAGTTCCAGGGCAGACTGGAGACCTCGAAGGCGGCGTTGGTTCAGGAGAGGGAGGTTGTTACCTATCTTGCTGATGGCAACAAGAGATTGTTAGAGCTAGTTTCAGCGACTTTGGGCAATCTGACTCGCCTCCAGTTCGGTATACCTGTTCTTTTTTCTCGTTTGTTACAGTCTCCCCTTGTGCATGAGCCATTTGGGGCATTTATTGAGGCTATCAAGAAACACTTTCGAAATGCTGAAACAGGTGCACCGTTATATGCCAGCTGGTAGCGATGCCGAGAGGATTATGAGGGAGATCGTGGAGGAATGCCAGCGGGAAAATGAAGCTCTTAGTCGGATTAGTTTCGATGATTTGGATAGGGTTTGTAGGGATGAGAATTCATCCGTGGAAGACATTATAAACTTTCAACCGTAGAATTACGTGTGGTGTTGTATTTTGTTTAACATGTATCAATGGAATGTCTTTGTATTTGTTGAATCTTGTATGAAAACTAGTTTATATATTTTTGATTTGTGCTTAGTTTCATGACAACGTAGATATCTAGACTACGCGTGAGGATGGTCGAGATTTTTATACGGTAAAACCAAAAAAACAATGATTTGGTCGGATTCTCTCATTATCCGAAATGGTTCTTCAAGAGCAATCCTCCTACCAACGAAAGCTAGAAGGCATTTCTTCTGGCGGTAGGTATGAAATATGCCAAAATACTTATGTTTGTATTTGTGTCATATTTGGAGACATACGTAGTACAAGAATATAAATTACAGTTATATTGAGAACTCATACTTAAAACGTGCCCGTACATGATTATGTGATGCTGCTGTTAGCCAGGTGGGTGATCAGTCCTCCCGGTTACAGTTAATTTACACATGGTATTTTTTCAAATGGAAAGCGTGCCATGGACGTCGCAATGGTACTCCATCTGGAGTTTCTTTGTGATTTGCACCGTAGTCGTTTATGCCAACAACTCTGTAAGGCCCTTCTAAACGGGGGCCCAATTTTCTGACATCTTGTTGTCGGCTCGCTTCATTGCTTTTCAATACTAGGTCATTTAGTTGAAAGTTCAGTGGATTGACTTTCTTATTATAGTGGTTAGCAATTTTTTGTTTCTTCTCGGCCTATCGGATACATACTATTATCTGTCGTTCCTCAAGGGTATCAAGGTTTTCCCGTAATGCTGCGTCATTTTGTTGTTCGTCAAACACGGTTATGCGTGCATTCAAAACAACTACTTCAGCCGGGATAATCGTCTCATTTTCGTATACTTGGTTAAAAGGGGTATCGTTCGTACTTTCCTTTGGGATTATCCGGTGTGCCCATAATACGTGTTGGAGTTCGTTTACCCATCCCTGTTGGTGACTTCAACCTGACCGTCGGCCTGTGGGTATGCCACAGAGGTGAATGATTGTTAGATATCCATGTCTATGCACCATTCTCTAAATTGGTTGTGTGCAAATTGTGTTCCATTATCACTGACTATTTCCTATGGTAAACCAAAGTGGCAAACGATATCCTCCCATACAAAGGTGAGAATTTTTCTCCCGGTAATCGTGCTTAGTGGTTTTGTTTCGATTCATTTGGTGAAGTAGTCGATTGCCACGACTAAGAATTTAACGTTTCTGACATCCTTTTGGAATGGGTCAACGATGTCAATTCCCCATTTGCCGAATGGCGAAGCAGCTTGTATTAGTATCATATTGCGCCGAGGAGACCTGTTGAGGAGGGCGTGTATTTGGCATGCCTCACTGTTTACTATTAGGTCATACGTGTCTCGGTACATATACGGCAAAAAATAACCCATTCTTTTGATTCTGCTAACTATTGTTATGTAGCTAGATTGCATCGAGCAAGCTCATTCTTGCATTTCTTGTATGATTTCTTTGGCTTTCGTTGGCCCAATGCACCTTAGATAGGGTTCCATGAACGATTTCCTGTATAATGTACCGTCTTGGAAATGATACATCGGTGCTCACATCCTAATCCTTCGAGCTTTCAATTTGTCTTCCGGGAGGATACTGATAAGGCTAAAAAGGAACATATATTTCATAGCAATATCCCTCCTAAATAATAGGTTTTCATATGTAATTGTATTATATTTTCATTGTAATTGTTTAAATAAATAAATGAGAAGACGAAGCACGAAGATTAAAGAATTGAAGAAAAAGTGCCACTAAATCCTGAAAAGTGTCACTAAAGCCATAGTACACTTAAAAGTGCCACTAAAAAGTGAGTAAAAGACTCGCACGGATTTTGGAAGTTAAGGAGAACAATTTTTGTGCAAATTACAAATCGCAAAACGCAAAGTACAAGATATTAAATTATACGAAAAGGCGTTCGAAAATCCAGAACCAAGACATGAGCCGACTCTCAACGCGCGATGCAACGGAGCGAAAATTACAAATCAACTATGCACATAAATATAATATAATATATAAATTATTATATAAATTATTTATATTATATTATATATATAAATGTCGACAAGCAAGGTTCCAAAACTGGATGAGCTGGATACACGATCTCCGCGATCGTGGAGCTCCTCAGGCATAAAATGCCGCACTCGCGGAGCACACCAAATTCAGAAAGGTCCTATAAAAGCTCGAGCATTCTGCACTCTCAAATCATCTTTTTCTTTTCATTTTCTGTAAACGTAAAAATATATATATATATTATAATTTTAATTTTAATTTAAGATTTAATAATAATGGTTTAGTTGGGTTAATGTAAGAAATGTTTTACGGGTTTTAAGTCGGAACTCTGTCCGTGTAACGCTACGCGAAAATAATCACTGTAAGCTATGTTCTTCCTTTTTAAATTAATGTCTCGTAACTAAGTTATTATTATGCTTATTTAAGTCGAAGTAATCGTGATGTTGGGCTAAATATTAAGACGGGGTTATTGAACTTTGGACCATAATTAAGGTTTGGGCAAAAGACCGACACTTGTGGAAATTGGATTATTGACTATTAATAGATGGGGGGTATTGTCTAATTGAGTGATAACTCATTGGAGCCTGTCGAACCTATCTTCAAATTAATTAACCTAATAATTAATAATGATTATGGTTGTCCTATTTAGTGATGTTCATATGGAATCTGTTATAATCATTCAATTAATCAATTGGGTTGGGTAATTGATTATTCATTCTGATCAAGTGGATGAATTACTATTCATAAACTAATTAAAACAGGGGTGGATTACATACAGTGATAACTGGTGTAATTGTTGACAGAAGTGATAACTGCGTCACAGTTTAAATCCTTAATTAGTTGGAATATTTGACTTCGGATATAAGGGTAATTTGACGAGGACACTCGCACTTTATATTTATGACCGATAGACTATTATGGACAAAAACCAGATAGACGTATCAAATAAACCAGGACAAAGGACAATTAACCCAGTATAATTAATTAAAATCAAAACGTCAAACATCATGATTACGGATGTTTAAATAAGCATAATTGTTTTATTGTATTTCTCATCGTAATTTTATTTACTTGCAATTTTATTTATTGTCATTTTAATATTGTTATTTATTTTACGCCCTTTAATTATCGTCATTTATATTTGCGCTTAAAAATAGAAAATCGACAAACCGGTCATTAAACGGTAAAACCCCCTTTTATAATAATATTACTATATATAGTTATATATATTTATATAAATATAGTTGTTAAAAATATAGTACGAATCACCAGCTCCCTGTGGAACGAACCGGACTTACTAAAAACTACACTACTCTGCGATTAGGTACACTGCCTATAGTGTTGTAGCAAGGTTTAGGTATATCCCACTCTATAAATAAATAAATCACTTGTGTAAAATTGTATCGTATTTAATAGTATTTCCTTGTAAAAATTTAATAGTATTTTATACCTCTTCGCTTTAACATCAAGTTTTTGGCGCCGCTGCCGGGGAATCGGTGAAAAACGCTATATTTTCGTAAATTTTCCTAAAAATATTTTATTTCTTGTGAAAAAAAAAAAAAAACGAAAACTGAACCTGTCGAATTTGAATCTGGTACCCGTTTGAACCTGCAACCTCTGCACTCGCGGAGTTTTTGGGAAACAGAGATCCGCACTCGCGGAGCTGGTCTGACAGGCTGAACATTTGACCTGCATTAATTACGGATTTAGGTTTAAATTTTATAATAATTGTTATTAAACCTAATTAGGGTTTTTAGTTAATTAATACATATTTATTTCTAGTTTTAATTTATACTTTGTAATATTAAGTTTTAATATTATTATTAAATATATAAAATTAATACTCTAATAAAATAATATAAAAATAATATTTTTTGTATAAAATAAGTAATTTTATCATTTTTGTATGTTTTTATTATTTAGTACGTAATTATATATTTATCGTTCATAATTAGTTTTAAACTTAGTTTTTGCCGTAGTTATTTTATTTTTCTAGATTTTTAGGTTTTGCCGAAAAATCCCTTAAGTGCTTTTTCTTTAGATTAAGATTTAGGCGCTTTAGAATTTTGCGACGCCGTTTATATATTTTAGTGCCTTTTAAGTTATTGCCGTTTTGGATATAGATTTCCTTTTAAGCTTTAATACCTTTAGGCGCAACTTTTTAGATTTAATTTTTAGACTTTTAAATTTCGACGTTTTTCTTTCTTATTTTTATTTTTCGACGCGCAATCTTTTTCTTTCTTATTTCTCGACGCTCTAGTTTTTTAGGACATAGAATTTTCTATTTCTTCTCTTAAAAATTTCAAAATGAAAAATTATTTTAAGCGGTTAAATTGATAGACATCAAAAATTTTCTGGTTCGTAGTAATAGTTGGATTTGTTAGTGGCGAGTTGTGGGCTTCCGATTTAAAGGGTCCTGGCTACCTGCTACATCTATTGGCTATTCGAAACGTGGGCAAAATCAGAAAAGTCTATTAATTTGATAACTTATATAATTTTTCTTATTTTTATAACTAATAGGATATTCAGTGAATGCACCGAGCAAAACGTTCACCACCTTTCATACGTTCACCACCTGTAACTCGATCAAGATATCTAGCCAATATTGTCCCCGTTGATTTTTCTTTAGAATCGTCATCTAGTCGACCAAGTACTCCAACTCAACTTTCCGATAATCCATTTTTTGAACCCGACTTCACTACCGAGAACCCGGAGGATATTCAAGGACAATTCATAGATCCTGATCCACTAATCATTCCTCCTGAACCACAAATCATACAATCTGAGATTGTCGAGAAAGAAACCATTAAATCAGAATCCTCTAGTGATTCGGATTCAACAAATTCAAAAATGGAAATAACGGAATCTCAAAGTATGGAAGACCAAATGAGAGCCATACACACGGGTCAAGGTCACGCCATTATTCAGCCAGATGTTAGAGCATCAGATTTTGAAATCAAAGGACAAATCCTACACATGATCACCAATCAGTGCCAATTTGGTGGTACAACAAAAGAAGATCCAAACGAACATCTTCGAACTTTTAATAGGATTTATAATCTATTTAAAATTCGAGAAGTTGAGGATGAAGCTATTTATCTTATGTTGTTCCCATGGACTTTAAAAGGAGAAGCCAAAGATTGGTTAGAATCGTTACCTGAAGGGGCGATTGATACATGGGATGTTTTAGTTGAAAATTTTCTTAAACAATTCTTTCCGGCATCTAAAGCCGTGAGACTTCAAGGAGAAATAGTTACGTTCACGCAAAAGCCAAATGAAACTCTATATGAGGCGTGGACAAGATTCGGAAAATTGTTGAGAGGATGTCCTCAACATGGTTTAGACACTTATCAAATAGTACAAATATTCTACCAAGGATGCGACGTTGCTACATGAAAAGACATCGATATAACAGCTGGTGGTTCCATTATGAAGAAAACCGCAACCGAAGCTTACAAAATCATTGATAACACAGCCTCCCACTCACATGAGTGGCACCAAGAAAAAGATATTTTTCATTCATCTAAAGTGGCTAGAGCCGATTCTAGCCATGACTTTGATTCCGTTTATGCAAAAATAGATGCTTTCGAGAGACGAATGGAAAAGATGAATAAAGATATTCACGCAATATGAATCAGTTGTGAGCAATGCGGTGGACCACACTTAACAAAAGATTGTTACATCGAGCAAACGATGGAACAACGAGAGAATGTTTCCTACATGAATCAAAGGCCGGGAAATAATTATCAACCTCCAAGGCTAAACTTCAATCGAAATCAAAACATTCTTTACAATCCAAAAGGACCCGACAATAATAACTCGTACAACCAACAAGGTTCGAATAACCAACCAACTCAAAATAACACTTTCAATCAACAAAGACCTGGCTTGTATAAACCACCACAACAAACTGAAGAGAAAAAGTCAAACCTGGAAGACGTGGTATTTAAGCTAGTTGAATCTCAAACACAATTTATTGAAACTCAAACCCAAACGAATGAGAGTTTTGATCATTCATTTAGAACTCAACAAGCTTCCATTTTAAATCTAGAAAAACAAGTAGGTACTCTTGTTAGATTGATGAGTGAAAGAGAACAAGAAAAGCTACCGAGTAATACTGAAGAAAATCCTCGGAATGAAAATGTTAACATGGTTTCAACAAATTCTGAAAAACCAGCACCAGAAGATGGGAAGGTTTTAGATGTGAGTAACAATAAAGAAGTTAGAACACCACCACCACCAGTGTATGTAAAGCCAGTGGTGGCACCATACAAACCACCCATCCCGTTTCCAAGAAAAGGAGTTTAGTATGAGCAAGTAATAGGTAATAAAGTTGGTGATACCTTTGGAAAGAAGAAGAAGAAGAAGAATAAGAAAGCGCAAGAAACAAAAACAGTAGAAGTAAACCTGGTGAAGACAGTTCCACCAAAACTTCCACCTAAAGTAGGTGATCCGGGTGAATTTATTGTTCCTTGTCTACTTAGTGATTGTGTCATGTATGATGCACTAGCAGATTTAGGTGCAAGTTTGAGTGTTATGCCTCTTTCATTATATAAGAGATTAGGAGTAAGTAAGTTAAGTCCAACAGATATGAGTGTTCGACTCTTTGATCAAACCATTAAGCACCCAGTTGGAATTGCTGACAACCTACCCGTTCAAGTAGGTAATTTAACCTTTCTAGTCGAATTTATTGTCATTGACATAAAAGAGTACCCAAACATTCCTCTAATTTTAGGTCGACCATTATTAGCATCCACCGGGGCGTTATTTGATGTAAGAAAGGGTAGAATGACACTTAGTAATGATGAGAAATCGATCACCTTTATGATTCGAAAGTCTAAATCTCAACCAACCAAAACCGTTGAACCAGCAAAAACGATTGGTAAGAACCATGTTGTTTTACCAACTCCAACGGTAGTGCGTAACAATAATAAAACGCCTAAGTGTGGGGAAAATGAAGTAACACATAATGATGACTTGATAACAAAGAACCCCGTTGTTGATACAAAATTAAATGACCCCGTTATTACCAGTTCAATGAAGAAACTTTTTAAACGGATTATTGATGCTAAAAGTAAGGGGAACTTTAAGTTATGTAATTGGTTAGTATCCAATCTGTCGCCTAAAGAAAAGGCGAAACTAGTTGAATTTGTGGATATTACGGAAGAAGCTGGTCACTGGCTTAAAGAAAAAGTCACAGATATGCAAGTTGATTATGGTCCAAGAGAAATTGACGATGAAGTTAATCACAATTTCGACACCACAACTACCTAAGTGTGGGGAGATTCAAATATTCTAAAAAGACGATGCTGTCTAGAGTTATTTGTTCTGTTCTCGTGTAGTTCCGAGAATGGAATCCGATTGGTCTTTTCCACTAGCAGACACTAAAGAACTAGTTTTCTCCCTCCATTCTGAATTTTTGTTTTTTAGGTTTTATATGAAATTAATATATATATATTTTTTTAAGTTTTGTGTGAATTTAAAAACAAAATTTACTTTATTTCATTAAGTTTAAAAAATGATTTCTAAAATTCGTTGTGAGTTGAAGATTAGGTCGTTGAACCGAAATTGCTTTACCCAAGGGCGGGACGACAAATTTTGTTATCATTATTTTTAATGTTATTGATCTAATGTATGCAAAAAAAATAAAAAAATAAAAATATTAGATTTTATAAATTTTTGAATGTGGGGTAATATACCAAACTTCAAAAATATGTATATATATGTTTGTATTTTATCATATATACAACAGGGTAAAACAACGCACTTTCAAAGACTGTCATTAAGTTCAGCAAAAGCTACTGATTTTGACAACAAGACGCAAAATATCAAATTTGAAATAACAACAATATGTTGCAAACTCGGTATTTTTAATTATTTTTCTACGCTAATCACCCTCATGAATTTAAATTTTTACTGATTTCTTGCAAATGAGGGCATTGCAAGATCTCAAGTGTGGGGAAGGGTTATAAATTCTCTCGGGTTTACACTTAGTTTAATTGCCAAATTTTGTGAAAATTTGAAAAATTTTCAACTAAATGAATTCAAAATCATGTTTATACATATTTATGAACGATAAAACTAGGTGTTAATGCCGAAATTATTGTTACCTCGGAAAGGACATAAATTGAGAAACAACCCAAAAACGTTAGAATTCATTTAAAATGGAATAGAGGAAAATAAAAAGGCAAAGAAAAAAAATAAATAAAAGCTAAGTGTGGGAATAATTTACCAAGTTATTTAAAACACATATCACATATTTGGTACAGATTATTGCAGGTACTTTTGCTTTGGACTAAACTAATCAGTTTTACCCGATTTACTGTAATATATTTAAAAGAAAGATGGATCTGCATGATGAATCAATTCCATCATTAAAAGAAAGTAAAGTCTTCTGAAAAAGACACTCGCTTCTTGATTTAGGTCAAGAAGTTGTTGTCCAGACCAGCTGTAGGTTGACGAAAAATCTAGAAAAGTCATCTCTAAAATTAGCAGGAAATCCACGGACCTCAGCATCAAACAGGGTCGCCAAGTGGTCAGACTTATCCTAACCATGAGAGGATCTGTCTCGTAAAATTGGGAGGGCGCCGTGTAAATTAGCTTGATAAGACTAATGAATCAGACCCCCAGAAAGGATAATCTCCTTAAAGATTAAAAATCAGCATTTAATGCCTGATATTACTCAATCCTTGAGATTGACCTTAAAGATTGAGAATTCAAACTCATGAAATTCGATGATATCTAAACTCGAGCTTGAACGAGAAAATATTTTGATCAAAATTAAAACCGATTTGTTTTCTGAAAACCTATTTTCAATGCGTTCATTACCATTGAACGTAAAATCCTAGGAATTCACCCGGAATTCATTAGGTCACGTGAACCAAATCGTGTCAATTGTAAGAACGGTGGTTGCATAGCATGGTCGAAGACAGGACCTTGTGCCAGACCAAAAAATTATAGGGTGATCTTTACTATTGCTTCTACAAAGGATAGTAATTGCATCCGACACGATATAGACCATAATTAAAAGCATGTCACGTGACATTGCCTTAAGAGTTGCTTGTTCATCGCTTTCCTTTACAACTGGACGGTAGTTTGCCGAAAGGTAATATACGGGACAAGTAAACTGGACATGTTGCTTTCCTAATACAAGGTTAGCAAGTGGGTGACACAAAACCGCAAGTGTTGAGCTAAAATTTTCAAATCTGAAACCCACAAAACCCACAAAAATATTTTGAAACACCGGTGAAGGGTTATTCCAGAAAACTTATCTAGGGTAAAAGCTAGATTGAATTTTCAAAAGATCAAATGTTTTCATAAAGATCCAATTTCCTTAAAGGATCTAAATTTTCATAGTCACGTGGGACTGTAAACCACATCGTTACTATCATTGTTTATACCGCCATATCAAAATCACTGATGTACAAAGTGTGAGAATAAAAAAGTGATTCGAGTGAAGTGTGATTTTATTTCAAGTTCTGTATTGCTTGAGGACAAGCAACGTTCAAGTGTGGAGATATTTGATAAGGCTAAAAAGGAACATATATTTCATAGCAATATCCCTCCTAAATAATAGGTTTTCATATGTAATTGTATTATATTTTCATTGTAATTGTTTAAATAAATAAATGAGAAGATGAAGCACGAAGATTAAAGAATTGAAGAAAAAGTGCCACTAAATCCTGAAAAGTGTCACTAAAGCCATAGTACACTTAAAAGTGCCACTAAAAAGTGAGTAAAAGACTCGCACGGATTTTGGAAGTTAAGGAGAACAATTTTTGTGCAAATTACAAATCGCAAAACGCAAAGTACAAGATATTAAATTATACGAAAAGGCGTTCGAAAATCCAGAACCAAGACATGAGCCGACTCTCAATGCGCGACACAACGGAGTGAAAATTACAAATCAACTATGCACATAAATATAATATAATATATAAATAATTATATAAATTATTTATATTATATTATATATATAAATGTCGACAAGCAAGGTTCCAAAACTGGATGAGCTGGATACACGATCTCCGCGATCGCGGAGCTCCTCAGGCATAAAATGGCGCACTCGCGGAGCACACCAAATTCAGAAAGGTCCTATAAAAGCTCGAGCATTCTGCACTCTCAAATCATCTTTTTCTTTTCATTTTCTGTAAACGTAAATATATATATATATATATATATATATATACATATATATATATATATATATATATATATATATATATATATATATATATATATATATATTATAATTTTAATTTTAATTTAAGATTTAATAATAATTGTTTAGTTGGGTTAATGTAAGAAATGTTTTATGGGTTTTAAGTCGGAACTCTGTCCATGTAACGCTACGCGAAAATAATCACTGTAAGCTATGGTCTTCCTTTTTAAATTAATGTCTCGTAACTAAGTTATTATTATGCTTATTTAAGTCGAAGTAATCGTGATGTTGGGCTAAATATTAAGACGGGGTTATTGAACTTTGGACCATAATTAAGGTTTGGGCAAAAGACCGACACTTGTGGAAATTGGATTATTGACTATTAATAGATGGGGGGTATTGTCTAATTGAGTGATAACTCATTGGAGCCTGTTGAACCTATCTTCAAATTAATTAACCTAATAATTAATAATGATTATGGTTGTCCTATTTAGTGATGTTCATATGGAATCTGTTATAATCATTCAATTAATCAATTGGGTTGGGTAATTGATTATTCATTCTGATCAAGTGGATGAATTAATATTCATAAACTAATTAAAACAGGGGTGGATTACATACAGTGATAACTGGTGTAATTGTTGACAGAAGTGATAACTGCGTCACAGTTTAAATCCTTAATTAGTTGGAATATTTGACTTCGGATATAAGGGTAATTTGACGAGGACACTCGCACTTTATATTTATGACCGATAGACTATTATGGACAAAAACCATATAGACGTATCAAATAAACCAGGACAAAGGACAATTAACCCAGGATAATTAATTAAAATCAAAACGTCAAACATCATGATTACGGAAGTTTAAATAAGCATAATTGTTTTATTGTATTTCTCATCGTAATTTTATTTACTTGCAATTTTATTTATTGTCATTTTAATATTGTTATTTATTTTACGCACTTTAATTATCGTCATTTATATTTACGCTTAAAAATATAAAATCGACAAACCGGTCATTAAACGGTAAAACCCCCTTTTATAATAATATTACTATATATAGTTATATATATTTATATAAATATAGTTGTTAAAAATATAGTACGTATCACCAGCTCCCTGTGGAACGAACCGGACTTACTAAAAACTACACTACTCTACGATTAGGTACACTGCCTATAGTGTTGTAGCAAGGTTTAGGTATATCCCACTCTATAAATAAATAAATCACTTGTGTAAAATTGTATCGTATTTAATAGTATTTACTTGTAAAAAATTAATAGTATTTTATACCTCTTCGCTTTAACATCAGATACCTTCGGTAAGGTATTGTACAAAGGGGGTCATCTAGCAATCTTCTTCTTCTGTGATTGTTTCCATGAGGGTATTTCCGTTAGTTGACTTCCTTTCTAATACCTCGACCATGACTTTTTTGGTGAAGTGATCGTATAGCAGGGAAGCAAGCATGCTTAAAGCGTCTGCTTTTTTGGTACGATTGCGGGGTATTTGTTTGATTCAAATGTTGCAAAATCTTTGACTAGTACTTTTGCGAGCTATAGGTACTTTTGCATTGACACATCTCGTGCTTTGAAACTACCATTTAGCTGACTTGCTACCAGTTGCGAATCAACGTAGGCCGTGAGTCGCTTGATGTCCATGCTTTTTCTTGATGCAAACCTGCTAATAAGGCTTCGTATTTGGCCTCATTATTCAATGCGGAGAATTTTAGTAGAATGGTATAAGTGATTTCTTTCCCATTTGGGGTATTAAAAGCAGACCTATTCCGGATCCCTCTTTGTTGCATGCTTCGTCAGTATATAATTCCCAAATCTCATCTTCTTCTCTTCTGGTAACGGGAGTTTCGCCGTGCTTGATTATATCGGAAGGGAGCTCAACTAGGAAATCGGCTATTACCTGGCCTTTGACGGAGCTCCGCGGGAGGAAGCTGATTTTATGTTTGCCGAGTTCAATTGTCCATTTAGCCCTTCTTCAGAAGATTTATGGCCTTGCCAGGACGTGCTTAATTGGCTGGTCTATGAGGGCCTAGATGGGATGTGCCTGAAAGTACCACCAGAGCCGTTTCACTGTATGCACTAGGGCATAAATTAATATTTCCATTGTCGGGTAGTTCACTTCTCTGTTTTAAAGTATTTTGCTGACGAAGTACACTGGCATTTGGACTTTTTCTTTATCGGAAATTAGTACCGAGCTAATTGCTTCAGAAGAAGTGGCTAGATATACTGTAATATTTTCTCCCTGAATAGGTGCCGTGAGCGTGGGCAATTCCTTTAAAAATGCCTTCATATCCTAGAAGGCCTTCTCAGCATCCTCCGTCCAAACAAAGTCTTTTTCATTTAAGCATCACTTTAACGTTTGGAAGAATGGTAAAGATTTGTCAGCAGCTTGGGACAGGAATCTTGTTAACGCCGTCAATCTCCCGTTTAAACTTTGCACGTCTTTTTTCTCCTGGGTGATTACATGTTTTTGATGGCCTGGATTTTCTTTGGGTTGGCCTTAATTCCTCTCGGGGTGACCGTGAACCCCAAGAACCGACCTACTTCCACCCCAAAGGAACATTTGGATGGATTGAGATTCATATTGATTTTTCGTAGCGCTTTGAATGTTTCGATGATGTCTAAAATCATTTCCTCTTCTGAACTGATTTTGATTACGATATCATCTACGTATGCTTCGACATTCCGTCCAATCTCATCTTGGAATGCCTGGTCGATCAGCTTTTGATATGTTGCCCCCGCATTCTTTAAAATGAATGGCATTTTGGTGTAACAAAAAATGCCTTTGTTTTTAAAAAACGCAGTTTTTTCTTCATCGGCTTCTGCCATTGAGATTTGGTGATAACCTTTGTATGCATCCAGGAAGCATTTGAACCTGAAACCCACAAGGGATTCAACGTTTCGGCCGATTATCAGCAAGTGGTAGTTGTCCTTTGGATAAGCCTTATTGATATCTTTATAGTCGACACACATACGCCATGAGCCGTCTGCCTTTTTCACCATTTCTGGGTTGGCGACCCATGTTTGATATTTCACTTCTTTCATTATCCGTGCATCGACCAGTCTTTGTACTTCTTCATCCAGAAATTTGCTTCACTCGAAAGCCATTGCCCGTTTCCTCTGGACGACTGGTGTGAGATTCGGGTTTACATTTATCCGGTGTTGTGCTATCTTGTATGCGACTCCAATCATGTCGGATGGCTCGCAGGAAAAGACGTCAATGTTTGCTGCCAAAAGCTTACAGAGCGTATCCCTAGCGTTAGCGCTCAGGCTGGTACCAATTTAGATTCATTGTTCCTGATGTTTATGGTTTAGTGATATATACCCGTCATCATGCATTACGATGCCTTCGGTACCCTGGAAAATTTGCAGCCATTCAACTGGTTCCAGCTCTTGCATCTGGATTGTTGCTATGCCGGCTAGAGTTGGAAATTTCAACATGCCTTGTACAATTGACGTTATTGCTCCAAAATATTGCATGGCATTACGTCCGAGTATGCCCTTGTACCTGGAGTCGGTTTTAACAATAGAAAACTCGATTTTGGCAGTGCTTTGGAAAGGTAGCTTCCCGAGTACAACATCCAATGTGATGGAACCTACTGGCCATGTGGCTGTACTGTTGAATCCTGCCAATTGCAAGGTTACAACCCTTTTTGTGTGCTCTAATAATGACTGGTTCGCATGAAGGGTTGATGTCAAATAACTACGGGAAGATGATAGGTTCGTGTTTCCATTCATCTAACACCCCTGCTTTTCATCTTTGCCCAGCAGGCCATGACTGAATCATATATAAGTCGACTTTTGTTGTGTTGCTTGGATTTAATTTTTTGTCATCTAGCTCGTTAAAGTAGAGAGCGGATAATTTTGTACCTGTAGATAGCGCCATTTGATCAAACCAAAATCGTTATTGATGGAGTAAACTTAGGATTGTGTGCTTGATTCGATGAAAATAATTGTTCAAATGTTTTGTTTTATCTCCAATAACTGTGCAAACCCGGATTTGAAATATAGATTTCAAGGGCATAAAACAAACAATGTGATTAACCTTACTCGATTGGATCGAATAAGTTAATATCTTGGAGTAAAAGTTAACTCCGATATTGACCGAAATTCTATCGGAGTTGTATTTTCAGCTGGAGAATGTTACAGTAAGAAATTTGGGTTAAGTAACATTAATGCATCCAGTGTTGTGTAATGAATGACCCTGCGGGTGTATTTATAGGTGTTGTGAGGGAATGATGACGTGGCACATGTCCCTTTCATGGTTATAACAAACTTTACCAGATTCGAGGGCTGACGTGGCACCTGTCCCTTTCATTGGAATAACATATCCTAGCAAACTTTCCTAGATTCATGGGCTGACCTGGTGTATGGTCCTTTTGTACGTTTGTTCCGGGATCAAGTGTTCATTCTGGGACAGAACACCTACATTGGAATGGTGCAGTCATTCCGAGATGGTGTGGTGGATTCGTCTATAGTATGACGGACGACTGTCCTGCTCTCAGTTAGGTAAAGAGATTTTACCTGATGTTTATTCCAAGTGCTTCTTCATGGTATCCTCTTGACCGAGTAGGATTGCAACCGGTTCATTTATCTATTCGTAATGTTCTTGCAAATATTGTCGATTGACTGGTGTGTTTGGTTAAGTAGACTTTATGGTTCATAATCGCTTGGTGCTTTGTACCCAGGTGAGTGGTGCCGGTATCCGGCACACTTGTCCAGATACAATGGGCTTATGTGAAGTCACGACCAACTCTTATCCGGGACATTTCTTCCTGGATTTACACATGAATAATCTTCTGTCCGGTTCACTTAAGTAGGGCCAGGAGGAGGCATTCCCTCCTGGACCGCTTATGCCGGTTGTATTCCAGAGGGAGTGTCGTTAATATTATGATAAAATGTGCCTTATTGATACGAATCATTATGCGTATCATCACCCTCTATTCAGAATAAAGAAAAGGGAATAGTGTAGTTTATTATTTATATCTAGTTGGGGTTCATAGCTATATTTCACCTACCTATCTTTTTTATAATAAGTAAGTGGCAGTATAACATGAGTTTGTATTATTTTTTTTATGTTTTTTCGATATCGTGGGATCAAAGTGCGTTTAAAGTCAACCGGACAGCAAGTAAGGTGAAATGTTATCTAAGGTTTGTAGTACGTAAAAATATAATAAACAGATAAAGTAAGATAGGTGGATGAAATATCTAGAGCTGAACGTAACTCGTTGATAGAGTCTTACTTCATAGAGTGAATAATAAACCTTAATCAGTCAAGGGTGAACTTAATTGATTTGTCACTGAGAGTTTAGGTTTTGAAGATTCTGGCCAAAACTAATATATCCACTCCCAATGTTAATCTTTGTTGATTGAAACGATCTCTTGGATTAAATCCTAGGCTCATGAATTTAGTGGTATACCCAAGAAAGGTTTAGTCTTTTCTTAACCCTAGTTGGTTTAACAAAAATCGAGATCTACACTTAATACCTTGTTAAGCCTTAACATTAACATATGTGCAATCTTAGGTATCCTAAGGTACGATTAACTAGATTAGATGTCTCTGCTTTATGATCAACTTACTCAACCTCGGATCATCTTACAACACCACTAGGAGCTTGCTTCTGACGCGAACCATGCTTTTAATTGAGTCAATGTTCACTGAACTCTATAGTACTCACTGTAATCACTATCTTAAATTAAGCAGCTCTTCTTTGACAGACAGCTGACTATCTATACATAGGTAATAAACCGTATAGTGACGTTAAGCACTGATAACTGCTTATCCTATATTCTAGGACTGATCAGGTCTAAACACTAGGTTATATCCACGTGAGTAATTGTAAAGGGTAGTCCGTGAATAAGACTTCTAAGTCCGACAAGGTTTCAACATAACAACATCATAAGTTTCAGAAAAATATTCAACATACAAAACGATTATAACAGGTAGACGAATGCATATAGTTAAAACAATTTAAAATAACAAAAACATATTATTAAATTAAGGAAAGCATTCACCATATACAAATGAGGCCTGGACGGTTAAAAGTGTTGACATTCTGTTACGACCCCAAAGTTAGATAGTGTTATTCTGAAACAAGCTTATTAGATGGTTCCTTAGAAGAGGGCTATATAAGGAACCTTAGTAGAATTAGATAGCCATTGCATTTAACCGAGTTTAAAAAGCTGTGGAATTCATTGTAACAGAATCACTCTCTAATATCGAATCTGTTTACTGTTCACCCGAATCTCATTCTTACTCATGTTTCTTCATTTCTCATCATGATCTAACCTATCATTTGGTATTAGAGATTCCAGGAAGTGATACTACATCACTATATCGATCTAGAGATTGAAGATTTCAAGTTCTGAACGCATTTAGTTAGGTTGATCCAAATTCAGAAAGTTCAAAATTTGATTATCTGACGTTCAGATTTGTGTGAAAAGCTCAGCGAAGGTTTATTAGATACATTAGAAAATTTTTCAATCATCAAAACAGCATTACAACATCAATTATGAAGAATCAAGCAATTTCGTAGAGTTCGTGGCTAAAACTCCAACATTCGGTGAATTCAACTTGTTTCTGTATTCAATTGAAGATCAATGGATTTAGTTGTGTTCGTGAGGTGATTAGGCAACTATCTAATGTTTTGATTCCATTGTTTCATCATTATTTGGTGATTTGATCCTCATTCGGTATTTCAACTGTATCACCAAATCTGCTTCTTCTCAGAAATTCAGTTAAGGAGTTGCTGATTGTGGTGTGTTTGTGATTCAGTCACATTTGGTTTGATAATACGCAGCTAATTCAAGTGGTTTCAGCAAAGTTTCAATCAGTTTACTAAGTTTCAGACTTAGATTCGGAGTATCAACTGTGTGACGACCCACCAAAATCTCCATTGACGGCGCTGTCAACTTAGGTCCAATTACGTGGTCATAGTCCCTAAATGAGACGCGTTTGACCAAAATTATGTCGCAATCATTTGAAAGGTGTAGGACTTGCCAAGTTTTAAGTTTACCAAACGATCCGACAACAAGTATAAGTTTACCAAAGTTATAAAGTATAGATGAAATAATTTGCGACATAATATAAGTTGAAAATCACGAATACTATCAATAGCGTATGTATGTATGCTTTAAGTTTGAATCCAACGGTGCTATCAATAGCGTATGCATGTATGCTTGACCCCAAGCAAGAAATCAAAGTGTGCAGAAGCATGTATCAAGTAGCCTTTCAAGAACCAGAGTAACATATAGAAAAATGTCAACGAAAAACGTTGGTGAAATCATAGGTGTATTTGAAAACGTTGTTTTTGAACCACAAGATTTAGTATTTCCATAAAGTTGATTATCCAAATCGTTTACATTCCAAAAGTTTTTGTTTGTATTATGAGCACCCAAATATCAAGGCTTAACTATATACGAACCTCTGCATCATAGTGTTAGAACCTACACTATACCAAAAATATATTTCATTTGCTAACGGTAGAGAACCGTCCGAATGAGGGTTCGTCAAACTCGTATGGATCCACACAACATAAGTTCTTGCTTACACCCTGCAAGTGTAACTAATGATAATTGAATTGAGGCTTTTTGTTCTAACTCGCACGTTGAATGTTTGTTTTCGTACTTGTGTTCGAAGCATAAAAGTAATAAACGTATATGTTTCTCATCCCATAATTTAAAGAATAAAAGTTGTTGAAAAGGTGGGACTATGATCTCACCGTAGTTGCACGCCAAAGTACTTCATTTTAAATGTTGTGCAATGAAAGTTGTTTAGTCTTGACCTAAACAAGTAAGTTATATCAATACCAGGTAAGATACAAGGTCGGTCAAAATATGTTCAATTAGTCCTATGGCTCGTTACGACTCGATTATATAGCATGTGAGTCAAGTTGTCAAGTTTCATGCAAGATATAAGTAATAAAGCAAATTAAGATGATTGTATAAGTATTTGGTTAAGTTTGACTAAAAGTCAAAATTGGTCAAAGTCAACGGGGTCGGGTCGGGTATCCAAATATTGTACATAAAAACGTAGTCATATATAAGCATGTTGGCCAAGTTTCATGTAATTCGGAGTTGCTAGTAAGAGGGAACGAAATTGTGAAATCACAAAATAATCTGGGTCAGAGCTTTCTCCGCGATTGCGAAGTTTAGGTGCTGTTGCTGAGTTTTCAAGAGCTCGAACCAATTTTCTTTCAAACTCAAATTATGAACCGAAAACACTTAAAACGCATACCATATATCGGTGGAAAACTACTTTAACGAGGGATACAACTAAGAACATATAATCAACCAAAACTAGCATTTACAACAAATAAACCCACATCAAAAGATCATTGAATGTTCATTATCAAATGTTCAAAGTTCATAATTTGCATCTAACAATTCGGACATTAAACATACACATATAGTATGTATGATGCCCCGTACAAAATCAATGTGTACAGATCATCAATAACAGGTCCATTACACAGTTACAACACTATATGCCGTTTTAAAACCAGTTTTGCATTCATGAAAAGATAACCTTTTTACCTATGTCAAATGTTTTACAAAAGATAACGTGCTTCTACGAATAGAAAACATTAAAATAAGTACGTGACACTAAGGTCGTTACAAAGCCATAGTTCGAAAATAACATAAGTTGTGAATGTAAAATAAAAGTTCCATGATTGAGACATCTCTAAATAATGCAGCGGAAGTCTAACACAACGAGTCTATAACAGCAAGTCGATAACAACAAGTCTATAACAGCAGAAGCAACAACGTCTAAGCACCTGAGAAATAACATGCTTTAAAATGTCAACCCAAAAGTTGGTGAGATATAGTTTTATTGTAATCAACAATGTAATGTAGACCACGAGATTTCGTATTCAAAACAGTATGAAAAGTATATGCTTAACCATGGGCACTTGGTAACTAACTTAACGTAAAATAATATATCACACCTTAAAAGTACACTTGGCGAGTGCGTTAAAACAGACGAAGTATTAAACACCCGTTAAATGCTAGCACGACTAGCTCGAGTGGGGATGTCAAACTCTATGGATCCATATCTAAGATTTGCGTCTACCGGTTCATAAATCAATAGTTAAACGTTACCGAGCTAAGGAGAAAATTTGTGCCGTTATATCACCCACACATATATAAAGTTAAAGTACTCGTGTCTAGTATATAAAACATAAAAAGCGCATGTATTCTCAATCCCAAAAATAGTTAAAGTAAAAAAGGGAGCTATAACTCACAGTGAATGTGCAGTAAAGTCGATACGAATAAGTAAGCAAGTAGTAAGTCGGTCTAAATGGTCCTCAACCTAAGTCAAAGGTTACTAAGTCAGTAAATCGTCCCCAAAAGTTTAAAAGTAAATAAGTTAAGTCTTAAGTATCATCATCATCATCATCATCATACGTAAAAGATAAAGTAGGTTTTCAACAAGAATAGAGATCTAAACGAAAGGATGAATTCGATCAGCTGCTACGACCTCTATACAAAACTGAAATGACGTGCGGCCAGTGGCCAAGGCTCCGTATGTGAGTCCTCTTACCGCTTTCCAATTTTCAGATCCTAACTCGATTTCGTTTGACCGTGGCAATGGTTCAAGCGCGAGTAGGTCAGAAATTTAAGCATGTCGTTACGAAGGCGTAGTGATTTTCGGAAGGCTATAAATCCTAAACTGTATATCGGATTTAGGTGAGTCTTAAACAAAAAGTCATCTACTCAAACCAAAATATCAGGAAATAAACTTTCCAGAAGTCCCAGAAGTCTGATCAGATCCTGAAAAATAGAAAACAAGTGGTCTGGTGGGTTTCTTGGTGTTTGATGCTCATCGCGGTTCTCATCCTTGATGCGTATAAGCCTCAAGTGTACAACTCTTGATGTTTTAGCCTCACTTTAACCAAGGTTTAACCATCAACACACAATCTCAAGACTAAGAAAAGAAATACAACTCATTTGAGAGTTTGAGCAAGATGATGAACCAAAGTTGCACCAAGTTCTTAGTTTCGACACAAGTACAAGTTCTATTAAGCTATAAACTTTGATTTAAACTAAATAAGCAAGACCTTAAGTTATAGAACTTAGATCTTAGCTAAATATTGAAGACGTTAGACTACAAAGTCTAGATCTTACGTTCTTGGTGAAACCCTAAGTTATAGAACTTAGACTTTCAACTTTTACAAAACCTTAAGTTATAAAACTTAGATTTTTGCAAAGTAAAATGAATGTAAGATTATGCGCTTTTGTTTAAACAAGTTAGATGACCATAAGTTACATAAATTAGATCAAAAACAATAATGAAACCTTAAGCTAGAAAGCGTGGATTTCTTAATAATACTTATGAGATTTCAAGCTAGTAAGCTTGTATCTTTGTTTAATGGAAACACAAGTTAGAATTTAAAGTACAACAAATTAAAGAAGATCATAAGTTAATAAACTTGAACTTTTAATGAACTTTTTGTAGAAACCTCAAGCTATAAAGCTTGGATTTCCAATGTTCTTGAAGATCTCTAAAGTAAAAAGTTTGATCTACAAGTTACATGAAGATCATAAACATAAGTTTTGATCTTTTAACATAAATAAAGAGATCTTAAGTTATAAAACTTAGATCGAACAAAGTAATGAAGATTCAAAGCTAAAAAGCTTGAATCCTTCATGTTCTTGAAGACTTTCAAATCAAAGTTTGAATCTACAAGATTTATGAAGATTCAAGTTACAAAACTTGAATCCTTTAATATGATGATGATGATTTCGGATTTTAGAAGAAAAAGAAGGGAAGAACTAAAGTTTAAACTTACAAGTTCTTCAAGGATTTAGCGTGAGAAACCTAGAGAGAAAAACTAGAGAAATGTGTGTGTGTGTGTGTGTGTGTGTGTGTGTGTTTTGAGAATGAAATGGAGTGTTAAAAAAATGAAATGGTGGTGATGGTGGTACATAGGCTGACGGTTTCAAGCATGGGTGGGGGGGACCATTTGCTTTGCATGGGTGGTGGTACATGGTGATGCTAGCATGTTGGGTGGTATGGTGTATGGAGTTAAAATATGTAAGTAATTGTACATAAGCATGCTAGTTACTTGTCTTTTAATTTAATGGGTTTTGTCTTTAATTACATGGGCTAACTAACCCATTAACTAGCCCATTAAAAGGAGTCCATTAAGTTGAGTAGGGTGAGCTTTTGATAGACTAAGTCCATTAAGGTGTTAAGTCCATTAAGACTAACTAGTGAGCATTAGTAAACACTAAGCGTAATTAAGAAACCATCAAGCAAAGTAATTGTCATTAATAAATAACAATTATGATTAAGTAGTCATAACTCTCCAATTATGACAAAAGTTTAACGTGTACCAAGTACGTAACGTGTTTTAAACGACAAGTGTCATTAATGGTCATAACAGCATTCGAGGATCAAGTTAAGTGATTAAGCAATTAATAACATGTTATAAGGTATTAACGAAAGTAATTAACATGAATAAATATCTCAGAATATAATATAGCTCAGCACGTACAAATATGCAGTTTCGTGAAAGTATAAAATATAATTATAAGTCGAAAAAGTCGGGTCGTTACATTACCCACCCGTTAAAGAAAATTTCATCCCGAAATGTTTAGCTGAGGTAGACGGTAGAGTCGGGAAGAGGTGAGGATATTTCTGCTTCATCTGATCCTCTCGCTCCCAAGTAAACTCGGGTCCTCGTTTAGCATTCTAACGGACTCAGACGATTGGAATCTTATTGCGAGTCAAGGTCTTGATATCACGGTCCATGATCACAACAGGTTCTTCCACGAAGTGGAGTTTGTCATCAATCGTAAGCTCATCGAGGGGTATGATAAGTTCTGGTTCAGCAAGACACTTCTTTAGATTCGATACGTGGAAAGTGGGATGAACTGAGCTTAATTGATTCGGAAGATCCAAACGGTAAGCAACTGGTCCAACACGCTCCAAGATTTCAAAAGGACCAATATATCGCGGGTTTAGCTTTCCATGCTTTCCGAAACGGATTACACCTTTCCAAGGTGCGACTTTTAACATTACACGATCACCTACTTGGAATTCGAGATCTTTACGTTTAATGTAGGCATAGCTCTTTTGACGATCACGTGCCGTCTTGAGCCTTGCTTGTATTTGAACGATCTTCTCGGTTGTTTCATGGATGAGTTCGGGTCCGGTGATTTACTTTTCACCTACTTCGGCCCAACAAATAGGGGAACGACATTTGCAGCCATATAAAGCTTCGAAAGGTGCGGCATTAATACTCGAATGGTAACTATTGTTGTAAGAGAATTTAGCCAGAGGCAAATGCTTTTCCCAAGCTTTTCCGAAGTCAATAACACAAGCTCGTAACATGTCCTCCAAGGTTTGAATCGTGCATTCGCTTTGTCTTTCGGTTTGCGGTTGATATGTGGTACTCATGTCTAAACGTGTTCCTAAATCTTCTTGTAGGGAACGCCAAAATCTAAAAGCAAAACGGTCATCTCGGTCGGAAATAATCGATAAGGGTACACCATGACGAGATACAATTTCCTTTATGTACAGTTATGCGAGTTTGTCCATTTTATTAGTTTCTTTCATGGCTAGGAAGTGAGCAGATTTGGTAAGATGGTCAATAATAACCCAGATGGTATCATATCCGCCTACCGTCTTTGGTAGTTTCGTGATGAAGTCCATCATTATTCTTTCCCACTTCCATTGCAGGATTTCGGGTTGCTGAAGTAACCCGGATGGCCTTTGATGTTCGGCTTTGACCTTGGACCAAGTTAAACACTTACCAACATAAGTAGCAACATCCTTTTTAAGGTTTGGCCACCAATATTGTTGATTAAGATCGTGGTACATCTTACCGGCTCCTGGATGAATCGAATACCTTGACTTATGGGCTTCGTCTAGAATAAGGCTTCGTAAATCCCCATAACTAGGCACCCAAATCCTTTTGGAGAAATATCGGAGTCCGGACTCTTTAACTTCGAATCGAGAGACGAGAATGTTCAAGCGTTCATGAGAAATATTCTCATCCTTGAGAGCCTCATCTTGGGCTACACGGATTTGGTTATTGAGATTTGTGTGGATGGTGAGGTTTAAGGCTCAGACACGAAGAGGTACCATTCTTTCCTTCCAGCTCAAGGCATCGGCTACAACATTTGCCTTGCCAGGATGGTAACGAATTTCACAATAGTAATCGTTCAATGTTTCGATCCACCGTCGTTGTCTCATGTTCAGTTGTTTTTGATCAAAAATGTGTTGGAGGCTTTTGTGATCGGTGAAGATGGTACTTTTGGTTCCATAAAGATAGTGTCTCAACAATTTGAGTGCAAAGACAACGGCACCAAATTCGAGATTGTGTGTTGTGTAGTTTCATTCGTGAATCTTCAGTTGTCGAGAGGCATAAGAAATAACTTTCGTTCGTTGCATCAAAACACACCCAAAACCATGTTTTAAGGCATCGCAATATAAAATAAAATCGTCATTGCCTTGGGGAAGGGATAAGATAGGAGCGGTGGTTAACTTTTTCTTTAGGGTTTGAAACGCCGACTCTTGTTCGGCCGCCCAAACGAATTTCTTCCCTTTGTGAGTTAACGAGGTTAAAGGATGTGCAATCTAAGAGAAACCTTCGATGAATCTACGATAGTAACCAACGAGTTCTAAAAATTGACGAATATGAGTAGGAGTAGTGGGAGTTTCCTACTTGCTAATGGCTTCGATTTTCGAGGGATCGACTTTGATACCTTGATTGCTTACAACATGGCTAAGAAATTGAACTTCCTTTAACCAAAATTCACACTTGGAGAATTTAGCATAGAGTGGCTCTTGTCTCAAGAGTTCAAGTACGAGTCGGAGGTGTTGTTTGTGTTCTGCTTCACTTTTTGAATAGATTAAGATATCGTCTATGAATACGATAACGAATTTGTCTAGGTACGGCTTGCATACGCGATTCATAAGATCCATAAACACGGCAGGTGCGTTAGTTAAACCGAATGGCATCACAAGAAACTCATAATGACCATAACGAGTTCGGTACACAGTCTTAAGTACATCGCTCTCCTTCACCCTCAACTGGTGATAACCTGATCACAAATCAATCTTGGAGTAAACGCTTGATCCTTGCAGCAGATCAAATAGATCGTCAATCCTGGGAAGGGGATACCGGTTCTTGATTGTCAACTTGTTTATTTCGTGATAATCGATACACATACAGAAAGATCCATCCTTCTTCTTTACGAACTAAACGTGGGCGCCCCAAGGCGAAGAACTTGGTCGAATAAATCCACGGTCTAGCAATTCTTGCAGTTGACTCGGCAACTCTTGCATTTCCGTTGGTGCAAGTCGATAAGGTACGCGAGCTACAGGTGCAGCTCCCGGTACTAGATCAATCTGGAACTCCACTGATCTCGGTGGGGGTAATCCCGACAACTCTTTTGGAAAAACGTCAGGAAATTCGTTCATAATCCGTATATCCTTCACGCTTTTCTCCTCAGTTTCCAACTTCTTCACATGTGCCAAAATAGCAAAATGCCCTTTTCTCATGACCTTTTGTGCCTTCATACAACTAATAAGGTTCAGCTTTGGGCTACATCTCTCTCCGTAAACAATTAATGGCACACCGTCTTCGTGAGGTATACGAATAATCTTCTCTCCACATATAACTTCTGCTTTTACCTTGGACAGTCAGTCCATGCCGACTATCATATTAAAGCTCCCCAACTTAATGGGTATTAAATCAATCTCAAAATCCACACCAGCTAAGTTTATTATACCTCCTCGGCTAATTTGGTCAACTTTCTCAAGTTTTCCATTGGCTATCTCAACAAGATAACTTTCCTCCAAAGGAACTAATGACCAATCTAACTTAGAGCAAAAGCGTCTACATATATAACTCCTATCGGCACCAGTATCAAACAAGACAGAAACTAATAGTTTATTGATAGTGAATGTACCTGTAACCAAGCCAGGATCCTCACGGGGGCATTCATGTTGAAGACTCTTCCACGTGCTGGCCCGCCATGCTTCTTCTTATTAGGATATTCATTCTTGAAGTGACCCTGTTGGCCACACTCAAAGCACTTCCTTGGCCCATTCGGATTTGTTCTCACAACTGGGGTGTTGATCCTACAATCCTTGCCGATGTGTCCCGTCCTCTTACATTTCTCACACACCACATTGTACTACCCAGTATGATGCTTATAGCATCTCTTGCACTGAGGAAGGCTACCTTTGTAGTTTAGGTTAGGGTTCCTCCAGTCATTGTTTCCCTTAAAGTTCTCATGCCTCTTGGCTGGATTCTGATCAATACCGTTACCCTTGTTTCCATCCCATTTGCGTTTCCCATTACTAGCTCCCGATTCTGATTTCACCTTCTCTGGCTCTTGACAGATAACCTGATCCATCAAGGTGTGCACCATGCGCATAGCATTCGGGAAATTCGCTGGTTTCGAAGAAGTGACATTCCCTGGATGTCTTTGGGAAGTCCCCACAGATACCGCACCATCCGTTTGTACTCAGGAGTAACCATTGTGGGGCACATCAAGGTTAACTCCAAGTACCTCTGGTTATAGCCATCAAGGTCAGTTCCTACGACCTTCAATTCCCAAAATTCCGTTTCCATCTTCTGAATTTCGGTTCTGGGGCAGTATTCCTCTATCATAGCCCTCTTAAACTCCTCCCATGGTGTTGCATAAGCTTCATCAATTCCTTGAGCATGGGCAAGTGTGTTCCACCATGTCAGAGCGCCATCCGACAGTGTGCAGGATGCAAACTTAGTCTTGTTTGCGTCAGAGCAGTTGCTAACACGAAATACTGATTCTAATTTTTCAAACCATCTTGTTAACCCAACTGGCCCTTCCGTTCCACTGAAATTTTGTTGCTTGCAACTCTGAAATTCCTTGTAAGTGCACCCATTCTGAACATTTTGGTTTGTCGGCGGAGTTTGTGCAGGGCTGGCATTCACCATGGCTATGGCCACTCGAGCGACTATCATTTCTTCAATTTGCGCTGCAGTGGGTGTTCCTCTCGTCATTGATCTTCCAAACAAAAATTTCGACTTACGTCAAAATCCATTATTTAATAATTCATAAAGTCATAATAATATGGTAATCAATTATATAATCAACAGAATACATGTTAACTAAGTATGGCAAACTAGTTACAGATATCACAAAAACCATCATATAATATCTTAAATAAAACGTCGTACAATAATTCAAGCAACATTAAGTTCCATTCGTAATAAGAAAATTTGCATACAACTTCATAAGTTTTCATACAATACTTGAATGAAAACATGAAACTACTAATGTAAATACATAATGAAATCTAATACAATAGTCCTATGGTGATGGTGGATAAATGATGTCCATCATGTGGGACACCTAGTCCTCGAGCTCAGTCACCCGGGCACGTAGGGTACGCACTTCCCTCATCAGCTCCTCAATGGTGGGAGGTTCTAGTGGGGCAGGTGGTGCTGACGTAGCACTAGAAGTAGATGGCGCAGTACGGGCAACTTTACGCACAAATGGGTCAGCAGGAAATGCCACAACCCGCTTATGGGCGGTAACCCTAACCAACTGTCCTTGTGCATTCCCGAACAGCTTGCCTCCATTTACCCCAGGAATAACGGTACCGTAGTAATGGTAACACTTCTTCGGCGGAGTAGAGGGTGGCGGTACAGGCTCCTCCTCGGAGTCCTCCTCAAAATCCTCCTCACTGGTCTCATCGGGAGAATAGGTCCGACCGATGGTCATGATCCGATGTCTACTAGGTGAAACCGGAATAACTCGTCTGTCAGTGGTGCGTCTGACCCAGTGTCCTGTTCGTTACGAAATGGACTGCCCCCGTTTACCTCAGGGATCACGGTACCACTGGAATGATGCTGTGGCCCCGGGAGACTAGGGTTGGGTGGAGCTGGGATATCCTCGGGATCCTCGTCACTGTCAGAGATGACCATCAGGTCAGGTGAGTGACTACTATCCCCAGAAGACGAATCGCCAGAGTAGTCTGAGGGTAGCGGTGACGGGATCAGTGATTCAGCAACAACAGTAGGCGAAGTAGCAGATGAATCAGAATCACTCTCCAAGTCAATGATAATAGGCGGTATGTCCAACATCTGAACAACGAAAAATAACTTTTTCCATGTCAGTAAGACATATAGCAAGCATGTAATCAGGCATAATAACTACAGTAGCCTAGATTACCTACAACAGTACATAGCATGGCAACAATAGTATCATGCAATCAAAAGCAGATAGTAGCATGCAGTAGCGAGAATAAGTAGTAGCAAACGGCAAGAACATATAGCAGTAAAAGTAGGCAGTAGCATGCAGCAGTTCTGCAGAAATAAGTAAATGAGCAAGTTGTAGATTAGTCCTATTAGTGAATCCTACTCGACTCAGTCAAGACACACTAATGCAACCTAATTCCCTACAACCAATGCTCTGATACCAAATGTGATGCCCTGTATAAAATTAATGTGTACAGATCATCAACAACAGGTCCATTACACGGTTACAACACTATATGCCATTTTAAAACAAGTTTTGATTTCAATGAAAAGATAACGTTTTTACAAACGCTAAATGTTTTACAAAAGATAACGTGCTTCTACGAATAGAAAGCATTAACATAAGTACGTGACACTAAGGTTATTACAAAGCCATAGTTCAAAAGTAACATAAGTTGTGAATGCAAAATAAAAGTTCCATGATTGAGACGTATCTAAACAATGCAGCGGAAGTCTAACACAGCGAGTCTATAACAGGAAGTCTATCACAGCAAGTCTATAACAGCGGAAGCAACAACATCTAAACACCTGAGAAATAACATGCTTTAAAATGTCAACACGAATGTTGGTGAGCTATAGTATTATTGTAATCAACAATGTAATGTAGACCACGAGATTTCGTATTCAAAACAGTATGAAAAGTATATGCTTAACCGTGGGCACTTGGTAACTAACTTAACGTAAAATAATATATCACCCCCTAAAAGTACACTTGGCGAGTGCGTTAAAATAGACGAAGTATTAAATACCCGTTAAATGCTAGCGCGACTAGCCTGAGTGAGGATGTCAAACCCTATGGATCCATATCTAAGATTCGCATCTACCGGTTCATAAATCAATAGTTAAATGTTACCGAGCTAAGGGGAAAATTTGTTCCGTTATATCACCCACACATATATAAAGTTAAAGTACTCGTGTCTAGTATGTAAAACATAAAAAGCGCATGTATTCTTAGTCCCAAAAATAGTTAAAGTAAAAAGGGAGCTATAACTCACAGTGAATGTGCGGTAAAGTCGATACGAAAAAGTAAGCAAGTAGTATGTCGGTCCAAAAGGTCCTCAACATAAGTCAAAGGTTACTAAATTAGTATATCGTCCCCAAAAGTTTAAAAGTAAATAAGTTAAGTCCTAAGTATCATCATCATCATCATCATCATCATCATCATCATCATACGTAAAAGATAAAGTAAGTTTTTAACAAGAATAGAGGTCTAAACGAAAGGCTGAATTCGATCAGCTGATACGACCTCTATAGAAACTGAAATGACGCGCGGCCAGTGGCCAAGGCTCCGTATGTGAGTCCTCTTACCACTATTCAATTTTCAGATCCTAAATCGATGTCGTTTGACCGGGGCGATGGTTCAAGCGCGAGCAGGTAAGAAATTTCAGCACGTCATTACGAAGGCGTAGTGATTTTCGGAAGACTATAAATCCAAAACCGTATTTCAAATTTAGGCGAGTCTTAAACGAAAAGTCATCTACTCAAACTGAAATATCTGGAAATCATCTTTCCAGAAGTCCCAGGAGTTTGATAAGACCCTGAAAAACAGAAAACAAGTGCTCCAGTGGGTTTCTTGGTGTTTGATGCTCATCGCGGTTCTCATCCTTGATGCGTATAAGCCTCAAGTGTACAACTCTTGATGTTTTAGCATCACTTTAACCAAGGTTTAACCATCAACACAAAATGTCAAGACTAAGAAAAGAAATACAACTCATTTGAGTGTTTGAGCAAGATGATGAACCAAAGTTACACCAAGTTCTTAGTTTCGACACAATTACAAGTTCTATTATGCTATAAACTTTGATTCAAACTAAATAAGCAAGACCTTAAGTTATAGAATTTAGATCTTAGCTAAATATTGAAGACCATAGACTAAAAAGTCTAGATCTTATGTTCTTGGTGAAACCCTAAGTTATAGAACTTAGACTTTTAACTTTTACAAAACCTTAAGTTATAAAACTTAGATTTTTGCAAAATAAAATGAATATAAGCTTATGAGCTTTTATTTAAACAAGTTAGATGACCATAAGTTACATAACTTAGATCAAACACAATAATGAAACCTTAAGCTAGAAAGCTTGGATTTCTTAACAATACTTATGAGATTTCAAGCTAGTAAGCTTGTATCTTTGTTTAATGGAAACACAAGTTACAATTTAAAGTACAACAAATTAAAGAAGACATAAGTTAATAAACTTGATCTTTTAATGAACTTTTTGTAGAAACCTCAAGCTAGAAAGCTTGTATTTCCAATGTTCTTGAAGATCTTTAAAGTAAAAAGTTAGATCTACAAGTTACATGAAGATCATAAACATAAGTTTTGATCTTTTAACATAAATAAAGAGATCTTAAGTTATAAAACTTAGATCTAACAAAGTAATGAAGATTTAAAGCTAAAAAGCTTGAATCCTTCATGTTCTTGAAGACTTTCAAATCAAAGTTTGAATCTACACGATTTATAAAGATTCAAGTTACAAAACTTGAATCCTTTAATATGGTGATGATGATTTCGGTTTTTAGAAGAAAAAGAAGGAAAGAATTAAAGTTTAAACTTACAAGTTATTCAAGGTTTTAGTGTGAGAAAGCTAGAAAGAAAAACTAGAGAAATGTGTGTGTGTGTGTGTGTGTTTTGAGAATGAAATGGAGTGTTTAAAAAAATGAAATGGTGGTGATGGTGGTACATAGGCTAACGGTTTCAAGAATGGGTGGGGGGGACCATTTGCTTTGCATGGGTGATGGTACATGGTGATGCTAGCATGTTGGGTGGCATGGTGTATGGAGTTAAAATATGTAAATAATTGTACATAAGCATGCTAGTTACTTGTCTTTTAATTTAATGGGTTTTGTCTTTAATTACATGGGCTAATTAACCCATTAACTAGCCCATTAAAAGGAGTTCATTAAGTTGAGTAGGGTGGGCTTTTGATAGACTAAGTCCATTAAGGTGTTAAGTCCATTAAGACTAACTAGTGATCATTAGTAAACACTAAGCGTAATTAAGAAACCATCAAGCTAAGTAATTGTCATTAATAAGTAACAATTATGATTAAGTAGTCATAACGCTCCAATTATGACAAAAGTTTAACGTGTACCAAGTACGTAGCGTCTTTTAAACGACAAGTGTCACTAATGGTCATAAAAGCATTTGAGGATCAAGTTAAGTGATTAAGCACTTAATAACATGTTGTAAGCTATTAACGAAAGTAATTAACTTGACTAAAAATCCCAGAATATAATATAGATCAGCACGCACAAATACGCAGTTTCGTGAAAGTATAAAATATAATTATAAGTCGAAAAAGTCGGGTCGTTACAGTATGCCGTTTTGAAGGTAATGATACATACAACACAACTAAACATTTACCAACAATGCTCATTATCGTTTAAGACCTCAAATGTTCCTATCAAAACCTATCAAACCCTAACCAAGAATCACAAAATCAATAATCATGTTAATGTTAGATTTTCATGTCATCCAACATACCAAATTGAAGCATATGAAGTAACTAACTCTTTGAACACATAAACATTAACATCTAAACACATTTCATCACCCAATATCAAAGATTTGATAAACCCATTTCAAGTGTTCATGCTCGTCATTCAAAACAAACAAATTGAGCAAACCATTTGAATACACAACAACCAAATGAGCCATAGACACTAACTAACACCATTTCAAGTCTATAAAATGAATTTATAGAAATCTAAAGTTTTATAGGAGTTACCCAAAAGAGATGAAGTTGGTATCATGTTGTAGAGGATGAAGAGAGGATTCCAAATATGTGGTCGAATTTGTTGTGAGCTCCTTAGATCCGAATTAGATGATGAATTTGTGTAAATGGAGAAAATGGTATAAGAATGGAAGAAAGAAATTAGAGAAAAGGGAAAAGAAAAAGAAATGAAGATGGGAGGGAAAAGGTGGAAGTAAGTGGGTGGGGGTTTGACCAAGTGTTTGACCTAGTGACTTCTTTGGCCATTGGTCAAGTTTAGCCCCTCAAGTTTAAAAGCGGGTGCGTGAGTTAACCGAACGAATTATTTTAAATACGCAATTTAACGAGAGATGTTATAATTAAATAACGGGAATAGTAAAAACACTAATTAGCGGAGGTTACGAATTTAGATTGTGAAAGATATTATCTAAAAAAAAGACGGGCGTTAAAATAAATTAACGAAAAAAGGCGGGTTAATACATTACCTACACCTTAAAAGAAATTTCGTCCCGAAATTTAGTTGGAAGTAGTAGTCGTTGTTTCTTCCTCGAGACCTTGGGTTGCCAATTCTATGAATAAGTGAGGGTACTTCCTTTTCATTTGATCTTGTCTTTCTCACGCAAACTCGGGTCCTCCTTTGGAAGTCCGACGAATTTTGACAATCGGGGTTTTACTTGGTCTTAAGGTTTGGTTTCACGATCCATAATTTCAACTGGTTCTCATATGAAGTGGAGTTTATAGTCGATAGGTAAGCTCATCGAAAAGAATAACAAGTTCTTGTTCCGCAAGACGCTTCTTTAAGTTTGATACATGGAATGTAGGATGAAAGGAACTCAATTGAGTCGAAAGATTTTTACGGTAAGCAACGGGTCCAATACACTCCAAGATTTCAAAAGGATCAATATACTGCGTATTTAGCTTTCTCACGTTTCCCAAAACGGATTACACCTTTCCAAGGTGCGAGTTTTAACATTACGCGGTCACCCACTTAGAATTCGAGAGGTTTAAGTCTAACATCGGTATAGATCTTTTGGCGACTACAAGCCATCTTGAGACTTTCTTGGATTTGAACTATCTTAACGGTTATTTCATGAATGAGTTCGGGTCCGGCGATTTACTTGTCACCTACTTCGGTCTAACAAATAGGAGAACGACATTTGCGTCCATATAAAGCTTCGAAAGGTGCAGCGTTAATACTCGAATGATAACTATCATTGTAAGTGGAATCGGCGAAAGGCAAAGATACAAGTTCGTAATATGTCTTCCAAGGTTTGAATCGTACGTTTGCTTAGTCCATCGGTATGTGGATGATACGCGGTACTCATGAATAATCTTGTCCCCAAGGCATCTTGTAAGGCACTCCAAAATCTAGAAGTGAAATGAGCATTTCGATCAGAAACGAGGTACATTTCTTTAAGATATATTTGAACAAGTTTGTTAGGACTTGAAAACGTTTGTTAGAACAATTTTCTAATCGGTTTCTGGAAACGTTTGTTAGGACTATTCACCCTCGTGGAGAATACTAGCATAATGTGAAGAGTCTCTCTCTTCATTGATAATTTAGATAAAAGATTTCCTTATACGGAAGTATGAGTGTAATGCGAGAGAAGTTTCTGTCTCGATGTGAGTATATCAAGCATTTTGTAGTTCGTCGATAAAACTGTGCGAAAACGAGATAGTATACACGTGTAACATGTGTTTTGAAGTTGAAAGAATTGGTCATTTATTCAGAAGAATAAGTATGGTTTGGCAATAATCAAAGGTGTGTCCTTGGTATGGTTTTTATCAATATTCTCGGAGTTTTCGGGTGGCAATAAAGAAAAATAAAGTCATGTACATGGCACATGGCACATGGCCGTTTTGAAGGTAATGATACATACAACACAACTAAACATTTACCAACAACGCTCATTATCGTTTAAGACCTCGAATGTTCCTATCAAAACCTATCAAACCCTAACCAAGAATCACAAAATCAATAATCATGTTAATGTTAGATTTTCATGTCATCCAACATACCAAATCGAAGCATATGAAGTAACTAACTCTTTGAACACACAAACATTAACATCTAAACACATTTCATCACCCAAAATCAAAGATTTGACAAACCCATTTCAAGTGTTCATGCTCGTCATTCAAAACAAACAAATTGAGCAAACCATTTGCATACACAACAACCTAATGAGCCATAGACACTAACTAACACCATTTCAAGTCTATAAAATGAATTTATAGAAATCTAAAGTTTTAGTGGAGTTACCCAAAAGAGATGAAGTTGGTATCATGTTGTAGAGGATGAAGAGAGAATTCCAAATATGTGGTTGGATTTGTTGTGAGCTCCTTAGATCCGAATTAGATGATGAATTTGTGTAAATGGAGAAAATGGTATAAGAATGGAAGAAAGAAATTAGAGAAAAGGGAAAAGAAAAAGAAATGAAGATGGGAGGGAAAAGGTGGAAGTAAGTGGGTGGGGGTTTGACCAAGTGTTTGACCTAGTGACTTCTTTGGCCATTGGTCAAGTTTAGCCCCTCAAGTTTAAAAGCGGGTGCGTGAGTTAACCGAACGAATTATTTTAAATACGCAATTTAACGAGAGATGTTATAATTAAATAACGGGAATAGTAAAAACACTAATTAACGGAGGTTACGAATTTAGATTGCGAAAGATATTATCTAAAAAAAAGACGGGCGTTAAAATAAATTAACGAAAAAAGGCGGGTTATTACATTACCTACACCTTAAAAGAAATTTCGTCCCGAAATTTAGTTGGAAGTAGTGGTCGTTGTTTCTTCCTCGAGACCTTGGGTTGCCAATTCTATGAATAAGTGAGGGTTCTTCCTTTTCATTTGATCTTGTCTTTCTCACGCAAACTCGGGTCCTCCTTTAGCATTCCGACGAATTTTGACAATCGGGGTTTTACTTGGTCTTAAGGTTTGGTTTCACGATCCATAATTTCAACTGGTTCTCATATGAAGTGGAGTTTGTAGTTGATAGGTAAGCTCATCGAAAGGAATAACAAGTTCTTGTTCCGCAATGTAACATCCCGCATTTTTCCGTTAAATTATTTTAACGACCGTCTTTTTTTTTTTTTTTGATAATATCTTCCGTTATCTAAATTCGTAGTTTCCGTTGACTAACGTTCATAATATTTCCGTTATTTAATTATAACATCACTCGTTTACTCGAGCGTTTTCAAAATATTCGTTCGGTAAAATCCCACACCCGCTTCTAAACTCGAGGGACTAAAATTGACACGGGGCAAACTAGTTGACTAGGTCAACTAGTCCACCCCAATCACCACCATTCAATCATCTCCATCTCTCTCTCTTTCTCTCTAGCAAGAACACACACACATTTACCCAATTCAATCATTCATCATCTAAATTCGATCTAGGAGGCCAACATCAAAACAAATTACGTATTTGGAATCCTCTCTTCATCCTCTACAATTTGATACCAACTTCATCTCGTTTGGGTAACATTTCTAAAACTCTAGATTTCTCTAAATTCGTGTTTTTGATTTGAAATGGTGTTAGTTAGTGTCTATGGCTCGTGTCT
The DNA here is from genome assembly GCF_046630445.1 of Rutidosis leptorrhynchoides. Lineage (NCBI taxonomy): Eukaryota > Viridiplantae > Streptophyta > Magnoliopsida > Asterales > Asteraceae > Rutidosis > Rutidosis leptorrhynchoides. The sequence goes on from NC_092338.1 coordinate 144,983,974, forward strand.
AGCATGAATATATGTTTTGTTTGCTCGATTTATTGTTTTTGGTGTAACTAGCTTGGACATGAAAAGTGCTTGCTTAATCTTTGATTTTGGATGAGTTAATGTTGTTTAAATGTTAAAGTTCATGTATTAAAAGTGTTACTAGCATCATTAGCTTCAAATTGATGTATAGGTTGATTTAGAAAAGCTTCATTTAAAAAATTGTTGAATTCATGATTTTGATTAGGGGTTGATGAACTTTAAAATGGGATTTTTATGCATTGAATGGTTGTTAATGTTGTTAGTAAGTGTTTAATTGTATTATATGTTTCATTACCTTCAAAAGGATGTATCGTATGTGTAAATTGGATTTCCGACTCAAGAAATGCATTTTGTGAACTTGAAACTTTCATTTTGAACGTTTAATGATCATTTGATGAGGTTTTCATTGTTGTTAGTGATGGATTTGATTCATGAAATGTATTTAGTTGTATTCCTCTTTACATTACCTTTCCAACGATATAAGATACGTGTTTTGAATGTTAACGAGTCAAAAGTTATGGTTGTTTGAAGTTGAAATCGTATAAGTGAAAACTGCCCCAGAATTGCTGATACAGCTGCAGATGCGGCGCATCTGCCTCAGATGCGGCGCATCTGAGGCAGACTGCCCAAAAATGTCAATTTTTGCTTAATTCTAAGTATGCTACACACCCCCGATCAACATGAAACTTGGACAACATACTCATATATGATTTCTAAGCTTAGGAAAATAGTTCGGGACCCGACCCGACCCCGTTGACTTTTTCATTGACTTTGACCAAGTTTGACTTTTAGTCAAACTTAACAAAACACTTATGCAATCGTTCTAATCTTGTTTCATACTTGATTCTTGCATGAAACTTGACAACGTGATTCACATGCTATATATTCGAGTCGTAACGAGCCATAGGACTAATTGAACACATTTCACCCGACCATGTGTCGTAACCGGTTAATTGATACAACTTACTTGTTTAGGTCAAGTCTAAGCAACTTTCATGCACACGTTTACTTTGTGAAGTACTTTTATACTCGTGCACTCGAGGTGAGATCATAGTCCCACCTTTTCAACAACTTTTATACTTTTAAATCGTGGGCTGAGAAACATATACTTTGTTACATCTTATACTACTTACTTTTATGTTTTGAACACAAGTCCGATGAAACAAACATTCTACAGCGAGTTTAGAACAAAAATCCTCAATTCGATTATCATTAGTTACACTTGCCGGGTGTAAGCGAGAACTTATGTTGTATGGATCCATATGGGTTTGACAAACCTCATTCAAACGGTTCGCTGCCGTTAACGAATGGAATATATTTTCACGAAACAGTGTATGTTCTAACACTATTGTGATGGGGTTCTATGGAAGGAAATGTTAAGCATTGATAATTGGGTGCTCGCGAACCAACTTTTGGAATGCAACTTTTGGATGATCAATTTATGGAAATACTAAATCTTGTGGTTCAAAATATAACTTTTATTAATACACCTATGATTTCACCAACGTTTTTCGTTGATAGTTTTCTATATGTTTTCTCAGGTTCATACTTGGCTATTTGATACATGCTTCCGCGTACATTCATACTTGCTTGGGGTCGAGCATACATGCATACACTCTGATTACTTGCTTGGAGTCAAGCATGCATACATACTTACGCTATTTATAGCAATTGTGATTTTCAACTTATATTATGTCGCAAGTTATTTCATTTATACTATACAATTTTTGTAATCTTAAACTTGTTGTCGAATTATTTGTAAACTAAACTTTGCAAGTCTTGTACGTTTCAAATGAATGCGACATAATTTTGGTCAAACGAGTCTCATATAGGGACTATGACCACGCAACGGGACCTAAGTAGTCGGCGCCGTCAATGACGATTTTGTCGGGTCGCTACAGATGGTATCATAGCATTGGTTGTAGGGAACTAGGATATGCATTAGTGTGTCTGACAGAGTCGTTAGGACGCATTAGTGAATCTAGACTACAACCGGATAGTTAATCATTGCGTTCTGACATACATTTGCTATAGATAGCACTTACTTGACTACTTGTGCATTATACTTGAATCATTCTTAGGCAAACTTTTTAATGGTACCAAGTTTTCATCATACGAACTCGTATTCTGCAACTTTCTGGTAACACGCGTAAATTCAAGATTCATACACGTATGGATGACGACGACTTCATTAGTCACACTTGTTGGGGAACTCTGTCTCCCGGATTGTTATTCGCCACCGTTTTAACTTACTATCGGTTTCCCACTGGTGTTTCTTACTATCTACTATTTCGTGTTACTACCATCACTACTCTAGGTGAGTATCGTCGTCACTACTATCACTACGGTTGCGTACTATTCATTATCATGATGCATTACTCTTTTAGTACCTAAATGCATTATTGTTTGACTTGAACCACATTGACGTGAACAATCATTTATACACTTCCCTCGGGGAACGCTTCTTTAGAGTTGCACTAATTCTTTCGATTCAATACGAATCACGTTAGAGACGTCGTTACACTTTGTTTATTTTAAATTTTCACGATTACACGAACTTGATTCTATGGAGTGATGTGGGAATGGAGGTATGAGTTAGCGTAATATAACGTCATTTGATCAACGTAGTTATATTACGATAAGTCATACCAAAGTTCTAATGACACGTGATGGTGGTTGGACTCGATCAACCTAATCACCACCATGTGCCATGTACATGACTTCACTTTTCTTGTTTGGATATCCGAAAACTCTGAGAATATTGATAACAACCATACCCGGGACACATCTTCGATTATTGTCGAACCATATTTATGCTTCCGAATGAATGGAAAATTCTTTCAACTTCAAACATATGTTATACGCATATACTATCTCGTCTTCGCACGGTTTCATCGAAGAACTACAATATGCTTGATATGCCCACATCGAGGCGGAAATTTCTCTCATATTACACTCGTACTTCGGTTTAAGGAAAATATTTTATCTAAATTCTCAATGGAGGGAGAGACTCTTCACGTTATACTAGTATTCGCTACGAGGGTGAATAGTCCTAACGAACGTTTTCGGAAACCGATAAATCTTTCGCGGCGTGAAATTCTCGAGAAACAGAAACTTGTTCTAACAAAAGTTTTCAAGTCCTGACAAACTTATTCAAATTTATCTTAAGGAAATGTACCTTGTTTCGGATCGAGATCCTCGTTTCACTTCTAGATTTAGGAGTGCCTTACAAAAGTCTCGGGACCACGTTTAGACATGAGTACCGAGTATCATCCACAAACTGACGGACCAAGCAAACATATGATTCAAACCTTGAAAACCGTAATACGAATTTACGTTATCAACTTCAAATTTACTTGAGAAAAGTATTTTCCTTTAGCCGAATTCTAGTACTACAATAATTTTCATTCGAGTATTAACGCCACACCTTTCGAGAACTCATATAGCCACAATTGTCATTTTCTAAATTGTTGAACCGAAGTAGTTGACATGCAAACCACCGGACCCGGACTCATTCATGAGATAACCGTTATGATCGTTCAAATCTAAGAAAGGCTCAAGGCAGACCGTAGTCGCCAAAAGAGCTATGCAGATGTTAGACGTGGACCTCTCGAATTCCAAGTGGGTAACCGCGTAACGTTAAAAGTCGCACCTTAGGAAGGTGCAATCCGTTTCGGGAAATGTAGGAAGCTAAATCCGCGATACACAAAAACTTTTAAAATCCTGGGGCGTTTCGGACCCGTTACTAACCGTTTAGATTTTTCAACTCATTCAAGTCTCCGTACATCCCACATTCTACGTATCAAACTTAAAGACGTGCCTTGCGAAACCAGGACTTGTTACCCTCTTCGACGAACCTACTATCGATGACAAACTTTCCTTCCTAGGAGAACCGGTTGAAATTTTGAATCATGAAACCAAACTCTGAAACAACGTAAAACCCCGACTGTCAAAGTTCGTTGAAATGCCCGATGAAGTACTTTCACTTATCCGTAGAATGGGCAATGCACGATCTCGATGAAGGAACAACGACTACTACTTTCAACTAAATTTCAGGACGAAATTTCTTTTAAGGTGTAGGTAATGTAACATCCCGCATTTTTCCGTTAAATTATTTTAACGACCGTCTTTTTTTTAGATAATATCTTCCGTTATCTAAATTCGTAGTTTCTGTTGACTAACGTTCATAATATTTCCGTTATTTAATTATAACATCACTCGTTTACTCGAGCGTTTTCAAAATATTCGTTCGGTAAAATCCCGCACCCGCTTCTAAACTCGAGGGACTAAAATTGACACGGGGCAAACTAGTTGACTAGGTCAACTAGTCCACCCCAATCACCACCATTCAATCATCTCCATCTCTCTCTCTTTCTCTCTAGCAAGAACACACACACATTTACCCAATTCACTCATTCATCATCTAAATTCGATCTAGGAGGCCAACATCAAAACAAATTACGTATTTGGAATCCTCTCTTCATCCTCTACAATTTGATACCAACTTCATCTCGTTTGGGTAACATTTCTAAAACTCTAGATTTCTCTAAATTCGTGTTTTTGATTTGAAATGGTGTTAGTTAGTGTCTATGGCTCGTGTCTAGCATGAATATATGTTTTGTTTGCTCGATTTATTGTTTTTGGTGTAACTAGCTTGGACATGAAAAGTGCTTGCTTAATCTTTGATTTTGGATGAGTTAATGTTGTTTAAATGTTAAAGTTCATGTATTAAAAGTGTTACTAGCATCATTAGCTTCAAATTGATGTATAGGTTGATTTAGAAAAGCTTCATTTAAAAAATTGTTGAATTCATGATTTTGATTAGGGGTTGATGAACTTTAAAATGGGATTTTGATGCATTGAATGCTTGTTAATGTTGTTAGTAAGTGTTTAATTGTATTATATGTTTCATTACCTTCAAAACGATGTATCGTATGTGTAAATTGGATTCCCGAGTCAAGAAATGCGTTTTGTGAACTTGAAACTTTCATTTTGAACGTTTAATGATCATTTGATGAGGTTTTCATTGTTGTTAGTGATGGATTTGATTCATGAAATATATTTAGTTGTATTCCTCTTTAAATTACCTTTCCAACGATATAAGATACGTGTTTTGAATGTTAACGAGTCAAAAGTTATGGTTGTTTGAAGTTGAAATCGTATAAGTGAAAACTGCCCCAGAATTGCTGATACAGCTGCAGATGCAGTGCATCTGCCTCAGATACGGCGCATCTGAGGCAGACTGCCCAAAAATGTCAATTTTCGCTTAATTCTAAGTATGCTACACATCCCCGATCAACATGAAACTTGGACAACATGCTCATATATGATTTCTAAGCTTAGGAAAATAGTTCGGGACCCGACCCGACCCCGTTGACTTTTTCGTTGACTTTGACCAAGTTTGACTTTTAGTCAAACTTAACAAAACACTTATGCAATCGTTCTAATCTTGTTTCATACTTGATTCTTGCATGAAACTTGACAACGTGATTCACATTATATATATTCGAGTCGTAACGAGCCATAGGACTAATTGAACACATTTCACCCGACCATGTGTCGTAACCGGTTAATTGATACGACTTACTTGTTTAGGTCAAGGCTAAGCAACTTTCATGCACACGTTTACTTTGTGAAGTACTTTTATACTCGTGCACTCGAGGTGAGATCATAGTCCCACCTTTTCAACAACTTTTATACTTTTAAATCGTGGGCTGAGAAACATATACTTTGTTACATCTTATACTACTTACTTTTATGTTTTGAACATAAGTCCGATGAAACAAACATTCTACACCAAGTTTAGAACAAAAATCCTCAATTCGATTATCATTAGTTACACTTGCCGGGTGTAAGCGAGAACTTATGTTGTATGGATCCATATGGGTTTGACAAACCCTCATTCAAACGGTTCACTACCGTTTACGAATGGAATATATTTTCGCGAAACAGTGTATGTTCTAACACTATTGTGATGGGGTTCTATGGAAGGAAATGTTAAGCATTGATAATTGGGTGCTCGCGAACCAACTTTTGGAATGCAACTTTTGGATGATCAATTTATGGAAATACTAAATCTTGTGGTTCAAAATATAACTTTTATTAATACACCTATGATTTCACCAACGTTTTTCGTTGACAGTTTTCTATATGTTTTCTCAGGTTCATACTTGGCTATTTGATACATGCTTCCGCGTACATTCATACTTGCTTGGGGTCGAGTATACATGCATACACTCTGATTACTTGCCTGGAGTCAAGCATGCATACATACTTACGCTATTTATAGCAATTGTGATTTTCAACTTATATTATGTCGCAAGTTATTTCATTTATACTATACAATTTTTGTAATCTTAAACTTGTTGTCGAATTGTTTGTAAACTAAACTTTGCAAGTCTTGTACGTTTCAAATGAATGCGACATAATTTTGGTCAAACGAGTCTCATATAGGGACTATGACCACGCAACGGGACCTAAGTAGTCGGCGCCGTCAATGACGATTTTGTCGGGTCGCTACACGCAAGACGCTTCTTTAAGTTTGATACATGGAATGTAGGATGAAAGGAACTCAATTGAGTCGAAAGATTTTTACGGTAAGCAACGGGTCCAATACACTCCAAGATTTCAAAAGGATCAATATACTGCGTATTTAGATTTCTCACGTTTCCCAAAACGGATTACACCTTTCCAAGGTGCGACTTTTAACATTACGCGGTCACCCACTTGGAATTCGAGAGGTTTAAGTCTAACATCGGTATAGCTCTTTTGGCGACTACAAGCCATCTTGAGACTTTCTTGGATTTGAACTATCTTAACAGTTATTTCATGAATGAGTTCGGGTCCGGCGATTTACTTGTCACCTACTTCGGTCTAACAAATAGGAGAACGACATTTGCGGCCATATAAAGCTTCGAAAGGTGCAGCGTTAATACTCAAATGATAACTATCATTGTAAGTGGAATTGGCGAAAGGTAAAGATACAAGTTCTTAATATGTCTTCCAAGGTTTAAATCGTATGTTTGCTTAGTCCATCAGTTTGTGGATGATACGTGGTACTCATGAATAATCTTGTCCCCAAGGCTTCTTGTAAGGCACTCCAAAATCTAGAAGTGAAATGAGCATCTCTATCCGAAACGAGGTACATTTCTTTAAGATATATTTGAACAAGTTTGTTAGGACTTGAAAACGTTTGTTAGAACAATTTTCTAATCGGTTTCTGGAAACGTTTGTTAGGACTATTTACCCTCGTGGAGAATACTAGCATAATGTGAAGAGTCTCTCTCTTCATTGATAATTTAGATAAAAGATTTCCTTATATGGAAGTACGAGTGTAATGCGAGAGAAGTTTCTGTCTCGATATGAGTATATCAAGCATTTTGTAGTTCGTCGATAAAACTGTGCGAAAACGAGATAGTATACACGTGTAACTTGTGTTTTGAAGTTGAAAGAATTGGTCATTTATTCGGAAGAATAAGTATGGTTTGGCAATAATCAAAGGTGTGTCCTTGGTATGGTTTTTATCAATATTCTCGGAGTTTTCGGGTGGCAATAAAGAAAAATAAAGTCATGTACATGGCACATGGCCGTTTTGAAGGTATTCATACATACAACACAACTAAACATTTACCAACAACGCTCATTATCGTTTAAGACCTCAAATGTTCCTATCAAAACCTATCAAACCCTAACCAAGAATCACAAAATCAATAATCATGTTAATGTGAGATTTTCATGTCATCCAACATACCAAATCGAAGCATATGAAGTAACTAACTCTTTGAACACACAAACATTAACATCTAAACACATTTCATCACCCAAAATCAAAGATTTGACAAACCCATTTCAAGTGTTCATGCTCGTCATTCAAAACAACTAAATTGAGCAAACTATTTACATACACAATAACCTAGTAAGCCATAGACACTAACTAACACCATTTCAAGTCTATAAAACGAATTTAGCGAAATCTAAAGTTTTAGAAGAGTTACCCAAAAGAGATGAAGTTGGTATCATGTTGTCGAGGATGAAGAGAGGATTCCAAATATGTGGTCAGATTTGTTGTGAGCTCCTTAGATCCGAATTAGATGATGAATTTGTGTAAATGGAGAAAATAGTATAAGAATGGAAGAAAGAAATTAGAGAAAAGGGAAAAGAAAAAGAAATGAAGATGGGAGGGAAAAGGTGGAAGTAAGTGGGTGGGGGTTTGACCAAGTCTTTGACCTAGTGACTTCTTTGGCCATTTGTCAAGTTTAACCCCTCAAGTTAAAATGATTGCTTTAATACTAACGATACTTTTAATAATATTAGTAATGATAAACATAATAAGAACGATAATTTTATCTAAATCAATATCTTACAATATTTTAATTTCATCATGATACGTTAACCGAACGAATTATTTTAAATACGCAATTTAATGAGAGATATTATAATTAACTAACGGGAATAGTAAAAATGCTAATTAGTGGAGGTTACGAATTTAGATAGCGAAAGATATTATCAAAAAAAGACGGGCGTTAAAATAAATTAACGAAAAAGGCGGGTTATTACAAACTGCTATATTTGACATTCGGTTCACAAACTACTAACTTGTTTCCTTTTGGAGAAAGGTTACCGAATCTAGTTCAAGTTTTAGCATACAAATCATTTTGTTTGTGATTCTTTACAGAATCTAGTTTTACCGATATTGTCACCGAACCCGAATCTGCTACAGTACCAAACCCGAATCTGACAAAAAACTTGTTTATTGTTAGATTTTGAATCTGAATCTTGGATTTTGTGATTTACCGAATCTATTACCGAATCTACTCAGATTTTGTCAAAATGTCTACTCAAGATACTTTGATTATTGGATCTGATTCCAGACCTCCTGAATTGTTTGATGGAAAGTATTACCAATGGCTTCATCGTATCACTCAATACATAGACTACAAGGGTGAGAAAGCAAAGAACATTTTTTCTTCTTTAAAAGATGGACCAGTTACTAAATTTCATCCAGAAACCGGTCAACCAATACCTGTCTATGAACTTTCTGGAGAGAAACGTGAGCGAGCTCAGGGTGATATTGAGGCCAAAAACATCATCATGCAAGCTATCCCATATGATTTATTTGAATATGTTGATAGCAACACATCTGCTAAGGACATATGGGATTAGACTAAAAGGCACCAAGAAGTTTATGACATGACTGATGTCACTAAGCTGAAGAAGTCCCTAGGACTTTATGAAGATTTCAAGCAAGAACATGATGAACTTATCAAGGATGCCTACAAACGTTTCAATGGTGTTTTGAATGAGTATTAAAAGTGCAAGATTACTAAGGTGAATGCTAATATTAACATGAAGTTTCTCAAAAAGCTAAATTCTGATTGGCTTCCATACAGAACCATCATTCAATCTACCAAGGAGATTGATAAGTTGAATATTCATTAGCTAGTTGGTGTACTTATGCATTATCAGCAAGCCGTGTCTAAACATCAAGATGAAAGGATAGGGTCTTCTTCAGGTGATCCACTTGCCCTTATTGCTAAGAAGAAGAGCAAATGTTACACTACCAAAAGTTTATCAAAGAAAGTACTTATTGAAGAGTCAACTGATTCTAAAGGGCTCAACCTTTCGAATGTTGATGATTCTCACCTTGAAGTAGTCAAGATGGCTGCTATGTTCACCAAATCTTTGAACAAGTACAAGTTTAAAGGTAAATCAAGCAACTAACGCAAGAATTCATCTTCTTCTTCCTACTATAAGAAACCTGACTTCTCAAAACGTCAACATTCTGAAGATTCGAAGAAGGAAGATTCACTTTGATATAATTGTGGCAAAGCTGGCCATTTTTCCCGTGAATGTGAAATGCCAAAGAAGAAGGATGCAGCTTAATACATGAAGAAAATGTTGATGGCAAAGGTTATGGAGAGTGAAGGAGAGCTAAAACCGGTTGATGATACTTGGTTCAGTTGGACGGATGATTCAGAACCGAGGATTAAGATGCCAATGGCTGCAAGGTGACCAAGCTTATCAAAGCTAAAGAAGCAATGGATAACTCTGACTCAACATCTGATGATGATGATGATGTACATTATACTGAAATCCCAACTGATTTTGTGAACATGCAAAACACATTGATGAAGAATTTATTCTCAATCACTAAATAAGTTAAAGGTTTGCAAACTGAAAATAAAGCTTTAAAAGATAAAATCAAACAAAATGTGACTAAACCTTCTTCATCATCAAATTCACAATCGAAAGTGAATCGTTTGAGAACCCAACTCAATTCAATGGACACTAAGTTGGAAAAATTTAAGAAGTCAATTCTTTCGATCAAAATTGAAAGAACGGATTATCGATTGAAATCTAAACGTCTTGCGAAGAAAGTTCAATTCTTAGAAAAAGATCTTTTCGACCTAAAAGAACAACATGAACCCACGATTTCCAAATTAAACAAGAAAATTGTTCAACTGGAAGAAACCTTAATTTAAAAGAAAGTAGAAATTTCACTATTTAATAAAGATGCTCTTCAAATGAAAGCTCAACTTGTTCTATATAAAGAAAAACTTTATCGAACAAAGCAATCAAAAGCTATAATTAACATGGATCTTTTAAAGAAAACAATCTTTATGAATAGAAAAATTCATGGTGATAAGTGGGGGGTTGGTTATGAAGATCCCAAGACGTTGGATGATATTTCTAAAAAGATTCCTGGTTTATATTATTCTGATTATTATCAAGCTGGTTTAACCAACCATTTTGTTCATGCTTCTGATGCTGATTTTGTTGATATTATTGCTAATCGTTCATCTAAGAAATATTATCAAATGAGCTTGATGTATGAAAAGATTAATGCTAAAATGGGAAAACCTAATCCTAGTTTCTTACAAGAGCTAGTTGAACATGAATAAAATATGCAAAATGTTGATTATGTTCCGAGACGTAGGTTGGTTTAAATTCCGACACTCATGCTAAAGAAGTACATTTTAATGCTTGAGAATGAAGTTTTTGGCAAACCTAGTTCTAGCATTACCATAGATGAGGTGTTTGACCAACCTGCTATTGAAGCGAAACTAGTTCTATAGGCCTTAACTACATGTCCTGTTTCAAAAGTTAGAAGCGGTGAAGACCTAGCACATGAACTAAATGACTTAACCCACAAGTTTACAACTAAATTAGACAACATGGAAAAGAAGTTGAAACTTACTAAGTCAAAATCACTAGGTCACAAGGCTTTAGATGTAAAGGTAGAACCTCAGGTAGAACCAAAAGTTTAACCTAAGGTAGAACTAAATGAAGAAAAGCCTGACAAGATAAATTTGAATAATCTAGTTGACACACTTGAAAGAGAAAATATTGAATTGCAACTTAGATGTAAATCTTTGAACAAATGCTTAAAATGTGTGATAAACTGCCTCCACTTCCTAAGAAAGATTGTACTTATGCTTTTAGGGAAGGTGAAGTCTTAGTTTCTACTGAGGACATATGTGTTGAGATTAAGAGCTTAAATCGTAAGATAGTTCTACTAAAGCAGGCTAACACACATAAGCAAGATTCTATAAAAGCATACACTACACACATGGATTCTATTTATATCAAACAAGTTTTTGAATTTGCTGGTGGGATTGATAAGAAGGTTAAGGGGACAACAAAATCTAACGATTCTAAACCCATTACTATTCTTCAGAATCCTCTACGTTATAAATTGGGGAAAAGTGTTTTGAATGATTCACCTTCGAAACAATTTATCTTTAAGAAGGTTCATCATCCAGATGGTTCTTATTCTACTGAACAACTTCCTATGATATTAATGTCAAATCATACAAAGGAAAGTCTTTTAAACAAACTAGTGAAGTTGTCAAAAAAAATACATGAGTCCAAAACCTGATTTGAGTGAGTATGATGCAAAGGAACGTAAAATCAAAATGGAAATTTTGGAAAGTCAATCATCTCACATGTCAATTGAAAAGTTTGGACGTCTAACTAACAAAGGTATTTTTCGTATCACAGGTTATAATCCAAACTTGAATAACAAGTCCAAATGGGTACATAAGTCATGCTCTAAGCAAGTAGCAAAACAAAACTAAGAAATCTACTAGTCGACCTAGGAAACCATCTCATGTTTTCATTTTACTTCTGTGAACAAAAAAACTTCTTGGAATAAGCTGTGTGTTACGACTTTTGATAATTGTGTAAAAATTGAGATTGCTTATGATGATGCTACATGTAATGTGCTTTTAAATGATGCTTTAAAGTCTAAATTTCATGATGCCTTACGTGTTACATATTTATGTGATCCAAAGTTTTCTGCTGGTACTAACCGTAGAGGACCCAAGCAACTTTGGGCACCTAAACTCGGGGAAACTTAACGTTTATAGGGTTTCTACATTTTGGTGAGGTACATCGACTCTGGTTGTTCTTGACACATGACAGGCGATAAATCCTTACTTGTCAATTTCGTTGACAAATTCTTAGGAACGGTTACTTTTGGTAATGATGAAATTTCGGCAATAACAGTTTATGGAGATTATGTGATAAACGGCATAACAATCAAATGAGTCTCATACGTTGAAGGTCTGGGTTGTAGTTTCTTTATTGTAATCCAATTTTGCGATGGAAATCTCAAAGTCATATTCGAACGTCTTCAGTGTTCGGTGCAATCCCCCGACGGTAATGATCTCCTTGTTGGTAAACGTAGTGCTTTACTATATACTTTTGACCTTGATGATGTGCCAACAAATGGTAATTTGTGCTTGGCTACACGTTCTACAAAAGAAAATTTATGGTTATGGCATCACCGGATGTCACACCTGAATTACAAGAGAATCAATTGACTAGTCTCTAAAGACTTAGTTGATGGTATTCCTAGCTTTCAATATGATAAGCATCATGTGTGTCCATCATGTGAAATGGGTAAACTTATCCAGAATAATCATCCGCTTAAGTAAGTCCCAAGTACTTCAAGTTCTTTGCAATTATTGCATATGGACTTATGTGGATTCATGAGGGTTTCTAGCCTCGGTGGCCGGAAACATGTGCTTGTCATTGTTGATGACTATATTGATGACTATACCAGATTTACATGGATTTTTCGTTTGCAGACTAAATCTGCGACACCCACCATTATCATTGAGTTCATTAAGAAAACTCAGTGCTCTTTTAACATACATGTTAAGAGCATCCGGACGAATAATGGGACGGAATTTAAGAATGAACCGCTTGATAGTTTCTTAAGAGACCAAGGCATTGAAAACCAGTTCTCTTCTGCAAGGATCCTCTAACAGAATGGAGTAGTCGAACGACGTAATCGTACATTATACGAGGCAACACAAACGATGCCTACTCCAAACTACTTCCAAAAATTTGGGGTGAGGCCATTTCGACTGCATGATATACCCTAAATCGTTGTATCATAAATAAAGGTTTTGATAAAACTCCTTATGAGTTGTTATATGGTAAACACCCGAACGTCAAATATTTCTGTGTATTTGGTTGTATATGCTATGTTCTTAACGATTTTGATAGCCTCGGAAAGTTTGATGCTCATGGCGATCAGGCCATATTTCTCGGATACTCGTCGAACAAAGTTGCTTATTGTGTTTATCATAAAAGAATAAGGATGATAAAGGAAAGCATCAATGTTCGTTTTGATGAGTTATCGGGAATGGATTTTGAACAACTCTCTTCAAAACCTGATCCGAACCTGGCTACTACTTCTTCCACACGTAACTCAATTTTCTCTAAGAAGGGTGTTCCAATGGTAACTACAGAGGAACTGGATATCTTGTTTGATACTATTTACTCTCCTCAACGGAACTCAAATGTTCATGTCGTACCGGATGCACCAACACAATCAGTTACCATTGAGACACAACCTAGTCTCTATGATAAAGATACAATACCAACTGTTTCTCCTATTGTTTCTTCATCCTCCCTCCCACCTCCTGATGTTAGTCTTGACCCGCTTTAATATGCATCACTTGATTCTATTCCAGTTGTTTCTCCAAAAACTCAAACAAACCCATTAGATAATATTACATCAGAACAAGAGGATCTTAGCTTAACTTCAACAACGGTTGATGTTTCCATTGATACTACCGATCCTGAACCTCTTCCACATACCAACCGATGGACTAAAAGTCATCCAATTGATCTTAATATTGGTGATGCTAATACTCAAGTTTCAACTAGAAGGGCTACTCGGAATATGTGTTTCTGTTGGTCCCTTGATAAACAACAGGAGTATTGTAGAGGGGGGTGAATACAATTCTTCTTTAATTAATTTAAGCAGTTTAGATAGTTTAGTATTCAAGCAATTAAATTAAATAGAGTCAAAGGTAATTTTTCAACAGTTTATTCTTTATTGATTAAATCACAAATAATTACAACTATCCTCGGTGGAATGATAGTTGGTTGATACAGATTTACCTAAGTATAGCTACAGAGGGTGTTCTAAGCTATTACACATTTTGGACTCTAAATAAACAAACCCACACCACTAGTTATTACAATAGTGGATACATCAATTTATAGTAGTCCTATTAACCGTGTAATCGTTCTATTGTCCACTGGTACATAGGATGTCTGTACTTGTGGAGGCAACTGCATCAGAGAGCGTGCTCTCCTCTTTCCTCTTTGATAACTATTTGCCGAAATACCACAATTCGATTTGGCACCATGATGCTATGCGAGGTGTACTAGGAAATAGTATTATTTTTACAATGAAATACTATTAAATACGATACAATTTTACACAAGATATTTATTTATTTATAGAATGGATATACCTAAACCTTGCTACAATACTTATAGGCAGTGTACCTAATCGTACAGTAGTGTAGTTTTTAGTAAGTCCGGTTCGTTCCACAATAGTAACTATTTCCGACTAATCTTTCCAACATTTGATCAATGAAAGGTAAGGGAAAGTGATCTTTTCTGGTGGCGTCATTTAATTTTCTATAATCAATACAAACACGCCATCCTGTTACAGTCCTAGTAGGAATAAGCTCATTTTTCTCATTTGTGATGACAGTCATGCCACCCTTCTTAGGTACGCATTGAACTGGGCTTACCCATGGACTATTAGAGATTGGATAAATTAAACCTGCATCTAGCAGTTTAATAATTTCTTTCTTAACAACATCTTGCATATTAGGATTTAGTCTTCGTTGGCGTTGCACATACGTTTTATGACCTTCTTCCATAAGGATTTTATGTGTGCAAAACGAAGGGCTTATTCCTTTAATATCATGGATTTTCCATGAAATAGCTAGTTTATGAGCTTTTAGCACAGAAATGAGTTGTGATTTTTAATTTTCAGTAAGAGAAGATGATATTATTACAGGTAATTCAGATTCACCATGTAAATAAGCATATTCCAAATGGTTTGGAAGTGGCTTTAACTCTAATGTCGGTGGTTCTTCTATCGATGATTTATATCGATATCTGTCTTCTTCTTTTAGCATTTGAATTTCTTCTGTTGTTGGTTCATATCCATTAGCCATAAGTATAGCTAACATTTCAGTTTCATCAATTGGTTTAGTTCCTTCTCCTAAAGAACATTCTCCTGTTCCTTGTAATTCTGGAAATTCTTCTAACAATTCTGCATGTGATTCTATATTTTGAATATAATAACATGTATCATCTGTAGATTGCGGTTGTTGCATGGCTCTATCAACTGAAAAAGTAACACTCTCGTCCTCTATACTTAGGGTCAGTTTCTTCCCAAACACGTCTATTATTGCTTTGGCCGTGTTTAAGAATGGTCTTCCTAATATGAGAGGTACTCGAGAATCTTCTTCCATGTCCAGAATAACAAAATTTACTGGAAATACTAAAGTTCCAACTTTAACTGGCATATTCTCCATTATCCCTCTAGGATATTTTACTGATCGATCGACTAGTTGTATGCTTATTCGTGTTGGTTTCAATTCTCCAAGGTCTAGTTTAGCGTATAGTGAATACGGCATTAAATTTATACTAGCACCTAAATCTGCCAATGCTTCTATTGAACTAAGACTACCCAGAAAACATGGAATTGTGAAACTTCCTGGATCAGATAATTTTTCTGGTATCTTATTCAACAACACTACAGAACAATTAGCATTCATAGTAACAGCCGAGAGTTCTTCCATTTTCTTTCTATTCGTGATCAGATCTTTCAAAAATTTAGCATATCTAGGCATTCCTGAAATCACATCAATGAAAGGAAGATTTACATTTATTTGTTTAAACATATTCAAGAATTTGGATTGCTCGGCTTCAAGTCTCTCTTTTCTCATTTTACTCGGGTAAGGAAGTGGTGGTTGGTATGGTTTAACATAAGGTTTTGCCTTAACTGTGTTATCTTCATTAACCTTTTCAACTATCGGTTCTTTTTCCTTATCTTGATCAGGTTGTGGTTCTTGTGGAGTAGGAATAGCTTCATCAGAAATTACAGGTATTTCAGGTGGTTTAAGTGTAATACCACTTCTTGTGGTAATGGCTTTAGCTGTTTCATTCCGGAGGTTAGCATTAGTATCACTAGGTAGACTTCCCGGTTTTCTTTCACCTATCAACCTTGCTAGGTTGCTCACTTCTTGTTCCAGATTTTGAATAGAAGCTTGTTGATTTCTAAATGCTTGAGCATTTTGTTCATTGGTTTATTTCTGAGATGTGAAAAATTGAGTTTGAGATTCAACTAGCTTCGACATCATGTCTTCTAAATTTCGCTTTTTATCATCCGTTTGTGGTGGTTTATTTTGAAAAATAGGTCTTTGCTGATTGTAAGTATTGTTAGATACTTATTGATTACTAGGACCTTGTTGGTTGTTGTATGGAACATTTCGATTATAATTCTGGTTTTGATTGTAGATTGGTCTTGGCGGTTGATAATTATTCTGATAATTATTTCCAGGCCTTTGGTTTATGTATGAAACATTCTCTCTTTGTTCCATTGTTAGTTCAATACTGAGACAATCTTTTGTCAAATGTGATCCTCCACACTGCTCACAACTAATTCTTATTGAGTGAATATCCTTAGTCATATTTTCCATACGTCTCTCGACAGCATCTATCTTCGCGAAAATGGAATCTAAGTCATGACTAGAATCGGCTCTAGCTGCTTTAGATGATCTAACGATATCTTTTTCTTGGTGCCACTCATGTGAGTGGGAAGCAGTGTTATCAATAATTTTGTAAGCATCAGTTGCTGTTTTCTTCATAATGGAACCACCAGCTGCTATATCGATGTCTTTCCTTGTAGTGATGTCGCATCCTTGGTAGAATATTTGTACTATTTGACAAGTGTCTAAACCATGTTGCGGACATCCTCTTAATAACTTTCCAAATCTTGTCCACGCCTCATATAGAGTTTCATTTGGCCTTTGTGTGAACGTAACAATTTCTCCTTGAAGTCTCACGGCTTTAGATACCGGAAAGAATTGTTTAAGAAATTTTTCAACTAAAACATCCCATGTATCAATCGCCCCTTCAGGTAACGATTCTAACCAATCTTTGGCTTCTCCCCTTAAAGTCCAGGGAAATAACATGAGATAGATCTGTTCATCCTCCACTTCTCTGATTTTGAATAGAGTGCAGATCCTATTAAAGGTACGAAGATGTTAGTTTGGATCTTCTTTCGGCGCACCACTAAATTGGCATTGATTAGTCACCATGTGTAGGATTTGTCCCTTGATTTCATAATCTGGCGCATTAATGTCAGGTTGAGTAATTGCGTGACCTTGGCCAGTGCGTTTAGCTCGCATTCGGTCTTCCATACTTAGAGGTTCCAGATTTTCCATGATTGAATTTGTTGAATCTGAATCACTAGAGGATTCTGATTTAATGGGTTGTTCCTCGACAATCTCCGTTTGAATGATTGGTGGTTCCGGAGGAAAGATTAATGGTTAAGGATCTTGAAATTGTCCCTGAATATTCTCCGGATTCTCAATTGTGAGGTCGGGTTCAAAAAATGGATTATCGGAAATTTGAATTGGAGTACTTGGTCGACTGGATGACGATTCTAAAGAAAACTCAACGGCGACAATATTTGCTAGATGTCTTGATCGAGTTACAGGTGGTGAACGTACAAAAGGTGGTGATCGTTTTGCTCGGTCCATTCACTGAATATCCTATTAGTTATAAAAATAAGATAAATTATATAAGTTATCAAATTAATAGACTTTTCTGATTTTGCCCACGTTTCGAATAGCCAAAAGATGCAGCAGAGGGGCAGGATTCGTTTGGTCTCAATATAATTGAGTACTGTTTGGCTCCAATAACCCGGTCCACGTACAAATCTAATTATTACTACGAACCAGAAAATTTTGAGGTCTATCAATTTAACCACTTAAAATAATTTTTCGTTTTGAAATTTTAGAGAAGAAATAGAAAAAAATTCTATGTCCTATAAACTAGAGCGTCGAGAAATAAGAAAGAAAAAGAGTGCGTCGAAAAACGTCGAAAAAATAATAGGCGTCGAAAAATAAAAATAAGAAAGTAGCGCGTCGAAACTTAAAAAGTCTAAAAACTAAGAATTAAAAGTTGCGTCTAAAAATATTAAAGCTTAAAAGGAATACTATATCCAAAATGGCAAAAACTTAAAAAGGTACTAAATTTTATAAAACGGCGTCGCAAAATTCTTAAAGCACCTAAATCTTAGTCTAAAGAAAAAGCACTTAAGGGATTTTACGGCAAAGCCTAAAAAATCTAGAAATAAAAATAACTATGGCAAAAACTATGTCTTAGAACTAAATACGAAAAATACAAAAATTACGCTAAAACGAATAAAAAGATACAAAATATAAAAATAAACTTAAAGTTGTAAAAAGTACAATTTTTATAAAAATATTATTTTTATATTATTTATTTTATAAAAGTATTAAGTTTATATAAATTAATTAAACTAATTAAACTTAAAAATACAAATTAATTAAAACTAAAACCAATTATTAATTTAAGCAAACCCTAATTAATATTAATAATAAATAAATTAACCCTAATTTCGTAATAAATGCATACCAGGTTTGACCTTTCAGAGTACCTCCGCGAGTGCGGATAAACCCAGTTCAAATACTCCGCGAGTGCTGAGGGTCCAAATTCAGCTGAGAATCAGGTCGATTTCTATGCAGGTTCAGTTATAATTTTAATAATAATTTTTTTTCAATATATATAAAAATATAGATATAACTTAAATAAAAATTTAATTTTAAAATTAAAATAAAAATACTTATTCACTTTATAAATATTATAAACTCTTAAAAATATAAATGTATTTTTCTTTCTTTTTGTATTTTTATATTTTTATTATTTTTTAAAACTTATATTTTTATAAAAAGAACTTAATAAAAACTTTTATAAATTTTTTTTTATATAAAATATTTATATAACTTAAATAAAAACTTAATTTTAAAACTAAAATAGAATAAAATTACTTTATAATTTTATAAATTATTTATTTTGAACAAACTTTTAAAAATAAAATATATATATATATATATATATATATATATATATATATATATATATATATATATATATATATATATTTTTATAGCGTTTCGCTTTGGCTTTCCCCGGCAGCAGCGCCAAAAATACCTGATGCTATACGAGGTGTACTAGGAAATAGTATTATTTTTACAACGAAATACTATTAAATACGATACAATTTTACACAAGATATTTATTTATTTATAGAATGGATATACCTAAACCTTGCTACAACACTTATTGGCAGTGTACATAATCGTAAAGTAGTGTAGTTTTTAGTAAGTCCGGTTCGTTCCACAGGGAAAATTAAACAAGCTTAACGCTATATTAGTTTTAATGTTATAAAAATAAAAATATATATAAGTAATATTATTATTATAAAAGGGGGGGTTTTTACCATTTAATGACTGGTTTGTCGATTTTAAAACTTTAGTCGCAGTTAAAACCTAATGTAAAAAAATAAATATAACTTAATTTAAAGCGTAAAGTAAATAACGATAATGAAATTGCGATAAATAAAAGTGCGATAAAATAAAATTGCGATAATTAAAAAGTACGATAATTAAAAGTGCAATTAAATACAATGACAATAAATAAAAGTGCGATAATTAAAAGTGCAATTAAATATGAAATAAAATAATTATGCTTATTTAAACTTCCATAATCATGATGTTTGACGTGTTGATTTTTAGTTTATTCCCATGGGTTAATTGTCCTTTGTCCTGGATTATTCGATATGTCCATACGGATTTGTCCATAATAGTCCATCAGTCATAATCATAAAGTGCGAAAGTCTTCGTCAAATTATTCTTATTCCCGAAGTCAAATATTCCAACTAATTGGGAATTCGAATTGTAACAAGGTCTTAATACTTTGTTTAATGAATACACCAGGTTATCGACTGCGTGTAAACCAAGGTTTTACTACTTTGTTAACAATTACACCAATTACCCTTGAATGTAATCCACCCCTATTTCAACAAGTCAATTAACTATTAATCCAGTTCCGTGTCCGATAAAATGAACAATTATTGGTGTTTATAGATATCCCGCCCACCGTACCCAGTCAAGCGTATATGGTTATATATAAATACGTTAAACTATAAGTCTATATATTAAATTAACGAGGTATCATTTAGTTAATATAAAGCCTATTAATAGCCCATAGTCTAATTTCCACAAGTGTCGTTCTTTTGTCCAAACCCCAATTATGGTCTAAAGCCCAATTACCCAATTTTAATATTTAGCCCAACATCATGATTACTTCAGTTTAAATAAGCATAATAATAACTTAGCTACGAGACATTAATATAAAAATAACATTAACTATAACTTACAGTGATTAAAAATAGCGTAGCGTTACACGGACAGAATTTCGACTTGCACCCTTACAACATTCGCTAACATACCCTTATTATTAGAATTAAAATTAAAATTAAAATTATAATATAAATATATATATATATTTACGTATGAATGAGAAGAGAAAAAGATGATCGAATTCAGCAAAATACGTTGCCTTTTATAGGCCCCATCTGGATATTGTTGCCTCCGCGAGTGCGGATTTGTTTGCCTTTGAATCTCCGCGAGTGCGGAGCACTGGATTCCAGCTCACACACTTTGGATCCTAGCTTGCCGACGGATTTAAAATATAAATATAATATATATATAATTTTAAGAATTATTTATATATTATATTATATTTAGGTGCATAGTTGACTTGTAATTTTAGCTCCGTTGCGTCGCGCGTTGAAAGTTGACTCAGGTCCCGGTTCCGGATTTTCGAACGTCCTTGCGTACAATTTAATATCTTGTATTTTGCGTTTCGCGTCTTGTACTCTTGTAATTTCGAGACGTTTCTCATCAATAATTTGAACCACTTTGATTGTACTTTGTACTTTTGAGCTTTTTGGTCGTTTGCGTCTTCAATTCGTCAAATCTATCTTTTGTCTTCACCTTTTATTATTTAAACGAATATCACTTGTAAATAGAACAGTTGCAACTAAAAGCTTGTCTTTCTTGAGGGATAATGCTATTAAATATATGTTCGTTTTTAGCATTATCACACCACTATTTAATTAAACAAATAGAATTTTGTGTTCCTTGGGCGTTGACAAAGGATAACACATGTCTGCACATGCGTTAAACTTCTGCATTCCCGCGTGGTCTTGTAAGGTCACTTGTCAGCCGTCGACACGTATCCTTTTCTATTCAACTTTTCTTTGACTTCTATTGAATAGTACAATTGATGTAGACCACTCAGAAACCACTATGCTTGTAATGGAGCATAGTTGTGTTGTGTAGTAAGCTGCATTCTAGCTATGCTGGTTCTTCATTGCTGAGTCACTTGATATTCTTGAATTGATGGGTACACATCCTGTGCTAATTGAAGAATACTGTCTACCTTGTGCTGGTAGACTAGGCATCATACTAAACACTTGACACAGTGAAATCTGCTGTCTATACATAAACAAACTTGTGCTGGCTGCACATAACATTTTAGTGCAAATAAATTCTGTTTTGTCATAATTAAATCCTTAATTATTTTGGAGACTCAACAATATCCCCGTATTTAATGATAACAAAACCTATGACATAAAGAGCAAACACTAAAGCTAGCACTAAGGGACCTAAAGAAAACTAGGCAGTAAAGTTGTCCCTTTTAGGTTTGTTTTGGGATCTTTTGCTGAGTTATCTATATCTTATAAATTGAAAAGATTTTGAAGATAAACTCATTTTATTTTCATTACAACAGAGTATATGCAATAATTACAGAATATTATAATGAAATATGAAATAGTAAAAGATACAGTTTAAGCACTAGAAGACTATCTGTCCTTGTCCTTGTCTTTATCTTTTTCATCTCCAGATAGCTCTTCTTCCTTTACTTTGATGGCCGCCCAGGCTTCAGGTAAAGGAAAGGTAGCTCAACAGGGTCATACACTGGAATTTGAGGGGGTAGAATGATGGGATCTCTTTCGTGTGGACCAGCACCAATGGATTTCTTTCTTTTAGGCTTATGTGAAAGAACTTCTTCTACATTCACTTCTGGTGCATTCCCATACTTGACTACTTTGTTGAAAAGCTCTTGAAGATCACATTTTAGTGTGTCTTTTAGAGCACTTTTACCTTTATCAATGAAGTACTGCAGTATCTCCATCCATTCACTGAACCCAAAAGACCTATGTTCAGTGTAGTCTACCTTCTCATAAAAATTGTTTTCCCTACTGACACTGAAAGCCCTTTTTGTGCCTTTGTGCACCTTGATGATCTTACTAGAATTTGATCTTCTGGTCAACACATTACCATACTTGCTCCTATAGTAATGATCAGATAGCTCTATAGTTCGTTCAGTTTCTATAGGAGCTACAGTAGGTGCTTTCTCAGTTGATTCCTGTTCATCAAGTGCCTTATCCTAAGCTTTGACAATGGCTTTTGCTAACTTTAGAGATTCAACTTCTTATTGTCTGTCAGCAGCCAATTTGTCTTCTTCTTCCTTAAGCCTCAGCCTCTCAGCATATTCAGCATCATCCCTTATTTGCTATTCAATCCGAACCCTTGTAATATACTCATTAACCGTGATGTTCATGAATTTTACTGTATCAATCAACTGTCTGCCTTCATCAGTAGTTATGACATCACAGTATTGCTTTAAGTCCATATCCAGCTGCAGATCCTCATAAAAGAGAGCTTTCTCTTAATCATTATGTAGCCCTTGACCACTGTTGTATAGTTACACACCAACCTCAATGCTGAATTCCAATGCATTGATGTAGAATTGCTGATCAAGTGGATGATACAACAATTTGATTTGGCGTATCCTTTCAGGTATAGCTGATGCTCTTTGTTCCAGCAGTTCAGGAACAGTGATCTCAAGCCTATAAGCTTCTCTTTCATCTGGATTCATCTTTCTTAAATCAGGCTCTCCTTGTGCAGCTGAATCATATTTCCAAATAGTGTGTTTATCATTACGTTTTGGGGAAGATGGAGGATATTTGAAGAATGATTCTGCTATACCAGAAGGACCCACGGGTTCAAAGTCAGGTTCATCCCGTGTCCTGTCAAAGTAAGTAAGACTCTATGCAGGAATTGGTGATAGAATAAACGTTGAGCTTCCCCTACCCCAAACTGTAAAATTGGCAACATCAGCATAATCGTTATCATGTTTAGCACCCAGCTCATCCTCCTTTGCTGGTTCTTCAACACTTGTTACACCCAGCACCACACTTCTAGCTAGGTCTTCAATCATAGCACTCCTTGCTATGTCTTTAGTACCAGCTGACTGGTTAGTATCAGCTGGTACAACTGCCACAGTACCTTCACCAGATGCCTCAAATAAGGGCTCTTTCCTTAGGGACTGGTTGTCCCTAGGGGTAGATTTTACCCTTTGTTTATCGATTAGATTGGGTTCAGCTGGTGGTTCTTGTGTTAATACTGGTTCTTGTGGAGGCAGATAGGGGGTAATTGCTAGATACTCCCCCTCAGCTGATTCATTATCATCAAGGCTGATGATATCTACTGGCTGTGATTGTGCAGCTGGCTGAGCAGTAGATGTAGGTCGAGTGGATTGGCTGGTTTCTAAAATAGCATCCAGCCATTTCATAAACACATATGTTCTTTCTCCTCCTGATCTATTTAAATCTAAATATCTTTGCATCTCTTCTGGTGTCATCTTTTTGATTCTTTCTGCTCGCTCAGCATACAACTTGGCTTTCTTTTTGTCATACTTCACCATGAACTTTGCATGTCTTTTAATTCGGCCCTCTTATGTTCGTCTATGCTTAGTAGTTCATCATGAATTTCACACTTATCAGGAGTGAGGGTTCTTCTATCCTCAATTCTATGTGTTTTTCGAGCAACATAGGCCTCAAATCTAGCGTTGAAAGCATCATTCAAATCCTGCTGCCTCTTCTGGTGCCTCTCAATTTTTCTTTTCATTTTTTGTTCAATTGTTTGAGAGAAAACAAAAGATTCAGCTACTGCCAGTTCAGACACATCACTGGGCTTACTGCCAGAACCAATATCATCTACAGATGTGGTAGGCATACTAGGTCGAGATTCAGCAGCAGCGTTAACACCTACTTCAGTATGAGCATTGCTGGGCTTAGGGCCAGTACCTTGATCAGCACCATCACCACCATCATCATCCCTCCTTTGCTATTTTGGGGCTTTCTCATGCTCATGCTCCCCCTCAGATTGTTTTCTCTTTTTATGCTTCTTAGCTTTCTTCTCCCCCTTTTTGTCATCAGCAGGGGCAGAAATAGCAGTTGGGGAAATACGTGCATCGAGATCACTATCTGACTCTGGAACAGAAAAGACAAAGTTGTTCCAGTCAGCATCAGCAGGAGAGAGATGTGTACCAGGATCCACACCATATTATCTGAGGCATAGGTTTGAAGATCGAACTTCATTCCTAGCAACACCCATGGCCATTTGATTTACGCTGGCTCTTACATCAGCTTGAAGAGCAGCCATGCGTTTCATTACCTCCACCATTTAACCATAAGCAGAGGCAGGAATCATTGTAGCCATCTGCTATCCTGCGACTCCAACTTCTCTGTCAATACCCTATTCTCTTCATTTAGGAAAAGATTGCTTCGATTAGCAGCATCAAGTTCAGCTTGAAGATGGGTAATATGATTAGCATATTCATTATGAGAGATGATTCGCTCCTTAAGATTGTCCTCTGCTTCATGGTGTTGGACAATGGCATCCACTGCTAGATCTGCAAAAGTACATACTTGTTTGAGCTGGGCTTCAATAGTAGACATTGAAATGCACCCAGCTCTGCGAATAGCTTCAGCCATGTAGTCAGTAAGAGTGTCGTGGATGGTTTTCTGGATATCTGGTGTGATTCTGGCAACTGTATGATAAACAGCCAAAGTAGATACCTCAACCACCCCAGAGGGAACAAATCCACTGGTTGAGGGGCAATCACTAGCAGCTACGACAGGAGTACCTTCGTGGGGTGGTGGAGGTGAAAGGTCAGAATCTGACTCATCACCATGATCACCATCATTTTTACCTTCACCCGAAGTTTTAGAACCACTAGTATCCTTTGCAGCATCTTCTTTATCATCATCATCACAAAGATCCACTGGTTTGTCCTTGGAGCCAGTCACATTATCATGAATGACTGGCTCTTCCTTACCAGTACCTTTATCAGCATCATCATCAGATGAAGATGATGAGGAGGAAGCTGATGAATTAGAAGGTACTGGCGAATCAGGAATGTTTTGCATTACCCACTTACCAGTAGCAGGATCAATGATGAACTTGATAGGCCTCCATGTACCAGGCTATAGAGAAGCAGCAGGAGCCATACCATAGTAATGGTAGTATGGCTGCTCATTAACTTGTTGTAGAGTGGCCAGCCTCTCATATACCTCTTCACGGGCTGGTTGATCAAGCTGAGATAGTAGTTCAGTCAGCTCCTCTTTGGGTTACTTGCTGGCTAAAACTAACGCACTTTGAGGATCAATAGTCAGCTGATCCACCAGCAAGGAAATTTTAGGAGTGATAGAGGCTCCCCTGTAAATGAATTTGGGCACAACTTCATCTGGATCTGGTACCTGGCACACATACTTGGGCTTTTCACCAGAAACAGAAGCCGGAGTAGTGTCAGTAGTAGCGGCAGTAGAGGTACCAACATCCATAGTGGGTTCCGTAGAACCAGTAGCAGCAGTAGATGACTGTGCAATAGGTGAAGAAGTAGTATCTGTAGCACCTTTAAAGAAAGTATCCGATGTTGACTCAGACACTTGTAGATTACCAGCAGGATCTACAGTAATAAATTGTCTCGATTGAAGATCAGCAATATCTGAAATACCAACAAAACCAGTGACATGTGCAGAATAGGCAGCATTTGCTGCAAGAAGCTCATCAGTAAGCACCACGTCATCCTAGTCACGACATGTAGTGATTTCCTCAAGAACCTCCTGAACAATATTATCAATAACTTTTTCAAGAGCAGGAGGAGTTTCTGTTATCATCTCATCAACTACCTCAGAATTAGTAGTTGTGTGACAACCCGGAAATTTTCGAACAAATTTAAACTTAATCTTTATATGTTTCCGACACGATAAGCAAAGTCTGTAATGTTGAAATCTCAAAAACTTTGAACTGTGTTCATGTATTCATTTACCCTTTGACTGCTCTTGACAATTCACGAACAATTATGTGTAAATAGATATGTATGAATATATATGTGATTGTTAAATTGAGAAATATTAACAAAACATTAAATGGTTTGATTGATATGTAAATATATTAGGAAATCTATTTTATGACTTGTACACGTTAGCAAACGTATAACGTTATACTTATTCATTATAAATAAATGTCTACGTAATAAAACGTGTATATATATAGGTAGACAAAGTATATTGAGCTTATATATAAGTGGTTTCGAATACAATTAATAGATATAGTGACACTTGATTTGTTAACCAAGTTAATACAAACTTATAAGGATTTAAAATAAACATAAGTTCTCGTAATAGATTAGGTGATCTGTATATAATTAGTTTTAGGAGAATAAACTTTATGATAATATTTGATTTAGTGTCAAACGTACGAAAACGTTTTCAGTCTAAAAGAATTCTATTACTAAAACGTTTTATAATTTGAATATGTATGTAAACCCTAAATTAAAGTTTTATAAATTACATGTACATATAATTACTGTTTCAAAAATATAAAAAATTTTGAATATATATAAAGTTAGAAAACTTAAATAAAGATTTATACTATAAAATTTACATATATATAGTTTCAAAGATATAAAATGTACCACGATATATTTTGAAAGGTTGCCACATTTTACAATATGTCAAGAAGTATATTATTAAAGTTATTATCATTATCTTTTATTATTATAAATCTTAGGATTTATATATAACTAATAGAGTGTCACGTCTTCTTTAAAAACAAATATAACTTTATAAATATCTAGAACCACTTTTGACAATTCTTTACTAAGCCATTATAATAAAGATAAAGGTTTTAACGTTATCCTGAATTTCAGAATATTTCTAGAAATCTTTTGATAAATTATCCATAACAATGGTCCGTGATTCAATAAGATATAGATAGATATAACGAGAAATAAAAAAACGTGTTTAGAACTAGTAAGATATTAAAAATAAACGTTGGTGCATAAATGGATTATATCAAATTAGTTTTAAACAGTAAACGTTACATAAACAAATTTAAAACAAACCTTGAAATACAACTAGTTTTGAAAAACTAAATATGATATTATTACATAAATATTTCTATTACATACAATAAATAAGTATAAAGTTTATATTTTTAAATAAAAATATATTTATATTTTACAAAGTTATAAAAAATAATATTAACCCTATCATAAAACGTTTGATTTAAAATAATATATTTTGATAAAACAACGAGACATTGATTTAAAGAAGGAAATGACCAAAATACTCGAAAGTTAAAGTTACATTTCAAGTGATATAGTTTATTGATAATCTAAGTCTATATTTTGACAAAGGTACGAGTCACGAAACGCAAAATGCTAGTTTTCTTAGTGTACGAAAGGTCGTTCGAAAAACCAAAAATGGAACATGACTCGAGCGTCATCGTACAAATCATTGGAACAAAAATTACAAGTCCACTATGCACGTAAATATTATATTATATATAATTAATTATATAAATTAAATATATTATATATTAAATATAATTAAAAACTGTCGGCAGCCTTAATCATTTGAGGAATGAGCTGGATTGCACAGCTCCGCAATCGCGGAGGTTAGTATGAGCATAATACCGCAGTCGCGGAGCTCAAGGGACCAGAAAGGGGCTATAAAGCCCAATCGTTTTTCAGCTTGAATCATTCAAATTCAATCTCTCTTCTCTATATATACTCCGTAAAATTTATTTTATTATTATTATTATTATTATTATTATTATTATTATTATTATTATTATTATTATTATTATTATTATTATTATTATTATTATTATTATTATTATTATTATTATTATTATTATTATTAAGATTAATATTATTATTAATCACATTATTATTAGTAGTATTATTACTAGTATATACATAAAATATTACGACAAGGTTATGAGCGAGCTATTTCAAAATGGGTTTTGCGAGAGGGATATAGCTAAGGAAATTATGGGTTATAGCTATGGAAGTTATGGGTATGGTTTGGGGGTATAGCTCGTGAGGTCAAACTAGTGTTTATCATGTCCGTTGCGTCTACGTACTTTCCTGCAATATTGAATCTCAATATTGATACGTGAGCACTCATAACTTAACTTTTATATATTATTAGTGTATCCCTGACTAGTGCTCGAGTATATAGGGTTATACATGCTTGTACGTTTGATTTTGTCGTTAGATAGGTTATGTTAAATCCTGAATTAGATACATATGCTACTAAGATAAGGTATATGATATGCATGTCGTTGGAAAGCTAGTGAAAAGTTAAGAACTTTTCATTTAGAACTCGTGTTATTTCGATGAACGGATTAAAAGATATAGTCAACTGAATTATTATTAATTTTAGTATATTTATTGTTAAAGTGATTATTATTGCTATCGTCGTTATTAACGTCGTTATAATTATTATCTAATAATTATTATTATTATCAATATCATTATCGTTATAAGTATTATTATTAAAAATTGCCATTTCTATTAGTATTACTACCGTTATTATCATTAATATTATTATTAACATTATCATTACTATTATTACTATTATTACTATTATTATTATTATTATTATTATTATTATTATTATTATTATTATTATTATTACTATTATTATTATTATTATCATTAAAATAGTTATTAGTATTATCAAAAATATTATTATAATATTTATTAATATTAGTATTATCTAATTATTATGACTACTAATATTATCATAATTATGAATGCGATATAAAAGAGGGCTAAAAGCTATTAATCAAATTGATTAGGAAGACATTGATTTAGATAAAAATATCGTTTTCATTATTTTTATCATTATTTTTATTATTAAAAGTATTATTAATATTAAAACTATCATTTTACTAAAATTATCATTTTTTTTATCATTGTTATTATAAGATATCATTATTATTATCATTTTAGTATTATTATTATTTAAAATTATCAATTTGAATAAGATTATTATTCTTCTATAAAATATTATCACAGTTAATATTAAAAAGTATCGTTATTATTATCATAACTAGAATTATCATTTTTATCATAATTAATATCATCATTAGTAAATATAAATATTGTTATTATTATTAGTAGAATAATAATAATAATTAATATTATAAAATAATACAACTTTTACTTATTATTATTATCAATATTATTTTATCAAAGAGTTATGTGATACAAAGATATTTTTACCACACGTAATATAATTACATTAATAATTCATACCACTATATTTTTATAATATTAAGTGATTTTTATAAATTTTATTACTTAATATATATAAAAGTATATTTTTATTATATATAAACATTAATATAAATTTTTATCTATTAATAAATGATTTATATTATTTACTTTAATAAAAATCTGCTAAATATATTTAAATATATAAAATGACTATATTTAAGTTATATAATAATCATGTAAAGATTTTGGAAGTCATTTTGGATCAAGTTGACTTTTGTTAACTTTTGCATATTTGTCTCGAGCATTAGGATTGTGATACACTACGATTTGACCTAAATTGTTAGACAGATATTGACCAACATATAAATATATATACTTAATATAGGTTCGTGAACCCAAGGCCAACCTTGCACTTGTTCAATGACGTCATATTATTTTTACTATGAAATACAGTATTGTGAGTTTCATTACTCCCTTTTTAAATGCTTTTGCAATATATATTTTTGGGACTGAGAATACATGCGCTTTTATAAATATTTGACGAAATAGACACAAGTAATCAAAACTACATTATATGGTTGAATGGATCGAAACCGAATATGCCGCTTTTAGCCTGGTAAACTAAGAATTAGGGAACTGACCTCTAATTGAAGCGAATCCTAAAGATAGATCTATCGGGCCCAACAAGCCCCATCCATTGTTCCGGATGCTTTAGTACTTCGAAATTTTATCATGTTCAAAGGATGTCCCGGAATGATGGGGATATTCTATATGCATCTTGTAAATGTCGATTATCAGGTGTTCAATCCATATGAATGATTTTTATCTCTATGCAGTGCGAAATGCCTGATATGAGTTGATGTTTATGAGAAATGGAAATGAAAAATCTTATGGTCTATTAAAATAATGGAAATGATTGTTTATGATAAACTAATGAACTCACCAACCTTTTGGTTGACACTTTTAAGCATGTTTATTCTCAGGTATTAAAGAAATCTTCCGCTGTGCATTTGCTCATTTTAAAGATATTACTTGGAGTCATTAATGGCATATTTCAAAAGACGTTGCATTCAAGTCGTTGAGTTCAATAGAGATTATTATTAAGTAAATGACAGATTAGGTCATTTATAGGTTGAATATTATGAAATGGTATGCATGCCTGTCAACTTTCTATGAAATGAAAGTTTGTCTTTAAAAATGAATGCAATGTTTGTAAAATGTATCATATAGAGGTCAAATGCCTTGCAATGTATCCATATGTTATTGTATTTGTCCTTATAGATTAGGACGGGTTGCTTCATGTGGTATCAGAGAGGTGATCTTAGCGAACCAGGTCTTGCATTAGTGTGTCTAACTGATAGTTGTTAGGATGCATTTGTAACGACCCGACTTTTTCGACTTGCTTTTATGCCTTGTGTTTTAGCGAAACTGCGTATTTGTGCGTACTGTGCTACTTTATACTATGAAATCTTTAATTACATGGTTTACTTTCATTTATATATTAAAACGTTCCTTAGAGTACGTAGGATACTTAACTTGTTCACCGGAAGCTTTTATGACCGTTAGTGTCACTTGACATTTCGAATAAACTGCGAACCGTGTACACGTTTAACTTTTTTCGTAATTGGAATATTATGACTACGAAATATTAATTATTATTTTATAATAATAATTACTTGGGTTTTTGGATGCTTAATTATGTGACGACCCGAAAATTTCCGACCAAATTTAAACTAAATCTTTCCGACACGATAAACAAAGTCTATTAAACCGAGTCTCAAAATGTTGGAACTATTTTTTTTAAATGCATTTGACCTTTGACCAGTACCGTTGATTCACGAACAATTATAAATAAATATGTATGTATATATATATATATATATATATATATATATATATATATATATATATATATATATATATATATATAATAAATTGAAATTATGAAATATAATTTAAACATTAAAAATGAAATTACATTAAATATCTGATTTCTATAGATAATTACTACTATATGTACATTATTATAAAACCTATAAAAGAGAAATAGTCAATAAGAGTTAAGTTATAATATAAGTAATGATACATATATATAATACAAGTATAAATATAATTGTTATAATAATATTGTTATTACTTTCAATTTTAGTATCAATATTAGTGTTAATAATATTATTTATAATCTAAACATATGAATTTTATATATATAGAATTATATAGTACCATTATTATTAATATTATAATTATTAAAATATTAGTAGTATTAGTATTATTGTTATTAACAATATTATTGTTATACATATTATAGTAATTGTTAACATTATCAGTAGTAATATTATTATTACTATTATACTATTATAAATTTGTATTATTATTATTATAATATTAAGAGTATTATTATTATTATAGTTATATTTATTCATAATATAAATTATAATCTATAAAAATAAATAAATAAATAAATATAGGAGTTATATAAATACGGGAATAAATCCAAATATATTAAAACAGTATTAGTAATTTTATTTAGTAATATTACATTCTATTAATAGTAGTATATTATTATTTATAAATTATTAATATTACATATAAATTAATAAATAATATAAATTGTTAAAAATCATTATCAAAACTTTAGCTGATTTTGTTTCCATCTGAACTCCTGTATTACGTCGATTACAGCTCACAGACAGGATCCAAAAGTTGTTGCAAAACAAATTCCAAGTTTTAGATTTATCTGATTCTGTTAAGGGTCTCATTCAGCTTTATTTTTTTTATTTTGTTTCTGTTTAATAAATTGCTTGTCGACTTAATTTACTATAAAATAACAAATTGAACCATGGTATAATGGGAGAGTCATTAAGTTATTTCTTTATCATTATCAATTATCAAATAAAAAGCTGGTATCGATTTAATTTTGAACAGAAAGAGTCAAGAACACAGTCTCGTCCCCTGCTTCTGTTTCATTTTTAGAATAGTTTTAATTCGAATCCCATTTCAAATTGTGTTTATGTAGTCTTGTTAGGATCCTTTTATTCTAACTATCTGCAAAATTTTATCTCCAAATTCCTTCTATCGAATTTCAATTTGTGAGTCAAAGATAAATCTCAAAAAACGTCAAACAGATTGTAATCGAGAAATTTGAATTCGTTCTTATGTTATAAGTTAAATTATGGATTGAGAAAGTTTTTAGGAGTAAATTAAAACCTTTTTCATGTTATACACTTTGTCTAAAAACGTCCAAGAATCATAATCAGTGTATGAGTTTTATTGTGTTCATCACGACAGTTTTATTATTCTTATTTTTTTTATTATAATTTTTTTTGTTTAACTACTAATTAAACCCCACTAACAAATCGAGTATAATTCAATTGTTAGTATGAATTAGAAATTTTAATTTGCTGGTTTTGATTGTTGTTGTTCCTGGTCGATATAAAATTGGAGAAGAAGAAGAACAGCGACGGGTTATATATGTATAATTAGGAACTAAAACAAAAATAATGAGATAGAGGAGTGGCAGGGTATATGTTCGGGTGTTCGAGAGGTCGAGGGTTCAAGCCTGATTCATGGCAGTTTTTTTTTAAAAACGCTTTAAAAGGTAGTCTATCTTATTTATTATTATTATTATTATTATTATTATTATTATTATTATTATTATTATTATTATTATTATTATTATTATTATTATTATTATTATTATTAATTATTGGTATTGTTACTAAGTATTATAGTTATTATTATTATTAGTGTTACTAAAAAGCATTAGCTACCTTTTATTATTAGCATAACTATAAATACAATTATAATTATTATTATCATTAAGATTATGATTATCATTATTAGTATGAAAATAATATACTTTATTATTATCTCCATTAATCTTAGTATTAGGATCATTCTATGATTATTAATATTGGTATTATCATTATGTATTATTATTATTATTATTATTATTATTATTATTATTATTATTATTATTATTATTATTATTATAATTATTATTATTATTATTATTATTATTATTATTATTATTATTATTATTATTATTATTATTATTATTATTATTATTATTATTATTATTATTATTATTATTATCATCATCATCATCATTACTAATAAGGTTATCAAATCATTATAAGTATTATTATTAATATTATCACGAGAATCATAATTAATATAAGTATTGAAATCACTATCATAATTATCGTTAATAGTAAAATTAATACTTTAACAGTTATTATTATTAATATCATTATTATTATTATTATTATCATTAATAGAATTATCAACATTATTATCTTTATTAGTAATATTACGTATTATCATTATTATCATTTTTACCTTACTAATAGTATTTTACTACTTTTAACAAACAAATGATATATATATATATATATATATATATATATATATATATATATATATATATATATATATATATATATATATATATATATATATATATATATATATAATATAACAAAATTAATATTTTGATACACAAAATGAATATATGAAACATATATATATTTATAATATAAAAAAATGATATAACTAATAAATATAAATATAAATATATATATAAATATATACATCGAAAGATAGACACAAGTAAAACATTCCTCGAATGAATTATATGGACGTGATAATTGCCACCATTGAATTATGTGGACGTGATAATTGCCACAATTGATATGAATATTTTTCCCTTGATTATTATTGCTTGGTAACCTAAGAATTAGGGAACATCACTAATTTTGAGAATTAGTGCACGCCTAATTGACGCGAATCCTAAAGGCAGCTACCGGGTTTAACACCCCCACCCAGAATTTTCACTAGACGGAAGGGCTAGTGGGCGTGGTGTTTAGTACTTCGAAGTTTATATGATTATTATACAGACGAGATGTTCTATTTTGGGGATATTATTATGCGCATTATATGTTAAGGCCGGTTACCAAGCCAAGCTATGAAAGCAATGAAAAGTGAATGCTATGTATCGAGAGAATGATTTTATACACAGGTTATGTGTATGTTATTTTTGTGCACAAGATATGTGTACGGTTACTAAGATTTATGAAAAATGATTTCGTACACGAGAAAAGTGTACTGTATTTAAAAGATATCGCATGTACATTACAGGTGGGTATAGGATTCGGGCCCATTTGTACCATGCAACATTTAAATCTTGTGGTCTATCAAAATGATGAATTTTATTGTTTTATGATAAACCTATGAATTCACCAACCTTTTGGTTGACACTTGAAAGCATGTTTATTCTCAGGTATGAAAGAAATCTTCCGCTGTGCATTTTCTCATTTAGAGATATTACTTGGAGTCATTCATGACATATTTCAAAAGATGTTGCATTCGAGTCATCGAGTTCATCAAGATTATTATTAAGTCAATTATAGTTGGAGGTATTATGAAATAGTATGCTTGCCGTCAACTTTCGATGTAAAGAAAGTTTGTCTTTTAAAAACGAATGCAATGTGTGTAAAATGTATCATATAGAGGTCAATTACCTCGCGATGTAACCAAATGTATTGTATTCGTCCAGATGGATTAGGACGGGTCATGAAAAATTATGCGTAGTAATTTAATTATGCTTACTAGTTAGTCTTGTTGGACTTTCTACCTTGTTGGACTTAAGCCCACCCTACTCTAGCTAGTAGCCCATTATTTAGCCCACTTATTAATTACTAGTAACCCAATAATAAGTAAGACAAATACCCATTTATTAGAGGGAACATGCTAGCATTTATGTCAAGTATTATTCTTAATGTTGCATCGGATCTTAACATAAGCACCAACTTTAGACAACCATTAACCAAAAAAGCAAACTTTTGTCCCCCTTGTCCCCCTCCAAAAATCAAGGCCACCTTCACCACCACCCCTCCCCCATTCACCTATAAATACCACCCTTATTCCATCCATTTAACACTTGCTTTTATTTGTAATTCACACACACACACACTCTCTAATTCTCTCTAGTTCTTTCTCTCTCTAAAAGTGTAAGTATTTTAAACTTTTCTTCTTCTTCTCCTTCTCATCACCACGAATTCATCATCATCATCATCATCATGGGTCTAGCTTTTTAGCTTTTGATCTTGATTATATCTTGTAGATTCAAACATGTATTTGAATCCTTCAAGAACATGGAAGATTCAAGCTTTCTAGCTTTGAATCTTCACCCACTTTGTAGATCTATATCTTTTAACTTTAAATCTTGTTATTTTGTGATAAAGATTCAAACTTGTGCTTGTAATCTTCATGTAACTTAAAGATCCAAGCTTTATGCTTCAAGATCTTCAAAAACAATCAAGATGCAAGCTTTCTAGCTTGGATCTTCATATCTTTTGTTGGATCTAAGTTTTCTAACTTATGATCTCATTATTTTGATATAAAGATCAAAACTTGTGTTTATGCTCTTCATATAACTTAAAGATCTAAGCTTTATGCTTCAAGTTCTTCAAGAACACTAAAGGTTCAATGTTTCTAGATTTGTGACCTTATAACTTGTGTGAAAGGGATCCAAGCTCTCTAGCTTAGGGTTCCATCACCTTATTTGACTTAGATTATGTTCATACTTGTTTGATTGATGTAAAGTTTGTATCTTTAGTTGTAAATGTAACTTGTAATTGTGTTAAGACTAAGGATATGATGTAACCTTGATTCATCATCCATCTAAGACTCTTAAATGAGTTGTGTTATTACTTGATCTTAACATAATGTGTATTGATGGTAGAATCTTGGTAAAAAGTGATGCTAAACCATCAACGAGTTGTACACTTGAAGCTACAAGCATCAAGGATGAGAACTGTGATGAGCATCAAACACTAAGAACCCCACCGGAGCACTTGTTTACTGTTTTTTGGGATCTGATCAGTAACCTGGGCTACTGTAAAGTTGATTTTCAGTTATTTCGGTTTGAGTAGATGATTTTACATTTTGGCCTCGTTTTAATCCGAGTTACGTTTTAGGATTTATGGCCCTCCGAAAGTCACTACGCCCTTGTAACGTTGTGCTGAAATTTCTGACCTACTCGCACTTAAACCATCGCCACGGTCAAACGAAGACGAGTTAGGTTCTGAAAATTGGTCAGAGGTTAGTGGATTCATATACGGAGCCATAGCCACTGACTACGCATCTTTTTAATTTACGTAGAGGTCGTAACAGCTGACCGAAGTTAGCCTATTGTTTCAATCTCTATTCTTGTCAAACTTACTTAGCTTTCATGATGATGAATGATGATGATGATGACACTTAAACTTATTTTATGCACTATTAGAACTTATAAAGACAACCTACTGACCTAGTATCCTTTGATTTAGGTTGACGACCTTTCGGACCGACTTACTACTTGCACACTTTCGTATCGACTTGTATTGCTTATTCACTGTGAGTTATAGCTTCCCTTTTTACTTATACTATTTTTGGGACTGAGAATACATGAGCTATTTATGTTTTACTTATTTGACATGAGTACTTAAACTTTACATATGTGTGGGTTATATAACGACACAAACTTTCCCCCTAGCACGGTAACGTTTAACTATTGGTTTTTGAATCGGTAGACGCGAATCTTAGATATGGATCCATAGGGTTTGACATCCCCACTCGGGCTAGTCGCGCTAGCATTTAACGAGTGTTTAATACTTCGAGGAAATACGCACTCGCCAGGTGTACTTTCAGGGGGTGATATTTATATTTACGTTAAGTCTAGTTACCATGTGCCCACGGTTATACATATACTTTTCATACAGTTTTGAAACATTGAAATCTCGTGGTCAATCTATAGCTCACCAACTTTATTGTTGACGTTTTTAAGCATGTTTTCTCAGGTGCTTAGAGGTTTGTTGCTTCCGCTGTTAGACTTGCTGTCATGCTGTTTAGACTTGCTGTTAAGGACCTGCTGTGTTAGATATCAGCTGCATAACTTAGAGATGTCTCAATTATGAAACTTTTCTTTTGCATTCGTAATTTATGTTATTTTCAAAAATAATGACTTTGTAACGACCTTTGTGTCACGTTATCTTTTTTAAACGCTATGTCTTTTTATAAATGCAAACTGGTTTTCAAACAGCATATAGTGTTTGACCTTGTAATGATCCTGTTGTTGATGATCCGTACACGATGGTTTTGTACGGGGCGTCACAACATTAGTGAGTCTGGACTTTGACCTTAGCTGCATGTCAAAAAGTTTTGCTTATCCTTGTTGTCAGAAATTGTCTGCTTATCATCTTAAATCTAGACACGTCTCACTGCATTTATTGCATAAATGGAGTATAGACAAATCTCATATCTTAGCATCTCTATTACTGTAAACTTTTCTTGATATCTTCTAAAGATTTCCTCCGTGATTTATGGAAATTTGGTATTATATATACATATGTAAATATGTATTGAAGAATACCAATTCAAATCCTATAATCTATCACATATCAAAAATCATCTCCCTAATCATACAAGATGGATCCCGTATCCAGTTCAAATTCCTTAAACTCCGACAGCTATTCCGATATGGATATTCACCTGAACTCCGAAAACAGTGTAACCGAAATGGATCAACCAATCAGCCATCACTTATTCTGGATGAATTGGGGATGGGTTCGTAGCCTACTTAATCATTGGAGACAAGAAGAAGGTGATCCCTTCCATCCACCACATTGCCCTCTTGGTGAAGAATCTGAAGTACTTACCGCGAACCTGTTGGTAATACCATTTTTTCTCTCATTTCCAGAGTATCTCATCACGATTATATACTATCTCACATTCTAGACCTTATTCACCCGCTCGTCCGAACCGACAATCATTCCGGTGTAATAGAAGAAGTCAACGAGCTTCGCGCTCGGGTTTGGAAAATATGGTGCAAAGGTTACAAGCACCAGCAGCAGCATCGGCAACAACAGTACCACCATCAACAACACCAACAGTACCATTACCACCACCAACAACATCCGCATCCCACACCTCAACATCACAACCAGTACCTCGAATATCGACGTCATACGTACCATAGATACTAGGAAATATCAACAACAACAAAAGATGAAGTATTGATTCATAACTTCAACGAGGAAATACTCTGCAGAGAATATGTAACTTCTAAAAGTTTTATAGATTATTTATTCTATTTCCAATTGTAAACCAGATGAGTGAGCGAAATGATGAAATGAAACCCCGACTGGAATGGTGCACAATTTACAAGCTAGACTTGTTTTACCAGCAGCATCAATAGTACCGTTAGCATCACCAGCACAGTCAGTGCCGTCAGCATCGTCAGAATAAGCAGCACCTATAATATCACAAACTCCGCCAGTTCAAGAATCACTGTGGACATTATTACAAATCAACAACAATTATAGTGCATCAACAAATTATGAAGTATTAACTCAATTCCTCTGAAGAATTTATATGTATATCTTATATATATAAATTTTGATACCATCATAAATCTTTTCGTACTAAGGTATGTGAAATGTCCCGTTCTTATTGATTAAAAACGTTCCATATTAATTGATTTCGTTGCGA
Organism: Rutidosis leptorrhynchoides; assembly: GCF_046630445.1. Lineage (NCBI taxonomy): Eukaryota > Viridiplantae > Streptophyta > Magnoliopsida > Asterales > Asteraceae > Rutidosis > Rutidosis leptorrhynchoides. The sequence continues at coordinate 145,023,367 of NC_092338.1, forward strand.
GGTTTTGACCTCTATATGAGACATTTTTCAAAGACTGCATTCATTTTTAAAACAAACCATAACCTTTATTTCATAAATAAAGGTTTAAAAAGCTTTACGTAGATTATTAAATAATGATAATCTAAAATATCCTGTTTACACACGACCATTACATAATGGTTTACAATACAAATATGTTACATCGAAATCAGTTTCTTGAATGCAGTTTTTACACAATATCATACAAACATGGACTCCAAATCTTATCCTTATTTTAGTATGCAACAACGGAAGCTCTTAGTATTCACCTGAGAATAAACATGCTTTAAACGTCAACAAAAATGTTGGGATTTATAGGTTTAACCTATATATATCAAATCGTAACAATATACCATAAGATTTCATATTTCAATACACATCCCATACATAGAGATAAAAATCATTCATATGGTGAACACCTGTTAATCGACATTAACAAGATGTATATATAAGAATATCCCCATCATTCTGGGACACCCTTCGGATATGACATAAATTTCGAAGTACTAAAGCATCCGGTACTTTGGATGGGGTTTGTTAGTCCCAATAGATCTATCTTTAGGATTCGCGTCAATTAGGGTGTCTGTTCCCTAATTCTTAGATTACCAGACTTAATAAAAAGGGGCATATTCGATTTCGATAATTCAACCATAGAATGTAGTTTCACGTACTTGTGTCTATTTTGTAAATCATTTATAAAACCTGCATGTATTCTCATCCCAAAAATATTAGATTTTAAAAGTGGGACTATAACTCACTTTCACAGATTTTTACTTCGTCGGGAAGTAAGACTTGGCCACTGGTTAATTCACGAACCTATAACAATATATACATATATATCAAAGTATGTTCAAAATATATTTACAATACTTTTAATATATTTTGATGTTTTAAATTTATTAAGTCAGCTGTCCTCGTTAGTAACCTACAACTAGTTGTCCATAGTTAGATGTACAGAAATAAATCGATAAATATTATCTTGAATCAATCCACGACCCAGTGTATACGTATCTCAGTATTGATCACAACTCAAACTATATATATTTTGGAATCAACCTCAACCCTGTATAGCTAACTCCAACATTCACATATAGAGTGTCTATGGTTGTTCCGAAATATATATAGATGTGTCGACATGATAGGTCGAAACATTGTATATGTGTCTATGGTATCTCAAGATTACATAATATACAATACAAGTTGATTAAGTTATGGTTGGAATAGATTTGTTACCAATTTTCACGTAGCTAAAATGAGAAAAATTATCCAATCTTGTTTTACCCATAACTTCTTCATTTTAAATCCGTTTTGAGTGAATCAAATTGCTATGGTTTCATATTGAACTATATTTTATGAATCTAAACAGAAAAAGTATAGGTTTATAGTCGGAAAAATAAGTTACAAGTCATTTTTGTAAAGGTAGTCATTTCAGTCGAAAGAACGACGTCTAGATGACCATTTTAGAAAACATACTTCCACTTTGAGTTTAACCATAATTTTTGGATATAGTTTCATGTTCATAATAAAAATCATTTTCCCAGAATAACAACTTCTAAATCAAAGTTTATCATAGTTTTTAATTAACTAACCCAAAACAGCCCGCGGTGTTACTACGACGGCGTAAATTCGGTTTTACGGTGTTTTTCGTGTTTCCAGGTTTTAAATCATTAAGTTAGCATATCATATAGATATAGAACATGTGTTTAGTTGATTTTAAAAGTCAAGTTAGAAGGATTAACTTTTATTTGCGAACAAGTTTAGAATTAACTAAACTATGTTCTAGTGATTACAAGTTTAAACCTTCGAATAAGATAGCTTTATATGTATGAATCGAATGATGTTATGAACATCATTACTACCTCAAGTTCCTTAGATAAACCTACTGGAAATGAGAAAAATAGATCTAGCTTCAAAGGATCCTTGGATGGCTTGAAAGTTCTTGAAGCAGAATCATGACACGAAAACAATTTCAAGTAAGATTTCCACTCGAAATAAGATTGTTATAGTTATAGAAATTGAAATAAAGTTTGAATATGATTATTACCTTGTATTAGAAAGATAACCTACTGTAAGTAACAAAGGTTTCTTGATCTTGGATGATTACTTGGAATGGATTTAGAAAACTTGGAAGTAAACTTGCAATCTTGGAAGTATTCTTGATTTTATGAAACTAGAACTTTTGGAATTTATTAAGAACACTTAGAACTTGAAGATAGAACTTGAGAGAGATCAATTAGATGAAGAAAATTGAAGAATGAAAGTGTTTGTAGGTGTTTTTAGTCGTTGGTGTATGGATTAGATATAAAGGATATGTAATTTTGTTTTCATGTAAATAAGTCATGAATGATTACTCATATTTTTGTAATTTTATGAGATATTTCATGCCAGTTGCCAAATGATGGTTCCCACATGTGTTAGGTGACTCATATGGGCTGCTAAGAGCTGATCATTGGATGTAATTGTAAGCATTTTTGTTAAGTAGAAGTATTTTGATAAGTGTCTTGAAGTCTTTCAAAAGTGTATGAATACATATTAAAACACTACATGTATATACATTTTAACTGAGTTGTTAAGTCATCGTTAGTCGTTACATGTAAATGTTGTTTTGAAACCTTTAGGTTAACGATCTTGTTGAATGTTGTTAACCCATTGTTTATTATAACAAATGAGATGTTAAATTATTATATTATCATGATATTATGATATATAATATATAATATATCTTAGTATGATATATATACAGTTAAATGCCATTACAACGATAATCGTTACATATATGTCTCGTTTCGAAATCATTAAGTTAGTAGTCTTATTTTTACATATGTATTTCATTGTTAATACACTTAATAATATATTTACTTATCATTTAACATAATTAACCAAGTGTATCAATATCTTAATATGATTCATATGTACCTAGTAAGACGTTGTTATAACGATAATCGTTATATATATCATTTTCGAGTTTCTTAAATTAATAGTCTCATTTTTATGTATATAACTCATTGTTAAAATACCTAATGAGATACATACTTATAATAAAATCATGTTAACTATATATATAACCATATATATGTCATCGTATAGTTTTTACAAGTTTTAACGTTCGTGAATCACCGGTCAACTTGGGTGGTCAATTGTCTATATGAAACCTATTTCAATTAATCAAGTCTTAACAAGTTTGATTGCTTAACATGTTGGAAACACTTAATCATGTAAATAACAATTTCATTTAATATATATATAAACATGGAAAAGTTTGGGTCACTACAGTACCTACCCGTCAAATAAATTTCGTCCTGAAATTTTAAGTAGTTGGAGGTGTTGACTTATCTTCTGGAAATAAATGCGGGTATTTCTTCTTCATCTGATCTTCACACTCCCAGGTGAACTCGGGTCCTCTACGAGCATTCCATCGAACCTTAACAATCGGTATCTTGTTTTGTTTAAGTCTCTTAACCTCACGATCCATTATTTCGACGGGTTCTTCAATGAATTGAAGTTTTTCATTGATTTGGATTTCGTCCAACGGAATAGTGAGATCTTCTTTAGCAAAACATTTTTTCAAATTTGAGACGTGGAAAGTGTTATGTACAGCCACGAGTTGTTGTGGTAGCTCCAGTTGGTAAGCTACTGGTCCGACACGATCTATAATCTTGAATGGTCCAATGTACCTTGGATTTAGTTTCCCCCGTTTATCAAATCGAACAACGCCTTTCCAAGGTGAAACCTTAAGCATGACCATTTCTCCAATTTCAAACTCTATATCTTTTCTTTTACTATCCGCGTAGCTCTTTTGTCGACTCTGGGCGGTTTTCAATCTTTGTTGAATTTGGTTGATTTTCTCGGTAGTTTCTTGTATTATCTCCGGACCCGTAATCTGTCTATCCCCCACTTCACTCCAACAAATCAGAGACCTGCACTTTCTACCATAAAGTGCTTCAAACGGCGCCATCTCAATGTTTGAATGGTAGCTATTGTTGTAGAAAAATTCTGCTAACGGTAGATGTCGATCCCAACTGTTTCCGAAATCAATAACATAAGCTCGTAGCATGTCTTCAAGCGTTTGTATCGTCCTTTCGCTCTGCCCATCAGTTTGTGGATGATAGGAAGTACTCATGTCTAGACAAGTTCCCAATGCTTGCTGTAATGTCTGCCAGAATCTTGAAATAAATCTGCCATCCCTATCAGAGATAATAGAGATTGGTATTCCATGTCTGGAGATGACTTCCTTCAAATACAGTCGTGCTAACTTCTCCATCTTGTCATCTTCTCTTATTGGCAGGAAGTGTGCTGACTTGGTGAGACGATCAACTATTACCCAAATAGTATCATAACCACTTGCAGTCCTTGGCAATTTAGTAATGAAATCCATGGTAATGTTTTCCCATTTCCATTCCGGGATTTCAGGTTGTTGTAGTAGACCTGATGGTTTCTGATGTTCAGCTTTGACCTTAGAACACGTCAAACATTCTCCTACATATTTAGCAATATCGGCTTTCATACCTGGCCACCAAAAATGTTTCTTAAGATCCTTGTACATCTTCCCCGTTCCAGGATGTATTGAGTATCTGGTTTTATGAGCTTCTCTAAGTACCATTTCTCTCATATCTCCAAATTTTGGTACCCAAATTCTTTCAGCCCTATATCGGGTTCTGTCTTCCCGAATATTAAGATGCTTCTCCGATCCTTTGGGTATTTCATCCTTTAAATTTCTCTCTTTTAAAACTCCTTGTTGCGCCTCCTTTATTTGAGTAGTAAGGTTAATGTGAATCATTATATTCATAGATTTTACTCGAATGGGTTCTCTGTCCTTTCTGCTCAAGGCGTCGGCTACCACATTTGCCTTCCCCGGGTGGTAACGAATCTCAAAGTCGTAATCATTCAATAATTCAATCCACCTACGCTGCCTCATATTCAGTTGTTTCTGATTAAATATGTGTTTAAGACTTTTGTGGTCGGTATATATAATAATTTTGACCCCATATAAGTAGTGCCTCCAAGTCTTTAATGCAAAAACAACCGCGCCTAATTCCAAATCATGCATCGTATAATTTTGCTCTTGAATCTTCAATTGTCTAGACGCATAAGCAATCACCTTCGTCCGTTGCATTAATACACAACCGAGACCTTGCTTTGATGCGTCACAATAAATCACAAAATCATCATTCCCTTCAGGCAATGACAATATAGGTGCCGTAGTTAGCTTTTTCTTCAATAATTGAAACGCCTTCTCTTGTTCATCCTTCCATTCATATTTCTTCCCTTTATGCGTTAATGCAGTCAAGGGTTTTGCTATTTTGGAGAAATCTTGGATGAATCTTCTGTAGTAACCAGCCAATCCTAAAAATTGACGTATATGCTTCGGAGTTTTTGGGGTTTCCCACTTTTCAACGGTTTCGATCTTTGCCAGGTCCACCTGGATACCTTCTTTGTTCACTATGTGACCGAGGAATTGAACTTCTTCCAACCAAAATGCACACTTTGAAATCTTAGCGCACAGTTTTTCTTTCCTCAATACTTCTAGCACTTTTCTCAAATGTTCTTCGTGCTCTTGATCATTCTTTGAGTAAATAAGTATGTCGTCGATGAAAACAATGACAAACTTGTCAAGATATGGGCCACACACTCGGTTCATAAGGTCCATCAACACAGCTGGTGCGTTAGTCAATCCAAACGGCATAACCATAAACTCGTAATGACCATAACGCATCCTAAAAGCAGTTTTTGGAATATCATCCTCCTTTACTCGCATTTGATGATATCCAGAACGTAAATCGATCTTTGAATAAACCGACGAGCCTTGTAGTTGATCAAATAAGTCGTCAATTCTCGGCAGTGGATAACGGTTTTTGATGGTAAGTTTGTTCAACTCTCTGTAGTCAATACACAACCTAAATGTACCATCCTTCTTCTTGACAAACAAAACAGGAGCTCCCCATGGTGATGTGCTTGGTCGAACGAAACCACGTTCTAATAGTTCTTGCAGTTGGCTTTGCAGTTCTTTCATCTCGCTGGGTGCGAGTCTATAAGGAGCACGAGCTATTGGTGCAGCTCCTGGTACAAGATCTATTTGAAATTCAACAGATCGATGTGGAGGTAGTCCCGGTAATTCTTTCAGAAATACATCGGGAAATTCTTTTGCGACGGGAACATCATTGATGCTCTTTTCTTCAGTTTGTACTTTCTCGACGTGTGCTAGAACAGCATAGCAACCTTTTCTTATTAGTTTTTGTGCCTTCAAATTACTAATAAGATGTAGCTTCATGTTGCCCTTTTCTCCGTACACCACTAAGGGTTCTCTTTCTTCTCGTACAATGCGAATTGCATTTTTATAACATACGATCTCTGCTTTCACCTTCTTCAGCCAGTCCATGCCAACTATTACATCAAAACTCCCTAACTCTACTGGTATCAAATCAATCTTAAATATTTCGCTACCCAGTTTAATTTCTCGATTTCGGCATATATTATCTGCTGAAATTAATTTACCGTTTGCTAATTCGAGTAAAAATTTACTATCCAACGGCGTCAATGGACAACTTAATTTAGCACAAAAATCTCTACTCATATAGCTTCTCTCCGCACCCGAATAAAATAAAACGTAAGCAGATTTATTGTCAATAAGAAACGTACCCGTAACAAGCTCCGGGTCTTCCTGTGCCTCTGCCGCATTAATATTGAAAACTCTTTCGCGGCCTTGTCCATTCGTGTTCTCCTGGTTCGGGCAATTTCTAATAATGTGGCCCGGTTTTCCACATTTATAACAAACTACATTGGCATAACTTGCTCCGACACTACTTGCTCCGCCATTACTCGTTCCGACACCATTTGTTCCTTTCGTTCTGTTAACCCCTGGTCCGTAGACCTCACACTTCATCGCGCTATGACCATTTCTTTTACACTTGTTGCAAAATTTGTTGCAGAACCTCGAGTGATACTTTTCACACCTTTGGCATAGCTGCTTCTGATTGTTGTTGTTATTGTGGTTGTTATTGTTGTTGGGATGATTGTTGTAGTTGTTGTTGTTGTTGTTGTTGTTGTTGTTGTTGTTGTTGTTGGGCCGTTTGTTGTAGTTGCGATTGATGTTGCGATTGTTGGGATAATTGTTGCGATTATTATTGTAATTGCTGTTGTTGTTGTATTGGTGATTCTTATCACCGTTTTCCTCCCACTTTCTTTTGACTTGCTTCACATTGGCCTCTTCAGCCGTCTGTTCTTTAATTCTTTCCTCAATCTGGTTCACTAGTTTGTGAGCCATTCTACATGCCTGTTGTATGGAGGCGGGCTCGTGTGAACTTATATCTTCTTGGATTCTTTCCGGTAATCCTTTCACAAAAGCGTCGATCTTCTCTTCCTCATCTTCGAACGCTCCCTGACACAATCGGCACAATTCTGTGAATTGTCTTTCGTACGTGGTAATATCAAATCCTTGGGTTCGTAACCCTCTAAGTTCTGTCTTGAGCTTATTGACCTCGGTTCTGGGACGGTACTTCTCATTCATCAAGTGCTTGAATGCTGACCACGGTAGTGCGTACGCATCATCTTGTCCCACTTGCTCTAGATAGGTATTCCACCATGTTGACGCAGAACCTGTGAAGGTATGCGTAGCGTACCTCACTTTATCCTCTTCAGTACACTTACTTATGGCAAACACCGATTCGACCTTCTCGGTCCACCGTTTAAATCCGATCGGTCCTTCGGTTCCATCAAATTCCAAAGGTTTGCAGGCAGTGAATTCTTTGTAGGTGCATCCTACACGATTTCCTGTGCTGCTAGATCCAAGGTTATTGTTGGTATGTAGTGCAGCCTGTACTACGGCTATGTTTGAAGCTAGAAAAGTACGGAATTCCTCTTCATTCATATTCACGGTGTGTCGAGTAGTCGGTGCCATTTCCTTCAAAATAGTCAAATGGAACAAGTTAATCATACAGAATATTAAGAGTAGTTAATAGTATTTCGTAGCATAATATGAACTCATTTATAAAAGCTTTTTCTTCATATTAGCATTTTATAAGTTTAAATTCGGGTAGTACCTACCCGTTAAGTTCATACTTAGTAGCTAATATACAATTCAACTACTACAATTCTATATGAAAAAATGATTATAATAATATTTCGCGTTCAAACTTTTATACAATATTTTACAAACTTACAATACCGCTTATTTTACATAAAGCATGAAATATAGCACACAATAACTTTGATACAAGATAGTTGTGAAGATAATTCTAGCTAGTACACAAGTCGTTCAGCAAAGGCAATAAAGACACGTAATTCATACGTCCAGAAACAAGTCATGCATTCTGGTTTTACTAGGACTACTTCCCATCCTTGGTCTTGTGGAACATAAACGTTATGGCCATTGATAAGACAGCGTGTTGTAACGTCGTCAAAGGGACGAGGGTTACGTAATGTCCAACAGTCCCGTAACAATCTAAAAACCTCATTTCTTACCCCAATTACCGACTCCGTTACTTGTGGGAACGTTTTGTTTAATAGTTGTAGCCCGATGTTCTTGTTCTCACTTTGGTGAGAAGCGAACTTTACTAACTCGTAAGCATAGAATGCTTCTTTATGTTGCATGTTAGCCGTTTTTCTAAATCATGAAGTCCTATATTCGGATACATTGAGTCAAAATAATTTCTTAACCCGTTGCGTAAAATAGCATTTGGGTTCCCCGCAATATATGCGTCAAAGTAAACACATCGTAACTTATGGGTTTCCCAATGTGATATCCCCCATCTTTCAAATGAAAGTCTCTTATAAACCAAGACATTCTTGGAACGTTCTTCGAATGTCTTACAAACTGATTTCGCCATAAATAGTTGTGCCAAAGAATTCTGACCGACTCTAGACAAGATTTCATCAATCATGTCTCCGGGTAGGTCTCTTAAAATATTGAGTTGTCTATCCATTTTGTGTTTTTATACTGTAAAATAGACAAGAGTTAGATTCATAAAAAAAATACTTATTAATACAAGCAATTTTTACATATATCATAAAGCATAAGCACACTATATTACATATATTACAGCACACGAATACAACTATCTTATTCCGACTCGCTCGTTTCTTCTTTTTCGGTTTTGGTTCGTTTTGCCAAGTTTCTAGGGATATATGATGTTCCCCTAATACGAGCTGTCGTTTTCCACAACAGTTTAGAAAAACCTGGTGGTTTAGAGGTTCCCGGGTCATTGTTACAACTTAAGGGCTTCGGGGTTGGAATTAGATTTCTCTATTTTTATGCCCTTTCCCTTATTATTTTCTTTTGCCTTTTTAAATTCAGTTGGGGTAATTTCTATAACATCATCGGAATTGTCGTCGGAATCCGATTCATCGGAGAATTGGTAATCCTCCTAATATTTTGCTTCCTTGGCGGAAACACCATTGACCATAATTAACCTTGGTCGGTTGGTTGAGGATTTTCTTTTACTTAACCGTTTTATTATTTCCCCCACCGGTTCTATTTCCTCCTCCGGTTCCACCTCTTCCGGTTCTGATTCTTCTTCCGGTTCCGACTCTTCTTCCGGTTCCTCTTCGGGAACTTGTGAATCAGTCCACGAATCATTCCAATTTACATTTGACTCTTCATTATTATTAGGTGAGTCAATGGGACTTGTTCTAGAGGTAGACATCTATCACATAATATCAAACGCGTTAAGAGATTAATATATCACATAATATTCACATGTTAAAAATATATAGTTTTCAACAAAATTTGTTAAGCAATCATTTTTCAAGTAAACACGGTCGAAGTCCAGACTCACTAATGCATCCTAACAAACTCGATAAGACACACTAATGCAAAATTCTGGTTCTCTAAGACCAACGCTCGGATACCAACTGAAATGTCCCGTTCTTATTGATTAAAAACGTTCCATATTAATTGATTTCGTTGCGAGGTTTTGACCTCTATATGAGACGTTTTTCAAAGACCGCATTCATTTTTAAAACAAACCATAACCTTTATTTAATAAATAAAGGTTTAAAAAGCTTTACGTAGATTATCAAATAATGATAATCTAAAATATCCTGTTTACACACGACCATTACATAATGGTTTACAATACAAATATGTTACATCGAAATCAGTTTCTTGAATGCAGTTTTTACACAATATCATACAAACATGAACTCCAAATCATGTCCTTATTTTAGTATGCAACAGCGGAAGCTCTTAGTATTCACCTGAGAATAAACATGCTTTAAACGTCAACAAAAATGTTGGTGAGTTATAGGTTTAACCTATATATATCAAATCGTAACAATAGACCACAAGATTTCATATTTCAATACACATCCCATACATAGAGATAAAAATCATTCATATGGTGAACACCTGGTAACCGACATTAACAAGATGCATATATAAGAATATCCCCATCATTCCGGGACACCCTTCGGATATGATATAAATTTCGAAGTACTAAAGCATCCGGTACTTTGGATGGGGTTTGTTAGGCCCAATAGATCTATCTTTAGGATTCGCGTCAATTAAGGTGTCTGTTCCCTAATTCTTAGATTACCAGACTTAATAAAAAGGGGCATATTTGATTTCGATAATTCAACCATAGAATGTAGTTTAACGTACTTGTGTCTATTTTGTAAATCATTTATAAAACCTGCATGTATTCTCATCCCAAAAATATTAGATTTTAAAAGTGGGACTATAACTCACTTTCACAGATTTTTACTTCGTCGGGAAGTAAGACTTGGCCACTGGTTGATTCACGAACCTATAACAATAAATACATATATAACAAAGTATGTTCCAAATATATTTACAACACTTTTAATATATTTTGATGTTTTAAATTTATTAAGTCAGCTGTCCTCGTTAGTAACCTACAACTAGTTGTCCACACTTAGATGTACAGAAATGAATCAATAAATATTATCTTGAATCAATCCACGACCCAGTGTATACGTATCTCAGTATTGATCACAACTCAAACTATATATATTTTGAAATCAACCTCAACCCTGTATAGCTAACTCCAACATTCACATATAGAGTGTCTATGGTTGTTCCGAAATATATGTAGATGTGTCGACATGATAGGTCAAAACATTGTATACGTGTCTATGGTATCTCAAGATTACATAATATACAATACAAGTTGATTAAGTTATGGTTGGAATAGATTTGTTACCAATTTTCACGTAGCTAAAATGAGAAAAATTATCCAATTTTGTTTTACCCATAACTTCTTCATTTTAAATCCGTTTTGAGTGAATCAAATTGCTATGGTTTCATATTGAACTATATTTTATGAATCTAAACAGAAAAATTATAGGTTTATAGTCGGAAAAATAAGTTACAAGTCATTTTTGTAAAGGTAGTCATTTCAGTCGAAAGAACGACGTCTAGATGACCATTTTAGAAAACATACTTCCACTTTGAGTTTAACCATAATTTTTGGATATAGTTTCATGTTCATAATAAAAATCATATTCCCAGAATAACAACTTTTAAATCAAAGTTTATCATAGTTTTTAATTAACTAACCCAAAACAGCCCGCGGTGTTACTACGACGGCGTAAATCCGGTTTTACGGTGTTTTTCGTGTTTCCAGGTTTTAAATCATTAAGTTAGCATATCATATAGATATAGAACATGTGTTTAGTTGATTTTAAAAGTCAAGTTAGAAGGATTAACTTTTATTTGCTAACAAGTTTAGAATTAACTAAACTATGTTCTAGTGATTACAAGTTTAAACCTTCGAATAAGATAGCTTTATATGTATGAATCGAATGATGTTATGAACATCATTACTACCTCAAGTTCCTTGGATAAACCTACTGGAAATGAGAAAAATAGATCTAGCTTCAAAGGATCCTTGGATGGCTTGAAAGTTCTTGAAGCAGAATCATGACACGAAAACAATTTCAAGTAAGATTTCCACTCGAAATAAGATTGTTATAGTTATAGAAATTGAATTAAAGTTTGAATATGATTATTACCTTGTATTAGAAATATAACCTACTGTAAGTAACAAAGGTTTCTTGATCTTGGATGATTACTTGGAATGGATTTAGAAAACTTGGAAGTAAACTTGCAATCCTGGAAGTATTCTTGATTTTATGAAACTAGAACTTTTGGAATTTATGAAGAACACTTAGAACTTGAAGATAGAACTTGAGAGAGATCAATTAGATGAAGAAAATTGAAGAATGAAAGTGTTTGTAGGTGTTTTTGGTCGTTGGTGTATGGATTAGATATAAAGGATATGTAATTTTGTTTTCATGTAAATAAGTCATGAATGAGTACTCATATTTTTGTAATTTTATCATATATTTCATGCTAGTTGCCAAATGATGGTTCCCACATGTGTTAGGTGACTCACATTTGAACTGCTAAGAGCTGATCATTGGAGTGTATATACCAATAGTACATACATCTAAAAGCTATGTATTGTACGAGTACGAATACGGGTGCATACGAGTAGAATTGTTGATGAAACTGAACGAGGATGTAATTGTAAGCATTTTTGTTAAGTAGAAGTATTTTGATAAGTGTCTTGAAGTCTTTCAAAAGTGTATGAATACATATTAAAACACTACATGTATATACATTTTAACTGAGTCGTTAAGTCATCGTTAGTCGTTACATGTAAATGTTGTTTTGAAACCTTTAGGTTAACGATCTTGTTGAATGTTGTTAACCCATTGTTTATTATAACAAATGAGATGTTAAATTGTTATATTATCATGATATTATGATATATGATATATCTTAGTATGATATATATACAGTTAAATGCCGTTACAACGATAATCGTTACATATATGTCTCGTTTCGAAATCATTAAGTTAGTAGTCTTATTTTTACATATGTATTTTATTGTTAATACACTTAATAATATATTTACTTATCATTTAACATAATTAACCAAGTGTATCAATATATTAATATGATTCATATGTACCTAGTAAGACGTTGTTATAACGATAATCGTTATATATATCATTTTCGAGTTTCTTAAATTAATAGTCTCATTTTTATGTATATAACTCATTGTTAAAATACCTAATGAGATACATACTTATAATAAAATCATGTTAACTATATATATATATAACTATATATATGTCATCGTATAGTTTTTACAAGTTTTAACGTTCGTGAATCACCGGTCAACTTGGGTGGTCAATTGTCTATATGAAACCTATTTCAATTAATCAAGTCTTAACAAGTTTGATTGCTTAACATGTTGGAAACACTTAATCATGTAAATAACAATTTCATTTAATATATATATATATATATATATATATATATATATATATATATATATATATAGATATATATATATATATATATATATATATATAAACATGGAAAAGTTCGGGTCACTACACTATTACACGTGAATTTTAACTGGTAGATACTACTTGGTAATTCATATTACTAATATGCTATGATGTACATCCTTCCTTAACAACTTAACCATCGTTAACTACAATCTCTATTTCAACTCAATATATTCCATTTCATAACAAATCAAGTGTATTATTCAATTATATGTTTGATGTTACACTTTCATTTTCGATATGCTCGAAACTCACTAGAAAACATCATCGTATCTTGCGAAGTTCACAAGAATTCAACGAACATCAACATCCTTCATCGAGGAATATCAATTAGTATTGATAATAAAGTACTAATTACATTAGTGAAACACTCCGCGAAAATTATGTAATCTTTGATGTTTTAGAGATTATTCATTTTCAATTCCAACCGAAAATCAAATGAGTTTAATAATATATTAACTCAGTAAATCTGTATTACATCTGAAGAAAATATACATACATATATATTTTCATAGAGACTGTAATAAAATTCAATTGTACAAAAATGTTACTTGTGAAAAAAAAAATTTAACGGGTAGGTAATACCCGAGAGAAATATAAATTCACAATTAATATGTCAAATTCTTCGATTTTGATTCAACAATCATCAACTATACTCACTACCTTCACAACGATACACATTCTTTCATAGAAATCAAAACAACCATACTCATTCAAATCCAATTACATATTCTGATTTTGAAATCTCAAAATTCAATTCAAGATATAACCGGTATCATCACTTTTAGATTCCTACCTCTTTCAAAGCTATACTTTGACTTCAAAACTGTGCTAGAACATCATTTCTATTCATAGAACCCAGAAAAGTATTTGTATCATTCAAAATCCCAGAACATCATATGAATATTAACGATTACAATCTATGTTCAAACCCCTCAAAATTCCTGAAGACACTTCAAATAATGAACAATCGAGATGATGATCCAACCACATGTTACCCACAGTCAAGGACCAAGAAAACTATCGAAACCAAAGTCATAGTTTAACACGCATCCGTGTCAGACCCTTTGGCATTTATTAGCTAAAGTAACTTTTCAATCCCGTTTCAAAACAGACAGTTTTGTCATAGCTCCAGCAAGTCAACTTCGACTTCTCAGTCGAAACAGTCTTATTATAACCTCTATATATATGTTGCCCTTTCACCATCGTTACCGGAGAGCCATTTATTTTCCACCACATTAGCAATAAACTTAACAACAACTTCACTGATCTTTGACATTCCGAAAAATCATTATATTTATCGAAACCCCATCATTTACTCATCCGCATCTTGTAACAATAATTGTCATACCAACTACTGGGAATTAGCAATTAGTATTTTGAATTTCGCAACAATTTTACGCCAACAGTTATATATATACATATAACGTCTACCTCCAAGACTTACAGACTTCGAATGTGAAGTTTCTGAAAAACACCCTAAACTGCGAATTAGTTCTCCGAATTTTTGAAAAATGCTGATGAAGCAGCAAAAACTATAAACAACCTTAACAGTCAAAAGATTGATGATAAAGGATAGTATGTTGGCAAAGCTCCGAAAAAGAGAAGGTTTGGAAATGGAAAATGGATTGAGCAAACTATGAAGGAGGCTGTGGACAAATTACAAAGATGAAATCTACATTCAAAGAATCCAAATGATTCAGTGTCCGCTGAAATCCTTAGCAAATACCTTACTCCTTTCACTAAAACTCTTGCGGATAATATTCTTCATCATCCTCTTATCTTAAATATTCTAAGATATCATCGTATCTTTCATTATAAATATCCTCGATATTTCTGAAGATATTTTCATATTATTCTTATCTCTTCGAGTTATCTATATTATATCATAAAGGAAACTGTTAGTTTCTAAATTCTGAAACCTTCGAGTTTGAAGTAGGAATGTTTTTGAAGTAGTATTGGGAACTGAAGCATGAGTTAGTATAATATAATGACACTTGATCAACGTGATTATATTACAGTAAGTCATGCCGAGTTTCTAAATGGAACATGATGATTCACAGATCATAACGTCATCATGTACCATGCTACACGACTCTTGTATTCTACTCAACCTCTAAACATATCAAGAAAATATTTTCTTAATGATTCGGTCTTTTCCGAGGTATTCTGGTAATTTGAAAAATCAAGATCGTGCCATTACAATTTTCTTCTTAGAACATTAACTATGTTTATTCCAAAATTCATATCTACAAATTCTAGACCATTACATGCGGTGCTTAATCGCAAGAAGAGGAAACGAAATAATGAAGCTTCGAAATAGAAATAGGAGTATAAATCACAGCAAATAGAAGGGAGCATTAACTGTGGATGACAATGATTATAGAAAGACAGAAGCAGGGGCTCTAAAAAATAAGGAAAGATATAAAGCCCGACGACAATACATAAATTACAAACCGTGTATATCAATAAGTATTGCAACGTAAAGACACGGGAGAACTAAAAACACTATAAACCTAAGAGTATAGTAGAAGTAAATAGATTCCTCCGGGGGCAAATGAAAAAGAAGAACGATAGATATAAAAGTTAGGAGTATATCAAGAATCAGAACTGAATGAAGCATATTGACGAATGCTTTAAGGTATGAATTGAAGGAAAAAGAATAGAAGGTGTAAGTTATGGAAATAAGAAAACGAATAGGGTGGATTTATAGTAAAATATCCGACAGAGCAATCGAGACAGATTACCACATTTAATTAAAGAAATCTTAACTTCCTTATTCACCGAAGAATCAGATCTTATAGATTATGAAAATTTTCTCTAAATCCCTTGAAATCCGAAAATCAACCGTGACTACGTCACCGGTTAAGGCAAACCTGCATTTACTCATTTCACCATTTCGTGATAACTTCACTTATGAAATGTCCCGTTCTTATTGATTAAAAACGTTCCATATTAATTGATTTCGTTGCGAGGTTTTGACCTCTATATGAGACGTTTTTCAAAGACTGCATTCATTTTAAAACAAACCATAACCTTTATTTCATCAATAAAGGTTTAAAAAGCTTTACGTAGATTATCAAATAATGATAATCTAAAATATCCTGTTTACACACGACTATTACATAATGGTTTACAATACAAATATGTTACCACGAAATAAGTTTCTTAAATAAAGTTTTTACATAATATCATACAAGCATGGACTCCAAATCTTGTCCTTATTTAAGTATACGACAGCGGAAGCTCTTAATAATCACCTGAGAATAAACATGCTTAAAACGTCAACAAAAAAATGTTGGTGAGTTATAGGTTTAACCTATATATATCAAATCGTAACAATAGACCACAAGATTTCATATTTCAATATACATCCCATACATAGAGATAAAAATCATTCATATGGTGAACACCTGGTAACCGACATTAACAAGATGCATATTTAAGAATATCCCCATCATTCCGGGACACCCTTCGGATATGATATAAATTTCGAAGTACTAAAGCATCCGGTACTTTGGATGGGGTTTGTTAGGCCCAATAGATCTATCTTTAGGATTCGCGTCAATTAGGGTGTCTGTTCCCTAATTCTTAGATTACCAGACTTAATAAAAAGGGGCATATTCGATTTCGATAATTCAACCATAGAATGTAGTTTCACGTACTTGTGTCTATTTTGTAAATCATTTATAAAACCTGCATGTATTCTCATCCCAAAAATATTAGATTTTAAAAGTGAGACTATAACTCACTTTCACATATTTTTACTTCGTCGGGAAGTAAGACTTGGCCACTGGTCGATTCACGAACCTGTAACAAATATGTACATATATATCAAAGTATGTTCAAAATATATTTACAACACTTTTAATACATATTGATGTTTTAAGTTCATTAAGTCAGCTGTCCTCTTTAGTAACCTACAACTAGTTGTCCAAAGTTAGATGTACAGAAAAAAAATTGATATATATTATCTTGAATCAATCCACGACCCAGTGTATACACGTCTCAGGCTAGATCACAACTCAAAGTATATATATTTTTGGAATCAACCTCAACCCTGTATAGCTAACTCCCACATTACTGCATATAGAGTGTCTATGGTTGTTCCAAATAATATATACACATGGGTCGATATGATATGTCAAAATATTTGCATACGTGTCTATGGTATCCCAAGATTACATAATATATTAGAATACATGTATAATACAATATAAGTTAGCTAGGATATGATTAATATAGATTTGTTACCAATTTTCACGTTGCTACAACAAGAAAAATTATCCAATCTTGTTTTACCCATAACTTCTTCATTTTAAATCCGTTTTGAGTGAATCAAATTGCTATGGTTTCATATTGAACTCTATTTTATGAATCTAAACAGAAAGAGTATAGGTTTATAGTCGGAAATATAAGTTACAAGTCATTTTTGTAAAGGTAGTCATTTCAGTCGAAAGAACGACGTCTAGATGACCATTTTAGAAAACAAACTTCCACTTTGAATTTAACCATGATTTTTGGATATAGTTTCATGTTCATAAGAAAAATCATTTTTCCAGAAGAACCACTTTTAAATCAAAGTTTATCATAGTTTTTAATTAACTAACCCAAAACAGCCCGCGGTGTTACTACGACGGCGTATGTCCGGTTTTACAGTGTTCTTCGTGTTTCCAGGTTTTAAATCATTAAGTTAGCATATCATATAGATATAGAACATGTGTTTAGTTGATTTTAAAAGTCAAGTTAGAAGGATTAACTTTTGTTTGCGAACAAGTTTAGAATTAACTAAACTATTTTCTAGTGATTACAAGTTTAAACCTTCGAATAAGATAGCTTTATATGTATGAATCGAATGATGTTATGAACATCATTACTACCTTAAGTTTTCTGGATAAAGCTACTGTAAATGAGAAAAACAGATCTAGCTTCAAAGGATCATTGGATGGCTTGAAAGTTCTTGAAGCAGAATCATGACAAGAAAAACATGTTCAAGTAAGATTTCCACTCGAAATAAGATTGTTATAGTTATAGAAATTGAATCAAAGTTTAAATATGAGTATTACCTTGTATTAGAAAGATATCTTACTGTAAATAAGAAATATTTCTTGAGGTTGGATGATCACTCTACAAGATTGGAAGTAAGCTAGCAAACTTGGAAGTATTCTTGATTTTATGAAACTAGAACTTGTAGAATTTATGAAGAACACTTAGAACTTGAGAGAGATCAATTAGATGAAGAAAATTGAAGAATGAAAGTGTTTGTAGGTGTTTTTGGTCGTTGGTGTATGGATTAGATATAAAGGATATGTAATTTTGTATTCATGTAAATAAGTCATGAATGATTACTCATATTTTTGTAATTTTATGAGATATTTCATGCTAGTTGCCAAATGATGGTTCCCACATGTGTTAGGTGTGATGACCCGGAAATTTCCGACCAAATTTAAACTTTAATCTTTATATGTTTCCGACACGATAAGCAAAATCTGTAATGCTGAGTCTTGAAAATTTTGAACTATTTCATAAATTCATTTACCCTTCGACCATTACCGACGATTCACGAACAATTGATTGTATATATATATATATATATATATATATATATATATATATATATATATATATATATATATATATAGACATATAAAAATATGTATATATTATAGTTGAAATAATAATATACGATTTGATTGCTTAAACTAAATAAGTAAAATACAATATATAAAATATAGTTGTGCTAATAATATTATTATTACCTATATTATTATTATTGTTGATATATTTGTAATTAATAAAATCTTAATAATTTTAGAGTTATAAAAATGAAGATCTTAAATATAAATCATTTCATAAGAATGATGGGAATTATAAAATTTTTGTGAGTTAAATAAATTATTAATTGTTATTATCATTTTTAAGACTATAATTTTTATTAAAATATAACATTATTAATAAAACTATTATTTTTATTATTATTATTAGAATTGATATTATTATTATTACTAATATTATTAATAATATTACTAACCTTATTATATACTTGTTATTACGTTTATTATTATTAGTTTAATGATTATTAATATGAACAATATGATGAATATTAATATATATTATAATTATTAATTATTAATTAAATAAGAATTACAATATCAGATCTATTACAGAATCAAAAATCTGATTCATTACAATCTTTGTTTTCTATCTTTAATACTGTAGATACAGATACAGATAAAAATACGTATATAATATTAACCTATATTGTAATCACATGCCAATACATACGCAAATATACTGTTATATATATATGGATATACAGATAAACACATTTACAGGTTCATATAGATTACTGATATATAATTTAATATAGACATGTACATACGTAAATATATATAGAATACTGATATATAAGGATATAGATACATTATACATATTTAAACACAACACGGTGTATTCTGTTTCCCATCGTAGTCACTCTGCAGTAATTCTTGCTTTATGATTCTCATTCTGTACAAATCACGACTTTAATATGAAGAACGATCCAAAATCTGTTACAGACTCTAATCAGCTTTTTATATTTTAACATCTTTTGTTTGTCTGTGTTAAATTCGATACCCACAACACCACTATAACCGCTTCCTTGTTTCATTGTGAACCACCACCATAAACTCCACTATCAACACCACTTTCGAAATCACTACTGTGCGTGTTCTTGCTGCAACAACCAACCCAACACAAACCCATTAAACCCGCCACCACCATCCTCGAAACCCATCACCAAACCCTGATGTGAGTCATTGCTACTCTTTCAGTTCAAACCCATTTAATGCTACAATCACTTGTAGCACAATTATATTTTTATTTAGATTAAACAATACCAAATACCTCTAGTGGTTCTCGGTTGGAACCCATAATTTCAACGATCAAACATGATCAAAACAATAACCTGTAACTTCCTGTTGGTGTATCTGTTTCCCGTGAAGATCGAAAACAGGCTGCTGCAGCTGCTCAAATCTACCACCACTACTTTTCTTTTTGTTCTACTCGAATACCATAACTACCACCATAAAATGCCAAGTATGCTGCTACTTTTGTTTCCTATTGCTGCAGCTATACGTGTATATTATATCACTACAAATCATGCTCGCTGTCTATTATATTAATGAAAAGAGCTAAAATTTTCAAATCTGAAACCCACCAAACCCACAAAAAGAATTTGCAAACACCGGTGAAGGGTTATTCCAGAAAACTTATCTAGGGTAAAAGCTAGATTTAATTTTCAAAAGATCAAATGTTTTCATAAAGATCCAATTTCCTTAATGGATCTAAATTTTTATAGTCATGTGGGACTGTAAACCATATCGTTACCACCATTGTTTATACCGCCGTATAGAAGTCACTGATGTACAAAGTGTGAAGAATAAAGAAGTGATTCTAGTATTTCAAGACTATATTGCTTGAGGACAAGCAACACTCAAGTGTGGGAATATTTGATAATGCTAAAAACGAACATATATTTCATAGCATTATTCCTCAAGAAAGACAAGCTTTTAGTTGCAATTGTTCTATTTACAAGTGATATTCGTTTAAATAATAAAAGGTGAAGACAAAAGACAGATTCGACGAATTGAAGACGCAAACGACCAAAAAGTTCAAAAGTACAAAATACAATCAAAGAGGTTCCAATTATTGATAAGAAAAGTCTCAAAATTACAAGAGTACAAGATTCAAAACGCAAAGTACAAGATATTAAATTGTACGCAAGGACGTTCGAAAATCCGAAACCGGGACCAGAGTCAACTCTCAACGCTCGACGCAACGGACTAAAAATTACAAGTCAACTATGCACATAAATATAATATAATATTTAAATAATTACTAAAATTATTTATATATTATATTTATTTATATAATCCGTCGACAAGCTAGGAGCCAAGGCTTGGTGAGCTGTAAAAACAAACTCCGCGACTCGCGGAGTTTGAAGAAGGAAAGGGCCGTGAGTCGCGGAGCTCCCCTGGACGAAAATTCCTATAAAAGCCAGCGCAGTTTGACGTAAAAAAATATCAATATATCCATCCTCTCTATATCTATACGTAAATATTTATATTTATAATTTATATTTTAATTTTAATTTTAATTTTAATTCTAATAATAAGGGTATGTTAGTGAATGTTGTAAGGGTGTAAGTCGAAATTTTGTCTGTGTAACGCTACGCTATTTTTAATCATTGTAAGTTATGTTCAACCTTTTTAATTTAATGTCTCGTAGCTAAGTTATTATTATGCTTATTTAAAACGAAGTAATCATGATGTTGGGCTAATTACTAAAATTGGGTAATTGGGCTTTGTACCATAATTGGGGTTTGGACAAAAGAACGACACTTGTGGAAATTAGACTATGGGCTATTAATGGGCTTTATATTTGTTTAACTAAATGATAGTTTGTTAATTTGAATATAAAGATTTACAATTGGACGTCCCTATAAATAACCATATACACTCAATCGGACACGATGGGCGGGATATTTATATGTACGAATAATCGTTCATTTAACCGGACACGGGGATGGATTAATAGCCACTAGAATCATTAAAACAGGGGTGAAATTATGTACAAGGACACTTGGCATAATTGTTAACAAAGTATTAAAACCTTGGGTTACACGCAGTCGATAACTTGGTGTAATTATTAAACAAAGTATTAAAATCTTGTTACAGTTTAAGTCCCCAATTAGTTGGAATATTTAACTTCGGGTATAAGGATAATTTGACGAGGACACTCGCACTTTATATTTATGACTGATGGACTGTTATGGACAAAAACCAGACGGACATATTAAATAATCCAGGACAAAGGACAATTAACCCATGGGCATAAAACTAAAATCAACACGTCAAACATCATGATTACGGAAGTTTAAATAAGCATAATTCTTTCATTTCATATTTAATTTCCTTTATTTTATATTTAATTGCACTTCTAATTATCGCACTTTTATTTATTGTTATTGTATTTAATTGCACTTTTAATTATCGTACTTTTTAATTATCGCAATTTTATTTATCGCAATTTCTTTATCGTTATTTACTTTACGCTTTAAATTAAGTCTTGTATTTATTTTTAATATTTTACATTAGGTTTTAACTGCGACTAAAGTTTTAAAATCGACAAACCGATCATTAAACGGTAAAAACCCCCCTTTTATAATAATAATATTACTTATTTATATATTTGTATTTTTATAATTTAAAACTAATATAGCGTTAAGCTTTGATTAAAAGATTCCCTGTGGAACAAACCGGACTTACTAAAAACTACACTACTGTACGATTAGGTACACTGCCTACAAGTGTTGTAGCAAGGTTTAAGTATATCCATTCTATAAATAAATAAATATCTTGTGTAAAATTGTATCGTATTTAATAGTATTTCCTTGTAAAATTTAATAGTATTTTATACCCCTTAGCTTTAACGATCAGTGGTCCTATTGTTGCTCCATGTTAATCGATTAAAGAAGTGGGACAAAGTGGAAAAGCATGCGTAATTTTTCCTTGTTGGCCACCTGCCATTCGTTTTTTATAAAAACAAAACAATAACTTGTGGTGGGACAAGAGGTAGGAGCAAGTGATTTAATTTAATTCATAAAAACCGAAAGAATTTTTTTTAAAACAGCATATTATTCGAATTGAATGTGGACCGTAAATTGTTTGTTGGGCCATGTTCTTCCCTCATTGTTGGGCCACGGTTTCAGTTGATTTAGAGAGGTGATCTAGCTGTCGTTTTTTTTTCTTTTTCTTTTGCTGAGATGAATGTGATTGATGCTGTATGATGATGATAGATGTTTAAGTGACGATATAAAAACAATGATTACGATAAAGATTAGGATAGATGATGGTTACATGATGTTATGGAAGTTAACGATGGGATTGTCGGGTGATGATAATAATCTGAGAGGGTAATAGGTTAGGTAAATGATCTAACAGTGTATACCCAGAATGAATGAATGGTTCAGTGGTTTGTTAAGCGTTTGATTAAGCAATAGATCCTGAGTTCGAGCCTGGTCTCCTGTAGCCTTATATATTTTTTTTAAAAATAAACAATAGCAATTTGCTTATTCTGTTGGGCCCGAATAATGGACTAATTAAGCGTGTTAAATATTACGTAAGAGTGATAATACTTAATAAGCGGGTTGATTAATTAAGCGTGTTAAATATTACGCAAAAGTGACTAGTAGAGTGACGGTTTGGTAGCATGATCATTGAACGAGAGGTCTTAGGTTCGAACCCGGGCAAGGGCTATTATTTCTTTTGAGCTTCTCTTGTGAGGTAGTTATTATTATTACTCTCATTGTTATTATTATTATTATCATTATTATTATTATTATTAGGTAATAAGTATTATTATCAAAAGTATTATTTTTATTATCATTATTATTTTTATTAAACCATATTTTACAATCATACTATTATTAAAATTTTTATTATTATTATTAATATCATTATCATGACTTATATATATATATATATATATATATATATATATATATATATATATATATATATATATATATATATATATATGTGTGTGTGTGTGTGTGCTTATTATCATTATTTTGATTATCATTAGTAATATTATGGTTATCATGGTTATTATTACTATAATTATTTTTATTATTAAGTATTATTACTATTACTATTACTATTATTATTATTATTATTATTATTATTATTATTATTATTATTATTATTATTATTATTATTATTATTATTATTATTATTATTATAAGATAATACAACCTTTTAATTATTATCAGTATTTTATCAAGTAACAAATACTTACATAAAACAATAATTAATACATATAACATATAATATCACTAATAATATATAAACCTGTTCGATTTCAACTATGTGTGTTAATATATATAAAAATGTTATAGGTTCGTGAATCCGAGGCCAACCCTGTATTTGTTCAATGTCGTTATATGTACTTTTACTACAAAATACATTAGGTGAGTTTCATTTGATTCCCTTTTTACTCTTTACATTTTTGGGACTGAGGATACATGCGCTTTTATAAATGTTTGACACAATAGACACAAGTACCTTAACTGCATTCTATGATAGAATTATCTGGGATTGGGGTTGATTGATATGAATGATTTTTATCTCTAGTACGATGCTAAATGCCTGCTATGAGATGGTTGATTGATATGAATGGGTTATTATTTATGACATTTTGGCACCGGTTGTCCTATATTTTATAAACATGTGTTCAGCCGTGGGGTGTAAAGACCGGCACAGAGGTTTTATATTTTGAAGGCACATGTATTCAGCCGTGGGGTGAAAGACCAGCACAGATGGTTACTATTATATTTTGAATCCTCACCAGGTGTTCTTCATATGAAAGATATTTTTTTTGTGCAGTTGGAATGGGACTTCTGCACGTTTTATAATATTTAAAAATCTTGTGGTCTATTAAAATGATGAAAATGAAATGATTACTATAAACTAATGAACTCACCAACCTTTTGGTTGACACTTGAAAGCATGTTTATTCTCAGGTTTGAAAGAAATCTTCCGCTGTGCATTAGCTCATTTTAAGGATATTACTTGGAGTCATTCATGACATATTTCAAAAGACGTTGCATTCGAGTCGTTGAAATTCATTAGAGATTATTATTAAGTAAATGACGGATTAAGTCATTTGTAGTTTGGATATCATGAAATGGTATGCATACCTGTCAACTTTTGATGAAATGAAAGGTTGTCTTTTAAAAACGAATGCAATGTTTGTAAAATGTATTATTTAGAGGTCAAGTACCTCGCGATGAAATCAACTATTATGAATTGTTTATAATCGATATTGACTTCGTCCGGATGGATTAGGACGGGGCATTTCATTAGGTGACTCACATGGGCTGCTAAAAGCTGATCATTGGAGTGTATATACCAATAGTACATACATCTAAAAGCTGTGTATTGTACGAGTACGAATACGGTGCATACGAGTAGAATTGTTGATGAAACTGAACGAGGATGTAATTGTAAGCATTTTTGTTAAGTAGAAGTATTTTGATAAGTGTCTTGAAGTCTTTCAAAAGTGTATGAATACATATTAAAACACTACATGTATATACATTTTAACTGAGTCGTTAAGTCATCGTTAGTCGTTACATGTAAGTGTTGTTTTGGAACCTTTAGGTTAACGATCTTGTTAAATGTTGTTAACCCAATGTTTATAATATCAAATGAGATTTTAAATTATTATATTATCATGATAATATGATGTATGAATATCTCTTAATATGATATATATACATTAAATGTTGTTACAACGATAATCGTTACATATATGTCTCGTTTCAAAATCATTAAGTTAGTAGTCTTGCTTTTACATATGTAGTTCATTGTTAATATACTTAATGATATGTTTACTTATCATAATATCATGTTAACTATATATATATATCCATATATATGTCATCATATAGTTTTTACAAGTTTTAACGTTCGTGAATCACCGGTCAACTTGGGTGGTCAATTGTCTATATGAAACATATTTCAATTAATCAAGTCTTAACAAGTTTGATTTCTTAACATGTTGGAAACACTTAATCATGTAAATAACAATTTCATTTAATATATATAAACATGGAAAAGTTCGGGTCACTACATCTTGTACGCTTCACTTAAGCAAATTGTTTTATCCATATTACTCACTGATGATAAAACTCTAATTTTCAGCTCGTATGCGTCATGAAAACATACTTATTGTCGGACATGACCATCCCAATCAAATTTTGGGACGAAATTTCTTTAACGGGTAGGTACTGTGACAACCCGAAAATTTTCGAACATATTTAAACTTAATCTTTATATGTTTCCGACACGAGAATCAAAGTCTGTAATGTTGAAATCTCAGAAACTTTGAACTGTGTTCATGTATTCATTTACCCTTCAACTGCTCTTGACAATTCACGTACAATTATGTGTAAATAGATATGTATGAATATATATGTGATTGTTAAATTGAGAAATATTAACAAAACATTAAACGGTTTGATTGATATGTAAATATATTAGGAAATCTATTTTATGACTTGTAAACGTTAGCAAACGTATAACGTTATACTTATTCATTATAAATAAATGTCTACGTAATAAAACGTGTATATATATATATAGGTAGACAAAGTATATTGAGCTTATATATAAGTGGTTTCGAATACAATTAATAGATATAGTGACACTTGATTTGTTAACCAAGTTAATACAAACTTATAAGGATTTAAAATAAACATAAGTTCTAGTAATAGATTAGGTGATCTGTATATAATTAGTTTTAGGAGAATAAACTTTACGATAATATTTGATTTAGTGTCAAATGTACGAAAATGTTTTCAGTCTAAAAGAATTCTATTACTAAAACGTTTTATAATTTGAATATGTATGTAAACCATAAATTAATGTTTTATAAATTACATGTACATATAATTACTGTTTCCAAAATATAAAACATTTTGAATATATATAAAGTTAGAAAACTTAAATAAAGATTTATATTATAAAATTTACATATATATAGTTTCAAAGATATAAAACGTACCACGATATGTTTTGAAAGGTTAGCACATTTTACAATATGTCATGAAGTATATTATTAAAGTTATTATCATTATCTTTTATTGTTATAAATCTTAGGATTTATATATAACTAATAGCGTGTCACGTCTTCTTTAAAAACAAATATAAATTTATAAATATCTAGAACCACTTTTGACAATTCTTTACTAAGCCATTATAATAAAGATAAAGGTTTTAACATTATCCTGAATTTCAGAATATTTCTAGAAATCTTTTGACAAATTATCCATAACAATAGTCCGTGATTCAATAAGATATAGATAGATATAACGAGAAATAAAAAACGTGTTTAAAACTAGTAAGATATTAAAAATAAACGTTGGCGCATAAATGGATTATATCAAATTAGTTTTAAAGAGTAAACGTTACGTAAACAAATTTAAAACAAACCTTGAAATATAACTAGTTTTGAAAAACTAAATATGATATTATTACATAAATATTTCTATTACATACAATAAGTATGAAGTTTATATTTTTAAATAAAAATATATTTATATTTTACAAAGTGATAAAAAATAATATTAACCCTAACGTAAAACGTTTGATTTAAAATAATATATTTTGATAAAAACACGAGACATTGATTTAAAGAAGCAAATGACCAAAACACTCGAAAGTTAAAGTTACATTTCAAGTGATATAGTTTATTGATAATCTAAGTCTATATTTTGACAAAGGTACGAGTCACGAAACGCAAAATGCTAGTTTTCTTAGTGTACGAAAGGTCGTTCAAAAAACCAAAAGCGGGACATGAATCAAGCGTCATCGTACAAATTGTTGGAACAAAAATTACAAGTCCACTATGTACATAAATATTATATTATATATAATTAAATATATAAATTAAATATATTATATATTAAATATAATTAAAAACCGTCGGCAACCTTAATCATTTGAGGAATGAGCTGGATTGCACAGCTCCGCAATCGCGGAGGTTAGTGTGAGGATAATACTGCAGTCGCGGAGCTCAAGGGACCAGAAAGGGGCTATAAAGCCCGATCGTTTTTCAGCTCGAATCATTCAAATTCAATCTCTCTTCTCTATATATACTCCGTAAAATTTATTTTATTATTATTATTATTATTATTAATATTATTATTATTATTATTATTAATATTATTAATATTATTATTATTATTATTATTATTATTATTATTATTATTATTATTATTATTATTATTATTAATCGCATTATTATTAGTATTATTATTACTAGTATATACATAAAATATTACGACAAGGTTATGAGCGAGCTATTTCAAAATGGGTTTTGCGAGAGGGATAGAGCTAAGGAAATTATGGGTTATAGCTATGGAAGTTATGGGTATGGTTCGGGGGTATAGCTCGTGAGGTCAAACTAGTGTTTATCATCTCTGTTGCGTCTACGTATTTTCGTGCAATATTGAATCTCAATATTGATACGTGAGCACTCATAACTTAAATTTTATATATTATTAGTGTATCCCTGACTAGTGCTCGAGTATATAGGATTATACATGCTTGTACGTTTGATATTGTCGTTAGATACGTTATGTTAAATCCTGAATTAGATACATATGCTACTGAGATAAGGTATATGATATCTATGTCATTGGAAAGCTAGCGAAAAGTTAAGAACTTTTCATTTAGAACTCGTGTGATTTCGATGAACGGATTAAAAGATATAGTCAACTGAATTATTATTAATTTTAGTATATTTATTGTTAAAGTGATTATTATTGCTATCGTTGTTATTATTATTATCTAATAATTATTATTATTATTATCAATATCATTATCGTTATAAGTATTATTATTAAAAATTGCCATTTATATTAGTATTACTACCGTTATTATCATTAAGATTATTATTAACATTATCATTATTATTATTACTATTATTATTATTATTATTATCATTAAAATAGTTATTAGTATTATCATAAATATTATTATAATATTTATTAATATTAGTATTATCTAATTATTATGACTACTAATATTATCATTATTATGAATGTGATATAAAAGAGGATTAAAAGCTATTAATCAAATTGATTAGGAAGACATTGATTGAGATAAAAATATTTTTTTCATTATTTTTATCATTATTTTTATTATTAAAAGTATTATTAATATTAAAACTATCATTTTACTAAAATTATCATTTTTTTATCATTGTTATTATAAGATATCATTATTATTATTAAAAATTATCAATTTGAATAAGATTATTATTCTTCTATAAAATATTATCACAGTTCATATTAAAAAGTATCGTTATTATTAAGATTATCATAATTAGAATTATCATTTTTATCATAAATATTGTCATAATTAATATCGTCATTACAAAATAATACAACTTTTACTTATTATTATTATCAATATTTTTTTATCAAAGAGTTATATGATATAAAGATATTTTTACCACACGTAATATAATTACATTAATAATTCATACCATTATATTTTTATGATATTAAGTGATTTTTATAAATTTTATTACTTAAGATATATAAAAGTATATTTTATTATATATAAACTTTAATATAAATTTTTATTTGTTAATAAATGATTTATATTATTTACTTTAATAAAAATCTGCTAAATATATTTAAATATATAAAATGACTATATTTAAGTTATATAATAATCATGTAAAGATTTTGGAAGTCATTTTGGATCAAGTTGACTTTTGTTGACTTTTGCATATTAGTCTCGAGCATTAGGATTGTGATACACTACGATTTGACCTAAATTGTTAGATAGATATTGAACAACATATAAATATATATACTTAATATAGGTTCGTGAACCGAAGGCCAACATTGCACTTGTTCAATGACGTCATATGTATTTTTACTACGAAATACAGTATTGTGAGTTTCATTACTCCCTTTTTAAATGCTTTTGAAATATATATTTTTGGGACTGAGAATACATGCGCTTTTATAAATGTTTGACGAAATAGACACAAGTAATTGAAACTACATTATATGGTTGAATGGATCGAAACCAAATATGCCCCTTTTAGCCTGGTAATCTAAGAATTAGGGAACTGGCCCCTAATTGATGCGAATCCTAAAGATAGATCTATCGGGCCCAACAATCCTCATCCATTGTTGCGGATGATTTAGTACTTCAAAATTTTATCATGTTCGAAGGATGTCGCGGAATGATTGAAATATTCTATATGCATCTTGTGAATGTCGATTATCAGGTGTTCAATCCAAATGAATGATTTTTATCTCTATGCAGTGCGAAATGCCTGATATGAGTTGATGTTTATGAGAAATGGAAACGAAAAATCTTGTGGTCTATTAAAATAATGGAAATGATTGTTTATGATAAACTAATGAACTCACCAACCTTTTGGTTGACACTTTTAAGCATGTTTATTCTCAGGTATTAAAGAAATCTTCCGCTGCGCATTTGCTCATTTTAAAGATATTACTTGAAGTCATGAATGACATATTTTAAAAGATGTTGCATTCAAGTCGTTGAGTTCAATAGAGATTATTATTAAGTAAATGACAGATTACGTCATTTATAGGTTGGATATTATGAAATGGTATGCATGCCTGTAAACTTTCGATGAAATGAAAGTTTGTCTTTAAAAACGAATGCAATGTTTGTAAAATGTATCATATAGAGGTTAAATCCCTCGCAATGTATCCATATGTTATTGTATTCGTCCTTATAGATTAGGACGGGTTGCTTCAAGTTGAAGTAGCAATACTGGGAATAGGAGCAGTGTTGTAAATCTCCCGAGATCTCCCCGAAGTCTCCCCCGAGATCTCGTTTTTAAAAGGCAACCGAGATGAGATGTTCATCTCCCGAGATTTCTCGGTCATCCGGGTCAAACTTAGTCAAAGCAACGATTTTTTGGATTTTCTTGCTAATTTGTAAAATTTTCTTCTAGAAATCGTAATTTCTAAGATTTTCTCGCTCATATCTCGAATATTTTGTTAAATATCGAAAAAATGTATATAAATATACATATATTTATGTTTTTATGTTTATTTTTATTAAAGAAACTATAAAGTCAACGTAAGTCAACGTCCGAGATCTCTCCGAGATTATTCCGAGATGCCGAGATCTACCTAAAAAAGTCCAAACGAGATCTCCCCGAGATTTGAGTTCTCCAACCTTGAATAGGAGGAGGAATAGCAGTAGCAGTATTATTAGAAACCATCTCCTTAGGAACAGTAGGAACAGTAGAACCTGCATCAACGTGATCCCCAGTATCACCAGCAGCAGTAGAAGTAATAGCACTAGTATCAGCACCACCAGTAGGCAAAACATGAGCACCAACACCAGTAGCAAAAATAGAGAGCTCATCAGTAGAAACAATAACATGCTTTTCTTGCTCCCCCTCTGCCTGTTCATCTACCCTGCTAAGAACTGAAACAAAAGAACATTTTATGTTAACAACTGTATAACCAAATAAATTGAACTCAACAATTGCATCTGTTGTTGGTCTCTACGGACAGACTTGTGATTTAGTCAGCCCTTCGATTGAGACAGAGTAAGGTGTCTGTAAGTGCAGCTGTAACTCTGCTAACTCATTGGCAACACATGTTGACCCAGATTGTGTAAGAGTTTTGGCTGGTAATCATGTAGGAGTGTGACTCTTATCATGATCCAAGTAACATTTAGGTTGTGCAGTAGCCTGAGCTAGTTCAACATGATGAGGAGCCAGCTCAAGTCTGCTTTGGGGGTTAGTTATGTTCTCTGCTGGTTGTACTGTCAGCAGAGGATATTTCTTGAAGTATAAGTTTGAAAAATGTGGAAGTACCTGTTTAGAAGAGTATGTGTTGCTACTCTTCTTAATACTAGTTTTAAAACCAGTCAGCTTGGCAGCCAAGGTTATATCTTTAACTCCACTTTCATTTTTCAAGTCAGCAGTTAAAAAAGTTTTAATTAAGTTACAGATTTCTGCTGTTTGGTCTAGAGACGCACCAGGTTCCATAGCAGCATTCTTTTCAGAAGCAGCAGTTGAGACTGGGGCAATCTCCCCCGTGGCATGTTTGGAGCCAGCTTTAGCATGTTTGGATTTTCCTGTTACCAAGAAATAGATGAGCAACAGATTCCAACACTAGAAATGTGTAGTCAGTATATAAGACTAGGGCTGTTCTTTATGATCTGAAAGCACTAGATTCTAATACAACTACTGCTTTACTAGTATCTGAGATGGTGGCTGTTCAAGTTGAGGTAATTGGCTTCTTCCTTCGAGTAGCTAGCTTTCGCTGAGTTCCCTCCCCCTCAACTGGTGCAGCACCAGAGGCAGTCGATTGGTGAACTCCACCCCATGCAGCAAGATACTCGAGCATTCCTGGTGTTAAACTAGTATATGGAGCAGCTGGTGCTTCTTTCACCATCCCCCCTTGTTTCATTGGAAGGTCAAACGATTCGTCAGTAATCTGCTGGTAAGCATCACCAGCGCATTTTCAAACGCAAGCCTTAAGAACCTTGGAAAGGGGATTAAATGTGTTCTTTTGGGTGCAAGCACCATTTCCCTTAACCTCAAGAAGATTTTAGCAGCATAATTAATATTACGGTTGAACAGCAGCCCATGACCAATCTTAAGATCAAAATCTGAGCACTGATCGAAACTACCATACTTCTGGCTGATGCACTGTGTCAGCAATCCAAAGAAATAGTACCAAAGTGGTGGCATATGCTTCCTCAAGGGCGTATGAGCTACTGGACCATTAAATCTAATAGTTTCGAGCACATGCCTCCTAAATTCATTACTTGTTGGTGAATTAACAAATGGTCCACCCAGCAGTTGAAGGGCACGTCGAATGGTATCAACGGTGATTGAACAATTTAGGGTTTCAGTAACCATGCCACGAATACATGGAGCATTCTGTTGAGTGGTGGCCATGGTGGCAGTGTACCAGAATCTGGCTAAGCAGGCTGGATAAAGTCGAGAAGGAACACTGGTGATTGCTTGATCAAGTGGTGATTCCCTTATGTAATCGATTAGAGTATCGTAGCCCATGTTGGCTTTAGACTTTGGGATTGAAAGAGCACGAGCAGCATTAACTTTGGATAGGCGAATGAGTGCATGATCTGGTGCATTAGCAGCCTTGACAAGGCTTGGATGAAGATTGAACAGTGGTGCCTGTGCAATCGGTTCTTCTGGTGCCGGTGGAGGTTGTTATTCTGGTTGTTGTTGTTCCTCCGGTTATTGTTGTTATTGTTGTTGTTCCTCAGGTTGGTGTTCGATGGGTGGTGATTGTTGTTGGTCTGCCATTGATGGATTGTAAAGATAAATGTTTGAAGATATGAGAATTTGGGGATTTTAAGAGAAGAGTGTGTTTTTGAAAGTTGAATAATTGAAGGTTATTATGTGAAAAGGATCGTCTTATTTAACCTTTCGGATTGGTGGAAAAAGTGCAGGAGAGAGAAAAATGGCAACTGTCATCTGTAGGCGCGTGTGCAGATGTGACAGACTGGCACGTTTTCGAGGGGACACAGACTGTTGGCATGACGTATAATCGGCTAAAACATTCATACCTCCCATTAAGAATTAAATGCAGTAGGTTTTAATTCAAAATGCAGTTAAAGACCATAAAATAAAGTTTGTATTAAATACAAAAATTCTTTGTTACATTTAATATGTCATGAATTTAATTTTAAATCATTGGGAGTAAGTGAGTTTCTATTTTAAGGTATCATTTAATGTTGTGAGCTATTTATTATTTCATTTTAGTCATTGAATAACCATGATATAAAAGACCTTGTTATGCTGATTGTTTGACATGTAGGCAGTAGTCAAAGAATTAGTGACTTACTGGTTTGCCCTACATGTTGTAGAACCAGCACACCAACAAAATTGTCTTTTATTTTAAAGTTCAAGCATACCCAGCTCAGAGATGAGATAGTTAAATCGTTTCTCATCTAAGGGCTTTGTGAAGAGATCTGCTAACTGCTGGTTTGTTGAAATAAAATGTAGCTCCACATCTCCTTTTTGAACATGATCCCTTATGAAGTGATAACGAACGTCAATGTGCTTTGTCCTTGAATGCACTATAGGATTGTTGGTAATAGCAATTGCACTGGTGTTGTCACAGTAGATTGGAGTTTTTGTAACATGAACACCATAGTCCTTCAGCTGGCTTTGCATCTATAGTACTTGAGCAGTACAACTACCAGCAGAAACACATTCTGCCTCAGCAGTAGATGTGGACACAGTATTTTGCTTTTTGCTCGTACAGCTAACTAACCTACCACCCAGTAATTGGCTACCACCAGTAGTACTTTTCCTGTCTATTTTACACCCTCCAAAATCAGCATCTGAACACCCTATTAGCTCAAAATCATGGTCTTTGGGATACCAAAGACCACGTTTAGTAGTACCTTTTAGATACTTAAATATCCTTTTTACTGCTAGCAAATGTGACTTTTTAGGATCAGCTTGATATCTGGCACAGAGACAAGTGGCAAACATAATATCTGGTCTGCTGGCTGCGAGATAAAGTAAGGACCCAATCATACCTCTATATTCAGTGATATTGACTGGTTCACCATTGGGATCAGCATCAATTTTGATAGATGCTGCCATTGGAGTCCCTATATCTTTTAAACAGGTCAGACCAAATTTCTTTAACATATCTTTGATATATTTATCTTGACTTATAAAAATTCCATTATCAAGTTGTTTAATTTGCAATTCTAAAAAGTATTGCAAATCTCGTTGTAAGCTCATTTCATATGTCTTTGACATAAGTTTTGAAAAGTCTTGATAGTGATTTCCATTTTTAGTTGCATAAATAATATCATCCACGTATATCTGTACCAGCAAGAGATCACCATCTATCTCCTTTGAGAATAGAGTGGTATCAATTGTTCCAACTTTAAAACCTATACCAGTGAGATACACATGAAGTGTCTCATACCATGCTCTTGGTGCCTGTTTTAGGCCATATAGAGCTTTGTCTAACTTGTAGACATGGTCTAGATATTTACTGCTTACAAAACCAGGAGGCTGTTTGACATAGACTTGTTCTTGTAGCTTCCCATTTAGAAATGCAAACTTAACATCCATCTGGAATACCTTGAAGTTCATCTTAGCAGCATATGCCAAGAACAATCTAATAGCTTCCATCCTAGCCACTAGTGCATATGTCTCTCCATAATCCAATCATTCTTCCTGTTTGAAACCTTGAGCTACCAATCTAGCCTTGTTTCTGATCACAATCCCATCTTCATCCATCTTATTCTTGAAAACCCACTTGGTACCAATGATCTTCTTAGTTTCATCATCAGGTTTAGGTACCAATGTCCAAACCTTATTCCTATCAAACTGGGAGATCTCTTCTTGCATAGCTCCTTCCCAGCTTGGATCTTTGATTGCTTCTTCAGGACATGTAGGTTCAATGATAGATACAAAGTTTACATGCATACAAAAATTGTTGGTTGCATGTCTTCTTGTTTTAACACCACTAGCCAGATTACCAATAACTTGTTCAATTGGATGCTCCTTTGTCCATCTAGTGTTATGAATAGGTGAGCTTGTTGTGGAACACATAACATCTTGATCATCAGCTGGCTCAGAGGCATGAGCAGCAGTGGGAGACAGCTGTTTATTATGAGTGTAATCATTACCAGCTTGTGATCCTTCAGAACCAGTAGACCTATGCTCAAGTTGTAAGACTTCAGTAGAGCCAGTAGGTCTACCTGATTTAGACCCACATGGAATAGAGTGTTCCATCTCCTCATTAGAGAACCCAGCAACATGGATTGGTGAGGGATTTACTGCTGGTTCTTCTTCATCATCTAGAGCTTGCTGATTTGGCTCTTCAAATAGTAACTCCTCATCTTCTTGTCCAGAAGATGAAGTAGGGGCAGTTTCATCAGATGTAACATTAATAGATTCTTCAAAACAACCCCTTCTTTTATTGAAAACCCTATATGCTTTTGACATGTTGGAATATCCAAGAAATACACCTTCATCAGCCTTAGCATCAAACTTGCCTAGCTGATCCCTATTGTTTAGAATGAAACAGGGAGTGCCAAATACATGAAGAAATGAAATTGAGGGTCTTCTGCCTTTGAGAACTTCATAAGCAGTTTTCTGATGTCTTTTCACTATTAAAGATCTATTCTGGGTAAAACAAGCAGTGTTCACAGCTTCTGCCCAGTATGAATTTTTCAGTCCAGACTCAGCTAACATAGATCTTGCTGCTTCAATTAGAGTTCTGTTTCTTCTTTCTGCAACACCATTCTGTTGAGGTGTTCTCACAGCAGAAAAGTTCTGTGAAATACCTTTGTCAGCACAAAATTCTTCCAGTGTAGCATTTCTGAATTCTGTACCATGATCACTTCTAAGTTGCTTCACTAGTTGCCCATTCAGTAGTTCCATTCTTTTTATAAAATTGATAATTTCATCAGCAGCTTCACTCTTTTGCTTCAAAAAAATACCCAAGTGTATCTGGAATATTCATCAATAACCACCAGTGTATACTTCTTCCCACTACAGCTGGCTATATTAACAGGACCAAAAAGATCCATATGAAGTAGGTGAAATGGTTTCTCAACAGATGAAATCAGCTTTGACTTGAATGAGGCATGGTGATGCTTCCCTTTTTCACATCCAGGACACAATCTGTCCTTCACATAAGACATTGTGGGTAGCCCATACACCAAACTTTTACTAGATAATTTGTGAATATTTTTAAAGTTGAGATGTGAGAGTCTCTTGTGCCATAACCACTTGAGGTTGTCTGCTGCCTTTGAATAAAAACAAGAATCAGTTGTTGTGACTGTTGTGTTCATGTCAATTTGATACATTTTCTCATGTCTTTTAGCTGTCAGCAGTGGCTTCCCTATCTTATCAAAAATAGTGCCAATTTTCCTTCTGAATTGAACTATCTTACTTTTGCTTGTCAGTTGGCTTATGCTGAGTAAATTGTGTTTAAGCCCAACGACATATGCTACATTTGAAAATGTAACTTTCCCATTTGTTAAAGTACCAAAACCCTTTGTGTAACAAAACGAATTATCTCCATATGAAACAACCAGACCATCCTTTTCTTGATAGTTCATTAGCAGGGACTTACTTCCGGTCATATGTCTCGAACATCCACGATCGAGATACCAGATTTGCTTGTTTTGAATGCCCTGCACAGTAGCTAAGAGATTAGTTCTTTTTGAGAACCCATCCAAGGATGGGTTCTGAAAGGGTCATCTTTGATGATCTCTTCCTATCTGCTGGTTTGCTTGAAGAGGCAGCATCAGATGGGGTTAGGGTTTGAGTACACTGGTTGGCTAAGTGAAACTTGCTGCCACACTTGTAGCATTTTCTCACTTTTGGTATTGGTGACTGATCATACACTGAGTAAATGGGGGTAGTAAGATCAGGTCTGCTTTCAGATATGGCAGCTATGAGCTGGTCAAGCTTGACAGTCATTATCTTAGTGATAGATGACCCAGTACATGATTCCACAATTTGGTCCACTTTAGCTTTTCCCTTAAGAGCAGTTTTCTTCTTAGAACCAGTACCATAATCAAGATATACTGCATTACCTTTGTTATTCGACGAGCCAGTGTGGGAAGTTACTGACCCATCAGCTGATACCGGCCAACTAGTATGAATCTTGATTGCTACCTTTGACTTGCCATTATTGCGTTTTGGTGGCTTGTCTGCAGCTACTGGTTAACCAGTACAAATTTCATCAGCTGGCTCAGCATTGGTGGAATTTGAACACGAAGGGGAATCAATTGATTTCGACTTTCTTTGATTGCTTTTAGTGATTTCCCTTTTAATGCGTCTTTCTTTTGGAGTCATATAGTAAATGCTTGAGGGGTCAGTAGTTTCATCAATTGAAGTATTGGTTTCCTTGGCTTTTACTTCATTCTCTAAAATTTCTTTCATGGACGGTGGTGGGGTCTCTGTAGGTCTGACAAACTTATTTGTTAAGACCTTTTTACCCTTAACTATCTTAGCAAACGTATTTGGCAAGACAGCTTTAGGATCAGTTTCAAGAATGGGGTCTACAAAAGTAACTTCTGTAAGAGCAGCAACAGCAGCATAGTCACCAGCAAAGAAGGCTTCAACTTGGGCAGGCACCTGCTCATTTACCCATTTAGCTGTGCGTTGAGCGGATGTACACCATGAAGCAACAACCTTTTTGAGGTCGTTTAGCTGGTTCTTAACATCTGCTGCCTCAACGCGAAGAGACTTTAGAGCAAAATTTTGTTTTTCAAGTTTTGAAATTTCATCCTTCAAGATTTTAATTTCATCAGATTTGCCTTTAAGTTTTTCATTTAAAGATTTGTTATCACTTTTCAAAACTTCTTCACGTTTACTGCCTCTACATAGATCAACTCTTAGGTAGTCAAATATTTCAGCTTTTTTATCATCAGTATAAGTTCAAAAATTATCAACCTTATACAGAATTTCAGATTTCCATTAAGGTGAATCCTTTTTCAGGTCAGCTTCCCTCATATCAGTCACAAATGTACTACCATTATCATCCTCATCAAACTCCTTGGCCATCAAACATAGCTTTTTACCAGAAGCATAACCAGCATCATCATCATCATCAGTATCACTGTCAGAGGATGAAGAAGAGATGGTTTCATCCCAGTCATGATGCTCAGCAACTAGAACCTTTTCTAGATTCTTTCCCTTCTTATCAGTCTTTGCACTCTCCTTCATCTGAGCCTTCATAGCTTTGTACTTGTTCTTGTACTTATCAGCTTTTGAGAAGGATTTAGCATAAGAGATTGAAGGTTTCCTAGACGTGCATTCAGTAGCAAAATGTCCAACCTTCCCACAATTGTAACACTCAGATTTAGGACCTTTGACTGATTTGCTATTATACCTAGCACTCGGCTTCTTACTCCCTTTGTATGACTTGCTGGTTCTATTACGATTGAACCTTTTAAACTGCCTAGCCAGCAAAGCCATACCTTCAGCAAACCCTTCCACATCATTTTCATCATCACTGCTCTCTTCAGACCCTGTACCACTCTCCACATCATCTTCAGCTGACTCTTCTTCTGCTGTCAACTTTTGAACCAGTAAAGCCTTTTGAACTTTCTTTTTAGTAGCATCAATAAGAGCAGTATCATCCGTTTTAGAAGATTTTGAAGTGGTGGGGGCAGACTTAAAGTTTTCTTTTAAGTTCAGTTCAAGTTTAGCTTCTGCCTTCTCATGGTTCCAAAGTGTACCATAGAGAGAAGACATGTTAAAGTTCTTTAAAGTCTGGGTGGTTCTTAGAGGGTCAGTCACAGGTTTCCATTTAGCAGACAGTGAGTCAATGAATTTGTTTACTTATTCAAAATCAGTATATGTGATTTTCAAAGTAAGCAGGTCAGCGACTAAGGAGTTAAACCTAATGAAGGTTTGCTTAAGGGTCTCATTCTTATAGGAAAAGAACATTTCATACTCTCTTTTCAAAGCAATAATCTTGTTCTGCCTGACCTCATCTATGCCCTCATAAGTAACATCTAGATAGTCTAACATAAGCTTAGCATTTAGTTTTCCCTTAATCAGTTTAACAAGTGGTTAGGTAATGTTATAGCTAACAGAGTTCTGATCTTAGGGTCAAGTCCAACATGAAGTTTGTCCTCAGCATCCCATTTTGCTGGAGTGAGAACAACCTCTCAGCCAGGAATGGCAGGAGTGTCAGCAATAGCTGGAATACTATCAATAGTCTCAGTTGGGATAAATGGACCACCTGTGGCAATACCAGGCATGAGTGGGTCAATAGACTCCAGGTGAAGCATGAACCTTGTCTTCCAAGTTTCATACTCATCTTCATCAAATTTTGGTGGTCTATTGGATGAGCCATTTTCAAGGTAAGCTGTATTTGAATATGCAGTCATCAGAGAATTCAGATCCAAGATATTAAATTATCAAGACTGAAGCTCTGATACCATTTGTTGGTCCCTTGATAAACAACCGGAGTATTGTAGAGGGGTGAATACAATTCTTCTTTAATTAACTTAAGTAGTTTAGACAGTTTAGTATTCAGGTAATTAAATTAAATAGAGTTAAAGGTAATTTTTCAACGGTTTATTCTTTATTGATTAAATCACAAAGAATTACAACTATCCTCAGCGGAATGATAGTTGGTTGATAAAGATTTACCTAAGTATAGCTACAGAGGGTGTTCTAAGCTATTACACGTTTTGGACTCTAAATAAACAAACCCACATCACTAGTTGTTACAATAGTGAATACATCAATTTATAGTAGTCCTATTAACCGTGTAATTGTTCTATTGTCCACTGGTACATAGGATGTCTGTACTTGTGGAGACAACTGCATCAGAGAGCGTGCTCTCCTCTTTCCTCTTTGATAGCTATTTGTAGGAACACCACAATTTGATTTGGCACCACTATCTAATTAAACAAATAGAATGTTGTGTTCCCTAGGCATTGACAAAGGATAACACATGTCTGCACATGCGTTAAACTTCTGCATTCCCACGTGGTATTGTAAGGTCACTTGTTAGTCGCCGACACGTGTCCTTTTCTGTTCAACTTTGTCTTTGACTTCTGTTGAATAGTACAATTGATGTAGACCACTCAGGAAACCACTATTCTTGTAATGGAGCATAGTTGTCTTGTGTAGTAAGCTGCATTCTAGCTATGTTGGTTCTTCATTGCTGAGTCACTTGATATTCTTGAATTGCTGGGTACACATCCTGTGCTAATTAAAGAATACTGTCTACCTTGTGCTGGTAGACTAGGCAGCATAATAAACACTTGACACAGCGATATCTGATGTCTATACATAAACAAACTTGTGCTGGCTGCACATAACCTTTTAGTGCAAATAAATTCTGTTTTGTCATAATTAAATTCTTAATTATTTTGGAGACTCAACAGTTTGTATACTGCCTTTCTTAGTAAGATTGAACTAATTTCATTTACTCAAGCCTTACTTGATCCTAACTAGGTGATAGCTATGCAAGAAGAGATAGGTCAAATTGAACATTTGAAAGTATGACGGTTAGTTCCAAGACCAACAGGTCAACGACCAATCGGGGTTAAGTGGATTTTTAAGAACAAGAAAGATTCTGATGGGGTTGTGGTTATAAATAAGGCACGTTTTGTGGCCAAAGGATACCAACAATAATAGGGTATTGACTACGATGAGACATTTGCTCCGGTTGCAAGGATTGAGGCAATTCATCTTTTTCTTGCTTATGCTTCTCACATGAAGTTCACGGTGTTTTAAATGGATGTCAAAACTGCTTTTCTGAATGGTAATCTTCAAGAGGAAGTTTACGTTGATCAACCAGAAGGCTTTGTCGATCATATTCATCCGAACCACGTATACTACTTAGAGAAAGCTTTGTACGGTCTAAAGCAAATACCGCGTGCATGGTACAAGACCTTAATAAAGTATTTGCTAGAAAATGGCTTCTCACGTGGAACAATTAATACAACGCTCTTCATCCGTAAAAACTACGGTCACATCCTTTTAGTTCAAATTTACGTAAATGATATTATTTTTGTTTACACGTCCCCGAATCTATGGAAAGAATTTGGTGACCTTATGGCCAACAAATTCGAAAAGAGCATGCGTGACCAGCTTAATTTCTTCTTGGGGTTACAAGTTAAACAACTACCAAATGGCATTTTTATTAGTCAAACAAAATACATCAAAGATATGCTAAAACTTTTTAATATGACTGGTTTGAGAACAATTTCAACCCCAACGAGGACTTTGTTGAATGCTGATGAAAATGGGGAACCCTTTGATATAACACTTTATCGAAGCATGGTTGGTTCTCTAATGTACTTGACTGCAAGTA
The DNA here is from genome assembly GCF_046630445.1 of Rutidosis leptorrhynchoides. Lineage (NCBI taxonomy): Eukaryota > Viridiplantae > Streptophyta > Magnoliopsida > Asterales > Asteraceae > Rutidosis > Rutidosis leptorrhynchoides. Next base: position 145,065,119 of record NC_092338.1, read on the forward strand.
GACTAGAAATTACACTTGCTGTAACTGTCTGTGCTCCATTTCCGTCCAATCCTAAGAAATCACACTCCAAAGCGGTGGTTAGAATTTTCCAATACCTTAAAGGTACACCTAACCTTGGAATCTGGTATCCTTATGGATCTGATTTCAATCTCACCGCTTATACGAATGCGGATCATGGCGGTTGTCATGTAGATAGAAAAAGCACATCCGGCTCCATTCAGATGTTAGGAAGTAGGATAGTTGGTTGGTAATCCAAGAAACAAAACCGTGTTTCACTGTCAACAGCTGAGTTTGAGTACATTGTTACAGCTCACTGTTGTTCACATGTTTTGTGGATGCAAACTAAACCATTAGATTATGGCTTTAAGATCACTAAGACCCAATATATTGTGATTCCCAAAGTGTTATTGCCATTACTAGCAACCCGGTCCAGCACTCTAAGACCAAACACATAGATATTCGTTATCAGTTTATCAAGGACCATGTAGATAATGGAGATATAGAATTATACTTTTTACCTAAAAAAGTACAATTAGCCGACATATTTACTAAACCTTTGGATGAGGTTAGGCTAAAGTTCTTGATTCAACAAATAGGCATGGTGGAGTATAGTGCTTAATTTCTTTAATACATTTGGTACTTAAACCTGGGATCTTGTGTTTAGGGGGAGTATATACTTTCTAGGGGGAGCAACTGAACTCTAATGCTTTAGATACTATGTTTCTAGGGGAGCTTTTGATTTCTATGATAACTCTCTGGGTTTGCTTTTCAATAATTACAATAGGGGGAGGTAACTGATTGATATCTGGATTCAAGGGGAATTAATAATTTTCTTGTGGAAAGATCAAAATGCCGATTTACTTGATTGTATATCACATTTTGAGGGGGAGAAAGGGAAAAAATGAAATGAACATTTATTTTCAAAAAGTGAATTAATAAAAACTTGTGTTTTAACTAATAAAATTCACTTTCACTTGTATACATCTCAGTATGCAACCCGTTTATCAATTGATAGCACTGAAGATTTATACATTGTTCAAAATCAATAAGTACAAATCTTATTTTGAAAAATCCCAAAAATTAGAAAAGTATAAAATCTAAAAATATTTTATTTTTGTTGAATAAATGTTAATTTTAACATTTTACCGACTCTGACAGTCAAACAGTGCAGATTCGGTAGGTTCCAAATTTTCAGATTCACTCAACTTAATTTTTGATGAAAAATAATAAACTTGTGATTAAATACATTCTGCTTCTTCAAAGTTTGAGTTTAAATTAAATAAAAGAGACTTAATGGACTGACATTCGGTTTTTAAGGCCCATTCGGTATTGGATTCGCTAAGGCCCAATTTTGACCCAGATTCGGTGTATAAATAGAAGAGTCAAAGTCAAATTTTTTACTTTTCAAAATCTGAAGCTACCCGAATCTGATATTCACCTACTGAATCTGAGATCATTTTCGATTAAATCTTTAGTAAATCTATATTTTAATCAAGTTTTATGTATGAGTGTATAGATCTGAGTCTTATGAAAGTTATTAAAACAGAAAATTTCAATATCTTCATGCTTTGATAACATATTTTTTTAAATCAGAGTAAACCGAATCTGATAACAAGAAAACTAATTTTGATGGTTAGTTAGAGTTATTGACTTAGATGATGTTGTTTGATTTTAAATGATGAATGATATGTGAAGTTTACATGAAAAACGACTTAGAATGCATGATTTATTCAAGTTTAATGGAACTGTAAATACCAAATCCGTTAGATCTATAGTAAACCGAATCTGTTCTTGAATTAATATGCTGATCTGTTTATTGTGAGTTTGAATGTGAATTTGATTGTGATCTTAATAAATAAATTACTAGAGATTGCATGATTAGAGTTTATAAATAAAGTTTTGATGTTACCGAATATACCATGTTTTACTTGATACTGAATCTGGTGACTTTTTGGTTAGATTTCAAACATTATTCTTATGATTTATATCTAAATTTGTTGCATGTTAATCTAGTTCATGAATGTAATGGGATAAATAAATTTGGTAACCGAATCTGAAAGAAATACATGTTACCGAATCTCCTTAAATGTTGTGAAATATGTTAATTGCTATTTGATTTTTGGTTGTTTTGTTTGTTAAATTATGATGAAACCATATCTTGCATGATCATACTTGATTTGTTTATATCCTGAATGTATAAATTGGATTTCATGGTTTTCAAATACTTGTAAATATTTTGGAATAAAATATTTTTATAACTTATAAAATTCATAAAAATTTGAAAATTGAAAAAGATGTTAAGGAAATAAGAATAAAGACATATGATTATTCATAACATGTTGTGGTCTGTTATTCTTATCAAGCAGCTAATGGTGAATAATTACTTCATCAACTCTGAGACAAATATTCCTGGCAACTACTGGTTGGCCATTCTGGAAAGGCATCAACTCTAGGGTTGTTTAAGTTACTCTTTGAGTGTACCTGATCAAGATCTACAGCTTCTGAATAGGACAATCAGATTTGTTAAGGCTGACTTCAGGAGGATCTTCTATCTTCCTGTTGTTAACAACTCTTCTGTATTTTCCCTCCAATGTTGCCATGTTGAACTCCATATTTGATCTGGGATACAATGGAGATACAAGTGTCTTTGCAGCTAAGTTTCAAAAGAAATTTATCCACTACAGGTGGTATGTGATCTTCTCGATCATGAATAGGTGCCTTCTGATGACACCTAAGGGTTCTGATAGCATGACTATCCCAATGCAGAGGGTGTTCTACTCTTTCACAAGAGTTGAAAATCCTAACTATGCGGAGCTACTATGGGATTTGGTTCAGGCACAAGTGGACAAATCTCAGAACACATACATTCCGTGTGAAAGGTTAATCTGTATATTTATAAATGATGCACTAATATCTTGTAGGAATGCCTTGCAGGAATGCCTTGTAGGAATGCCAATATACCTGTTCCATCTGCTCATGGAATGCAAATGGTGAGATTTGTTGAGGTGAAAATGAACACACCAAAAAAATCTGACAATAGGTTCACAACACCAATACCTGAATGGTTGCGGAGGCTAGCCGATCCCAGGGATGCTAGATTACATCCATATTATCAAGCAGTAGGATTAACTCTACAGAACCTAGTACAACAAGAACAAGTTGAACCAGCCATAGTTCCAGCCTCAAAGGTTAGAGAGGAACCTAGCAACCAACCCGGACTAGCTGAAACCTTACTTAGGGTAAGCCTCAAATGCCCTAGGGTAACCCGATCATCATAACCCATAAGGATCAGTGAAGCTAGTCTAAGTAGGGATTTATCTACCCTTTCAACGACAAAAGAGGGGAGTGAACACGACACATCAGTAACTGAATCATCTCCCGAACCAACGAAAAAGAAGATACGTTATCAACCTGATGAGATGATTCAGAATCCACCTACAATCCGCATGACTAGATCTAGGGCATCAACTCCTATCTCATTACACCAAACTGTTACTGAAACTATTGGTGATACGCACCAGGACTTAGAAAACTCTAGGACTTCTTCACCCATCTCCGTATCACATCTAAGAATAACAGTAAGCCCTACACTAAATGAGGCTCCGGCTTCGGTAGGCAAGAGTCTAAAAGCAAGGATAGTAAAATGACCACTAAGCCCATCCAACCTAATTAGGAACTAAGAATAAATCCTACCCAAGATGTTCCTACACCTAGAAAGGAAGTAAGGCCTTCCTCTGCAGTAAAGTCGCCGTTGACTCAATCAATTCAGGAAACTCAGTCATTGAACTCTAGAACGGCCGAAGGGGAGCTGAGAAATGTTGAACTGGCACCCTGCGTATCGGCTGGAAATCCTCTTGATGTACTTCATCCTAGTGATTGTGTATTGCCTCAACATCAAACAGGGCCTGGAGGTCCAGCTTATCTTAATGAGTTAGATATGCCGCGTCTCATGGAAACAAATTAACGTGACATTCCTTCGAGAAATTTATCAGACTTCTTGCAGACTGATCCTTTGGTTCAAGAAATTGATCCTTTGGACCAAACCACTTCTCATCCAGATCCTGAAATTCAGGGTCTGGGTGTTGATTATGTAACTGAAAGAGATGTCTTACCTCATGATACATTGATGACTTCAGGAGTCGGGTACATTAATGTACATGTGAGAGAAAAAATAACGGGTAGTTCTTCTACTCAGTCAGAGTCCCATGAGACATATATCATGGAGGCGACTCACCTGAAAAGGTCTTCACCGGCTACAACTCTGGTTGTTAGTCAACCTTCATTAGAAGGGGATAATCTGACTAGTAGTACGTATCAACCCACATATAAGAATAATACCACACAAACATCCTCACCTGCCCTCACGGAAACTCAATAACTTCTAATGACATCACCAACAACATTAGATGTTGTTGCTGCTGTTCTCTAAGAAATTCTCCACCTTTAAACCCTCATAGAGACGATGAACATGACGATTCTGATCCTTAAAATAGCCATGAGGAGGAGACAGGGGTAGATGGAGAATTTATTATTATTGATATTTCCACTTGGGGTGGTGGTGTGGGGTCTGCTTCAACTTCGCAGGCTAAAACTGTTACTATTGAAATGGAGACGATACAAACTCATGATGATGTGATTGTGAATGTAGAGTATGAATAGGTTATCATTCCGATAGTTGAATCAATTCAAACTGAAGTTGAGAGTGGACCGGTCAATGAGGATTTGAATTTAAGTGACTTCTACTTAGAATAAACTGACGATGATGCATTTGTCATTTTTAGTGCACTGTCTTTTGATCTGCTATACCTGACGATGTAGAGATTGTTGATGAAGAGAATCCAGAACCTATTATTGAAAGTGATGATGAGGATGATTCTACTGATGAAGATGGTGACGGTCAATATTAAAATCCTAATACAGATGACATCTTTAATCATATTGAAGATGATAATATTCTAACAGAAAATTCAACAAATCCTTCTGAACAGACAACACAATCCTCTAATGCAAATGAGACTTCAACTTCTGATGCAACAACTTCAAGTTCCACTAGTAATTCATAGTTTAAGTTCAATAACGGTTTATTCTTCAAGAATCGAGAAAAACGACTGCAGTTAAGAGTTGAACATGATTTTATTACGTTGAGAAACACATTCATCGAAGAGAATGCTTATAGGATCTTTCGCATTAACAAGACTCCGAGAAGTGAAAGGTTTACTTACATTGTCACACAACTGCTTCCGTCTAATGAAAGAACATGGAATCGTTTTATGTTTAGGAAACATGTTAACAGAAACAAAGATGACTTGTGGTTACAATGAAAGTATCGATTGACAGATGTGTTAAATATTACTCGAAGGGGAGTAGAGATCAGTGAGAATAAAGACGTCATAAGTCAGTTCCACGTTATAAGGGAAGATGAAAAAGAATATTAGTTCACTGAAGCAGATTTTCCAAATCTCGACATTCTTGACATCATTCACGTCTACAACTACCTCAGTATTCTTGCGGTACGTCCTTTTGCAAAATATCAAGCTTTAGAAGCGGTGAAGAGATACATATTGGAGACAATTGAACTGATGAGACGAGAGGAGTTTCAGATTGGTCTCGAAGCGAAAATGAAAAAGATTTGGATAACTTGTCTGGATCAATCTTTACAGGTACTAAAGGATATGACAATGTTTCAAACATTATTTGTACCTGAAGGGTTTGTATTTGTTAATTCACAAAAGGAGTAGGTGTTCATCAGAACAAGCGAGCTGAACAAATATTCCGATGGAACACTTAAAGCCGCACTGAAATATCTCAAGTACCGTCAAAGCAAATACTGATGCATATAAAATACGCTAACATTCCGCACAAACTTATGACTACAGCTGCGCACCTAATCGTCTCTAATGGCCAGTGACGCGCAATATGCGGTTCAGTTCACCTAATGTCACCGTACATCAAGTATTGCGATATCAAGGAGATGCGTGGAATAAATATAAAGGCTGAATAAGACGAAGGATATAAAAGATATTCATGACGGAATCTTCATGATCGTACGAGTAGCAGGACGTGGCAGAACAACATGATATGGAGGGGACCACGTGAGTGCACGATTAATGCGACAAAATAGTACTATTTTGTACCATCTTGTCCCCTCCCCTTTTTCTTGTCGCCTACGTGGCAAGAAAAGGACAACCACTCTCACCTATAAATACTCACAATGGACCTCATAAAAATAAACACAAAATAGAGAGAAAGGCATCGATGGTTCAGGTGCTTTATCTGCGCAATCATAATACACTAACTACGGTTCTCATGTAATGTTCTCTAACATAAATCCTAACACCGTCCGTGAGCCATCAATTCTGATTAACTCGAATGATGGAGGGTCATGTTTAACCACCCTTTCTGAGATCATCAACTCGTATAAGGGTTATTCACGGTACTCCAGACCGGAGAGTTAAACTCAAGGAACCCTTAAATCCCCCTTTATTGTTGATCATGCATGAACCGAACCCCTTGGACTAATTAATGCTTGATCATATGGTGCCATGTGTTCGACAACAAAGTTAAAAGGTTTTAATATATCTTTTTCATTTATTGTTCTCAACACTTTTCAATTTTTTCTTCTCAGGTCTCGTTGCGTTGTCTATAACAAGCGGCCGAAAGAAAGGCATATTCAAATATGACCTCTATCTCCTCGCATAGAGATGGAAAGCGCAAAGCCAACCAGATAGGTGAAGAGACTACAAGAATCTCTTTCCCCACTATCTGGTTAAATAACACTTCGTGCGCACTTATAGTGGTTCAAGGGTATATGCATGAATCCGAATATAGGATAAGACGTTTACATATGGATACCGGTAGCAATGTAGACATAATGTACGACCAATGTTTTAGACAACTACCAGAGTCTGTAAAGCAAGCCATCCGACCTTTAGCTATGGCACTCTCTGGATCCTCAGGGGAATAGGCATGGCCCGTAGGCACTATGGATCTGAAACTAGAATTGAGAGATGACAAGGATAAGCTTAAGATGCGCACTGAAGACGTCGAATATTGCATTATGCGCTCGTGCTCCAGATATAACACCATACTAGGCAGAATATCCCTTTAAAGGTTTGGAGCAAATACCATCAACAGTTCATGGATTAGTAAAGTTTCCAACGAAGCAGGGAGTTGCTACCCTCGAATCCACCCCGCTAGAAGGACTATGCGCTTCAGTCACAGTGAAAGAAGAAGAAAAGTCAGTGGGTCAGGCATCATCGGGATGTCTCATCATAATTAAACCCACTTACCTGAATCAGAAAGTGAAAAATAGGGGCGGGTTTGACAAAGGATACACAAGCCAAGTTTCTCAACATACTTATGCCCAACTTAGATGTATTTTGCTGGCACGACGTGCTGGATATCGCGCAACATCACCTTAATGTTAATGTGAATATGAGACATGTTCGTCAAATGAAGAGGCCCATGGCGCCCTACAGGAGCGAATGGCTGCACGGAGAAGTGAACAAGCTGGTTAGGGTAAACATCCTGCACAAGGTAAATTACCAAACGTGGGTGGCCAACCCGGTCCTGGTTCATACGGCCAACGGATCATGGCGCTTATGTGTCGATTTTAAAGACATTAAGAAAGTGTGCCCAAAACATAACTACCCACTACCCAAAATTGATAGGAAGGTTGAATCCCTCGCTGGGTTCAAGTTTGAATGCTTCTTAGTCGCATACAAGGGTTATCACCAGATCCCGATGGCACTAGAGGATGAAGAGAAGACATCGTTTCATACAGACCACGGCATATACTGTTACACAAAGATGTCGTTCGGTCTTAAAAACGCTGGCGCTACTTATCAACGCATGATCAACACAACTTTCGCTAAATAGATTGGTCTTAACCTGGAAGTATATGTCGATGAGCTGATCATCAAAAGTATCAGGGAGGAACAATTACAAGCAGACATCCTTGAAACTTCCGATACACTGCACATCGTTAACATGAAACTTAAACCATCAAAGTGTAGATTCGGGGAAGAAGAAGGATCGTTCATGGGACACGTCATCACCACTAAGGGAATCAAATCTAACCCAAAAGAGATCGAAGCTATTGAATGCATGCCATCTCCAAAAACCAAAAAAAAAGGTTCAAAGTCTCAATGGGAAACTCGCCGCGCTGACTAGATTATTATCAAGAGCTTCTATAAGATCTCTCCCTTTCTTCATATGCTAAAGAACTACATGAAGAAGTCTGACTTCAAATGGACAGAGGAGGCTGAATAGGCATTTCAAGAAATGAAGGCACTACTTAAAAACCTCCCCACCTTAACCACACCAATTACCAAGGAAACCCTCATCTTGTATCTAGTGATTGCGCGGGAAGCTGTTAGTTTGGTTCTGATCGCTGAAAGTTACAGAGTACAGACACATATATACTTTGTTAGTAAAGCGCTGACATGGAGTGAGCTGAATTACCGCCCAATCGAAAAATTTGTATATGTGATTGTGATTATTACGCGAAGGTTGCGACAATACTTCCAGGCTCACTCTATTGTAGTGCTGACAAATCAACCTATCCAAAAAACACTGTATAAACCGGAAACATTAGGGCGACTAAAGAAGTGGGCGATGTAGTGACCCGAACTTTTCCATGTTTATATATATATTAATTGAGATTGATATTTACATGACTAAATGTTTCTAACGTGTTAAGCAATCAAACTTGTTAAGACTTGATTAATTGAAATAGGTTTCATATAGACAATTGACCACCCAAGTTGACCGGTGATTCACGAACGTTAAAACTTGTAAAAACTATACGATGACATATATATAGTTATATATATAGTTAACATGATTTTATTATAAGTAAGTATCTCATTAGGTATTTTAACAATGAGTTATATACATAAAAATGAGACTATTAAATTAAAAAACTCGAAACGATATATATAACGATATCGTTATAACAACGTCTTACTAAATACATATGAATCATATTAAGATATTGATACACTATGTTTAATCATGATAAATGATAAGTAAATATATCATTAAGTGTATTAACAATGAACTACATATGTAAAAATAAGACTACTAATTTAATGATTTCGAAACGAGACATATATGTAACGATTATCGTTGTAACGACATTTAACTGTATATATTTCATACTAAGATATATTATATATCATAATATCATGATAATGTAACAATTTAACATCTCATTTGATATAATAAATAATGGGTTAACAACATTTAACAAGATCGTTAACCTAAAGGTTTCAAAACAACATTTACATGTAACGACTCGACTCAGTTAAAATGTATATACATGTAGTGTTTTAATATGTATTCATACACTTTTGAAAGACTTCAAGACACTTATCAAAATACTTCTACTTAACAAAAATTCTTACAATTACATCCTCGTTCAGTTTCATCAACAATTCTACTCGTATGCACCCGTATTCGTACTCGTACAATACACAGCTTTTAGATGTATGTAATATTGGTATATACACTCCAATTATCAGCTATTAGCAGCCCATGTGAGTCACCTAACACGTGTCAGAACCATCATTTGGAAACTAGCATGAACTATCTCATAAAATTACAAAAATATGAGTAATCATTCATGACTTATTTACATGAAAACAAAATTACATATCCTTTATATCTAATCCATATACCAACGACCAAAAATACCTACAAACACTTTCATTCTTCAATTTTCTTCATGTAATTGATCTCTCTCAAGTTCCATCTTCAAGTTCTAAGTTTTCTTCATAAATTCCATAAGTATAGTTTCATAAAAATCAAGAATACTTCCAAGTTTGCAAGTCTACTTCCAAGCTTTCTAATCCATTCCAAGTAATCATCTAAGATCAAGGAACCTTTGTTATTTACATTATGTTATATTTCTAATTCAAGGTAATATTCATATTCAAACTTTGATTCAATTTCTACAACTACAACAATCTTATTTCGAGTGAAAATCTTACTTGAACTGTTTTCGTGTCATGATTCTGTTTCAAGAACTTTCAAGCCATCCAAGGATCCTTTGAAGCTAGATCCATTTTTCTCATTTCCAGTAGTTTTATCCAGAAAACTTGAGGTAGTAATGATGTTCATAACATCATTCGATTCATACATATAAAGCTATCTTATTCGAAGTTTTGAACTTGTAATCACTAGAACATAGTTTAGTTAATTCTAAACTTGTTCGCAAACAAAAGTTAATCCTTCTAACTTGACTTTTAAAATCAACTAAACACATGTTCTATATCTATATGATATGCTAACTTAATGATTTAAAATCTGGAATCACGATGAACACCATAAAATCGGATATACGCTGTCGTAGTGAAACCGGGGGCTGTTTAGGTTTGGATAATTAAAAACTATGACAAACTTTGATTTAAAAGTTGTTCTTTTGGGAAAATGAATTTTCATATGAACAGGAAACTATATTCAAAAATCAAGGTTAAACTCAAAGTGGAAGTATGTTTTCTAAAATGGTCATTTAGACGTCGTTCTTTCGACTGAAATGACTACCTTTACAAAAATGACTTGTAACTTATATTTTTGACTATAAACCTATACTTTTTCTATTTATATTCATAAAATAGAGTTCAATATAAAACCATAGCAATTTGATTCACTCAAAATCGATTTAAAATGAAGAAGTTATGGGTAAAACAAGATTGGATATTTTTGATCTTTTTAGCTACGGGAAATGTTTAACAAATCTATACAAATCATATCCTAGCTAACTTATATTGTATTATACATGTATTCTAATATATTATGTAATATTAGGATACCATAGACACGTATGCAAATGTTTTGACATATCATATCGACCCATGTATATATATTATTTAGAACAACCATAGACACTCTATATGCAGTAATGTTGGAGTTAGCTATACAGGGTTGAGGTTGATTCCAAAAATATATATACTTTGAGTTGTGATCTAGCCTGAGACGTGTATACACTGGGTCGTGGATTGATTCAAGATAATATATATCGATTTATTTCTGTACATCTAACTGTGGACAACTAGTTGTAGGTTACTAACGAGGACAGCTGACTTAATACACTCAAATCTTTAAAACATAATAAAAATGGTTGTAATTATATTTTGATCATACTTTGATATATATGTACATATTTGTATAGGTTCGTGAATCGATCCGTGGCCAAGTCTTATTTTCGAGGAAGGAAATATCTGTGAAAGTGAGTTATAGTCCCACTTTTAAAATCTAATATTTTTGGGATGAGAATACATGCAGGTTTTATAAATGATTTACAAAATAGACACAAGTACGTGAAACTACATTCTACGGTTGAATTATTGAAATCGAATATGCCCCTTTTTATTAAGTCTGGTAATCTAAGAATTAGGGAACAGACACCCTAATTGACGGGAATCCTAAAGATAGATCTATTGGGCCTAACAAACCCCATCCAACGTACTGGATGCTTTAGTACTTCGAAATTTATATCATATCCGAAGGGTGTCCCGGAAAGATGGGGATATTCTTATATATGCATCTTGTTAATGTCGGTTACCAGGTGTTCACCATATGAATGATTTTTATCTCTATGTACGGGATGTGTATTGAAATATGAAATCTTGTGGTCTATTGTTACGATTTGATATATATAGGTTAAACCTATAACTCACCAATATTTTTGTTGACGTTTAAAGCATGTTTATTCTCAGGGGAATACTAAGAGCTTCCCTGTTGCATACTAAAATAAGAACAAGATTTAGAGTCCATGTTTGTATGATATTGTGTAAAAACTACATTCAAGAAACATATGTCGATGTAATATATTTCTATTGTAAACCATTATGTAATGGTCGTGTGTAAACAATATATTTTAGATTATCATTATTTGATAATCTACGTAATGTTTTTTAAACCTTTATCGATAAAATAAAGGTTATGGTTATTTTAAAAATGAATGCAGTCTTTGAAAAACGTCTCATATAGAGGTCAAAACCTCGTGACGAAATCAATTAATATGGAACGTTTATAATCAATATGAACGGGAGATTTCAGTTGGTATCCGAGCGTTGGTTTTAGAGAACCAGAAAATCTGCATTAGTGTGTCTTATCGAGTTTGTTAGGATGCATTAGTGAGTCTGGACTTCGACCGTGTTTTCTTTAAAAATGATTGCTTAACATTTTTGTGGGAAATTATATATTATTAACATGTAAATATTATGTTATATATTAATCTCTTAACATGTTTGATATTGTGTGATAGATGTCTACCTCTAGCACAAATCCCATTGACTCACCTAATAATAACGAAGAGTCGAATATATATTGGCAAGATTCACAAGTTCCCGAAGAACCGGAAGAAGAGGAAACGGAACCGGAAGAAGAGGAACCAGAAGAAGAGGAACCGGAAGAAGAAGAAGAGGTTCCGGAGGGGGGAGTAGTAGGAACCACAGAAAACCGGTCAAATAAAAGAAAATCCTCAACCAATGGACCAAAGTTAATAATGGTCAATGGTGTTTCCGCTAAGGAAGCAAAATATTGGGAAAATTACCAATTTTCCGATGAATCGGATCTTGATGAGGATTCCGATGATGTTATAGAAATTACCCCGACCCAATTTAATGAGGCAAAAGAAAATAATAAGGGAAAAGGCATCAAAATAGAGAAATCTGATTCCGACCCCAATGAACTTTATATGTACCGTCAACACCCGTATTTACAATATCGTGACAATAACTCGGGAACCTCTAAACCACCAGGTTTTTCTAAACCAATGTGGAAAACGACGACTCGTATTAGAGGAACATCATATATTCCTAGAATATTAGGAAAAAGAACCAAGTCTGAAGAAGAAGAAACCAGTGATTCAGATTAGAGGGGTGTGAGCATGTTGTGTAATAAATGTATTGTAGTGTGCTTGTACTTTTATGTTCTATGTAAAAATTGCTTGTATTGTTTATTTTTACGAATCTAATCCTTGTCTATTTTACAGTATAAAAACAAAATGGACGTTAAGGGTAGACAACCGAATATTTTAGAAGACCTACCAGAGGATATGATTGAGGAAATCTTGTCTAGAGTCGGTCAGAATTCATCAGCACATTTAGTTATGGTGAAATTAACTTGTCAAACATTTGAAAGACTTTCCAGAAATGCCTTAGTTTATAAAAGGCTTTCCTTTGATAGGTGGGGTATATCACATTGGGGAGACTTTAAGTTACGCCGTGTTTTCTTTAAAGCGTTAAATGCGGGGAACCCAAATGCAATTTTACGCTAAGGGTTAAGAAGCTATTTTGACTCAACATATCCCAACATAGAATTTCGTGAATTAGAAAGAGCTTCTAACATGCAACATAAAGAAGCATGTTATGCTTACGGGTTAGTGATGTTCGCTTCTTACCAAAGTGAGAAAAAGAACATCGGATTGCAGCTTTTAAATAAAACTGTCCCACAAGTGACGGATTCAGTAGTTGGGGTGAGAAACAAGGTTTTTAGATTATTACGGGGCTGTTGGACATTACGAAACCCTCATCCTTTTGACGACATTACAACATGCTGCCTAGCTAATGGTCATAACGGTTATTTTCCACAAGACCAAGGATGGGAAGTCGTCTTAGTAAAACCAGAATGCATGACTTGTTTCTGTACTTATGAATTACGTGTCTTTATTTCCTTTGCTGAACAACTTGCGTATTAACTAGATTTATCTTCAAAACTATATTGTATCATAGTGTACTATATTTCATGTTATATGTAATATAGCGAAGTTGTAAGTTTAAAGAATATTTGTATATGATATATTATTATAATCAGTTTTTCATATGGAATTGTAGTAGTTGAATTGTATATTAGCTACTAAGTATGAACTTAACAGGTAGGTAGTACCCGAATTTAAACTTAAAAAACGCTAATATGAAGAAAAAGCTTTTATAAATGAGTTCATATTATGCTACGAGATACTATTGACTACTCTTAATATTCTGTATGATTAAATTGTTTCATTTGACTATTTTGAAGGAAATGGCACCGACTACTCGACACACCTTGAATATGAGCGAAGAGGAATTTTGTGCCTTTCTTGCTTCAAACATAGCCGCAGTACAGGCCGCGCTACATACCAACAATAACTCTGAATCTAGCAATGCAGCTAACGGCGCAAGAAATCGTGTAGGATGCTCCAACAAAGAATTCACTGCCTGCAAACCTTTGGAATTTGATGGAACCGAAGGACGAATTGGATTGAAACGGTGGACCGATAAAGTTGAATCGGTGTTTACCATAAGTAAGTGTACTGAAGAGGACAAAGTTAAGCACTCTACGCATACCTTCACAGGTATTACGTTAACATGGTGGAATACCTATCTAGAGCAAGTGGGACAAGATGCTGCTTACGCGCTACCGTGGTCAGCATTCAAGCACTTGATGAACGAGAAGTACCGTCACAGAACCGAGGTCAATAAGCTCAAGTCAGAACTTAGAGGGTTACGAACACAGGGATTCGATATTACTTCGTACGAAAGACGATTCTCAAAATTGTGCCTATTGTGTCCGAGAGCGTTCGAAGATGAGGAAGAGAAGATCGACACGTTTGTGAAAGGGTTACCGGAGAGAATCCAAGAAGATATAAGTTCACACGAGCCTGCCTCGATACAAAAGGCATGTAGAATGGCTCACAAACTAGTGAACCAGATTGAGGGAGGAATTAAAGAACAGGCGGCCGAAGAGGCCAACGTGAAGTTAGTCAAAAAAAGTGGGAGTAAAACGGTGATAAGAGTCACCAAAACAACAACAAATATCCCAACAATCGCAACATTAATCACAACTACAACAAACGGCACAACAACAACTACAACAATCATCCCAACAACAATAACAACCGCAACAACAACAACAATCAGAAGCAGCTATGCCAAAGGTGTGAAAAGTATCACTCGGGGTTCTGCACCAAATTTTGCAACAAGTGTAAAAGAAATGGTCATACCGTGGCGAAGTGTGAGGTCTACGGACCAGGGGTTAACAGAATGAAAGGAACAAATGGTGTCGGAACGAGTAATGGTGGAGCAAGTAGTGTTGGAGCAAGTAGTGTCGGAGCAAGTTATGCCAATATAGTTTGTTATAAATGTGGAAAACTGGGCCACATTATTAGAAATTTCCCGAACCAGGAGAACACGAATGGACAAGGCCGTGGAAGAGTTTTCAATATTAATGCGGCAGAGTCAACAGGAAGACCCGGAGCTTATTACGGGTACGTTTCTTATTGAAAATAAATCTGCTTACGTTTTATTTGATTCGGGTGCGGATAGAAGCTATATGAGTAGAGATTTTTGTGCTAAATTAAGTTGTCCATTGACGCCGTTGGATAGTAAATTTTTACTCGAATTAGCAAACGGTAAATTAATTTCAGCAGATTATATATGCCGGAATCGAGAAATTAAACTGGGTAGCGAAATATTTAAGATTGATTTGATACCAGTAGAATTAGGGAGTTTTGATGTAATAGTTGGCATAGACTGGCTGAAGGAGATGAAATCAGAGATTGTATGTTACAAAAATGCAATTCGCATTGTACGAGAAGAAGAATAACCCTTAATGGTGTATGGAGAAAAGGGCAACACGAAGCTACATCTTATTAGTAATTTGAAGGCACAAAAAATAATAAGAAAAGGTTGCTATGCTGTTCTAGCACACGTCGAGAAAGTACAAACTGAAGAAAAGAGCATCAATGATGTTCCCGTCGCAAAAGAATTTCCCGATGTATTTTCGAAAGAATTACCGGGACTACCTCCACATCGATCTGTTGAATTTCAAATAGATCTTCTACCAGGAGCTGCACCAATAGCTCGTGCTCCTTACAGACTCGCACCCAGCGAGATGAAAGAACTGCAAAGCCAACTGCAAGAACTATTAGAACGTGGTTTCATTCGACCAAGCACATCACCATGAGGAGCTCCTGTTTTGTTTGCCAAGAAGAAGGATGGTACATTTAGGTTGTGTATTGACTACAGAGAGTTGAATAAACTTACCATCAAAAACCGTTATCCACTGCCGAGAATTGACGACTTATTTGATCAACTACAAGGCTCGTCGGTTTATTCGAAAATCGATTTACGTTCTGGATATCATCAAATGCGAGTAAAGGAGGATGATATTCCGTAAACTGCTTTTAGGACGCGTTATGGTCATTATGAGTTTATGGTTATGCCGTTTGGATTGACTAACGCACCAGCTGTGTTCATGGACCTTATGAACCGAGTGTGTGGGCCATATCTTGACAAGTTTGTCATTGTTTTCATCGATGACATACTTATTTACTCAAAGAATGATCAAGAGCACGAAGAACATTTGAGAAAAGTGCTAGAAGTATTGAGGAAAGAAAAATTGTACGCTAAGTTTTTAAAGTGTGCATTTTGGTTGGAAGAAGTTCAATTCCTCGGTCACATAGTGAACAAAGAAGGTATCCAGGTGGACCCAGCAAAGATCGAAACCGTTGAAAAGTGGCAAACCCCAAAAACTCCGAAGCATATACGTCAATTTTTAGGATTTGCTGGTTACTACAGAAGATTCATCCAAGATTTCTCCAAAATAGCAAAATCCTTGACTGCATTAACGCATAAAGGGAAGAAATTTGAATGGAAGGATGAACAAGAGAAGGCGTTTCAGTTATTGAAGAAAAAGCTAACTACGGCACCTATATTGTCATTGCCTGAAGGGAATGATGATTTTTTGATTTATTGTGACGCATCAAAGCAAGGTCTCGGTTGTGTATTAATGCAACGAACGAAGGTGATTGCTTATGCGTCTAGACAATTGAAGATTCACGAGCAAAATTATACAACTCACGATTTGGAATTGGGTGCTGTTGTTTTTGCATTAAAGACTTGGAGGCATTATTTATATGGGGTCAAAAGTATTATGTATACCAACCACAAAAGTCTCCAACATATATTTAATCAGAAGAAACTGAATATGAGACAACGCATGTGGATTGAACTGTTGAATGATTATGATTTTTAGATTCGATACCACCCGGGGAAGGCGAATGTGGTAGCCGACGCTTTGAGTAGAAAGGACAGAGAACCTATACGGGTAAAAGCTATGAATATAATTATTCGTACTAACCTTACTACTCAAATAATTGAGGCACAACAGGGGGTTGTAAAAGAAGGAAAGTTGAAGAATGAGATACCCAAAGGATCAGAGAAACATATTAATATTCGGGAAGACGGAACCCGATATAGGGCTGATAGAATTTGGGTACCAAGGTTTGGAGATGTGAGAGAAATGGTACTTAAAGAAGAACATAAAACCAGATATTCAATACATCCCGGAGCGGGGAAGATGTATAAAGATCTCAAGAAACACTTTTGGTGGCCGGGTATGAAAGCCGATATTACTAAATATGTAGGAGAATGTTTGACGTGTTCTAAGGTCAAAGCTAAACATCAGAAACCATCAGGTCTACTACAACAACCTGAAATCCCGGAATGGAAATGGGAAAACATTACCATGGATTTCATTACTAAATTGCCAAGGACTGCAAGTGGTTATGATACTATTTGGGTAATAGTTGATCGTCTCACCAAGTCAGCACACTTCCTGCCAATGAGAGAAGATGACAAAATGGAAAAGTTGGCGCGATTGTATTTGAAGGAGGTCGTCTCCGGACATGGAATACCCGTCTCTATTATCTCTGATAGGGATGGTAGATTTGTTTCAAGGTTCTGGCAGACGTTGCAACAAGCATTGGGGACTCGTCTAGACATGAGTACTGCCTATCATCCACAAACTGATGGGCAGAGCGAAAGGAGGATACAAACTCTTGAAGACATGCTACGAGCATGTGTTATTGATTTCGGAAACAGTTGGGATCGACATCTACCGTTAGCAGAATTTTCCTACAACAACAGCTACCATTCAAGCATTGAGATGGTGCTGTTTGAAGCACTTTATGGTAGAAAGTGCAGGTCTCCAATTTTTTGGAATGAAGTGGGGGATAGACAGATTACGGGTCCGGAGATAATACAAGAAACTACCGAGAAAATCATCCAAATTCAACAACGATTGAAAACCGCCCAGAGTCGACAAAAGAGCTATGCGGACAGTAAAAGAAAAGATATAGAGTTTGAAATTGGAGAAATGGTCATGCTTAAGGTTTCACCTTGGAAAGGCGTTGTTCGATTTGGTAAACGGGGGAAACTAAATCCAAGGTACATTGGACCATTCAAGATTATAGATCGTGTCGGACAAGTAGCTTACCAACTGGAGCTACCTCAACAACTCGCGGCTGTACATAACACTTTCCACGTCTCGAATTTGAAGAAATATTTTGGTAAAGAAGATCTCACTATTCCGTTGGACGAAATCCAAATCGATGAAAAACTTCAGTTCATTGAAGAACCCGTCGAAATAATGGATCGTGAGGTTAAGAGACTTAAGCAAAACAAGATACCGATTATTAAGGTTCGATGAAATGCACGTAGAGGACCCGAGTTCACCTGGGAGCGTGAAGATCAGATGAAGAAGAAATACCCGCATCTATTTCCAGAAGATTCGTCAACACCTTCAACAGCTTAAAATTTCGGGACGAAATTTATTTAACGGGTAGGTACTATAGTGACCCGAACTTTTCCATGTTTATATATATTAATTGAGATTGATATTTACATGACTAAATGTTTCCAATGTGTTAAGCAATCAAACTTGTTAAGACTTGATTAATTGAAATAGGTTTCATATAGACAATTGACCACCCAAGTTGACCGGTGATTCACGAACGTTAAAACTTGTAAAAACTATACGATGACATATATATGGTTATATATATAGTTAACATGATTTTATTATAAGTAAGTATCTCATTAGGTATTTTAACAATGAGTTATATACATAAAAATGAGACTATAAAATTAAGAAACTCGAAACGATATATATAACGATATCGTTATAACAACGTCTTACTAAATACATATGAATCATATTAAGATATTGATACACTATGTTTAATCATGATAAATGATAAGTAAATATATCATTAAGTGTATTAACAATGAACTACATATGTAAAAATAAGACTACTAACTTAATGATTTCGAAACGAGACATATATGTAACGATTATCGTTGTAACAACATCTAACTGTATATATATCATACTAAGATATATTATATATCATAATATCATGATAATGTAACAATTTAACATCTCATTTGATATAATAAACAATGGGTTAACAACATTTAACAAGATCGTTAACCTAAAGGTTTCAAAACAACATTTACATGTAACGACTAACGATGACTTAACGACTCAGTTAAAATGTATATACATGTAGTGTTTTAATATGTATTCATACACTTTTGAAATACTTCAAGACACTTATAAAAATACTTCTACTTAACAAAAATGCTTACAATTACATCCTCGTTCAGTTTCATCAACAATTCTACTCGTATGCACCCGTATTCGTACTCGTACAATACACAGCTTTTAGATGTATGTACTATTGGTATATACACTCTAATGATCAGCTCTTAGCAGCCCATGTGAGTCACCTAACACATGTGGGAACCATTATTTGGCAACTAGCATGAAATATCTCATAAAATTACAAAAATATGAGTAATCATTCATGACTTATTTACATGAAAACAAAATTACATATCCTTTATATCTAATCCATATACCAAAGACCAAAAACACCTACAAACACTTTCATTCTTCAATTTTCTTCATCTAATTGATCTCTCTCAAGTTCCATCTTCAAGTTCTAAGTGTTCTTCATAAATTCCATAAGTATAGTTTCATAAAAATTAAAAATACTTCCAAGTTTGCAAGTCTACTTTCAAGCTTTCTAATCCATTCCAAGTAATCATCTAAGATCAAGGAACCTTTGTTATTTACAGTAGGTTATCTTTCTAATTCAAGGTAATATTCATATTCAAACTTTGATTCAATTTCTACAACTATAACAATCTTATTTCGAGTGAAAATCTTACTTGAACTGTTTTCGTGTCATGATTCTGTTTCAAGAACTTTCAAGCCATCCAAGGATCCTTTGAAGCTAGATCCATTTTTCTCATTTCTAGTAGTTTTATCCAGAAAACTTGAGGTAGTAATGATGTTCATAACATCATTCGATTCATACATATAAAGCTATCTTATTCGAAGTTTTAAACTTGTAATCACTAGAACATAGTTTAGTTAATTCTAAACTTGTTCGCAAATAAAAGTTAATCCTTATAACTTTACTTTTAAAATCAACTAAACACATGTTCTATATCTATATGATATGCTAACTTAATGATTTAAAACCTGGAAACCCGATGAACACCATAAAATCGGATATACGCCGTCGTAGTGAAATCGAGGGCTGTTTTGGTTTGGATAATTAAAAACTATGATAAACTTTGATTTAAAAGTTGTTCTTTAGGGAAAATTATTTTTAATATGAACATGAAACTATATCCAAAAATCAAGGTTAAACTCAAAGTGGAAGTATGTTTTCTAAAATGGTCATCGAGACGTCGTTCTTTCGACTGAAATGACTACCTTTACAAAAATGACTTGTAACTTATATTTACGACTATAAACCTATACTTTTTCTGTTTAGATTCATAAAATATAGTTCAATATGAAACCATAGCAATTTGATTCACTCAAAACAGATTTAAAATGAAGAAGTTAT
Source organism: Rutidosis leptorrhynchoides (assembly GCF_046630445.1). Taxonomy (NCBI): domain Eukaryota; kingdom Viridiplantae; phylum Streptophyta; class Magnoliopsida; order Asterales; family Asteraceae; genus Rutidosis; species Rutidosis leptorrhynchoides. The sequence goes on from NC_092338.1 coordinate 145,085,811, forward strand.
GGGTAAAACAAGATTGGATATTTTTGATTTTTTTAGCTACGGGAAATGTTTAACAAATCTATACAAATCATATCCTAGATAACTTATATTTTATTATACATGTATTCTAATATATTATGTAATATTGCGATACCATAGACACGTATGTAAATGTTTTGACATATCATATCGACCCATGTATATATATTATTTGGAACAACCATGGACACTCTATATGCAGTAATGTTGGAGTTAGCTATACAGGGTTGAGGTTGATTCCAAAAATATATATACTTTGAGTTGTGATCTAGCCTGAGACGTGTATACACAGGGTCGTGGATTGATTCAAGATAACATATATCGATTTATTTCTGTACATCTAACTGTGGACAACTAGTTGTAGGTTACTAACGAGGACAGCTGACTTAATACACTCAAATCTTTAAAACATAATAAAAATGGTTGTAATTATATTTTGATCATACTTTGATATATATGTACATATTTGTATAGGTTCGTGAATCGATCCGTGGCCAAGTCTTATTTCCGAGGAAGGAAATATCTGTGAAAGTATGTTATAGTCCCACTTTTAAAATCTAATATTTTTGGGATGAGAATACATGCAGGTTTTATAAATGATTTTCAAAATAGACACAAGTACGTGAAACTACATTCTATGGTTGAATTATCGAAATCGAATATGCCCCTTTTTATTAAGTCTGGTAATCTAAGAATTAGGGAACAGACACCCTAATTGACGCGAATCCTAAAGATAGATCTATTGGGCCTAACAAACCCCATCCAAAGTACCGGATGCTTTAGTACTTCAAAATTTATATCATATCCGAAGTGTGTCCCGGAATGATGGGGATATTCTTATATATGCATCTTGTTAATGTCGGTTACCAGGTGTTCACCATATGAATGATTTTTATCTCTATGTATGGGATGTGTATTGAAATATGAAATCTTGTGGTCTATTGTTACTATTTGATATATATAGGTTAAACCTATAACTCACCAATATTTTTGTTGACGTTTAAAGCATGTTTATTCTCAGGTGAATACTAAGAGCTTCCGCTGTTGCATACTAAAATAAGGACAAGATTTGGAGTCCATGTTTGTATGATATTGTGTAAAAACTGCATTCAAGAAACATATGTCGATGTAATGTATTTCTATTGTAAACCATTATGTAATGGTCGTGTGTAAACAGTATATTTTAGATTATCATTATTTGGTAATCTACGTAATGTTTTTTAAACCTTTATCGATAAAATAAAGGTTATGGTTGTTTTAAAAATGAATGCAGTCTTTGAAAAATGTCTCATATAGAGGTCAAAGCCTCGCGACGAAATCAATTAATATGGAACGTTTATAATCAATATGAACGGGACATTTCAGGCGATTCAGTTGGGAGAACACGAGTTTACCCTAGGTACAAGATACTATCATTACCGCCTGGACAATTAGACATCCAACGCGTAATCGCAACGATCCAATTGCAAGAGTGGCGCTCTACCTGGACAGAAAGACCCTATGAAGCTTCACTGTTCCCTGGGATTGGCTTTGGGCCTTTCCTTCGCAACTTAGGTGGAAGGCGAAGAAGGCCTCCTTCCGGGGGGGGGGGGGGGATCCGAGCCATCAGTGAACTCTGGAAGAGCTAGAATTCTAACCTTGTGTCAGGACGTACGGGCTAAGGGACATTCTTAGGTAGATAGTTTCTATTGGGCGTAGGCCTCCCAAAAGGTAACGGAGGTGTGCAAAGGTTTCCTCGGGCCGGACGGAGATTGGCCCTCGAGTGCAAAGGCAGAAGGGAGCTTGACTGCAAGACCCACCCGTCGAGCAGGGACGAAAGTCGGCCTTAGTGATCCGACGGTGCCGAGTGGAAGGGTCGTTACTCAACGGATAAAAGTTACTCTAGGGATAACCGGCTGATCTTCCCAAAGAGCTCACATCGATGGGAAGGTTTGGCACCTCGATGTCGGCTCTTGGCCACCTGGGCTGTAGTATGTTCCAAGGGTTGGACTGTTCGACCATTAAAGCGGTACGTGAGCTGGGTTCAGAATGTCGTGAGACAGTTCGGTCCATATCCGGTGTGGGTGTTAGAGCATTGAGAGGACCTTTCCGTTGTACGAGAGGACTGGGAAGGACGCACTTTTGGTGTGCCATTTATCGTGCACACGGTAAACGCTGGGTAGTCATTGTTTGTCGCCTTGAAATTAAATCATAGCGCGTAAGTATGATATTCCTTATTGGGACCGATAAACAATAAACCTGCACTCGCTCCTTCTGGGCCACTCGCGCCATCGGTGTACAACTCCCAAAGTTCTGGTGTTGGCGTCATGTCACCCACCAGGTGTAATCGGCATATCTGAAGTAGTTTCTGCTAAGTCAACCAGTTCCTATAATAGGTCAACCATTCTTTCATTGCTTTCCCTTCGGTCATCAATGATGGGTTGTTAGCTAAGAATATCTAGGATTTCCAGAAGAAGATGAAATAAAGAAACCCACAATATTAGTACCCGCTCTACAATCTAAGTGGTTAATAATGCACGTAAGTATGATGATATTAAGCTATGTGGCTCTTCTTTATGGATCATTGTTATCAGTAGCACTTTTAGTCATTACATTTAGAAAGATTTTTTATAGTTTTAAAAGTCATAATTTATTAAAATTAAATGACTCATTTTCATTTGGTGAAATCCAATACAAGAATGAAAGAAACAATATTTTTTATGCTAAGAATTATTACAAGGCTTAATTAATTCAACAATTAGAATTTGGAGTTATCGTGTGATTAGCCTAGGATTTATCTTTTTAACCATAGCAGGAATGAGAATAGCCAAGGAAAATGGGGTCAAGAAAGGCATACGTTAATTCCCAGCCGGTCGTGAACCAGATTAATGTTAACTTTAATGCTCACGACGAGGGAATGCAGGCATAACTAGCACTGGCGTGTTCACTGATTAGCAAATTTGATGATTTCCAGATAAGTAAGATATCTCAGAGCCAGAATAAAGAAGCGGATGTATTGAGTAAGCTAGCAGAGCTGACATTTAATCATCTCGGAAAGGAAGTTTTGGTTGAACAAATTTTTAGGAAATCCATCGAACAAAATCAACTTGATGTTGTCATAGAAGAAACTGAGCATTGCTGAATGAGCAACAAAATTGAGTTTCTAAAGACGGGATCACTGCCTAAAGATGATAAAGAAGCCAAAAAGATCAGAGTCAAAGCTCTGATGTATGAATTGCGTGATGAGGTCCTATTTCGAAAATCATACATTGGACCAAGCTTTCGTTGTGTTGGACGTAAACAGCCCGAGATAATCATAGACGAAGTTCACTCGGGGCGCGTTCTACATTCTGGTTTGAGGACAGTGGCGGAAAAAATTAAAAGATTGGGCTATTACTGGCCAGGCATATACAATGTTGCGGCGGAAAGAATAAGAGTGTGTCAAGAATGCCAGCTTCATGCGCGCATCATTAAGGATCTGCGCCATCCTGTGATCCCCATAATGTCACCATGGCCTTTCTACAAATGGGTTGTCGACATAGTGGGACCGTTCCCTGCTAGATCGGGAAGCACTGACTACTTGATGGTTGTGATTGACTTCTTCACCAAATGGGTAGAGGCAAAGCCACTAAATAAAATCACAAGTAAGAAGATAAGAGATTTTTCTGGCAAAGTATTGTTTGCAGGTTTCGCATCCTAAATGAAATCGTAAGTGATAACGAGACGCAACTCGAGGGAGAACCTTTTTGAAATTGGTGTCAACGGCTGAACATAAAACAAAGCTTCACATATATCACGCATCCTCAAGCCAATGGGCAATGTGAAGTCACTAATAGAGACATAGTCCACGCGATCAAGGCAAGGTTAGGAAAATAACGGGGAGGATGGATGGATGAGCTCCCCAAAGTCCTTTGGGCATATCATATGACACCAAAAAAACATTACTGGAGAAACACCTTTCAGTATGGTATATGGCTTGGAAGCAGTCTTGCCTGCAGAGATAGTTATTCCCACATAACGAATGTTGTCATTTAGCCAAGACCAGAACTATAAGGATCTGCGCACTAATGTGGATCTGCTAAAAGAGCGCAGAGAAATGGCCTCCGCGCGCGAAGCAATTAACAAGCACCGGATCGCAAGGTATTATGATAAGAGTGTTCGGCACATTACGTATCCGGTCAATGACCTTATTTGGCATTACAACCAGGCAAGCAGAATCGAAGACACCGGGAAACTGGGACCCAATTGGGAGGGTCCCTACCGGGTTGTTGGAATTAGCAAACTGGAACCTAAAACTGGCGGAGCTAAACGGTAAGGCGATTAAATGCACTTGTCACGCTACCGCACTGAAACGATGTTATATGTGATAAATAAAATAGGGGAACTGATCATTCCGTTAATTTGTCTTGATTTACATATAATGATACTGTTATTATGCGCAAAAGTAGGTTACTGGTAAATTTCATTATTGAACAATATTTTTACAATTGTACTTTTCATACATCAAGTCATTTCTGGCCTACGATTTCATGTACATGTCTTAAGCAGAATAGCTACTTGACTTAAACTGTGGGTACGGAAAAATGTCTGTGCTGGTCCTACTTACGTAAGGGATGTCTTCTCTAGCTCCTGCACGACAGAATCCTGTTTGGCGACAGGCTAGATTTATTAACTGGAGGGCTGTGGAGATTGGTTTTTCCTAGCCTCACCTGCGCAGAACAAGAGATCTGTCAGTCATGACTATAAATGATAGGGATGGTAGCCCTTGACCTCAATCCAAAGTGTTGGCACACTTAGAAGACTCCTGAACACGTGTGACAAGTGTTGTGTCAACATGTATGTTGTATGTACAACAACATGCGTAGAGATCAATACTGGTATGCCTCGAGTAAATGGATACTTTAACAAATCTATAGCGCAAAACGCATTAACACAATATCGAGCAACAAGTAAAATTATTAACATAGCTTCACACACACTAGACGATACCAATAATATGAATGATGGTGAAAAGGCTTATAATCATAATGAATTCATTAATTACATCAGAAGGGGCGAAGCTACATATACAATTAAAGGATGAAAATTCTTAGTCTATACATGTAATGATACGCACATCCACAGGACTACGCGGATTGCGCATCCAAAGCTACAAAATGTACGTGAGTTGCCATCATTTGGCACGGGTATAGCCGCACCTCATGCGCCTATACCATCTGATGCGAGTTTCGTATACTTGCATAAGGGTCCAGTATATTCTAGAAGAATGTACGGTATAATCGATTTGGATTCTTTTCCTTAAATAACGAAAGTTAGTTGGAATAAGATTGCATTTAATTAGGGAAGAGATTCTATCGAAACCCTAATTCATGAGCCTCTAAATACATAGCTCATAAACCCTAAAAAGATATACATTCAGTCATTTACTCATACGTAAACCACAGCATACAAATCTTCTTCGTACGAACAAAGCTTCTTACGATCTCTAAGACTTTCAGGTATGTCTCAAACTATAAAACCTTCATGTCTTTGGGCCACTCAACCTCGTATGCTAGGTTGTTGGTAGACTCTCAATTCGGCCACCATGTCAGAATTGAAATGATACCGATGTGGGTTATCCACGACTACGTGTCGGAGGTCCAAATTTTGTTAGTCCTTAAACCCCATTATGCACTCTAGCATAAGTTCACCTTGACCTCATGAAAATATGCTTGATCAACATGCGCGAATTACAATTCTGCATTTATCAAATCATGTGCAGTCATCTTCGGGACATGTGAATACCTCTTTAAACAAATCATCTCAATGTTCTCCAAAGACTTTTCCACCTATTTGGCGATCACTTCGGTGCCAGGGGTAAAACGAGCCTCGATAGCAGCAGGAGGAGGCTCAGGAATAGGCATATACTCCTTGATGAAGTTCCAAAACTTGACGTGCTCGAGATCTTGAACAGCCTTAACTAGCGAATTGTAAGCATAGTTAACTTGTTTCACAATCAAGCGCATTGTTTATGATGTGAGGAATGCCGGATTTTAGGAGCTTGAATTCGCGCTCCGACTTTGTCGCCTTTTGGGCGAGGGCGTAATAGCGGTCCATCAACTTGCTCAGATCAACCTTAGTCTGACTCTTCTCTAAAAGAGCAACACCGAGTTTAAGTTGCAAGTCATCTCTTTCGGAGTTGGATTTTTCCAGCGCCTCATGAAGGCTCTAATTCTCCTCTCGAAGCGCCCGCACCTCATCCACTGCATCCATGCCCGCATCGTCACCCGAATTTCCGTTGGTTTGGCGATCGCCCTGGGGGATAGCATTAGCAGAATTCGATGGAGTTGCCTCATCATCATTATCTTTAAATGACAAAGTATATTAAATAAGTAAACTACGATGAGGAAACCAATGCGCAATCAAAATTTTACCAGGAGTTCCGCGCTCTGTAGATGAGGACGGGTTATAAATAAAATGAGGAGCGAATGGCGCAAACATATTGTTGAATTTCTTGGGTGTTAATTTTCACTTACCAACGTAAAAAGGGTGACGACTAGATGACCCCACTTCGGCAGATACGCGCGTACACAAGGAACTGCGAAGTGCACCAGAAGAACGAGCGCGACCAGAGGAGCCCCGTATCAGGACGTGAGTTGGAGTAACATAAGCCAACCTCTCGACTTTCAGTTACTCCGCGAGTGTTATCTCTAAACGAAAGAAGGGGTAGATATCAGATTTATGTCATTAAACAAGAAGAATGAGAAAGCTAAGGGAAAACTACTCACCTTTGAGATGTTATGTAAAGCAGGGATGATAGCCAGGATAAGGCCAATGTTTTGATATTCCACCAGTGTACATGGAGTTATTCTGATGCATGTGCATAAATAAAGACTGTCATACGCACTTATCAAACATAGCGCACTCCACAGAACTCAATGGAGGCTCACGGTTTAGGTCAAGATTGAAACCATATTGCCACCTGCCTATGTTAGAGTAGGAAGAAGGGATAAAGGTGTTGTCCACAAAAAAGTAGTTTTCTTTCCAAGAAGGCGATATTTTCCACTTAATCTCACGGGTAAATTCCCGATTATCCTTAAAGCTATACCAGCCATGGTCAAGCCACTCATAGCTGAAAATATTCTTGAAAAGGTTAACTAGTTGGAGTGAAGTTATGCGCATGACACCACATCTGAAATAGGGAAACCCTGCAAGCGGTGTTTGGTTCAACTTTCCCAATGCTGATGTTGAAATGAGTCAGTACCAGCATATAGAAATTGGTGGGAGGAGTGCGTATATTACCCCTCTCCATAACAAAATCATAAATTGCAACTTTACCTAGTAGAGGGTGAATGGCGCGGTCGCGAAAGCTGGTAACGATTGGATTCAAGTCCCTCCCCTTTTTCTTGTCGCCTACGTGGAAAGAAAAGGATAACCACTCTCACATATAATCAAGATGGTTCATATATCATGCTGACGCCACAACAAGGGTCAACGGCGTATGCGTCCTCGCAACTAGTCTATACTGTTACAAACAACCAATATAGTGGGGCGCACTATGTTGACGCCACAACAAGGGTCAACGGCGTATGCGTCCTCGCAACCAGTCCATACTGTTGCAAACAACCAATATAGCGGGCCGCACTATGTCGCGACTTAATCAAACAGCTTCATATCTCAATTACAGCAAGTCGCGCCACCACAATTGGCACCAGCTTCGCCGGTTATATGAATTCATTAATTACGAGGGCTTGAGAAATCAAGATGGTTCATATATCATGCTGACGCCACAACAAGGGTCAACGGCGTATGCATCCTCGCAACCAGTCCATACTGTTGTAAACAACCAATATAGCGGGGCACACTATGTTGCGACTTAATCAAACAGCTTCATATCTCAATTACAGCAAGTCGCACTACCACACATGGCACCAGCTTTCAATCAGCCAGCACGGGTACAAGAATTTATGAACAATTGGTTCGCAGTGATGCAAGGGTAAAAATCTAAGCAAAGCCTTGAATTAGCTCCCACAATCGAAAAGTTTGTGCCACATATTTCCAATCATCCCTTCACAGTCGCACCTGTGTTGCCTCTAACACTTGGAAGTTACGATGGGTTGTCAGATCCAGATGACGTTTTGCAAAAATTTGAAGGGACTGCAAGAACGCACAGCTGGGGTGATGCAGTAGCATGCCATATGCTATCAATAGTGCTGCAAGGAGTAGTAAGAGAATGGTTCAATAATTTGCCAGCTCAAAGCGTTACAGGTTTTGCGGATTTGTGCTCAAGATTTTTATTAAACTTCCACAACTTGCGCGCACGCAAAAGAACACATGTCGAATGCCATGACATTAAGCAGAAGTCAAAAGAAAGTTTAGGAGAGATAATAGATAGATACACCAAGGATGTGACCAAAATACAAGACTTACCAGAAAGCCAGAAGGTGGCCGGCTTTATACATTGTATAGATACCGACAGACACCTATCTTTATGGCAGCGGTTACGCAGAAGAGTGCCAGGAACTTTCGCAGAAGCCATAAAAGAAATGCATGATTACATGCGGGCACAAGAAGACATAAAACATAATTCCAAAAACACCTCTTCAAGTATGGACATCGACGATGATTATTATCAAGTGCAGGGAAGAGGGTCAGAGCCTGGCAGGCGTTATGCTAGTAATGGGCAACCTGGAAATGGCAACTATCATAATGACAAGTATCGCAAATTCAACAACAACAAAGGGGGAGGAAGTCAGAAGTATAAGAGCAGCCACACCGAGAATGTTGCACTAATAAAAGATCTCAAAAAAATGCCAAAAGAAATTTTGGCTACAGAGGTAGTATGCAAAAGCTTCGACCCCCCCAGTGCCTTTGTCAACGTATGGGAATAGAGACAAAAGCAAATTTTGTGATTTTCATGATAATTACGGTCATGAAACCAACGAATGTCGGCATTTAATCGAAAAGGTAGTTGCTGAACTCAAAAGAGGAAGATTGCAACAACTGAAGGAGAATGCAAGAGCACCAATCGATAAGCCAAAAGGAGAAAAGGAATATTCGTGGCAAAAGAAGAGTGAGGGGAAGGAAACGGATAAAACCATAAATAAGGTAACCAGCGGACGAGCAAATCAGAGACACAAGTCGAAAGTATCTGAAGAATGGGAAAACACTCCCATCATGTTCCCGGCCATAGCACAGGAACCCTCGGATGTGCCCATCACGATTAAGGGGCGTGTTAAAAGCTGCAGTTACATCATCAAGCGACTACACGTAGACACCAGTTGCGGTGTTGATATAATGTACGAACATTGTTTTCGCTTGCTATCAGGGGCTGTGCAAGCCAAGCTAGTGGCCCCTAACACCGCATTATCAGGTTTTTTTAGGGAGTCAGCATGGCCAATCGGGATCATTGAATTAGAGCTAGAACTGGTAGATGATGATAATAAGGAGTTAGTAAGGAGTACAACAGTAGAATTCGCTGTTGTAAGGTCTTAATCAAGATATAATGCGCTTTTAGGACGCACAACTTTGCAAAAATTGGCAGCTATCCCTTCAACAGTGCATGGCCTTGTCAAGTTCCCAACACCATTAGGAATTGCAACGATAAGGTCAGAAAAACAAGATGCAAGCGTCGCGGCTGTGGAACAAGCAGAAAAACAGCCAAGTGAGGCAGAGCAGCTTCGAAACTGCATGATCATCGCAAATTCGCGATATCCAGAGTAAAAAATTAAAATCGGTGGAGGATTGTCCGATGAGACAAAGTTTAAGCTTCGCAATATATTAGCTTCTAATACGGATGTCTTTGCATGGAAAGAAGCAGACATGACGGGCGTGCCAAGAGAAATCGCTGAGCATAAACTTAACGCAAATCCAAGTTTGACGCCAGTGCGACAGAAGAAAAGCGGTATGGCACCGGAAAGAAGTGAATGGTTGAAGGCAGAAGTCGATAAGTTGGTCAAAGTAAATATATTACGAGAGGTAAGGTACCAAACATGGGTAGCAAACCCAGTACTGGTAAAAAAGCCTGATGGGTCTTGGCGCATGTGTGTTGACTTCACGGATATCAATAAAGCATGTCTCAAAGACAATTATCCTCTACCAGAAATAGACTAGAAAGTTGAGTCGCTAGCTGGCTTCCGATACAAATGTTTTTTGGATGCATACAAAGGATACCATCAGATACAGATGGCAGCGGACGATGAGGATAAAACCTCTTTTCACACAAGCCAGGACATATAATGCTATACCAAGATGCCATTCGGTTTAAAAAATGTCGGAGCAACATACCAACGGGTAATAGACGAAGCTTTCAAAAGTCAGATTGGCAGAAATTTAGAAGCATACGTCGATGACTTAGTTATAAAGAGCACAACAGAGCAAGGGTTGTTGGAAGACATATTAGAAACGTTTACATCATTAAGAAAGATTAATATGAAGCTCAACCCGTCGAAGTGCAGTTTTGGAGAAGAAGAAGGAAAGTTTCTTCGTCATATAATAACCGAGCGCGAGATACGTGCAAATCCAAAGAAAATGGAGGCAATCGAGAATATGCCGTCACCAAGAAATAAAAAGGAGGTGCAAAGTTTAACGGGTAAGCTAGCGGCATTAACAAGGTTTTAATCAAAATCCGCAGAGCGATCACTCCCCTTTTTTGGGACACTAAAGAATTGCTTAACGAAAACGGATTTCAAGTGGACGGAGAAAGCAGAAGTGGCGTTTCAAGAAATGAAAAAGTTGCTGAAAGAATTGCCAACAATGACTACGTCGATCGCTGGAGAAACGTTGATACTGTACTTAGCAGCATCGAAAGAAGCAATAAATTCAGTATTGATTGCGGACAGGGAACAGGTACGCACAATAAAATTTCAAAATAACTAATTTTCAATCAATAGACATTTAAAATTATATAATGATGCTGTGCGAACAGGTGCAAATGCCTGTATATTTTATTAGCAAAGCTTTAACAGGGAGCGAATTTAACTACCCTGCAATTGAAAAATTGGTTTATGCACTAGTGCATACTTCTAGACGCTTAAGGAGATATTTCCAAGCGCACCCAATCATGGTCCTAACAAATCAGCCAATAAAGCAAGTATGACAAACAACAATGTGTTGTCAACAAACATTAAATTGCTTGATAAATTCTAGAAAATTTACATTCGCTGATACTTGTTGAGCAGGTGCTATATAAGCCAGAAAATTATTTTGGTCGCATGGCCAAATGGGCTATTGAATTGGGAGAGCATGAGATAAGCTTCTCACCAAGAATTGCGGTAAAAGGACAAGTCCTAGCAGATTATCTGGCTGAAACAGCTGGAGATATCGAAGTCTCGCATGAATTAAAAGAAATACCACCTCCGCCCGAACAGTTGTGGGAAATGCACACAGATGGGGCTTGTGGTTCAGAAGGCGCAGGTGCAGGCATAGTCCTAAAAAGTCCATAGGGAGAAGAATATACCTTTGCGCTGTGATTTAGCTTCCCCGTCACAAACAATGAAGCTGAGTATAAAGCATTGTTATCTGAAATGCGGGTAGCAAAATATCTGGAGGTAAAAGAACTGTCACTATATGTTGATTCGCAGTTAGTTGTAAACCAATTCAACGGAATATTTGAGGCACATGATGAATCAATGCAAAAATTTCTAAAACTTGTGCAAGAACTGGCGGTAGACTTTGACTTATTCCAGATAACTCAGGTTTCAAGAACGTTGAACAAAAAAGCGGACGCGCTCAGTAAGTTAGCTTCCTTAACATTCAGCCATTTTAAGAAAGAAATTTGTGTTGAGGAAGTTAAGGTAAAATCTATTGAGGAAGACAGTGTATCCGCCGCAGTCGAAGAAGAGGAGCAGAGTTGGATGACACCAATAGTAGAATTTCTAAGCAAAGGTACATTGCCGATAGATTCAGCTGAAGCAAGAAAAATTAAGATGAAAGCACCAACGTATTTGTTAGATAAGGGAATTCTATACAGAAAGTCTTTTCTGGGACCCCATTTGCAGTGCCTTAATCCAACTCAAGCAGAATCAATCATACGGGAAGTACATGAGGGAATGTGCGCTTTGCACTCGGGATACAAAACAGTTGCGTCCAAAATAATGCGGCTCGGATACTACTAGCCATCAATGTACAGAGATGCTGCAGAAGTAATACACAAATATCAGTCGTGTCAGCTTCACGCACAGGTAAGCAAGGCTCCGCGACATCCAATGATACCGGTCGCATCTCCATGGCCATTTTGCAAATGGGCAATTGACATAGTGGGGCCATTCCCCGCGGGACCTAGGGGTGTAAAGTTTTTGGTGGTGGCCATTGATTATTTTACAAAGTAGGTAGAAGCCAAACCACTGAAAACAATTTCAGGTAAGCAAATTCGAAATTTCGTATGGGAGAACATCGTCTGTCGGTTTGGAATACCAAATGAAATAGTAAGCGACAATTGTACCCAGTTTGAAGGTAATCCAATCAGTGACTGGTGCCAAGAATTGAATATAAAGCAAACATTTACATCAGTCGCACACCCTCGGGCGAATGGTCAATGTGAAGTCACAAATCGGGACATTGTGTTAGGAATCAAAGCAAGACTTGGTTGTGTCGAAGAGGTTGGATAGATGAACTGCCTAACATATTATGGGCACACCGCACAACTCCAAAAGGCACAACTAATGAAACACCTTTCAGCTTGGTGTACGGGTCCAAGGCTGTAATACCCGCCGAAATAAACGTGCCAACTATGCGCATAGCTTCCTTCAATGAAAGTAGCAATAGCGAAGAACTGCGTGAAAATCTAAACTTAGTTGAAGAACGCAGAGAAATGGCGGCAATAAAAGAAGCAATCAACAAACAAAGAATCGCGAGCTACTATAACAAGCGCGTACAACCTTTGTCTTTCCAATTGGATGACTTGATATGGCAAAAGAATGAAGCAAGCCAGGCGGAGGACACGGGTAAACTCGAACCTAAATGGGAAGGACCATACAAAGTTATTGGCATAAGCGATACAGGGGCGTATCGGCTAGCAAGTTTGGATGGAATAGCAATAAAGCGCACATGGCAAGTTTGGATGGAAGAGCAATAAAGCGCACATGGCATGCGCAAACATTGAAACAGTACTACATATGAAAAAACTACAGAGGGATTGATCACCCCAGACATCTGTTTAAAGTTTTTATTATATGAATTTTTATTTTCCATTGTAAACATGACAGCTAAGTGTTGGTCAAGTGATATGTTCGAAGTAAATTGAATTATGCAATTTAAGCCAATAACTTGTGCATTTTTAAATTTGTTGATTGCATGCCCCTTAAGCTGCACAGGGACACACTCCGAGTCTCAAGTGACATAGTTTAGTTTGGTTACTAATACTATTTTTAATGGTGACAGTAGTAAAATATTGGTTTGTTTCAAACGCTTGTACGCCGCGCAAGACGGAGACTTGCACAGTCTAGACTATAAACACAAGTTTGGTTTACTTGTTTAAATAACCCGGACATTGGCGTGGCCAGAAGACTCTTGAGTATAGACATTGGTTTGTCTATAGTACGGGTTAATTATATTGGATTGTATATGCGTACATACTTATAAAAAAATTTATAAAAGTCTTGAGTATAAATTTTTAAGCATTGGTTTGCTTATTTTTGCGTAAAACATTGGATTGTTAGCATATGAATAAAAAAGATCATGAAACGATTGAAGGGTCGCTCCCGTCATGAATTCATGGCATTTATTCTAAAAAAGAGTTATTGAATGCATAAAATTGTAACAAATCATTATAACTGCCGTAGTGATTTCGTAAAGATACAATAAATGAACTTTAACCAAAAAAGATGTCGAATTATGTCCAGTCAAAAGATAATAAATTACAGTCATAAAACGTCAACCGCTTAGCATAAAAGTGGGACACGTACCCAAATTTGACCTAATACAAGCTAATAAAAAAAAAGAGGGGGTGGCATTGGCTGTAACATTTGCCCTACACTAAGAAGATTATGCCATCCTCGCACGCAGCAATCAGACGCATACTCCGCTGTCAACAGAAAAGAAAAATATAATATATGGATGTGAAACCTCCAAGACTGTCCCTCATTGGCAAAAAACAAGCCACCCAAGGATGGCTTAACAAACTCAGTTGAGTTTGTCGGTAATTATCTCCTGTGCGGAGATGGTAGGATCACTAATGAGAAATTGAAGACGGGGGATCGAGATTTGTTGAAGTTGGGAACAAGCTTCCTCACATTTTTCCTTGGCTCCATCAACGAGCAACTCAGCAATATTGGGGGGAATCACGGGGGGCACATACAGTTCCTGGCGAACAACATTCTAGAACAAGGTTCGCTCATACGCACATGCAGCAACCATGGCTGCACCAAATTGCTACTCGATGGCTTTGCAGTCGAGAGCATGCTGGACAAGGTTCGGTAAACCCTTGCGGAGAATGTCATACTCTGCCTTTAAAGTGTCATGTTTCGCGCCCCATGACTCCTGTGACGCAATCCAGTCACTAAAGCTTTCGTTTAAAAAGAGTGTCTATGGTTGTTCCAAATAATATATATACATGGGTCGATATGATATGTCAAAACATTTGCATACGTGCCTATGGTATCCCAAGATTACATAATATATTAGAATATATGTATAATACAATATAAGTTAGCTAGGATATGATTTGTATAGAATTGTTACAATATTTCCCGTAGCTACAACAATCAAAAAATATCCAATCTTGTTTTACCCATAACTTCTTCGTTTTAAATCCGATTTAAGTGAATCAAATTGCTATGGTTTCATATTGAACTCTTTTTTATTAATCTAAACATAAAAAGTATAGGTTTATAGTCAAAAATATAAGTTACAATTTGTTTTTGTAAAGGTAGTCATTTCAGTCGAAAGAACGACGTCTAGATGACCATTTTGGAAAACATACTTCCACTTTGAGTTTAACCATGATTTTTGGATATAGTTTCATGTTCATAAGAAAAATCATTTTCCCAAAAGAACAACTTTTAAATCAAAGTTTATCATAGTTTTTAATTAACTAACCCAAAATAGCCCGCGGTGTTACTACGACGGCATGGTTCTCTGACTCTTTAAGCTTTACAGCCAACGATGTAATCTCCGACTCCATAAACCTTTTCTCAGCAACATGCCGATCCTCCTCCTGTTGCCTTTTAAATATCATAACATTGATTCTCTCTTCTGTCTGCTTGTGCGCGGTTACCGCAATGGCAAGCTGAGCAGTTAGTTTTTCGTTTTCCAGCTGCAAAGAAGTTTCTGTGGATGACGACGGTGGTGGATGAGCGAGCGCAGCAGATTTGAGTTGCAAACGGTTGAGGTCATTGGAAAAGTTGAACAACGTCGATTGCGTGTCCATGTACAGTTCCTCGGTAGGTGAAAGTGCAGAAAACTTTTGAATCATTGGCAGAGGGGTGCAGGATTGTAGAAAAGAAAAATGTTGGGCGAATAATGAAAGAGGAACCTTCATGAATTCATTGGCATTTGGAATAAGTACAGGCAAATCTTCTGAATTTGGACATGCACGTTTGGAGTGATGAACTACATCACTTGGACATGCAAAAACAATAAACATGGCGTATAAAAATCTTAACATAGAAATTTAACTACACGACCGTCGAATGAAATTATATCGTCGTCAGGTAGCCTTTTGTGGTTACTTAGCCCTCTAGTACCAGGTATTTGGTATAATGAAGGTAGTGTATCTGAATGACTAGCCGGTGAACTCGAATGGTTACCGAAATCGGTAGTCGCATTGGGTGCGTAAGATTCCAACTTCATCTACAATGATAAAAATCAGAACAACAAATGAGTAATGCATAAAAATTGTAACTAGGTTACATAGTATAAATGCAAAGTATAAGAGTACTAGATATACCTTTTTTTTAGGTTTTTGCAGAGGAGATGAACAGGGTTGAATGACTTAAAAAGGAAAAGATTGTGAGAGACGAAAAAAGCCAAAAGGCTATTTATAGAGAAAATACGGGAGTCAAAAAGTAACAAAGATATGATAGTAGCCGTACACGTGTATCGATCTTAAGTTAAATTACTTTGTTAAGAGGTCCGATGCACGTTAGCATCAACAGGCGGTTGCATAATTACAATCATTACCTTTTCGGTATACAGTGACAGTTGTCACCTCGGGTACAGAAAATGCAGCCGAAAAGACAGTTTGGTGACTGCACGCATACATTGCATTTAATGCTAATACAGTATCTGGTTACGCATATATATTTAAATAAACCTAATGCACTGTCCGGTTACATTTGAGATCCAACTAGGATTTATATTGAAACTATTAAGCATGTTAATCTGGTTCAAAGATGTTGTTAAGGATCATTATGTGTACATTTTTTCTTCTTAGTTCGACGTCGTACACTAATTTTCATTGTATATAACATCGAACTGGGGGGACTTAATGATACGCACATCCGCAGGACTACGCGAATTGCGCATCCAAAGCCACAAAACACACGTGAGTTGCCATCATTTGGCACGGGTGTAGACGCACCTCGTGCGCCTATACCATCTGATGCGAGTTTCGTATACTTGCATAAGGGTCCAGTATATTCTAGAAGAATGTACGGTATAATCAATTTGGATTCTTTTCCTTAAATAATGAAAGTTATTTAGGATAAGATTGTATTTAATTAGGGAAAAGATTCTATCGAAACCCTAATTCACGAGCCTATAAATACATAGCTTATAAACCCTAAAAAGATATATACATTCATTTGTTTAATCATACGTAAACCACATCATACAAATCTTCTTCGTACGAACAAAGCTTTTTACGATCTCTAAGAATTTCAGGTATGTCTTAACCTATAAAACCTTCATGTGTTTGGGCCACTCAACCTCGTATGCTAGGTTGTTGGTGGACTCTCAAATCGGCCACCCTGTCGGAATCGAAACGATACCGATGTGGGTTATCCACGACTACGCATCGGAGGTCCGAATGTTGTTAGTCCTTAAACCCCATTATGCACTCAAGCGTAAGTTCACCTTGACCTCGTGAAAATATGCTTAATCAACATGCACGAATTACAATTCTGCATTTATCAAATCATGTGCAGTCATCTTCGAGACATGTGAATACCTCTTTAAACAAATCATCTCAATGTTCTCCAAAGACTTTTCTACCTCTTTGTCGATCACTTCAGCGCCGGGGGTAAAACGAGCCTCGATAGCAGCAGGAGGAGGCTCAGGAATAGGCATATGCTCCTTGATGAAGTTCCAAAACTGGACGTGCTCTAGATCTTGAACAGCCTTAACTAGCGAATTGTAAGCATAGCTAACTGTTTCACAATCAAGCGCATTGTCTATGATGTAAGGAATGCCGGATTTTAGGAGCTTGAATTCGCGCTCTGACTTTGTCACCTTTTGGGCGAGGGCGTAATAGCGGTCCATCAACTTGCTCAGATCAACCTTAGTCCGACTCTTCTCCAAAAGAGCAACACTGAGTTTAAGTTGCAATTCATCTCTTTAGGAGTTGGATTTTTCCAGCGCCTCGTGAAGGCTCTAATTCTCCTCTTGAAGCGCCCGCACCTCATCCACTGCATCCATGCCCGCATCGTCACCCGAATTTCCGTTGGTTTGGCGATCGCCCTAGGGGATAGCATCAGCAGAATTCGATGGAGTTGCCTCATCATCATTATCAGTAAATGATAAAGTATATTAAATAAGTAAACTACGATGAGGAAACCAATGCGCAATTAAAATTTTACCAGGAGTTCCGCGCTCTGTAGATGAGGACGGGTTATAAATAAAATGAGGAATGAATGGCGCAAACATATCGTTGAATTTCTTGGGTGTTAATTTTCACTTACCAACGTAAAAAGGGTGATGACTAGATGACCCCACTTCGGCAGATACGCGCGTACATAAGGAAATGCGAAGTGCACCAGAAGAACGAGCGTGACCAGAGGAGCCCCGTATCAGGACGTGAGTTGGAGTAACAGAAGCCAAACTCTCGACTTTCAGATACTCCGCGTGTGATGACCCGGGAATTTCCGATCAAATTTAAACTTGGTCTTTATATGTTTCTGACACGATAAGAAAGTCTGTCATATTGAGTCTCGGAAAATTTTGAACTGTTTCATATATTTAATTACCCTTTAGCTACTCTTGACGATTCACGAACAATTACTTGTAAATAAATATGTATATGAATATTATATGTATTTAAAATATAATTATAGGTATAGTAATTTGAAAATATATATATATATAATGTAATCGGAATATAATGTACTATATAATAAAACCTGTTAAATAAAATATAATTATAGGTATAGTAATTTGAAAATATATATATATATATATATATATATATATATATATATATATATATATATATATATATATATATATATATATATATATATATATATATATATAAATTCTATACTTAGTTGATGATTACATGTAATATATAAAAATGAATATACAATATATGTTATTATATATATGTATATTTATATTATATAATCATTAAATATTACATAATTATAAATCGTACTCTTAATATATGTAATTACAAGATATCATATTAATATTGTTAATATCACTTTCATTATTACTAAAATAAATATCAGTATTATTATTATTAATAGTATCTTAAAATAAGTTGATATATTTAATTTATTATATTAATCTTATTGTTAAGAACATTAATATCCATATTTTTATAATTAGTAGTAAAAATCATGAATTTAGTTATTAATATGATTATTATTATTATTATTAGTATTATTATATTATCATAATTATTATTAGTAATATTAGCATGTATAATTATTAATAAGATATTTAATGTTTAATAGATATTTATAAAAAAAAGTATATGAAGACGTATATATACGCATATATGCAGATACATCCCAATCCGTTAATTTTTTTTTATTTCTTTCTTTGTGCTTCTCTGCTCACTCGTGAGGAGCTGTCAAATCCTTTTCCCCAATACATTCAACAATTGATATACTCCTTTTATTTGTATCAATCATACACATCAATTATCAATTAACAGCCGCAGTTAGCAGAATTAAATAGAAGGGAGCAGAAACATTTTTTTTTCTTTTCGCGGTGAGTTTTTAATCAATAGCTCAAATTAAGATGAATTAGTAAAATCTAGAAATACCTAAATATTTCTAATCTATCTGTGGATCTATACATTAAATCACAGATTCTAAATTGAAGAAACAAGCTTGAATTTGAAAAGTCAAACTTATGTTCTTTAGTGGTCAACGAATCAAATTGAAAAATTGGTGATGTTTCTGGTACAATTGAATTTTGACGAGCATTATATACATGATTTGAAAACTTTTTCATGTTGAAATCTTTAACTGAAACGATCTTCAACTCTTGAGTAATATTTTTTTTTTGTGTTCCAACAGCGACGGCTGCAGCTGTTTTTCTTTCAATTTTTTTTGTGTTGTTTTGTAAATTCAGTGAATTATAATTGTTAATTGTTTCTAATTAATTATAACATTCTAAATAAAATCGATATTTACTTGTGTTGGTTGGTAAACTCGACTGGTAAAATGGAGAAGAAGATGAATGAAAGTCAGAAACGGTATATTTTATTTTAGGATAGAATTATAACAGAAAACCTCAATCAGAGTAATGGTTAGAGTGTGTATCGAGTGGGCGAGAGGTCGTGGGTTCAAGTCCGGTTCGAGGTGCTTTCTTTTTAAAAGAGTTTCTGAGGTAGTTTTCCATTTTAAAAATTATTATTACTATTATTATTATTATTATTATTATTATTAAATGTTAATATTATTTTTATTATTGTTATTATTGGTATTATAATTAATATTTGATGGTATTAAGTATGACGAATCTTAGATTTATTATTATGAACATTATTATTAATTATTGTTATTATTAGTACCAATACATGAAATGAATATAACTTATGATTACAAGTATAGTTACAAAAATGAATATTATTATTATCACTAAAATTAATACTATGAGTATTTTTTTTTAGCATGACTAATATTATTATTATCATCATTGTTATTATTATTATTAGGATAATTGTTATTACTTATAATATTTGGAAATGTCATTATTATTAATATTATTTTACTAAATAAATATTTCGTATATAAAAATATATTTATAAGTAATATTACATACAAGTATGTATAAATCATATTAACAAATTTTATACGAATATTCATATACAATAAATTTGGTATTTTTAATATAAAACTAATTAAATATATTAATATAACTATCTAAACACGAATCATTTTAAATATGCATACACAAAAATTAAATATATATATATATATATATATAATAAATAACATAAGTTATAATATATAAATTTGTTCAATTTCAAGTATATATATTAATATATATAACTGATATAGGTTCGTGAATCCGAGGACAACCCTGCATTTGTTCAAATGTCGTCATATGTATTTTTACTACAAAATACAGTACTGTGAGTTTCATTATTCCTTTTTATATATATTTTTAGGACTGAGAATACATGGCTGCTTTTATAAATGTTTTACGATATAGACACAAGTAATCGAAACTATATTCTATGGTTAAATTATCGAAGTCGAATATGCCCCTTTTTATTAAGTCTGGTAATCTAAGAATTAGGGAACAGACACCCTAATTGACGCGAATCCTAAAGATAGATCTATCGGGCCCAAAAAGCCCCATCCAAAGTACCGGATGCTTTAGAGCTTCGAAATTTATATCATGTCCGAAGGAGGATCCCAGAATGATGGGGATATTCTTATATGTATATTGTGAATATCGATTACCAGGTGTTCAATCCATATGAATGATATTTTTGTCTCTATGCATGGGACGTATATTTATGAGAGCTGGAAATCTTGTGGTCTATTAAAATGATGGAAATGATTATTTATGTTAAACTAATGAACTCACCAACCTTTTGGTTGACACTTGAAAGCATGTTTATTCTCAGGTACGAAAGAAATCTTCCGCTGTGCATTTTCTCATTTTAAAGATATTACTTGGAGTCATTCATGACATATTTCAAAAGACGTTGCATTCGAGTCGTCGAGTTCATCAAGATTATTACTAAGTCAATTATAGTTGGATATATTATGAAATGATACGCATGCCATCAATTTTCGATGTAAAGCAAGTTTGTCTTTTAAAATCGAATGCAATGTTTGTAAAATGTATCATATAGAGGTCAAGTATCTCGCGATGTAATCAACTATTGTGAGTCATTTGTAATCGATATGGACTTCGTCCAGATGGATTAGGACGGGTCGATAGAGTTGGTATCAGAACGGTGGTCTTAGTGAACTGGGTCTGCATTAGTGTGTCTAACTGATAAGTCGTAAGGATGCATTAGTGAGTCTGGACTTCGACCGTGTCTGCATGTCAAAAGGTTTGCTTATCATTTTTGTCAGAAATCATTTGTTTATCATCCTTGGTAAATTACCTGCTTATTATTCTTAGTCTAGACACATCTTATTGCATTGACTGCATAAATAGTGTATAGACAAAATTCATATCTTAGCGCATCTGTTATTGTTATCTTTACCTGAGAGCTTCCGTAGATTCCTCCATAACTTATAGGATTTTAGTATTATATATGCATATGTAAATTATGTATTGCAAGGTACTAATCTACATCCGATAATCTATTTCTTATCGAAAATTCTTTATCTGATTTTACGGGATGAATCCTTCAACCAGTTCGAGTCCCTCGAATTCCGATAGCTATTCCGATAGTTATTCCGACAGCTATCCCGACGTGGACGTTCACCTAAGCTCTGAAAGCAGCGTCACCAGAATGAATCGACCAACCAACCATCCCCAATTCATATGATGAGTTCGTAGTCGACTTAATTAATGGAGATGAGAAGAAGGCAATCCTTTCCATCAACCAAATTCACCTCTTGGTGAAGAAACTGAAGCACTTACCAACGAACCACACCGAAACACCATTTTCACCCTCATTTCCCGAATATCTCACCACGATTATATTCTATCTAAAATTCTAAACCTTATTCATCCATTCGTTCCGACTGACAATCATCTCAGAGTAATACAAGAAGTCAGCGAACTTCGCGCCCGAGTTATATTCTTGGAAAAATATGGTGCAAAATTTACCAGCTTCAACAACATCACTGGCACCAATAGTACCACCAACATCAATACCAGTACCACCAACAACCCAAGTTTCAACATCACACGCCTCAACATCTCATTAGGTACCCCGAGCATAATCATCATCCTACGTATCATTTTACATCATTTATCTTCGTTCGACATGGCGATTATGAAATCTCTAATGTTTTAGAGATTATATATTCTAGTTCTAACGGTAAACCAAATGAGTTTAATATCATATTAACTCAATGAATCCATGATTACATCTGAAGAAAATATATATGTATATATGTTTTCATAAAGATTGTAATTAAAAATTCTTTCATACAAAGTGTTAATCGTGAAAATATTTTAACGGGTAGGTAATACCCGAGGAATATTCAGATTTCACATTAATAAATTACATTATACATTCTTCGAAGCTGATTCAACAGTCGTTTACTATCCTACTTACATCCACCGATATGTGTATCCGTTCACCGCAGAATAACCATTTTTATTCAAATTCATATTTGGATTTTGATTTATCATAATCCAACAAGTGGCATAATGAAGAAAACATTGTACAAAATAAAATTTGTTAGAAACAAACAAATTAACTATGAGAAATTTTGTTAAGAATCCACGCTAACTGTTTCCAGCTAACTGATTACATTTTATTTATCGCAATTTAATTATCGCAATTTTATTTATCGTCATTTAATTTCTGTTATTTACTTTACGCACTTTATTTATCGTCATTTAAATTTTGTTATGTATTTTACGCACTTTAAATGTCGGGACACGTATACAAGGTTTTGACATATCATATCGACCCATATATATATATATATATATATATATATATATATATATATATATATATATATATATATATATATATATATATATATATATATATATATATATATATATATATATATATATATATATATATATATATATATATATATATATATATATTATTTGGAATAACCATAGACACTCTATATGCAGTAATGCGGGAGTTAGCTATACAGGGTTGAGGTTGATTCTACAATAATATATATAGTTTGAGTTGTGATCGAGTCTGAGACATGCACACGGGTCACGATACGTATTAATTAATTTAAATATTATATAGTAAACTATATATGAATTATTATTTATACACTGCTAACTGTGGACTATCAACTGAGGACTATCAACATTAGACAATTAAAATGAATTAAAATATTGATTATAACATATGAAACTAAACAATTCTTCAAGTTTGCCACTTGATTTCATTCTAAACTTCATTAGTATCTTGACAATTCCATTTTGCGTTTAAACCTTTCATGATTCTTGAAAACACCTCAATCGAGAGGATGAACCAACCGAACTTCATCTACGGAAGGAAAAAATTTATGCATATAGTTATGCACCTGAGAAACTCTCAACAATTGAGTAAAAGTTTAACACGTAGCCGCATCAGATCCTTTGGCATTTATTAGCAAAAAAAAAAATAAAAAAAAATAACTTTACGATCTCTTTCCAAATTAGCCAATTTTGTCACAGCTTCAACAAGTCAACTTCAATTTTTCGTGCGAAACAACCTTATTATAACCTTGATATATACGTTGTCTTTTCGCCTTCGTTACCGGGGAACTTTTATATCCCACCACATTAACAGTAAACATACCAACAACTTCACTACTCTTTGGCGAAAGTCACTTCGATAAATCACTATATTTATTCATTAATACCCAATCGTATACTCATCGACATCTTGTAACGAGAATTGCCATACCAATTACCGGGAATCAGCAATTAGTATTTAGAATCACGCAACGTTTCTACATCAACAGTCATATGTATACATATAACATCTATCTCCTAGAATTATGATCTTCAATTTTGAAATTCTGAAAAAGCTGAATACATCAGCAAAAACTGTAAACGACCGCAACAGCAAAAAGTTGATGATAAAGAATTGTATGTTGGCAAAGCTCAGAAAAAGTTTGAAACTAAAAAACTGATTGAGCAAACTACGAAGGAGTCTCTGAACAAATCACAAGGACTAAACTTGTACATTAAGAATCCTGATGATTCTGTTTCTGATGAAATCTTTAGCGAATACCTTGCTTCTGACTCCAAACTCTTGCGAACAAATTTTCTTCACCATCCTTCGATATTAGATATTCTAAGATATTATCGTATCTTTCATTATAAATATCCTCCATAATTCTGAAGATATTTTCATAACTATTCTTATCTGAAATCATTAACCTCTTCGTGCTATCAGTGTTACATCATATAAAAACTGTTAGTTTCTATATTATGCAAACTTTCGAGCTTAAAATATGAATGTTATTGAAGTAATGTTGGGAACTGATGCATGAGTTAGTATAATATAATGACACCTGATCAACGTGATTATATTACAGTAAGTCATGCTGAGTTTCTAAATGAAACATGATGATTCATAGATTATAACGTCATCATGTGTCATGTTACATAACTCTTTCATTCTGATTAACTTCTGAACATATCAAGAAAATATATTCTTGATAGTTCTATTCTCAGTGATTCTGGTAATTTGACAAATCAAATCGTGCTATTATGTTCTTTCTTGTTTAGAACATTAAGCTCATTCGAAACTTCACACCTATGAATTCTGGACCGTTACTTAAAAAAAGGAAACAAAAGCATGAAGCTCCGAAATATAAAGGAGGTATAAATCGCAGCAAAAAGAGAAAGCATTAACTGTGAATGATGATGATTATAGAAGACGGAAGCGGGGACTTCAAGGTATAAAGGAAAAATATAAAACTCAACGACTCAGAAATTACAAACCGTGGATGTTAATACGAATAGCAATATAAAGACACGGTATAATTAAGAATAGTATCACCCCAAGGCGATAGTAGAAGTAACCAGATTCTTCTGGTGGAAGATTAAAAAGAAGGATGATAGAAATGATAATTAAGAAAATATCAAGGAGTAGAACTGGATGAAGCATTTTCCCAAACTTTTAGAAGTAAGAATTAAGAATGAAAGTATAGGAATGATGAAAATAAGGGAACGGAAGAAGTTCATTTATAGTGAAGATACCAGACAAAGCAATCGATACAGATCATCGCATTTAATTATAGAGATCTTAATTTCCTTACTCGCCGAAGAATCAAATCTTTTAGATTTCGAAGATTTCCTTTAAATCTCTTAAATTCCGGAATTCAAACGTGACCACGTCAAAGGTTAAGACGCACCTTATTTTCTAAATTCAACCATGACTAGTCAAAAATTATGATGAAACTTGTCTTTCTCATTTCACTCTTTTGTGATAGCCTCATTCATTCTCTTTGAGTAATCGAATTGTTTTATCCATATTACTCAATGATGATAAAACTCTATTTATCAACTCAATTTTCATCATGAAAATATTTTTATTGTTAACCATGACCACCTCACTCAAATTTCGGGACGAAATTTCTTTAACGGGTAGGTACTGTGATGACCCGGGAATTTCCGATCAAATTTAAACTTGATCTTTATATGTTTCTGACACGATAAGCAAAGTCTGTCATATTGAGTCTCGGAAAATTTTGAACTGTTTCATATATTTAATTACCCTTTGGCTACTCTTGACGATTCACGAACAATTACTTGTAAATAAATATGTATATGAATATTATATGTATTTAAATAAGTAATCGGAATATAATGTACTATATAATAAAATATATTAAATAAAATATAATTATAGGTATAGTAAGTTGAAAATATATATATATATATATATATATATATATATATATATATATATATATATATATATATATATATATATATATATATACATATATATATATATATATATATATGTATATATATATATATATACATATATATATATATATATATATATATATATATATATATATATATATATATATATATATATATATATATATATATATATATATATATAAATTCTATACTTAGTTGATGATTACATGTAATATATAAAAATGAATATACAATATATGTTATTATATATATGTATATATATATATTATATAATCATTAAATATTACATAATTATAAATCGTACTCTTAATGTATGTAATTACAAGATATCATATTAATATTGTTAATATCACTTTCATTATTACTAAAATAAATATCAGTATTATTATTATTAATAGTATCTTAAAATAAGTTGATATATTTAATTTATTATATTAATCTTATTGTTAAGAACATTAATATCCATATTTTTATAATTAGTAGTAAAAATCATGAATTTAGTTATTAATATGATTATTATTATTATTAGTATTATTATATTATCATAATTATTATTTGTAATATTAGCATGTATAATTATTAATAAGATATTTAATGTTTAATAGATATTTATAAAAAAAAAGTATATGAAGACGGATATATACGCATATATGCAGATACATCCCAATCAGTTAATTTTTTTTTATTTCTTTCTTTCTGCTTCTCTGCTCACTCATGAGGAGCTGTCAAATCCTTTTCACCAATACATTCAACAATTGATATACTCCTTTTATTTGTATCAATCATACACATCAATTATCAATTAACAGCCGCAGTTAGAAGAATTAAACAGAAGGG
This sequence comes from Rutidosis leptorrhynchoides, assembly GCF_046630445.1. Taxonomy (NCBI): domain Eukaryota; kingdom Viridiplantae; phylum Streptophyta; class Magnoliopsida; order Asterales; family Asteraceae; genus Rutidosis; species Rutidosis leptorrhynchoides. The sequence continues at coordinate 145,112,523 of NC_092338.1, forward strand.
AGCAGAAACATTTTTTTTTCTTTTCGCGGTGAGTTTTTAATCAATAGCTCAAATTAAGATGAATTAGTAAAATCTAGAAATACCGAAATATTTCTAATCTATCTGTGGATCTATACATTAAATCACAGATTCTAAATTGAAGAAACAAGCTTGAATTTGAAAAGTCAAACTTATGTTCTTTAGTGGTCAACGAATCAAATTGAAAAATTGGTGATGTTTCTGGTACAATTGAATTTTGATGAGCATTATATACATGATTTGAAAACTTTTTCATGTTGAAATCTTTAACTGAAACGATCTTCAACTCTTGAACAATATTTTTTTTTTTTTTTGTGTTCCAACAGCGACGGCTGCAGCTGTTTTTCTTTCAATTTTTTTTGTGTTGCTTTGTAAATTCAGTGAATTATAATTGTTAATTGTTTCTAATTAATTATAACATTCTAAATAAAATTGATATTTACTTGTGTTGGTTGGTAAACTCGACTGGTAAAATGGAGAAGAAGATGAATGAAAGTCAGAAACGGTATATGTTTATTTTAGGATAGAATTATAATAGAAAACCTCAATCAGAGTGATGGTTAGAGTGTGTATCGGGTGGGCGAGAGGTCGTGGGTTCAAGTCCGGTTCGTGGTGCTTTCTTTTTAAAAGAGTTTCTGAGGTAGTTTTCCATTTTAAAAATTATTATTATTACTATTATTATTATTATTATTATTATTATTATTATTAAATGTTAATATTATTTTTATTATTGTTATTATTGGTATTATAATTAATATTTGATGGTATTAAGTATGACGAATCTTAGATTTATTATTATGAACATTATTATTAATTATTGTTATTATTAGTACCAATACATGAAATGAATATAACTTATGATTACAAATATAGTTACAAAAATGAATATTATTATTATCACTAAAATTAATACTATGAGTATTTTTTTTTTGCATGACTAATATTATTATTATCATCATTGTTATTATTATTAGGATAATTGTTATTACTTATAATATTTGGAAATGTCATTATTATTAATATTATTTTACTAAATAAATATTTCGTATATAAAAATATATTTATAAGTAATATTACATACAAGTATGTATAAATCATATTAACAAATTTTATATGAATATTCATATACAACAAATTTGGTATTTTTAATATAAAACTAATTAAATATATTAATATAACTATCTAAACACGAATCATTTTAAATATGCATACACAAAAATTAAATATATATATAATAAATAACATAAGTTATAATATATAAATTTGTTCAATTTCAAGTATATATATTAATATATATAACTGATATCGGTTCGTGAATCCGAGGACAACCCTGCATTTGTTCAAATGTCGTCATATGTATTTTTACTACAAAATACAGTACTGTTAGTTTCATTATTCCCTTTTTATATATATTTTTAGGACTGAGAATACATGCGCTGCTTTTATAAATGTTTTACGATATAGACACAAGTAATCGAAACTACATTCTATGGTTGAATTATCGAAGTTGAATATGCCCCTTTTTATTAAGTCTGGTAATCTAAGAATTAGGGAACAGACACCCTAATTGACACGAATCCTAAAGATAGATCTATCGGGCCCAACAAGCCCCATCCAAAGTACCGGATGCTTTAGTGCTTCGAAATTTATATCATGTCCGAAGGAGGATCCCGGAATGATGGGGATATTCTTATATGTATATTGTGAATGTTGATTACCAGGTATTCAATCCATATGAATGATATTTTTGTCTCTATGCATGGGACGTATATTTATGAGAACTGGAAATCTTGTGGTCTATTAAAATGATGGAAATGATTATTTATGTTAAACTAATGAACACACCAACCTTTTGGTTGACACTTGAAAGCATGTTTATTCTCAGGTACGAAAGAAATCTTCCGCTGTGCATTTGCTCATTTTAAAGATATTACTTGGAGTGATTCATGACATATTTCAAAAGACGTTGCATTCGAGTCGTCGAGTTCATCAAGATTATTACTAAGTCAATTATAGTTGGATATATTATGAAATGATATGCATGCCATCAATTTTCGATGTAAAGCAAGTTTGTCTTTTAAAAACGAATGCAATATTTGTAAAATGTATCATATAGAGGTCAAGTATCTCGCGATGTAATCAACTATTGTGAGTCGTTTGTAATCGATATGGACTTCGTCCAGATGGATTAGGACGGGTCGTTAGACCGCGAGTGTCATCTCTAAACGAAAGAAGGGGTAGATATCAGATTTATGTCATCAAACAAGAAGAATGAGAAAGCTAGGGGAAAACTACTCACCTTTGAGAAGTTATGTAAAGCAGGGATGACATCCAGGATAAGGCCAATGTTTTGATATTCCACCAGTGTACAGGGAGTTATTCTGATGCATGTGCATAAATAAAGACTCTCCTACGCACTTATCAAACATAGCGCGCTCCACTGAACTCAATGGAGGCTCACGGTTTAGGTCAGGATTAAAACCATATTGCCACCTGCCTATGTTAGAGTAGGAAGAAGGGATAAAGGTGTTGTCCACAAAAAAGCAGTTTTCTTTCCAAGAAGGCGGTATTTTCCACTTAATCTCACGGGTAAATTCCCGATTATCCTTAAATTTATACCAGCCATGGTCAAGCCACTCATAGCTGAAAATATTCTTGAAAAGGTTAACTAGTTGGAGTGAAGTTATGCGCATGACACCACATCTGAAATAGGGAAACCCTGCAAGCGGTGTTTGGTTCAACTTTCCCAATGCCGATATTGAAATGAGTCAGTACCAGCATATAGATATTGGTGGGAGGAGCGCGTATATTACCCCTCTCCATTACAAAATCATAAATTGCAACTTTACCTAGTAGAGGGCGAATGGCGCGGTCGCGAAAGCTGGTAACGATTGGATTCAAGTCTTTGATTGGAGGATACCACGCGATCACATTCTCTATAAACTTCGGGTCCATATCGGACATAATAGACCATACATTTGAAAAATTAGCATCTACACTACTTCTAGCCATTATATAGTATATGTGTGTGGGGTGAAAGAGAATAGATGTAAAGATGAAAATGAGAAAATTGAGGGTATTTATAGGGGAGAAAAATGTAGAAAAAGCAAATAGAACGAATCTGAACCGTACACGTGACAGTCACGAAACCCAATAATAATTGCGTTAGAACTGTCACATCACAATTACATACGAAATGACAATAGTTCTACACCATGCACAATGAATTGCGCATACCATAGAACTGGGGGGACTTAATGATGCGCATAAAATACGCTAACATTTCACGCAAACTTATGACTGCAGCTGCGAACCCAATCATCTTTAAGGGTCAGTGACGCGCAATTTGCGGTGCAGTTCAGCCAATGTCATCGCGCATCAAGTATTGCATTATTGGCGACATGCATGGAATAATTTAAAGGCTGAATAAGGCAAAGGATAGTACAAGATATTCAGGACGGAATCTTCATGATTGTACGAGTAACAGGATGTGGTAGAACATCATGATATGGAGGGGACCACGTGAGTGCACGATTAATGCGACAGAGTAGTACTATTCTGTACCATCCTGTCCCATCCCCTTTTTCTTGTCACGTACGTGGAAAGAAAAGGATAACCACTCTCACCTATAAATACTCACAATGGACCTCATAAAAATACACACAAGATAGAGAGAAAAGCATCGCTAGTTCAGGTGTTCTATCTAGGCAATCATAATAGACTAACTACGATTCTCAGGTAACATTCTTCGAACATTAAATCCCAGCACCGTCCATGAGCCATCAATTCCAGTTAACCTGAACGATGGTGGGTCATGTTTAACCACCCTTTTGAGATCATCATCTCATATGAGGATTATTCACGGTACTCCGAACCGAAGAGGTAAACTCAAGGAACCCTTAAATCCCCCTTTATTGTTAATTTATGCTTGATCAGCAAGTTCAATGACATCGACATGAAAATGAGTCTTGGAGAATTCATCAAGCATATCAAAGATCATCTCAAGCTCCAAATTCGTACAAGACATTTTTAGATTCTTCGCTGTCAAAGAAAACGAAGGTTTTTCAAAGAAATGAATGAATATCCATTACATAAAGGAGATCCAAGAAAAGGGTGGGGTACCTGGAAACCATCCAAGAAGGTTTCTGACAATCAAGTCAGATTCTCTATATGAGTTGGTTACAAGATGGAAAGCCATGTTTGGACCTCTAAAGATTACAAAATAGGATTACATTGTAATTTTCACAATTAACACTAAGGGGGAGATTGTTAGGACCCCAAAGTTAGATAGTGTTATTGTGAAACAAGCTTATTAGATGGTTCATTAGAAAAGGGATGTATAAGGAACCTTTGTAGTCCTAATTAGATAGCCATTGCATTTAACCCAGTTTAGGAAGCTATCAAATTCATTGTAACTGAATCACTCTCTAATACCGAATCTGTTTACTGTTCACCCGAATCTCATTCTTACTCATGTTTCTTCAATTTTTATCTGATTTAACCTATCACATTCTCTAAACCGCTCTAAGTACAATCTTCGTCGTTTGCCTTTTAGGTACTAATTTTCCTCTAATAGGTGAGAAAGCCTTGAAAGCATTTAGCTTTCTAGAGAGAGAAAGTGTTGTAGTGATAGGTGTGTGAAAAGAGAAGTATTTTTGGAATGAAAACAATTGATCTCTATTTATAGGGTTTCTGGATTGGGCTACCCGTGTACAATGGGCATCTCGTGTATACGGCTCGGGTAAGGTAACCCTGTAAAGGTGCCAGCTCGTGTGGCAAGGCGTGTGGCTGGGGGCTTTGTAGTCTGCGTAGTTGTATGGGTAGCCCGTGTGGCAGCATCTTCTAAACAGATTCTCTTGTTCCCAGGACTTCGTAACTTGGTTTTCGAGATCGAAACTTGACTACCACCATTTTCGCTCCAGATTATTTGTTTTAAATACAATTTCTTCGATTCTTCTTCCATCATTTTTCTAATCCCTTAATCTACAAAATAAAGCAAATAGATGCTTAATTCTTTGATAAAGCTTGGATCTTTATAGTTTTAGGGCTTAATATCGGGGGTAAAAACGTGACTTTTTGGCCGATATCAAATATCTCACACTTAGACTTTGCTTGTCTTCACGCAAACCTTTGAACTTTTAAATAATCGGGTGTTCCGTTCACTTTGATCAAGTGGTTTGCCTTTTTAAAACGCAAGAGTGAAAATGGTGTATTATCTTTGTTACTCCTAAATCTATCTTTGCAAGCATGAGGGGACGTTACATGACTGTAGCTATCTCACTCGGGTCACTCACTTCACTAGGTGTATCGGGTTTCCTATGATTCTACGAACTGAATTCACTCAATAGCCTGTCATGTTGCACTCATCGTCATAGATTTGATCAACACTCAAATTTCCATCACAGTGGTGAAAGAACTTTCAGTTATACTTCCTAGTGATTGTTCGTGAAAAAACGCTTTAAAAGGAAGGTTAGTGGATTGTGTGGAAAGAATTTGTGAATTCATAGGTTTATTTGGGATAGATAGGAGTACTTTTTGTATTGTTGTTGAAGCAAGATCGAGTAATACTTGGATTTTTGGGGTTTTTCTTTGCTGAGTATCCCTCTTTGAGCTGCCTTGAATACTTTCTCGGAGCTTTACTTTATAGCTTTAGCTCGTTTCATTAGAATTTTCTCTCTCTCTCTCTCTCTCTATATATATATATATATATATATATATATATATATATATATATATATATATATATATATATATATATATATATATATATATATATATATATATATATATATATATAACAAATAACAAACATCTTGGCTTTATCTTTGAGGTCTTTGATGGCAGGCTTCTTGGATATTGTGTACGGATGCTTGTTTTCACTACTTTTTCTCTTTCCCGATGAATCACGATCTTCTTTATTATGGTGATAGTGGAAATGGAAAAGGTGAAGAATAGAGGTAGGTTATTTAGAACATTTTTGTGAGTTTTTAGGAGAGGGTGCGGAAATGGAAATGAAGGTTGTGCGGTAGGGGCGTGATATCGGCAAAAAAATCATATTTTTACCCCCGATATTAGCCCCATTTATGATAAAATAATTAACTTTATCATCTAAATAAGCATTTATTTGCTTGATTTGGTAGATTATGTCTTTCGAAGGCTATGTTTCAAGAATCACTAAAAACAGATGAAAAACAAGAAAAAACTAGCAAAATCGGCTAAGACGATTCACTGCGTTTAAATTAATTATTTATAAATATTGGAAAGTATTATTTAGTTGCTCCAATATTGTAGGGAAGTTAATTACTAACGCATGGGCGCAAGAATCGCTTAAAACGGACGAGAAACGAACAATTTAGAGCGAAAACGGTGAAATCATGTCTTGGCCCACGGCCTGCCATGATCCATAAGGGCTGCCATACACGACCATGGCATAAGGGCTATCAATGCCCATGGCCTAGGCATGCAGCCTACCAAGGCTCCCCACAGCTTGTCGGTTCAGCTTATTTACGGAAATGCCACCAGCATTTCCTATAAATTGAGGGCTTTTGATTTATCTTCATTCATCAACCATTTCAACTCCAATCACCACCAAACTTTTACACACACTTATACTCTATCTAGAGTCTCTCTCTAATTTCTCTCTCTATTAGAGAGAGGAAAGTATGAGATTTATGTAATAGCTCTGTCTATGATATTAAACCTCGTTATTATTGTCCTTCCACCAGTAAACGTGATTAAAACCTTTTATAAAGTTGACAATTATAAAGGTAATTAATTATATGTGTTTATACATTGGTCAATGTATTAACCCATCGGAAATGCTATAAAGTACATGAGGAATTACCATGGGACCACATCAAGACATTGGTCAAGTGTTTAAGACTCGCGGAAATACTATTACAATAGTTGAGTACAATGTTGATGTACTATAGGACCACTTGAGCATGGTCAAGTTTAGAAGCTATTGAACCACTATAAGTGTAAGTACATTTTGGAACCTCTATCTGAGAAGTACATTTTAGGAAACACTGAGAGTGAAGTACATGGTGGATAACTAAGGGATTTATTAGGTAGACTTAAGTAACGGCTGTTTTAAGTCATAAATGGTAATTCAATGCACTACAATACAAACTTAGTTTATAAACTATAAAGGATGACGGAGAACTATTAGAGGTTCTAATTTGTCTATACACCTTTAGATTTTACCAAACCATTGACAGAAAAGAACTCGAAACATAACCACTCACTTGGGTGATACACTAAGGTGTTAAGAAAGGTCAGATATTATATGTATATGACAATTCTACTTTATTCGTGCGCCCGGGTATGCATTGTATCCTAGATGGGCCACTTATAACCTTCACCGGATAAGTTTCAGGATTTGAGCATAGTCCATCCGATCAGAATCATGATAACCTAGTTCCTCGTTACATGCTAATAGAGAAATCAATTAGTAGGGAATCTAGTGTTTACACTAAGGTATATCGATCCAAAGGGTGTCTCGCAATCATCCTGACACTACGTTATCCTAAATCATGATAAACCACGTCTTCTCTATCTTTAGTTGTTGTATGCTAGCTAGCTTACTTTAGATATATTGCTTTAATATTTATATATAGTTCCAAAACAAATCAAACCAACTAATTCCTTTACACAATTTGATATTTCGGATAAAGTGATGTCTATAATAAACTGGTTTGACTTGGTTGTTGGATTTTCTGAATAGTCACCAATTTATTGGGACCAAAAGGATCATGCCTCTACACACAAGGTGTACCTGGCCACTTAACTTAGATACTAAATTGTGTACAAACCCCCATCTTAATCACCAAATTATCTAAATAATCTCCATTTCAAATTCGACTTCTCAAGGAATGACCCTAGGTCATATTTTTCCTTACTAACCCATAGGAAGGAAGAATAGATTTAGGCCCAGCACATATAAATTAAATAACTAGCACCCTCTTGAGACTCGTTTTGTCAACCTCGTTACACGGCAAACGTAATCGACTTTTTAAGCGATATCAGGTAGTTTAATCACGACAATCTTAGGTATCTAAACTAATAATTCATTTCACTGATGTGATTCCGAAATGTAGATTAAGAGAAATTTTTGATTCAGAAATGCTAACATTGGCACACTCAACGGAAGTATAGAAAAGAACTAAAAATGCGTGCTTATTTGGTCCTCATTTGGTGCCTCGCAACAATGGGTCGAATGTGCTAAGTCATGCAATGCTCTTTTAGAGAATTGCTTCATTTTCTGAAGATTTTTTACTTTGTTAACTCTTTTGTTTATATTTAGAAAAAAATTGACTATTTAGAAAGTATTAACCCTAAGTGTCTTTTAGTTCAAAAAGTTTTAAATTTTTTTTAAAATTTTAGCTTTTTACGGAACTTGAGGTTTTAATCTATTTGTACAATACTGTTATCCCACACTTAAAATAACATTATAGCCAATGTTTCAAATTTGATAGATACTACGATCTATATAAGATATATAAGACTCATCACGAATAATATGGGCAATTAAGTATGGAATAGTGTAGAGAGGGGGATCCTCGGTCACAGGGGACCTACGAGCAGCAGTGTATGATGACTCACCGACCTCAAAAGAAGGACTACCCTCAAAAAGTTTCCAACTAGCGATGGTCTCACTAGTCCATCTCTACCTACACGCATCCGATAGGCGGCTGGCACAGGCATGTAATGGGGGGAAAGTAGCGCTCATGGTAACGTATCGGGTCATCCACTTTAGGTAGCCGGACAATTATCCGAGACGTTTGCCTCATCAATCGCCCAGATGGGGTAACGAGGCTTGGGTAGCGTGCAACCAGTTTCTTAATCAAGTACTTTCCCCCATCGAAACAAATCTAACTTAGGAATGATATCGTAAACTTCTAACAAACTTCCGATGAATCAATCTACACTGCATGGGAGAGATTCAAACATTTGCTTCGAAAATGCCCGAACCACCATCTTGAGAGCTCTGTTCAGATTTTAACCTTCTACAAAGTTTTGAATCAGAACAACAAGTCTAATCTTGATGTTGTTTCTCAAGGGAACTTCACGAACTTCACTGCTGACAAGGCCTGGAGATTGATCGAGGAGATGACTAAGAACCATCACGATTGGAACACGGAAGAACACATTTCATTAGCAACACCGATTTTCGCCTCCGATTCTATCGAAAATAAAACCATCAAATTTCTCTTGGACCAAATAGAAACCCTCACCAAAAAAGTCGGAGAGCTGAAGAAGCTCCCCCAACAGGTATCTCAGGAGCAATCATGCCAGAATTGTACTACCCCACATCCTACCAAGGTATACAAGGATAAATGTGAGGACTATGTTGTATACTCTAATAATTTCCTAGCTCATCCGCACAACCAACCTATCAAACCCATTACCCCACCAGAGAAAAGTCTAGACAGTGTCCTACTGTGAATCATCAATATGATTACAGCAAGACAAGATGCGGCTGACCTAGTCATGACTTACCATTTGAGGAGTCTTGAAAACTAAATAAGTTAGCTAAATCAACGTCTCGATTCTCTAGGTGGTGTTCCTAATAGTGACTCAAAGGTAGAACATAGCCAACCTTCAGTTCCTCCTTGGGAGAAGAAACAAACTAATGTCCCTTCGACACTAGTTATTGAGTCATCACCTAAACCCAATGGAAAAACACCCATTCCATTCTCGGACTGTCTCAAGCAAAGACACAAAAAGATGAAATCTTTCAAGCTTGACGGTAAATTTTGGACATTGTGTCTAAAAATCCTCATGGTAAGAAGTATTTTAGAAAAATCCTATCAACCAAGCATAAGGTACCCGAAGTACCCAATGTCCCAATTAACGCGGTTAGATACCCTTCCTGAAAAATTAAGGGACACTAGACGATTTACCCTTCCTTGTTCTATCTACCAATTTGGTACTATCCAATTTCTTGATGACCTTGGTGCCAACATCAATCTCATGCCCTACTCACTGTTTAAAAAACTCAAAATTAGAAATCTTAACCCTATCAAATTGAGCATCCAGCTAGCTAACCAATCAATTAGATATCCTAAAGGAATAGCTGAGAGTGTCATAGTTAAGGTTGACAAATTCTTTTTATCGACTGGCTTTGTGGTTGTGTATTTTAAAGAAGACGTAAAAAAACCCTATCATCTTAGGAAGGCCTTTCATGAATATAGGAAAAGCGATCGTTGACGTCTACTCTTGGACTATCACCTTACGAGCCCGTGAAGAATAGGTCACTTTCACGATCGACGAGTCTGTATGTCCTTCAGATAAGAATGTCAAAGTAAATACCATCTCCACTAGAAAAGTCATCTTTCCTGAACCATATTTCGAGAATGATAAGAGAAAGATAGCAGTAGAAGACAAGAAGGATGACCACTCAAAACCTATCCAAACTTCTAAATTTTCATTTCCACCTTATTTTGAGATTTTAATGATTGTAGAAGACTTCGTTCTAGAAGAATTATCTGAACCATTTATACTTGAAACTCCCAACCAGAGTGACGATGAGGTGGATGAGGAAATAGAAATAGAGAGCCCGAATGAGAAGAAAGAAGTGGAGGATTCTAGCATCGAAGTAGTTGTTAATATTGCTACCATATTGGAGACGTCAATGGACACCGTCCCACCTACATTCCTAGAGTACCACATTATGACTAACCAGAAGTCACTTAGAAGAAATACGAGTTTTGCGTCAAGGCTACCTTATAAACCATCACTCCACTACATACTGACATGCACTTCATGGAGTGGTGAGCACCTCTTTGACTAACCCACAGTAATCAAGGAGGTAGAAGCAGTTGATAGCTTTGTTATACCTCAAGATAAACAAAACATTCACTTCGACCAACCTTCTCCTCTCATTGGACATACCTTATTCTATGTCTGATTCAAACTCTTCGGTATGTTCCAAATTTACCCTTTGTATCTACTGATGGATGTAAGGGAGATGCCTGAATTTTATGAGAAATAAGTTCAGAGTCAGACTCGTGACTCGAACAAAAACAAGCGCTTCTCGGTAGGCAACCCATGTGTTTTTATAGCTTTCGTAGTACATAGATTAGAATAATTAGGTTAATTAAATAAGTGAAAAAGGAAACTTAAAATGAGATTTTCAAATTTTCTTACTTGTCTTGAACTTAATTGCATTATTTATTACATCAAAAGTCTCAAAAGTTTTAACATCCTTTATCACTTAAAACATAGAAACCTACTAGATGCCATTTAGGTACCTAAGTCATCATATACACTCATTCACATATTTTGAGCATTTGAGGAACTTACATATATGCATTATGCTCGAACTTGTTGAAAAATTTGTGTTTGGGATACCTTTATACTAGGCTGCCTGGTTTAACTGCTTATCTTCTTATACTAGTGTTTCCATGAATGTTGTTTAAAAGAGAAATAAAAGACACTCAATGCTTTAAGTTTGGAATTAAGCTTTTAAGTCATACATTGATTTGTTATATTCTCAAACCCCTAATTTTTCCCTCATGTTTTTATATAACTTTTTCATCAAAACGCAAATCAATGAGTCTGTGGCCTAAAGCTTAATCACATATCTAGGATTGATCTTTTCCATTTGTACAAGTAATAGACAGTTATCAATGCCTATGGATGGAGACTCCTTTAATAATGATGAGAAGACAAGGAAACTCGTTGATCATTTCATTGCAAGGTATTGGTGGATGATGTATGGATGTTAAGTACACCTAATGAGCTCGAGTACACTTCAAGAAGACCAATTCAGATCCATCAAATGGTTCTGACTCAGCCTACCTTCAGATCCTTAGCTCACAGCCACACCCAAGGGGAGTACCTCGTTTCTTTCCCTTCGTTTTCTTATATTGCTTCGTTATATACATAAACTGTACCCTATCCTAAGCTTATCACTAAGTGTGGGATTCCAACCCAATATTGAGTTTAAAAATATTTTCTGACATGTTCAAACTCTAAGTGTGGGATTTTAACTCCCTAAATCTAAGAAAAACATTAGGGACAATTGTTCCTCTATGTGTGGGATAGCGGTGTAGTACACCATAATTAGCTATGGTATGCTCGAAAAATGTTCTTAATTTAGAAAAAAATTCACTTAGCTTTTCGAGTATACCTACTATCTAGATTCTCTATCCTTAACGTAGAGTTTTCAAAAAAGTTGACTAACGGATGCTTTTTCGAAAAAGTACTTTCGAAAATCAAGCATGTTTGTTCTAAAATTAAGGCAAATGAGGACAGAAATCTTCTTAGCGATGAACCGATTCTCTAAAAGAGCATTACTTGACTAGGCATTTTCAACCCAATATAATTGTTGTGAGGCACCTTAAAATGGCCCAATAAGCATTCATTTTTAATGCTTCACTATCTTTTCCGGTTAGAGGGCCGATGTTAGCATTTAAAGTTAGAACTTGACCATAACATACATTTCGAGACCAATGGTTAGTAAGCGCCATACGTGGTCTAGCTGTGATACTCCTTCCGAAATCATTCTGAATATAGAAGAAAAAAACCTCCATTTTCGTTTCCATTCCAACCATTTAAACCGATCAACTCACCCTAAAGAGTTGATGAATCAGAAAATACTCACCGAAATTCACTATCAAATACGTTACCCTTTCACCACCTTTCCTCTCTCATTCCGAAACCTAGCAATTCAAAGAGATAGATCAACTAAGTTTACTTCAAACACATGTCAAAAATTCCGTAAAACCATATTGTTTTTGATAGGTCATCTATAAAACCTATTTTCGGTGAAAAATACCTCTAGCTCTGTGCACAAGAAGAAATAGACAAAGTTATGAAGATGGGATAAGCAAAAAAAGAAGCAAAGTCTCCAATAAAAAGAAGAGAAAAAACTTCAAATAAAGGCATAAATCCCCGAAGAAAATGAAGATTGTGACCCAGGAGGACTGCAGAAAAGAAGCTAAGAAAATCCTTGACAAAATGTCATCACTAAAATAAGCGCCCTCTAAAAGGACTCTTCAACAAAAATAGAGTATCATCTTTTCTAGAAAAAGGATATCCTCAAGAACCAAAATCTATCGAATCTCTCAAAATTTTAAAGTTTCAAAAATCACCCATTTTGCTATGTCAAAACCTTCACTTTTCTCTTCAAACCAACCTTTAAACCATTCTTCCTCAAAAGAATGATTAGGGAGAAGATTAATGTCATCCTTATGTAACCAGTGGAGATTTTATTCTTGTTCAAGCGTATGGCAATACTTGCAGCATGACTGGCTATGAGTTAATTCATTTCATAGATTGATAGGGAACCTCGAACACTTGAGTGATTCAAATGACCCGTGTAAGGAAGCCAAAGTCATGTAATCTCCCCTCATGACTGCAGAGATAGTTTCTACCCTTTTAGAAGATGACTTATTTAATGTTGCTCTTATTATAAAGCGCAATACACTTGACATATAGAACTGAAACCTCATAAGCATCCTTGAACTCAATATAAATGAGAAGTTTGCTTGAAGACAAGCAAAGTCTAAGTGTGGGATATTTAATATCGGCTAAATAGTCACATTTTTACCCCCGATATTAGCCTCATTTATGATAATGTAATTGACTTTATCATCTAAATAAGCATTTATTTTCCTCATTTGGTAGATTATGTAATTACGAAGGCTATGTTTCAAGAATCAATAGAAATAGATGAAAAAAGGAAAAACGAGCAAAATTGGCTAAGACGATTCACTCGCGTTTAAACTAAATATTTTATGAATTTTGGAAAATATTATTTAATTGCTCCTATATTATTGGGAACTTAATCATGAACGCGTGGGAGCAAGAATCGCTTAAAACGGACGAGAAACGAAGAAGTTAGAGCAAAAACGGTGAAATCAAGCCTTAGCCCACGGCCTACCGTGATCCATACGGGCTGCCAGACACGGCCATTGCGTAAGGGCTGCCAATGCCCACGGCCTTGGGCCAAGGCCTGCCAAGGCTCCCTACAGCTTGCCTGTTCAGCTTATTTACGAAAATGCCATCAGTATTTCCTATAAATTGAGGGTTTAAGATTCAACTTCATTCATCAACCATTTCAACTCCAATAACCACCAAAAGTTTACACATACTTATACTCTCTCTAGATTCTCTCACTCCTTTCTCTCTCTACTTTCTCTCTCTATATTAGAGAGAGAAAAGTATGAGATTTATGTAATAGTTCGGTGTAAAAGCTAGTTTAGTAATGTAACGCTCTCGATAATATGAAGAAATACAACTATTATTCCGCTCACATTATTATTCAGTAATACCTATCCTTTCTTTTATTAATTTGCCATAATATTCTTGTTTGATATTTGTGATTTATTAATGATAGAAATGTTTATTGCTATGATTAGTGATTAATTACTTGATTGTTTGCCATGATTTGATAATGTTAGTTAGGAATGATTATCGTTTCGTACTCGCTTTCTATCTATGATACAAAACCTCGTTATTATCGTCCTTTCACCAGAAACGTGATTAAAACCTTTAATAAAGTCAATAATTATAAAGGTAATTAATTATATGTATTTATTCATTGGTCAAGGTATGAACCCATCGGAAATTCCATAAAGTACATGGGGAATTACCATGTGACCAAATCAAGACATTGGTCAAGAGTATAAGACTCGCGAAAATACTGTTACAACAGTTGAGTACAATGTTGATGTACTATATGACCACTTGAGCATGGTCAAGGTTAGAAGCTATAGAACCACTATAAGTGTAAGTACATTATGGAACCTCTATCCGAGAAGTACATTCTAGGAAACACTGAGAGTGAAGTACATGGTGGATAACTAAGGGATTTATTGGGTAGATTTAAGTAAGGGCTGGTTTAAATCATAAATGATAATTCAATGCACTACAATACAAACTAAGTTTATAAACCTTAAAGGATGACATAGAACCATCAGAGGTTCTAATTTGTCTATACACCTTTAGATTTTACCAAAAATATTGATAGAAAGGAACTCGAAACATAACCACTCACTTGGGTGATACACTGAGGTGTTAAGAAAGGTTGGATATTATATGTATATGACTATGCTCCTTTACTCGTGTGCCCGGGTATGCATTCTATCCAAGATGGGCCGCTTATATCCTTTACCAGATAAGTGTTGGGAGTTGAACATATTTCATTCGATCAGAATCACGATAACCTAGTTCCTCATGACATGCTATTCGAGAAATCAATTAGTAGAAAATCTAGTGTTTACACCAAGGTATATCTATCTAAGGGTGTCTCACAATCATCCCGACACTACGTTATCTTAAATCATGGTGAACCACGTCTTCTTTGTCTTTAGCTGTTACATGTTAGCTAGCTTACTTTAGATATATTGCTTTAATATTTTAATATAGTTACAAAACAAATTTACCCAACTATTGCCTTTAAACAATTTGATATTCCGAATAAAGTGGTTTCTAGAATAAACCGGTTGGACTTGGTTGTTGGATTTTCTGAACAGTTGCCAATTTATTGGGACCAAAAGGATCTTGCCTCTCTACACAAGGTGTAGCTGGAAACTTGACTTGGATACTAAATTGTGTACAAACCACCATTTAATTACTAAATTATCTGAATCATCTCAGTTTCAAATTCGACCGCTCAAGGAACGACCTTAGGTCATATTTTCCCTTGCTAACCTATAAGAAGTAAGAATATATTTAGTCCCAACAAACATCAATTAAGTAACTAGCACCCTCTTGAGACTCGTTCAGTCAATCTCGTTACACTACAAACGTAATCGAATTTTTAAGCAATATCTGGGCATTTAATCACGAAAATCTTATGTTTCTAAACTAATAATTCCTTTCACTGATGCAATTCTGAAATGTCGATAAAGAGCAAGTTCTGATTCAGAAATGCTAACATCGGCACATTCAACGAAAGTATAGCGATGCACTAAAAATGTGTGCTTATTTGGTCTTCATTTGGTGCCTCGCAACAATTATAATGGGTCGAATGTGCTAAGTCATACAATGCTCTTTTAGAGAATCGGTTCATATTCTGAAGATTGTTTACTTTGTTTACTCTTTTGTTTATATTTACCAAAAATTTGACTATTTAGAAAGTATTAACCCTAAGTGTCTTTTTAGTTAAAAAAGTTTTAAAATTTTTGAAAATTTAGCTTTTTACGTAATTGAGGTTTTACAAGAATCTATTTGTACAATATTATTATCCCACACTTAAAATAACATTATACCCAATGTTTCAAATCCGATAGATATACGATCTATATAAGATATATAAGACTCATCACGAGTAATACGGGCAATTAAGAGTGAAATAGTGTAGAGAGGGGGATCCTCGGTCACAGGGTACCTATGACCAGCTATGTAGGATGACTCACCGACCTTAAAAGAAGGACTACCCTCGACAAGTTTCCTTCTAGCGATGGTCTCACAAATCCATCCCCACCTACGGGCATCCGATAGGCGGCGGGCACAGGCATGTGATGGGGGAAAGTAGGGATCATGATCACGTATCACGTCATCTGCTCGAGGTAGCCGGACAATCATCCGAGAGGTTTGCCTCATCAATTGCCTAGTTGGGGTAACGAGGCATGGGTAGCGTGGTTCCAATAGGTTGGATGGTTTGTGGAACGGGAGCAATGGGTGAAACCGGGAGGGGTTCATTAAGATGGTCCTCGACTTGCTCCTCTTCAGAATCTTTGGGTTCTTCTTTCATAGGTTCCTCCATGGGTTCTTCATCATTGGATACAATAGGGAGAAAGTTTCCTGTGTTGCTTGATGGAACACTATTAATGGGTCTCAGATACATCAGAGTTGTCATTGTTCGTCGAAGACATCTTACAAAATTTTACATTCATACGTTAGTTTAAACTCCAAAGCAAGAATAAGCATAAGAAAATTAAAAGCACATTGTGATGACCCGGAAATTTCTTACCAAATTTAAACTTAATCTTTGTATGATTAACATTTTCGACACGATAAGCAAAGTCTGTAAACTGAATCTCAAAATTTTTGAACTACTTTTATATATTTAAATACCCTTCGGTTGTTTTCGACGATTCACGAACAATTATATGTAAATAGATACATATATACTATAACTTGAAAAAGTAACAATGTATTAATTGTTTGATATCGTACATTAAACTTATTGGTTTAAATATCTATTTGAATATATATGATAAGTTGAAATATTTATTATTAAAATTAATTATAAATAACTTCCAATGTGTATTTAAAAACTGATTTATGTATAAAGATATATACTTATATATAATTTCAAGTTATTTAGTAAACGATAGTAACATTCGTTTATTGATTTGATTGATATTTAGATAAGTTAACTAAAGCGTTTAAGATGAACCAGTAAAATACTAATTTGCTACAGTATTTTCAAATTGCTACAGTACCCAAAATGCTACAGTATTTTCGAAAATCACTATTTGCTACAGTGAATTGCTACAGTAAAATAGCGATGCGATGATTTATAGAAGTAAATGACCAAAACACTCAAATGTATAAGTTATACCTCGAGTGGTATAGTTTATGGATGATTTAAGACTATATTTTGACAAAGGTACGATTCACGAAACGTAAAGTGCTAGTTTTCTAAGAGTACGAAAATGCGTTTGAGAAACCGGAACTGGGACATAAGTCGAGTAACGACGTATGACTTTTTGGGACACAAATTACAAATCAACTATGCACATGAATTTAATATAATATATAATTAATTATATAAATTATATATATTATATTAATATTTAAATATGTCGACAAGCAAGAAAACAAAAGGATTGTGTGCTGGACAGCCGGCCCATGCGATCGCATGGGATATAGCCTTCCCAGCCATGCGATCGCATGGACACCAGGGACAGGCCACAACTATAAATACCCGATCATTTCTATTTCTGATCTTATTTTAATTACTCCGTAGATATTTATTTATTTTATTTAATAATAATAATAATATTATTATTATTATTATTATTATTATTATTATTATTATTATTATTATTATTATTATTATTAAGATTAATATTATTATTAATCTAATTATTATTAGTAATATTATTAGTATTATACATAAAATACTACGACGAGGTTATAAGCATGTCACTTTTAAAATAAATTTACAAGCAAGCTAGAGCTAAGGAAATTATGGGTTATTGCCAAGGAGGTTATGGGTAATGTTCGGGGGGTATATTTATGAATCAAACCTAGTGTTTATCATCTCCGTTACGTCTACGTACTTTTCTACAATATTGAATCTCAATACTGATACGTTGAGATCTACGATTATTTGGTAATCCGAGTTTCGATCACATTTTGGTGAACGACTTTATATGCTGCTAAGGTGAGTTTCATATGATCCCTTTTACCCTTTACATTTGTGGGCTGAGAATACATGCAAATGCTTTATTAACTGATTTACAATATTTATATGCGTGAGTTTCATTTGCTCCCTTTTTAATTGCTTTTGCAATATACATTTTTGGGCTGAGAATACATGCAATTTATTTTAGACGCAATGGATACAAGTACATACTTAATTCTACACTGAGTTTAAACCGATAATCCCTTAGCTTTGGTAACTAGTAACTGCCAGTACATAGGATGTGGACTGGTGGGCGCGAATAATAGTATATGGATCCATAGGGCTTGACATCCCCGTCCGAGCTAGAGCGCTAGCCTTTTAACGGACGTGTATTATTTGAGTTTAGGACACGTTGGTTTGCGTGTATTAAAACAAATGGGGTATTTATCATTATAACGTTAAAGTTTAGTTACCAGGTTGCTCTGTTATGTAGAATCTATTGATAAACGTTTCTGGATGAAACAACTGAAATCTTGTGATCCATTTTTATATAATCTATTGATAAACGTTTCTGGATGAAACAATTGAAATCTTGTGATCCATTTTTATATAATCTATTGATAAACGTTTCTGAATGAAACAACTAAAATCTTGTGATTCACCTTTACATACAGATTATACGAAATAATAAAACTATGAACTCACCAACCTTTGTGTTGACACTTGTTAGCATGTTTATTCTCAGGTTTACTAGAAGTCTTCCGCTGTTGCTTATATGTTAGACAAGCTATGTGCATGGAGTCTTACATGACATACTTTTCAAGGAAATGTTGCATTCACCAAATCATCACCATGTATCTTATTTTGACTGCATTGTCAACGGAAGTACTATTGTAAACTATTATTTACGGTGATTGTCTATATGTAGAAATCATCAGATGTCGAAAACCTTTAATTTAAATATTCATTTATGGTGTACCTTTTCAAAAGAATGCAATGTTTATAAAACGTATCATATAGAGTTCAAATACCTCGCAATGAAATCAATGAATGACGTATTGTTCATATGGATTTGGAGCGATCGTCACACACATAATAACGGATAGTTTACTAAGTTATAGTCCAAACTCATCAATGCATCCTAACGATTCCTGTTAGACACACTAATACAATCATGGTTCCTTATAACGTGAGCTCTGATACCAATCTGTGACGCCCTCACCTCGGCATCTGAGGCAAGACGTGACTTCATGAGTCCCGGTTATAGTTAACGATGTCTAAGCATGATGTTTTATAGTTTTCATCAATAAAGCATGGTTCATGGTTACAAGTAAAAAATCTAAGTTTACATGATAGTACACTAAGTTTTAATTAAAATGGAAATCCATGTATTCATGCTTCGGTAGTTTAAGTCTCGTGACTTCCAAGATGCGATTAATCTTGACCGTAACTGGAAATGCGAAAGTGAATACCTTAGTGAGCTGAGAAATATATGTTAAAAGATGTTAATATAAATTTGGTGAGTTCATAGGTTTCTAATAATAGTAGTAAATGGACAATAAGATTTGCAAATACTAATCATTTGTAAAAATGTCCATATGTCATGAGCACTTGGTGTCTAAGCTTAACGCAATCAGTCTTACCTCGTGTATGTAACACACTTAAACCAAAGTGTCGTATTACGCAGTATTATAAGCCCGTTGACATGTTAAAAAGAATAACTCCGGAGAGGATGTCAACCCAAATAGATTTATTTATAAGATTCATGCTTACAACTAATAATTAACCGATATTGAGCTAAGAGATTTGCGGTTTTCAACTCATGCACATATGTAAGTAATATACTTGTGTCCATAATGTAAAACGTAATCGACTTTTTAAGACTCGTTCTGTCAACCTCGTTACACGGCAAACGTAATCGACTTTTTAAGCGATATCAGGTAGTTTAATCACGACAATCTTAGGTATCTAAACTAATAATTCATTTCACTGATGTGATTCCGAAATGTAGATTAAGAGAAATTTTTGATTCAGAAATGCTAACATTGGCACACTCAACGGAAGTATAGCAAAGAACTAAAAATGCGTGCTTATTTGGTCCTCATTTGGTGCCTCGCAACAATGGGTCGAATGTGCTAAGTCATGCAATGCTCTTTTAGAGAATTGCTTCATTTTCTGAAGATTTTTTACTTTGTTAACTCTTTTGTTTATATTTAGAAAAAAATTGACTATTTAGAAAGTATTAACCCTAAGTGTCTTTTAGTTCAAAAAGTTTTAAATTTTTTTTAAAATTTTAGCTTTTTACGGAACTTGAGGTTTTAATCTATTTGTACAATACTGTTATCCCACACTTAAAATAACATTATAGCCAATGTTTCAAATTTGATAGATACTACGATCTATATAAGATATATAAGACTCATCACGAATAATATGGGCAATTAAGTATGGAATAGTGTAGAGAGGGGGATCCTCGGTCACAGGGGACCTACGAGCAGCAGTGTATGATGACTCACCGACCTCAAAAGAAGGACTACCCTCAAAAAGTTTCCAACTAGCGATGGTCTCACTAGTCCATCTCTACCTACACGCATCCGATAGGCGGCTGGCACAGGCATGTAATGGGGGGAAAGTAGCGCTCATGGTAACGTATCGGGTCATCCACTTTAGGTAGCCGGACAATTATCCGAGACGTTTGCCTCATCAATCGCCCAGATGGGGTAACGAGGCTTGGGTAGCGTGCAACTAGTTTCTTAATCAAGTACTTTCCCCCATCGAAACAAATCTAACTTAGGAATGATATCGTAAACTTCTAACAAACTTCCGATGAATCAATCTACACTGCATGGGAGAGATTCAAACATTTGCTTCGAAAATGCCCGAACCACCATCTTGAGAGCTCTGTTCAGATTTTAACCTTCTACAAAGTTTTGAATCAGAACAACAAGTCTAATCTTGATGTTGTTTCTCAAGGGAACTTCACGAACTTCACTGCTGACAAGGCCTGGAGATTGATCGAGGGGATGACTAAGAACCATCACGATTGGAACACGGAAGAACACATTTCATTAGCAACACCGATTTTCGCCTCCGATTCTATCGAAAATAAAACCATCAAATTTCTCTTGGACCAAATAGAAACCCTCACCAAAAAAGTCGGAGAGCTGAAGAAGCTCCCCCAACAGGTATCTCAGGAGCAATCATGCCAGAATTGTACTACCCCACATCCTACCAAGGTATACAAGGATAAATGTGAGGACTATGTTGTATACTCTAATAATTTCCTAGCTCATCCGCACAACCAACCTATCAAACCCATTACCCCACCAGAGAAAAGTCTAGACAGTGTCCTACTGTGAATCATCAATATGATTACAGCAAGACAAGATGCGGCTGACCTAGTCATGACTTACCATTTGAGGAGTCTTGAAAACTAAATATGTTAGCTAAATCAACGTCTCGATTCTCTAGGTGGTGTTCCTAATAGTGACTCAAAGGTAGAACATAGCCAACCTTCAGTTCCTCCTTGGGAGAAGAAACAAACTAATGTCCCTTCGACACTAGTTATTGAGTCATCACCTAAACCCAATGGAAAAACACCCATTCCATTCTCGGACCGTCTCAAGCAAAGACACAAAAAGATGAAATCTTTCAAGCTTGACGGTAAATTTTGGACATTGTGTCTAAAAATCCTCATGGTAAGAAGTATTTTAGAAAAATCCTATCAACCAAGCATAAGGTACCCGAAGTACCCAATGTCCCAATTAACGCGGTTAGATACCCTTCCTGAAAAATTAAGGGACACTAGACGATTTACCCTTCCTTGTTCTATCTACCAATTTGGTACTATCCAATTTCTTGATGACCTTGGTGCCAACATCAATCTCATGCCCTACTCACTGTTTAAAAAACTCAAAATTAGAAATCTTAACCCTATCAAATTGAGCATCCAGCTAGCTAACCAATCAATTAGATATCCTAAGGGAATAGCTGAGAGTGTCATAGTTAAGGTTGACAAATTATTTTTCTCGACTGGCTTTGTGGTTGTGTATTTTAAAGAAGACGTAAAAAAAACCCTATCATCTTAGGAAGGCCTTTCATGAATATTGGAAAAGCGATCGTTGACGTCTACTCTTGGACTATCACCTTACGAGCCCGTGAAGAATAGGTCACTTTCATGATCGACGAGTCTGTATGTCCTTCAGATAAGAACGTCAAAGTAAATACCATCTCCACTAGAAAAGTCATCTTTCCTGAACCATATTTCGAAAATGATAAGAGAAAGATAGCAGTAGAAGACAAGAAGGATGACCACTCAAAACCTATCCAAACTTCTAAATTTTCATTTCCACCTTATTTTGAGATTTTAATGATTGTAGAAGACTTCGTTCTAGAAGAATTATCTGAACCATTTATACTTGAAACTCCCAACCAGAGTGACGATGAGGTGGATGAGGAAATAGAAATAGAGAGCCCGAATGAGAAGAAAGAAGTGGAGGATTCTAGCATCGAAGTAGTTGTTAATATTGCTACCATATTGGAGACGTCAATGGACACCGTCCCACCTCCATTCCTAGAGTACCACATTATGACCAACCAGAAGTCACTTAGAAGAAATACGAGTTTTGCGTCAAGGCTACCTTATAAACCATCACTCCACTACATACTGACATGCACTTCATGGAGTGGTGAGCACCTCTTTGACTAACCCACAGTAATCAAGGAGGTAGAAGCAGTTGATAGCTTTGTTATACCTCAAGATAAACAAAACATTCACTTCGACCAACCTTCTCCTCTCATTGGACATACCTTATTCTATGTCTGATTCAAACTCTTTGGTATGTTCCAAATTTACCCCTTGTATCTACTGATGGATGTAAGGGAGACGCCTGAATTTTATGAGAAATAAGTTCAGAGTCAGGCTCGTGACTCGAACAAAAACAAGCGCTTCTCGGTAGGCAACCCATGTGTTTTTATAGCTTTCGTAGTACATAGATTAGAATAATTAGGTTAATTAAATAAGTGAAAAAGGAAACTTAAAATGAGATTTTCAAATTTTCTTACTTGTCTTGAACTTAATTGCATTATTTATTACATCAAAAGTCTCAAAAGTTTTAACATCCTTTATCACTTAAAACATAGAAACCTACTAGATGCCATTTAGGTACCTAAGTCATCATATACACTCATTCACATATTTTGAGCATTTGAGGAACTTACATATATGTATTATGCTCGAACTTGTTGAAAAATTTGTGTTTGGGATACCTTTATACTAGGCTGCCTGGTTTAACTGCTTATCTTCTTATACTAGTGTTTCCATGAATGTTGTTTAAAAGAGAAATAAAAGACACTCAATGCTTTAAGTTTGGAATTAAGCTTTTAAGTCATACATTGATTTGTTATATTCTCAAACCCCTAATTTTTCCCTCATGTTTTTATATAACTTTTTCATCAAAACGCAAATCAATGAGTCTGTGGCCTAAAGCTTAATCACATATCTAGGATTGATCTTTTCCATTTGTACAAGTAATAGACAGTTATCAATGCCTATGGATGGAGACTCCTTTAATAATGATGAGAAGACAAGGAAACTCGTTGATCATTTCATTGCAAGGTATTGGTGGATGATGTATGGATGTTAAGTACACCTAATGAGCTCGAGTACACTTCAAGAAGACCAATTCAGATCCATCAAATGGTTCTGACTCAGCCTACCTTCAGATCCTTAGCTCACAGCCACACCCAAGGGGAGTACCTCGTTTCTTTCCCTTCGTTTTCTTATATTGCTTCGTTATATACATAAACTGTACCCTATCCTAAGCTTATCACTAAGTGTGGGATTCCAACCCAATATTGAGTTTAAAAATATTTTCTGACATGTTCAAACTCTAAGTGTGGGATTTTAACTCCCTAAATCTAAGAAAAACATTAGGGACAATTGTTCCTCTATGTGTGGGATAGCGGTGTAGTACACCATAATTAGCTATGGTATGCTCGAAAAATGTTCTTAATTTAGAAAAAAATTCACTTAGCTTTTCGAGTATACCTACTATCTAGATTCTCTATCCTTAACGTAGAGTTTTCAAAAAAGTTGACTAACGGATGCTTTTTCGAAAAAGTACTTTCGAAAATCAAGCATGTTTGTTCTGAAATTAAGGCAAATGAGGACAGAAATCTTCTTAGCGATGAACCGATTCTCTAAAAGAGCATTACTTGACTAGGCATTTTCAACCCAATATAATTGTTGTGAGGCACCTTAAAATGGCCCAATAAGCATTCATTTTTAATGCTTCACTATCTTTTCCGGTTAGAGGGCCGATGTTAGCATTTAAAGTTAGAACTTGACCATAACATACATTTCGAGACCAATGGTTAGTAAGCGCCATACGTGGTCTAGCTGTGATACTCCTTCCGAAATCATTCTGAATATAAAAGAAAAAAACCTCCATTTTCGTTTCCAATCCAACCATTTAAACCGATCAACTCACCCTAAAGAGTTGATGAATCAGAAAATACTCACCGCAATTCACTATCAAATACGTTACCCTTTCACCACCTTTCCTCTCTCATTCCGAAACCTAGCAATTCAAAGAGATAGATCAACTAAGTTTACTTCAAACACATGTCAAAAATTCCGTAAAACCATATTGTTTTTGATAGGTCATCTATAAAACCTATTTTCGGTGAAAAATACCTCTAGCTCTGTGCACAAGAAGAAATAGACAAAGTTATGAAGATGGGATAAGCAAAAAAAGAAGCAAAGTCTCCAATAAAAAGAAGAGAAAAATCTTCAAATAAAGGCATAAATCCCCGAAGAAAATGAAGATTGTGACCCAGGAGGACTGCAGAAAAGAAGCTAAGAAAATCCTTGACAAAATGTCATCACTAAAATAAGCGCCCTCTAAAAGGACTCTTCAACAAAAATAGAGTATCATCTTTTCTAGAAAAAGGATATCCTCAAGAACCAAAATCTATCGAATCTCTCAAAATTTTAAAGTTTCAAAAATCACCCATTTTGCTATGTCAAAACCTTCACTTTTCTCTGCAAACCAACCTTTAAACCATTCTTCCTCAAAAGAATGATTAGGGAGAAGATTAATGTCATCCTTATGTAACCAGTGGAGATTTTATTCTTGTTCAAGCGTATGGCAATACTTGCAGCATGACTGGCTATGAGTTAATTCATTTCATAGATTGATAGGGAACCTCGAACACTTGAGTGATTCAAATGACCCGTGTAAGGAAGCCAAAGTCATGTAATCTCCCCTCATGACTGCAGAGATAGTTTCTACCCTTTTAGAAGATGACTTATTTGATGTTGCTCTTATTATAAAGCGCAATACACTTGACATATAGAACTGAAACCTCATAAGCATCCTTGAACTCAATATAAATGAGAAGTTTGCTTGAAGACAAGCAAAGTCTAAGTGTGGGATATTTAATATCGGCTAAATAGTCACATTTTTACCCCCGATATTAGCCTCATTTATGATAATGTAATTGACTTTATCATCTAAATAAGCATTTATTTTCCTCATTTGGTAGATTATGTAATTACG
Source organism: Rutidosis leptorrhynchoides (assembly GCF_046630445.1). Classification (NCBI taxonomy): domain Eukaryota; kingdom Viridiplantae; phylum Streptophyta; class Magnoliopsida; order Asterales; family Asteraceae; genus Rutidosis; species Rutidosis leptorrhynchoides. The sequence goes on from NC_092338.1 coordinate 145,138,413, forward strand.
AAGGCTATGTTTCAAGAATCAATAGAAATAGATGAAAAAAGGAAAAACGAGCAAAATCGGCTAAGACGATTCACTCGCGTTTAAACTAAATATTTTATGAATTTTGGAAAATATTATTTAATTGCTCCTATATTATTGGGAACTTAATCATGAACGCGTGGGAGCAAGAATCGCTTAAAACGGACGAGAAACGAAGAAGTTAGAGCAAAAACGGTGAAATCAAGCCTTAGCCCACGGCCTACCGTGATCCATACGGGCTGCCAGACACGGCCATTGCGTAAGGGCTGCCAATGCCCACGGCCTTGGGCCAAGGCCTGCCAAGGCTCCCTACAGCTTGCCTGTTCAGCTTATTTACGAAAATGCCATCAGCATTTCCTATAAATTGAGGGTTTAAGATTCAACTTCATTCATCAACCATTTCAACTCCAATAACCACCAAAAGTTTACACATACTTATACTCTCTCTAGATTCTCTCACTCCTTTCTCTCTCTACTTTCTCTCTCTATATTAGAAAGAGAAAAGTATGAGATTTATGTAATAGTTCGGTGTAAAAGCTAGTTTAGTAATGTAACGCTCTCGATAATATGAAGAAATACAACTATTATTCCGCTCACATTATTATTCAGTAATACCTATCCTTTCTTTTATTAATTTGCCATAATATTCTTGTTTGATATTTGTGATTTATTAATGATAGAAATGTTTATTGCTATGATTAGTGATTAATTACTTGATTGTTTGCCATGATTTGATAATGTTAGTTAGGAATGATTATCGTTTCGTACTCGCTTTCTATCTATGAAACAAAACCTCGTTATTATCGTCCTTTCACCAGAAACGTGATTAAAACCTTTAATAAAGTCAATAATTATAAAGGTAATTAATTATATGTGTTTATTCATTGGTCAAGGTATGAACCCATCGGAAATTCCATAAAGTACATGGGGAATTACCATGTGACCAAATCAAGACATTGGTCAAGAGTATAAGACTCGCGAAAATACTGTTACAACAGTTGAGTACAATGTTGATGTACTATATGACCACTTGAGCATGGTCAAGGTTAGAAGCTATAGAACCACTATAAGTGTAAGTACATTATGGAACCTCTATCCGAGAAGTACATTCTAGGAAACACTGAGAGTGAAGTACATGGTGGATAACTAAGGGATTTATTGGGTAGATTTAAGTAAGGGCTGGTTTAAATCATAAATGATAATTCAATGCACTACAATACAAACTAAGTTTATAAACCTTAAAGGATGACATAGAACCATCAGAGGTTCTAATTTGTCTATACACCTTTAGATTTTACCAAAAATATTGATAGAAAGGAACTCGAAACATAACCACTCACTTGGGTGATACACTGAGGTGTTAAGAAAGGTTGGATATTATATGTATATGACTATGCTCCTTTACTCGTGTGCCCGGGTATGCATTCTATCCAAGATGGGCCGCTTATATCCTTTACCAGATAAGTGTTGGGAGTTGAACATATTTCATTCGATCAGAATCACGATAACCTAGTTCCTCATGACATGCTATTCGAGAAATCAATTTGTAGAAAATCTAGTGTTTACACCAAGGTATATCTATCTAAGGGTGTCTCACAATCATCCCGACACTACGTTATCTTAAATCATGGTGAACCACGTCTTCTTTGTCTTTAGCTGTTACATGTTAGCTAGCTTACTTTAGATATATTGCTTTAATATTTTAATATAGTTACAAAACAAATTTACCCAACTATTGCCTTTAAACAATTTGATATTCCGAATAAAGTGGTTTCTAGAATAAACCGGTTGGACTTGGTTGTTGGATTTTCTGAACAGTTGCCAATTTATTGGGACCAAAAGGATCTTGCCTCTCTACACAAGGTGTAGCTGGAAACTTGACTTGGATACTAAATTGTGTACAAACCACCATTTAATTACTAAATTATCTTAATCATCTCAGTTTCAAATTCGACCGCTCAAGGAACGAACTTAGGTCATATTTTCCCTTGCTAACCTATAAGAAGTAAGAATATATTTAGTCCCAACAAACATCAATTAAGTAACTAGCACCCTCTTGAGACTCGTTCAGTCAATCTCGTTACACTACAAACGTAATCGAATTTTTAAGCAATATCTAGGCATTTAATCACGAAAATCTTATGTTTCTAAACTAATAATTCCTTTCACTGATGCAATTCTGAAATGTCGATAAAGAGCAAGTTCTGATTCAGAAATGCTAACATCGGCACATTCAACGAAAGTATAGCGATGCACTAAAAATGTGTGCTTATTTGGTCTTCATTTGGTGCCTCGCAACAATTATAATGGGTCGAATGTGCTAAGTCATACAATGCTCTTTTAGAGAATCGGTTCATTTTCTAAAGATTGTTTACTTTGTTTACTCTTTTGTTTATATTTACCAAAAATTTGACTATTTAGAAAGTATTAACCCTAAGTGTCTTTTTAGTTAAAAAAGTTTTAAAATTTTTGAAAATTTAGCTTTTTACGTAATTGAGGTTTTACAAGAATCTATTTGTACAATATTATTATCCCACACTTAAAATAACATTATACCCAATGTTTCAAATCCGATAGATATACGATCTATATAAGATATATAAGACTCATCACGAGTAATACGGGCAATTAAGAGTGAAATAGTGTAGAGAGGGGGATCCTCGGTCACAGGGTACCTATGACCAGCTATGTAGGATGACTCACCGACCTTAAAAGAAGGACTACCCTCGACAAGTTTCCTTCTAGCGATGGTCTCACAAATCCATCCCCACCTACGGGCATCCGATAGGCGGCGGGCACAGGCATGTGATGGGGGAAAGTAGGGATCATGGTCACGTATCACGTCATCTGCTCGAGGTAGCCGGACAATCATCCGAGAGGTTTGCCTCATCAATCGCCTAGTTGGGGTAACGAGGCATGGGTAGCGTGGTTCCCATAGGTTGTATGGTTTGTGGAACGGGGGCAATGGGTGAAACCGGGAGGGGTTCATTAAGATGGTCCTCGACTTGCTCCTCTTCAGAATCTTTGGGTTCTTCTTTCATAGGTTCCTCCATGGGTTCTTCATCATTGGATACAATAGGGAGAAAGTTTCCTGTGTTGCTTGGTGGAACACTATTAATGGGTCTCAGATACATCAGAGTTGTCATTGTTCGTCGAAGACATCTTACAAAATTTTACATTCATACGTTAGTTTGAACTCCAAAGCAAGAATAAGCATAAGAAAATTAAAAGCACATTGTGATGACCCGGAAATTTCTTACCAAATTTAAACTTAATCTTTGTATGATTAACATTTTCGACACGATAAGCAAAGTCTGTAAACTGAATCTCAAAATTTTTGAACTACTTTTATATATTTAAATACCCTTCGGTTGTTTTCGACGATTCACGAACAATTATATGTAAATAGATACATATATACTATAACTTGAAAAAGTAACAATGTATTAATTGTTTGATATCGTACATTAAACTTATTGGTTTAAATATCTATTTGAATATATATGATAAGTTGAAATATTTATTATTAAAATTAATTATAAATAACTTCCAATGTGTATTTAAAAACTGATTTATGTATAAAGATATATACTTATATATAATTTCAAGTTATTTAGTAAACGATAGTAACATTCGTTTATTGATTTGATTGATATTTAGATAAGTTAACTAAAGCGTTTAAGATGAACTAGTAAAATACTAATTTGCTACAGTATTTTCAAATTGCTACAGTACCCAAAATGCTACAGTATTTTCAAAAATCACTATTTGCTACAGTGAATTGCTACAGTAAAATAGCGATACGATGATTTATAGAAGTAAATGACCAAAACACTCAAATGTATAAGTTATACCTCGAGTGGTATAGTTTATGGATGATTTAAGACTATATTTTGACAAAGGTACGATTCACGAAACGTAAAGTGCTAGTTTTCTAAGAGTACGAAAATGCGTTTGAGAAACCGGAACTGGGACATAAGTCGAGTAACGACGTATGACTTTTTGGGACACAAATTACAAATCAACTATGCACATGAATTTAATATAATATATAATTAATTATATAAATTATATATATTATATTAATATTTAAATATGTCGACAAGCAAGAAAACAAAAGGATTGTGTGCTGGACAGCCGGCCCATGCGATCGCATGGGATATAGCCTTCCCAGCCATGCGATCGCATGGACACCAGGGACAGGCCACAACTATAAATACCCGATCATTTCTATTTCTGATCTTATTTTAATTACTCCGTAGATATTTATTTATTTTATTTAATAATAATATTATTATTATTATTATTATTATTATTATTATTATTATTATTATTATTATTATTATTATTAAGATTAATATTATTATTAATCTAATTATTATTAGTATTATACATAAAATACTACGACGAGGTTATGAGCGTGTCACTTTTAAAATAAATTTACAAGCAAGCTAGAGCTAAGGAAATTATGGGTTATAGCCAAGGAGGTTATGGGTAATGTTCGGGGGTATATTTATGAAACAAACCTAGTGTTTATCATCTCCGTTACGTCTACGTACTTTTCTACAATATTGAATCTCAATACTGATACGTTGAGATCTACGATTATTTGGTAATCCGAGTTTCGATCACATTTTGGTGAACGACTTTATATGCTGCTAAGGTGAGTTTCATATGATCCCTTTTACCCTTTACATTTTTGGGCTGAGAATACATGCAAATGCTTTATTAACTGATTTACAATATTTATATGCGTGAGTTTCATTTGCTCCCTTTTTAATTGCTTTTGCAATATACATTTTTGGGCTGAGAATACATGCAATTTATTTTAAACGCAATGGATACAAGTACATACTTAATTCTACACTGAGTTTAAACCGATAATCCCTTAGCTTTGGTAACTAGTAACTGCCAGTACATAGGATGTGGACTGGTGGGCGCGAATAATAGTATATGGATCCATAGGGCTTGACATCCCCGTCCGAGCTAGAGCGCTAGCCTTTTAACGGACGTGTGTTATTTGAGTTTAGGACACGTTGGTTTGCGTGTATTAAAACGAATGGGGTATTTATCATTATAACGTTAAAGTTTAGTTACCAGGGTGCTCTGTTATGTAGAATCTATTGATAAACGTTTCTGGATGAAACAACTGAAATCTTGTGATCCATTTTTATATAATCTATTGATAAATGTTTCTGGATGAAATAATTGAAATCTTGTGATCCATTTTTATATAATCTATTGATAAACGTTTCTGAATGAAACAACTAAAATCTTGTGATTCACCTTTACATACAGATTATACGAAATAATAAAACTATGAACTCACCAACCTTTGTGTTGACACTTGTTAGCATGTTTATTCTCAGGTTTACTAGAAGTCTTCCGCTGTTGCTTATATGTTAGACAAGCTATGTGCATGGAGTCTTACATGACATACTTTTCAAGGAAACGTTGCATTCACCAAATCATCAACATGTATCTTATTTTGACTGCATTGTCAACGGAAGTACTATTGTAAACTATTATTTACGGTGATTGTCTATATGTAGAAATCATCAGATGTCGAAAACCTTTAATTTAAATATTCATTTATGGTGTACCTTTTCAAAAGAATGCAATGTTTATAAAACGTATCATATAGAGGTCAAATACCTCGCAATGAAATCAATGAATGACGTATTGTTCATATGGATTTGGAGCAATCGTCACACACATAATAACGGATAGTTTACTAAGTTATAGTCCAAACTCATCAATGCATCCTAACGATTCCTGTTAGACACACTAATACAATCATGGTTCCTTATAAAGTGAGCTCTGATACCAATCTGTGATGCCCTCACCTCGGCATCTGAGGCAAGACGTGACTTCATGAGTCCCGGTTATAGTTAACGATGTCTAAGCATGATGTTTTATAGTTTTCATCAATAAAGCATGGTTCATGGTTACAAGTAAAAAATCTAAGTTTACATGATAGTACACTAAGTTTTAATTAAAATGGAAATCCATGTATTCATGCTTAGGTAGTTTAAGTCTCGTGACTTCCAAGATGCGATTAATCTTGACCGTAACTGGAAATGCGAAAGTGAATACCTTAGTGAGCTGAGAAATATATGTTAAAAGATGTTAATATAAATTTGGTGAGTTCATAGGTTTCTAATAATAGTAGTAAATGGACAATAAGATTTGCAAATACTAATCATTTGTAAAAATGTCCATATGTCATGAGCACTTGGTGTCTAAGCTTAACGCAATCAGTCTTACCTCGTGTATGTAACACACTTAAACCAAAGTGTCGTATTACGCAGTATTATAAGCCCGTTGACATGTTAAAAAGAATAACTCCGGAGAGGATGTCAACCCAAATAGATTTATTTATAAGATTCATGCTTACAACTAATAATTAACCGATATTGAGCTAAGAGATTTGCGGTTTTCAACTCATGCACATATGTAAGTAATATACTTGTGTCCATAATGTAAAACGTAAAATGAGCAATGTATTCTTACACTAAAGTAAAACATTTAAAAATGGGGCTATGAAACTCACAATGAGAGCATGTGCGACAATTCAAAACGAGAGTGTTTCGGGAAATGGTACCTAAGGTAATAAGGATGATCAAAGTCAAAATATTATCAATAGCCAAGGTAAGGTGAGTTTAGGTCACCATTAATTATGTTTATGAGTTTGGTTTATAAATTCGGTTTCATACGTTAATGAAATTGAAGTTCACGTGTTTTAAAGAAGAACGTCCAAAACGTGTCATTTCGATGGGTCATAACTCAGTCCATACATATCGCAAAATGGAGAGTCTACTATCAAAAGTTAGGTCTTTAAGTTACCTTAAAATAGCAATAGTCACATTTTATAGTTCAATGTATAAGTCCTTCGAATTTACATCATAAGTTGTTGTGGTCAGCCGGGTACCTACTCGTACCTTTCGGTTTAATTTGATCAACTAAAGTAGAAACACACCTCTAAAAGTGTTGAATCTTATGTCAAAAGTTTCTTAAGACATAATAGGATCTTGTATAAACTGTGTACATGGTGTTCATTTAGTAGTGGGAAGTAGGGTGACATTTTGTTGAACAGATAGTCACTAGTCATACTTTGAAAGGTCATAAATCTCTCATTTCTTAACAAATAGTTATGATCTTTACATAAAATATTTCTTAAGTCGTGTACTAACTGGTAGTAGAAATATAAGTTCATGGAAATCTGTTTAAAAAGTTTTAAAGTCTTTTATTTGAAAATGAAAGTCTGGACAGATTGGCGTTAAAGAACAAGGAATGTGTTTTAACATGTTTTCACATGGATTCTTGTTATAACTTCTTAAAGTAACTTTTATTATGATGTTATATGAAGTTTTTAAATCTTTTGGGTAAAGAAATTTGTTGATCTTGCATTGTACATGTGTGTTTTTAAGATACACACATACAAGCATCAAGAACAACATTTCTTGCAAGGAAATACAGAAAGAGTGAGGTATACCTTGAAGAACTCTTGAAGAAAACTGGAGATGGTTTGAAGATGGATGAACTAGAGAGGGAGTGTAGTGAGAGGTTGGAGAGTAATTGCTTGAGTGAATGAGTATATGAAAGAAAGACTGATGTGTCCGACTAGATAAATAATATCAAGATAAAGGAAATGAGGTGTGGGATGGCTTTGGATGAATTGTGGGGACAGAATGGGAGGTGTTCCCTTGAATTTTTACATCATTAGATATTTTGTGCTAGTGTATAAATGTATAATCCGTCGATTGATGACCACATCAACACCGCTAAGGTCGCAACATCCATGTACGTAACGAATTTTCCACACTCCTTTGGAATCAATGATTTACGCAATGTTTGTATTGAACATGGCAAGGTGCTGGACGTTTACATTGCCAAAAAGTTATCAAAACAAGGATGTCGTTTTGCGTTCGTTAGATTTCTCCACGTCGATTCAGTCAGATCGTTGGCTCTTCGGTTATCCGCGGTCTGGATTGGAAGCTTCCACTTATATGCGGCTCCTGCTCATTTTGGGAGAGATGAATTACCTAAGAAGTCTGTTATCTCGCAAGGTAATCCTGACTCTGGATCATCCATCCGACTAGAATTCCTAATTTTAATGATTTTCCGGATCTTAAGATGAATTCTTATGCATCTGTACTACATGGGAATAAAGTTATACCCCCTCAGATTGTTACACCGAAGCACATTACCATCCCTGATGTTGATCTTTGTTCCAGTAAAGATGTTCCTTTTATTTTGTTTCTGAACCTGAAGGATCCCGTCATTATTCCCTTTATTAAAAGAATTTGGTTATTAGAAGGTTTCAATGACGTGGATTATCATCACCTCGGTGGTGCTTGGATAGATGCTGTATTTTCTAATGAGGAATCCATTATACAAACTTATTTGGAAGATTACAGAACCTTTGATGATTCTTTTGTCGTTAAAGATCGCGCTGTGTAGATTGATTTAATGGGCCTACCAGCCTGCGCTTGGACTGATGCATCATACAAAAGAATTTCACGTTCTTTTGGATCTAAATCATTCTCCTTGAAACGAGAAGGAAAAAATGGAATGGGTAAGCTTTGCATTATAACAGATCGTTTGAATTATATTCATGATACTATTTCGGTTAAAGTTAAAAACAAAATGTATCAAGTTCTTGTCCGTGAAATTACTAATTGGATTCCTGAAATTCTTGAACCAGAAGAAGATAACTCACCTACTGAATCAGAAGATCATGTTTCTGAAGTTAGTGAATCCCCTTTTATACATTTCGATGGTAATAGTGATGAAGTGATCCCAGACTCTTTCCTTTCTGAGAAAAATGAGGAAGTGAACAAAGGTGTTAATAACTCGACCCAAGCTGAACAAGTATTCGAACATGTCCCAAAACTGAATGATGACGCATCAACTTCTTTAAATAATGAACTCCCAAAGCAACAATCTCCTTCATATTTATCGAAACCCCCTGGTTTTAATGGTGTCCGTTTTCACTCCCCCCTATCTAGTAGAGCTGAAGGATATAATGCTTCATCCTTACGAGAGCATAATAATCTGAACATGCAAATTGATTTCATCAAGTTTGGTGAGGTATTGGGCTATGATATGAAGAACTGTCCTAATGAAATTCAGAAAGTGATCTATGGTATGAGAGGTAGCAAACTGATCTCATGAATTTATTATCGTTGAATATTGGAGGCGGAGTAACATCTTTTTTTAAACATAGATGGGTTAGAAAGTTATGCAAGGATCATGCGATTACGATTCTTGGGATCCAAGAGACAAAGATGTCTACTTTGAACCACTTTGCTGTCAAAGCGTTGTGGGGAAATTTTAATTTTAAGGTAGCTGCGTCTTGTGCTAGAGGTCGTTCAGGTGGTATTCTCACCATTTGGGACCCTAACAGCTTTAATTGCAGTAGAGTAATTTCTTTCAATAATATGCTGATTGTCGAGGGTCGATTTTCTGAGAGGGACTCTCCGTGTTTCTTAATTAACGTGTATGCTCCTCAATCGAGACGCCAGAAAAAGCGCATTTGGAATTTCATTCTTTCTTTCATCGATAATAATGATGGCGACTTTATCATTTTTGGCGACTTTAATTCGGTGAGATATTCACATGAACGCTTTGGTACTCACTTCAATCATTTAGAAGCTGCTGACTTTAATGATTTTATTGCTAACGGAGGCCTCATTGACATTCCTTTAGGAGGAAGGGCTTTTACAAGAGTGAATAAATCTTTCACTCAACGTTCTAAAATTGATAGATTCTTGGTATCTAATGGAATTGTAGATGTGTTCCCTCATGTTACGGGCAAGATTCTCTCCAACTTATGGTCGGATCATTGTCCCATTCTCCTAGTAATGACATTGTCGATTATGGCCCGACACCATTTAAACTTTTTCACTCTTGGTTTGATCTCGAATATTTTGACAAGACGGTCGAGGATGCATGGAATGATCTGTCTCAAAGAGCTAGCTCAAATCCGCAAATTAGATTCAAAGATAAATTGAAACATGTAAAAGCTGCACTGAAGTCATGGAGTAAGGATATTCGATCATCTTCTAACCGTAACAAAATTGAGCTCACTAAGAAAATTGCAGATATTGATGCTCAGTTAGATTCGAACTCTGATTACTCCTCTTTGGCCACTTCTAGATCTTGTGCTCTAAAAGACCTAGCTATTATTGAACAAATGGAGGCAGCAAACATGGCTCAAAAAAACAAACGTTTAATTCATGGAATGGGGGATGAAAATTCTACTTTTTTTCATGCAAATCTTAATAGAAAACGAAAAAAATTGCAAGCTGCAGGTATCATGTCTAACGAGCTTTGGATTACCGACCCTCCTCTGGTAAAAGAAACTTTCTTTCGATTTTTTAAAGAGAAATTTGCTCCTTCAGCGCATGCTCAGATTATCAATCAAAGTCGTCATCTCAAGTTACTTTCTAGAGACAACGCTAATTTTCTTATCTCACCGTTTTCGAACAACGAAATCAAGGATGCTGTTTGGTCTTGCGGTAGTGAAAAATCTCCCGGCCCGGACGGTTTCTCCTTTAAGTTCATAAAGCATTTATGGGACCTCCTGAAGACTGATATTATTGCTTTAGTTCACGATTTTCAGGATTCGTGCATGATACCGAGAGGATGTAACTCCTCTTTCTTTTCTTTAATCCCAAAAAAAGACAACCCGATTCATGTTCAAGATTTTAGACCGATTAGTCTCATTGGCATTTAGTATAAGATCATTGCTGAACTCCTTGCCATTAGGCTTTCTATGGTGATTGATGAAGTCATAAGCCCGGAACAGACTGCTTATATTAAGGGTCGTCAAATTCTTGATAGCCCCTTAGTTATCAATGAGGTTGTAAGTTGGTGCAAAAAAAGTAAAAAGAAGATGATGATTTTTAAGGTAGATTTCGAGAAGGCTTTCGACTCGATTCATTGGGATTACATTTATTCGATGATGTCATTTCTTGGATTTCATTCAACTTGGATTAGTTGGATTCGGGCATGTCTCTCTTCGTCCAAAGCTTCTCTTCTTCTAAATGGCAGTACATCTTCGGAATTCGATATTGGTAAAGGGCTCCGTCAAGGCGATCCTTTATCACCATTACTCTTTATTATTGGTATGGAAGGCCTCCATGCAGCGATTCAGGATGCTATTGATGCCTCTCTTTATTGCGGGCTTAAAGTGGGTAGTGCGCAATCTCATGTTTCGATTTCTCTTTACTTGTATGCCGATGATGTTCTTTTTGTAGGTGAATGGAAGGAGTCGAATGTGCATAATCTGTTATACATTCTTGGTTGTTTTTATGCGGTTTCAGGATTAAGAATTAATATTCATAAATCCTCGTTGTTTGGAGTTGGTGTATCGCAACATGAGATTGCTCGTCTAGCTTCGGATTTAGGTTGAGAAGCCGCATGCTTTCCTTTTACATTTCTTGGAATTCCGGTCGGCCAAAATATGAGTCGAGTGGATAGTTGGTCGCATATTATTGACAAAACAAAGAAGCGGTTATCATCATGGAAAGCAAACATGATCTCTATTGGAGGACGTCTCACACTGATCAAATCGGTACTTGGTTCCCTCGGTACTTATTTCTTTTCGATTTTTAAGGCTCCAAAACAGATTATTAATCATCTTGAGGCCTTGCGAGCTAAATTTTTTGGGGAGGAAAAGTGTGTGAGCATAAAATACATTGGGTTAATTGGCGTTTGGTTATGAACCCTTTGGATCATGGAGGTTTATGCGTAAACAGCCTTGCTTCCCTAAATCGTGCTCTCCTATACAAATGGAGATGGAGATTTTTCAATAACAAGGATAGTTGTTGGGCTAAAATCATTCTTGCCATTCATGGTTCATGCCACAATGGAAACATTCCAAGCAATAAAGAAGCGCCTGGTATGTGGCTAAATATAAATAAGTGTATTGATCAGTTACACGATTCAAATGCTATCGTGCCATCAAGAATGTCGAAAAAAATTGGTGATGGGTGTGACACAAAATTTTGGACTGACCAATGGATTGGGGACACTATTCTGGCTACGCGATTTCCTAGACTTTTTGCTCTTGATTGTCACTCGCATTTGACTATTGCTTTCAAATTCTTAAATGGCGAATGGCGATGGTCATGGCGTCATGTTCCGAAAGGGGGTGCCGAGCAACAACAGCTCACCGAGCTCCTTAGCATCTTAAACGATTTTAGTCTAACAATTGATCCGGATTATTGGATTTGGGATGGTCCAAATGCATGCTTCTCTGTTTCACATGCTAGATGCTTAATTGATGCCCATGAACTGGCACCTTTTACTCGTCCAACTTATTGGTGCAAGTACGTTCCTTTAAAAGTCAATGTTTTCAATTGGCGTCTCCGTATCAATCGGCTTCCGACGAAAGATAATCTTGCGCTCCGTAACATCAATATTCAAAACCTTCGATGTGGGCTTTGTAATAATGATCCAGAAAGTGTCAATCATTTATTTGCTTTTTGTTCTACATCCTCTCTTATTTGGCATCGCGTTCAATTGTGGATCGGCTTGTCTCTTCCAAATTGGTCTTCGGTGGAGGATATATGGGCTTGGGTCGATGGAGTACCGATCACGGCACATCAAAGAATCATTCTCAGAGTCATATTTCTTTCGGCCGTTTGGAATATTTGGAGGTTTCGGAATAGTATTGTCTTCAAAGACCCATTCATTCGAGCTAACACAGTTTTTGATACCATCGTGGTTTTCGGTTTTAATTGGTTATATTCTAGATTTTGTAAAACTAGAATAAACTGGACGTCATGGCTTCAAAATCCTTTATACTCTTTGTAATTTTTCTAGCGATTTGCTAGTTTCTTTATAAAATTTACTGCAGTTCAAAAAAAAATATGTATTAATTCTTGCCAGTATAAGAGTATAAGTATGAGTATAGATCGTAGTTATGTAAATACATTTATATATTCAGTTGTTCATGTAATTGTGTGTATGAAGGTAACTGTTGGCATTCCTAGTGATCGAACGAGGTTAAAGACTCATGAACGTTAAATGGCATCAAATACCGAGAATTCAAATTACGTGACTCGAGTTCAAGTGAGTGCATACTAAAATCAATACCATGACATGTAAAAAACAAACGTTTTAATTTACGTATCTTACTACTTATAATTGTGAGAATTAAATAAATAAGACGTGTTAAGGTAAATACGGATCTAAAAGTTAGGGTTGTCACAAGCTAATCGTATTTGTTTATTTATTAATTTTATTTGTTTGTTTGTTTATTTATTTTACATTTCATTTTTGTATTGTTTTTTTAATTAATAGAACTTTTGTATTATTTAATATATACATATTTTTCATTTAAACAAAATTAAATAATAAATAAAGTATTAATAATGAATCATTTATAATAAAAGAATTTATTTTCACTCTCTTTCTCAACGTCCCCTCTAAACACTGGCTTAAACCATCACGACTCGTAGTGCAACGTGCATGTACGGTGTGTGTATCTATACATACATAATACACATGTATATACACATGGCTCTTTCTCATCAAAACTAAATTAGAAAAATTATATTACCTTTATTGAAAATTTAATTTAACCTAAAAGTGAGGTGCTCATATATATTAGTGGTTAGCATTGTGCTCTATATCCTAGTTAAAGAAATGTAGAGAAAAATGTAATTGATCTTGAAAGAAACACAGAAAGTTTTTTAGCCTTTTGTCACTTTTTTTTTTTTAAGGCAAGCCCCTCAAAGTGTAGCAAGTGGGGATTAAACCTGGATCCCTTTAAAACTTTCCAAGCATCTTACCATCAAGCCACCACTTAGGGTGAATAGTATTTTTGTGTTTTGAGTACTTCAAATTGAATATTGAATATAGTGATCAACGTATTTACATTCGTTTTAGATTTACAATTTTGGACCATCTATATATATATCTAAATTTTTGACTCCCATCTCCATTAATTAGATCATTAACTCCATTAATTTAACTTTTTTTCTACCCATCTTAACACTTAACCATATGATAAATCACTTTTATTTAAAAAAAATTATTTCCATTAATATAATAATTAATTATAATATATATATATATATATATATATATATATATATATATATATATATATATATATATATATATATATATATATATGTTCATTAACCCAACTTAATTACTATAATTTTTTACCCAATATAATCTCTTAACCACATGGTATAAATTAATAATCTTATCTTTATTATTATTTTATTATTTTATTAATACACTTAAAAATTGAGTCATAGACTCATAAATATAATTTAACTCATGTATTAAATTATAGTAAAATGGTAAAAATTTTAAGGTAAAAATTAAACTTTTAACCAAACATTTAATAATATTAAAATAGTAAATAGTAACTAATAGTTAAAAAGTTAACTAATTTAATATCTAAGGTAAATAAATTTTAAGCCTATTGAAGTTATATCTTAAATAATAGTAATAGTTATAAACTTTTCATTTTCTTTTAATTAAATACCTCATCTTACTATACCTTACATTTTTCATGAGATGTTACAGTTTTTTTCCTATAAATACACATTCTCATCTTCACATTACTCACATATTCAAATGTAATCCATCATCATTATCATTTTTGTAGGTTGTTTTGCTCTTTTTATGTTGATTTCATCAATCACATAACATCGAATGTATATTGCGATATCACTATATAAAGATGTTACTGAGGTTCATATAATTTTTTTTCTTCAATTTTTGTAATTGTTTATCAATAATGATAGTAATTTAGAGTTCATTTATATATGTATATTTTTTATACAAGTTATTTTATAATTATGTATGTAGTTTACTTCCTTAGATTTCATTCTAATATTATTAGCATTTGTTTTGTATTTGTATATTAGTTAAGTAATTACTCCTAATGGTGTATCCTATAAAATAGGTGTTAACAACTCCGTAATATGTAACAATCATTTAATTTGTGTGTATGTATATATATATATATATATATATATATATATATATATATATATATATATATATATATATATATAAACAATATAAATATAAATATTAATATTATGATAATAAGAATAAAATTATTATTATTGATTTTTTTATTATAAAAAGAAATAATTTAGAATTGTGATTAAAATTTAGTATAGGTCAAGAAGACTTGCAAAAGAATATAAGGTTTATTTATTATTCTTTTATTTTTTAGATTTAATGTAATAAAGGGAAATTATTTATAATAAATAAAGATAAAAAGTAATAAATTAGTTAATATATATATATATATATATATATATATATATATATATATATATATATATATATATATATATATATATATATATATATATATATATATATATATATATATATATATATTACTTAATATTGACTCCTTATTGTAATTGTGATTAATTATCATATACGAAATGATAAGTGATGATGTAGTAAAGTAGTAAAAAAATGAAAATGAAATAATTATGCACTACTCATTATGTATGCATAAATAATAATAATAATAATAATAATAATAATAATAATAATAATAATAATAATAATAATAATAATAATAATAATAATAATAATAATAATAATAATAATAATGTACAAAGTAAAATATATTCACTTAACATAATGGTTAAGAGTAATTCTCTATATTCCTTTATTTTTCTAATTGATGAAAGCAAGAAATTACATTTATTTATTTACATTCATTTATTTTGTAAATATCAATAAATTCATTTATTTATCTCAAGATAGTAACTATAAGTTATAAAAATAATTTAAAGTTGAGTTTTAAGATATTGAGTTGAGTAGTAGTAAATAGAGTTTGCTTATAGTAAAATCTTGAAGATTCGTAATTTTATACATAATAATAATGTTTAATCTTTAAACATTATTATTTTTGATTTCAACACACTAATTTTTAAAGCTTACTATATTTTTTTTTATTTTATTTAGATGATAATGATGATGATCTACTCATACAAACGATACATTTATCTCTATCGACTTTGAATTTTTTATCTAAATACCTAATGAGAAATGTATTTTGAGTTTTTGATTCTTTATAACATAGAGTCTGTGCGCATATAAGATTTTTTTACATATATATTCCTTTATTCTTGCATTATAATTGTGTTTTTAATTATTGTTAGTATTAAGAAAAAGAATGTTAAAGTGGCACATTAAAAAATATGGGGTCTTTTCTTAATATTGCATGGATAACACTTGATTTTAATTATCCTAGAGGGATACAACTTTTTTATACACATTGTTAAAATTGTTGGTGGTTGATTTTTATTTTTATATGATTATATATTGTATTATATGTATTATATGTCCAATAATAAAGTGTACCTATAAATAACACCCGAATCTAAATTGTAATGCGCAAGTGAATATGTACATGATAATTGTTATATATTAAACTAAGTAAAATAATCCAAAACAATTGATATTATCAAAAACATAATAAAAATTGTATGTTCATTATAATTAAATGTATGTAAACTTTGATAAATTTAATTTATGTTTATTGTGCTAATAATTTTTTGTTCATTTGAATTTTAATACATTAGTCATACATTTTACTAATGTGATGGTAACTATTTTTCTAATAGAAGAAACGATTTTTTTTGTTTACTTTGGTGTTTATTGTTTATTTTGTGACATATCGGTTTTAAGTGTTAGAAGCTTCGACGAGCCCAACACACCCACTATAGAGGACCTAGACTATACTAGACTCACTACACCAACACTTTGACGTTGGTTAGCCTTTAATTTTATAAATCCTTAGTGCACAATGTACTTAGGCGACAGTGTCGACCATATATCTTTAGGCGGTATAACCGACCATATATTACTTAGGCGGCAGAGCCGACCATATAATAAGAACAACAAAAGTGCACTAAGAACTTAAACACAAACTAAGGCTTGATCTGGAAACTTAACAAAAACACTTATATTAAATTACAATTACAATATTACTTACAAGCTTTCTCTTCTCTACTTTCGCTAACTCACACTCTTCTTCTCTTCTTCACAACTCACTTCTTATTTCACTCTCACAACTTCACACAACACAAATGAAATCTCCTCCCATATTTATACTACTCCATGGAACATTCTAGAACCTAGATATTTCCATGGATATATAAATATCTAAATATTTCTACAACCTACAAATATCTAGATTTTTCTTTTACATTTCAATTTCTAGATTTTTCTCTCATATTCTAATATCTAGATATTTTCTTATACATATTAATATCTAGATATTTTACCCATATACATTTACTAATTCCATATTATTCTAAATTTGCATTGTATTTTAACACTCCCCATCAATGCAAATTTTCTTCCAACGATGTCTTGCAGACCATTCCAAGTGCTTCTCTGAATTTTGTAAACTTTGGTTTACTTAGGCTCTTGGTGAATATATCTGCAACTTGTTCATCTGTCTTTGTTGGCACCATCTTGATCTCCCTTTCAAGGACCTTCTCGCGAACATAATGATAGTGCACTTCTATATGTTTTGTTCTTGCATGAAAGACTGGATTCTCTGCTAGACGAATAGCTGATAGGTTATCGCAGAAAAGTTTTACTTGATAATCTGGTGATTGATGAAGATCTTCCATTAGTTGCTTCAACCACATAATTTCTTGTGTTGCTGATGCCGCCGATCGATATTCTGCTTCAGTGCTTGATAAGGATACAGTTGGTTGTCTCTTGCTGCACCATGATATTACTCCCGATCCAAGACTAAACATGTATCCAGTTGTTGACCGTCGTGTATCATAGTCTCCAGCGTAATCGGCGTCACAATATCCAGTCACGTGACATTCTTTTGTTTTCTTGTATAAAATACCAAAGTTGATAGTGCCTTTAACATACCTTAAGATGCGTCGTACAACATCAAGGTGAGGCTTCTTCGGATTGCTCATGTATCGACTAACCACTCCAACTGCATAAGATATGTCTGGCCGGCTTAGTGTGAGATAAATAAGACTTCCGACCATCTTTCGATACATGGTAACATCTTGAAGACTTTTTCCTTCATCTGCTCGTAGTTTTGTATTCGGATCCATCGGAGTTGAGATAGGTTTGCAATTAAGCATTTCGTACTTTTGTAAAAGATCTCGCGCATATTTCTGTTGTTCCAGAAATAATCCTTCTCTTTTCTGCTCTATTTCGAGTCCAAGAAAATGTTTGAGTTCTCCAAGCTCCTTCATATGAAATCTGATAGACAGATTCTCTCTTGTTCTTTGGATCTCCTCATAGTGATCTCCCGTGATAATTAAGTCATCCACATATACTAGCACTATGGCTAGTTTTCCTTGATCTTGTTTCACAAATAAACTAGAATCTGAAGGAGCAACTGTGAAACCACTTTGTACTAAGAACTCACCAATTTTCCCGTACCAAGCTCTTGGAGCCTGCTTCAAGCCGTATAGTGCTTTCTTTAATTTACAGACATGGTCAGGATGGAACTTGTTCTCAAAGCCTCTTGGTTGCTCCATATAAATTTCTTTGTCAAGTTCTCCATGTAAGAAAGCATTCTTGACATCCATCTGCCACAGCTTCCAAGATTTGCTAGCGGCTAAAGCTAGTAGAACTCGAATTGTTGTGATCTTCGCCACTGGACTAAACGTTTCTTCATAATCCAGCCCATATTGTTGAGAAAAACCTCTAGCAACAAGTCGAGCTTTATACCTTTCAATGGAGCCATCTGATCGAGTCTTCACCTTATAAATCCATTTACAAGATATTGGTTTTACATCTTTTGGCTTTGGAACTAAACTCCATGTCTGGTTTTCTTTTAGTGCATTAATTTCTTCTTCCATTGCTTTCTGCCACTCTCGACTTTGTGCTGCTTCTTCATAAGTAGAAGGCTCAATAGGTATTGATTTATCCACATGAGCAGCATTGGCATACCTCAGATTAGGTTGCCTCGGCCTTGTTGATCTCCGTAATTCTTGCACATGCTCCTCGGCATCCATTTGGCTTGGACGAACCTCTTCGGATGTAGATTGATGTACCCCAGTTTTCCATGGACTCGTTTTCTTAGAGTACGATCCATCTCCTTCTTTAATTGGATCCGATATGTTCTCTTTATGTTCTTCTTTCTCTTCTGGAACTTCTTCTAATCCATGAGATTCTGGAAGCTCTATCTTTTGAGGTGACCACCATGAAGAAGCTTCATCAAATACCACATTTCTTGAAGTATGACACTTTTCAGTATTTGGATCACAACATCTCCATCCTTTTCTTGATTCATCATAACCAACAAAAGTGCACCGAAATGCCTTCTTGTCAAATTTGCTTCGTAGATGATCTGGTACGAAGACGTAGCATACACATCCAAAAACCTTGAGATGGTTGCCGGTTGGCTTGATCTTCCATAATCTTTCATAAGGTGAAATATATCCCAACTTTGTTTGTGGGAGTCTGTTAATCACGTACGATGCCGTCCTCATACATTCGGCCCAAAATCTTCCTGGTACGTTCTTACCATGAAGCATACTTCGACAAGTTTCGGCAAGGTGACGATTCTTGCGTTCCGCCACTCCATTCTGCTGTGGAGTATTGGGACAAGTTAATTGTCTTCTAATCTTGTGCTTCTCAAGATAGATATTGAACCCATTCGATAAATATTCTCCTCCATTATCTGTGCGTAAGCACCGAATCTTAGTATTGAGCTCACTTTCTACCTTGTTCTTGAACTCTTTAAACTTCAGAAAAGTCTCCGACTTCTCCTTCATGAAGTAAACCCACACATATCTTGAGAAGTCATCAATGAATGTCACCATATATTTCATACCTCCAAGTGATGTTTGTTTCACTGGGCCGAAAACATCTGAGTGTATTGTAACATCCCGCGTTTTTCCGTTAAAATTAATTTTAACACCGTCTTTTTTTTTAAAACATAATCTTTCGTATTTAAATTAATAGTTTCCGTGAGTAACGTTCATTATATTCCCGCTATTTAATTTTGACATCACCCGTTTACTCGAACGTTTTAAAAATATTCGATCGGTTAAATCCCGCACCCGCTTCTAAACTCGAGGGACTAAAATTGACACGGGGCAAACTAGTTGACTAGGTCAACTAGTCCACCCCAATCACCACCATTCAATCACCTCCATCTCTCTCTCTTTCTCTCTAGCAAGAACACACACACAAACACCCAATTCAAACATTCATCATCTAAATTCGGATCGGGAAGCAAACTTCAAGACAAATTACATATTCGTGATCCTCTCTTCATCCTCTACATTTTGATACCAATTTCATCAAGTTTGGGTAACATTTCTAAAACACTAGATTTCTCTAAATTCGTGTTTTTGACTTGAAATTGTGTTAGTTAGTGTCTATGGCTCGTGTATAACATGAATATATGTTTTGTTTGCTCGATTCGTTGTTTTGAGTAACTAGTTTGAACATTTGAAATGGGTGTGCTAAATCTTTGATTTTGGATGAGTTAATGTTGTTAAATTGTTAAAGTTCATGTTTTAATTGTGTTACTAGTATCACTAGCTTCGTTTTGATGCGTAGGTTGATTAAGGAAACTTCAAAAACATGAATATTGATTTTTGCGGATTTTGGTTAGGGTTTGATAGACTTAAAACGAGCTTTTGATGTTTCGAATGCCATGAAATGTTAATTGTTAGTGTTTAGTAGTAATGTATGCTTCATTACCTTCAAAACGGCATATCATATGTGTAAATTGGTTGCCCGAATCATGAAATGCGTTTTACAAACTTGAAACTTTGATTATGAACGTTCATTGAACATTTGACGAGAATTTGATTATTTTAAATGCATGTTTTGATTGATAATATGTACTTAGTTGCATTCCTCGTCAAAATACCTTTCCAACGATGTATGATAGGCGTTATAAGTGTTTGCGGGTCAAGTGTTGTGTTAGAAAAGGTTTTGGTTCGTGCACACTTTGATTTCTTGCTTGAGGTCAAGCATACATGCATACGCTAGTGATAGCACTTTTGGATTAAACCTTTAAGCATACATACTTACGCTATTTATAGCAACTGTGATTTTCAACTTATATTATGTCGCAAGTTATTTCATTTATACTTTACAATTTTTGTAATCTTAAACTTGTTGTCGAATTGTTTGTAAACTAAACTTTGCAAGTCTTGTACGTTTCAAATGAATGCGACATAATTTTGGTCAAACGAGTCTCATATAGGGACTACGACCACGCAACGGGACCTAAGTTAACGGCGCCGTCAATAACGGTTTGGGTCGGGTCGTTACAAGTGGTATCAGAGCGTTGGTTGTAGGGAACTAGGATGCATTAGTGTGTCTAACAGAGTCGTTAGGACGCATTAGTGAGTCTAGACTACAACCGGATAGTAGACATTGCACTCTGACATGCATTTGCTATAGATAGCACTTATTTGACTACTTGTGCATATATACCTGAATCATTCTTAGGAAAACTTTTTTTTTTAATGGTACCCAACTTTCATCATACGAACTCGTATTCTGCCACCTTGGTTCGGGAACTCTGACTCCATGGTTGTTATTCACCCCGTCTCATCTTACTATTCATAAGTATTGTAAAGTCACCGTCACTACTCTAGATGAGTATCGTCATCACTGTTTATCGCTACGGTTGCGTACTACTCGTTATCATGACTCGTTACTCTTTTCGTACCTAAATACATTATGGTTTGAATCGAACTGATTTGACGTGAACAATCATTTATACACTTCCCACGGGGAAACGCTTCTTTAGAGTTGTAGAAACTCTTTCGATTTAATACGAGTCACGTTTGAAACGTCGTTACATTTTGTTCATTTTAGATTTTCGCGATGACACGAACTTGAAACTATGGAGTGATGTGGGAATGGAAGTATGAGTTAGCGTAATATAACTACACTCGATCAACGTAGTTATATTACGGTAAGACATACCAAAGTTCTAGTGACGCGTGATGGTGGTTAGACTCGATCAACCTAAACACCACCATGTGCCATGTACATGACTTCACCTTTTCATGTTTGGACATCCGAAAACTCCGAGAATATTGATAACAACCATACCGGGGACACCCCTTCGACTTTTGTCGAACTATACTTATGCTTCCGAATGAATTACCGATTCCTCTCGACTTCAACCGTATGTTACACGTGTATACTATCTCGTCCTCGCACAGTCTTATTGACTAATTACGATTTACTCGTTATGCTCACATCGGGGCGGAAACTTCTCTTGCATCACCCTCGTACTTCCGGTTCAGGAGGTCCTTATTCTAAATTCTCAATGGAGAGCGACTCTTCATGTCATACAAGTATTCGCCGCGAGGGTGGATAGTCCTAACAATCGTTTTCAAAACCCGATAAGAACTTGCCCCGACGAACGTTTTTGGAAACTGATAAATCTTCCGCAACGCAAATTTCTTGAGAAACTTGTTCTAACTAACGTTTTCGAGTCCTAACGGATTTGTTCAAATATACCTTACGGAATGTACTCCGTTTCGGACCGAGATCTTCGTTTCATTTCTAGACTTCGGAGTGCCTCACAAAAAGCCTCGGGACCACATTTAGACATGAGTACCGCGTACCATCCGCAACCCGACGGACCGAACAAACATACGATTTAAACCTTAGAATCCATAATACGAGTTGTATTACTAACTTCAAATTTACTTGAGAAAAGTATTTTCCTTTAGCTTAATCCTCGTACTACAATGATTTTCATTCGAGTTTTAACGTCACACCTTTTGAAACCACATGTGACCGGAAACATCATCCTCCTTTTTGTCGAAACCAAGTAAACGATGATCAATTCACCGGGGCCGAGCTTATTCATGAGCAATCGAGAGGATTTATTCATATTCAAGCAAGACCCAACGCGACTCGTAATCACCAGGAACTATGCCGATGTTACACGTAAACCTTTCGAATTCCATGGGAAACCGCGTCACGTTAAAAGTCGCACTTTGAGGAGGTGTAATCCGTTTCGGGAAACATAGAAAGCTAAATCCGTGATATTTTAATCCTTTTGAAATCTTGGGGCGTTTTAGACCCGTTGCTAGCCGTTTAGATTTTCCGGCTCATTTCGAGTCTCCGTTTATCCTACAATCGATGTATCAACTTAAAGACGTGTTTTGCGAAACAAGAACTTGTCATTCCTTTTCGATAAGCTTACTATCGACGATAAACTTCATTCCTAGGAGGACCGGTTGAAACCATGAATTGTGAACCCAAACTTTAAGACGACGTTAAACCCCGACCGTCAAAGTTCGTTGAAATACCCTAGAACGTACTCCTCCCTCACTCGTAGAATTGGCAACACAAGATCTCGAGGAAGATTCAACAACTACTACTTCCAACTAAATTTCGGGACGAAATTTCTTTTGAGGCGTGGATAATGTAACATCCCGCGTTTTTCCGTTAAATTTAATTTTAACACCGTCTTTTTTTTTAAAACATAATCTTTCGTATTTAAATTAATAGTTTCCGTGAGTAACGTTCATTATATTCCCGCTATTTAATTTTGACATCACCCGTTTACTCGAACGTTTTAAAAATATTCGATCGGTTAAATCCCGCACCCGCTTCTAAACTCGAGGGACTAAAATTGACACGGGGCAAACTAGTTGACTAGGTCAACTAGTCCACCCCAATCACCACCATTCAATCACCTCCATCTCTCTCTCTTTCTCTCTAGCAAGAACACACACACAAACACCCAATTCAAACATTCATCATCTAAATTCGGATCGGGAAGCAAACTTCAAGACAAATTACATATTCGTGATCCTCTCTTCATCCTCTACATTTTGATACCAATTTCATCAAGTTTGGGTAACATTTCTAAAACACTAGATTTCTCTAAATTCGTGTTTTTGACTTGAAATTGTGTTAGTTAGTGTCTATGGCTCGTGTATAACATGAATATATGTTTTGTTTGCTCGATTCGTTGTTTTGAGTAACTAGTTTGAACATTTGAAATGGGTGTGCTAAATCTTTGATTTTGGATGAGTTAATGTTGTTAAATTGTTAAAGTTCATGTTTTAATTGTGTTACTAGTATCACTAGCTTCGTTTTGATGCGTAGGTTGATTAAGGAAACTTCAAAAACATGAATATTGATTTTTGCGGATTTTGGTTAGGGTTTGATAGACTTAAAACGAGCTTTTGATGTTTCGAATGCCATGAAATGTTAATTGTTAGTGTTTAGTAGTAATGTATGCTTCATTACCTTCAAAACGGCATATCATATGTGTAAATTGGTTGCCCGAATCATGAAATGCGTTTTACAAACTTGAAACTTTGATTATGAACGTTCATTGAACATTTGACGAGAATTTGATTATTTTAAATGCATGTTTTGATTGATAATATGTACTTAGTTGCATTCCTCGTCAAAATACCTTTCCAACGATGTATGATAGGCGTTATAAGTGTTTGCGGGTCAAGTGTTGTGTTAGAAAAGGTTTTGGTTCGTGCACACTTTGATTTCTTGCTTGAGGTCAAGCATACATGCATACGCTAGTGATAGCACTTTTGGATTAAACCTTTAAGCATACATACTTACGCTATTTATAGCAACTGTGATTTTCAACTTATATTATGTCGCAAGTTATTTCATTTATACTTTACAATTTTTGTAATCTTAAACTTGTTGTCGAATTGTTTGTAAACTAAACTTTGCAAGTCTTGTACGTTTCAAATGAATGCGACATAATTTTGGTCAAACGAGTCTCATATAGGGACTACGACCACGCAACGGGACCTAAGTTAACGGCGCCGTCAATAACGGTTTGGGTCGGGTCGTTACAAGTGGTATCAGAGCGTTGGTTGTAGGGAACTAGGATGCATTAGTGTGTCTAACAGAGTCGTTAGGACGCATTAGTGAGTCTAGACTACAACCGGATAGTAGACATTGCACTCTGACATGCATTTGCTATAGATAGCACTTATTTGACTACTTGTGCATATATACCTGAATCATTCTTAGGAAAACTTTTTTTTTTTAATGGTACCCAACTTTCATCATACGAACTCGTATTCTGCCACCTTGGTTCGGGAACTCTGACTCCATGGTTGTTATTCACCCCGTCTCATCTTACTATTCATAAGTATTGTAAAGTCACCGTCACTACTCTAGATGAGTATCGTCATCACTGTTTATCGCTACGGTTGCGTACTACTCGTTATCATGACTCGTTACTCTTTTCGTACCTAAATACATTATGGTTTGAATCGAACTGATTTGACGTGAACAATCATTTATACACTTCCCACGGGGAAACGCTTCTTTAGAGTTGTAGAAACTCTTTCGATTTAATACGAGTCACGTTTGAAACGTCGTTACATTTTGTTCATTTTAGATTTTCGCGATGACACGAACTTGAAACTATGGAGTGATGTGGGAATGGAAGTATGAGTTAGCGTAATATAACTACACTCGATCAACGTAGTTATATTACGGTAAGACATACCAAAGTTCTAGTGACGCGTGATGGTGGTTAGACTCGATCAACCTAAACACCACCATGTGCCATGTACATGACTTCACCTTTTCATGTTTGGACATCCGAAAACTCCGAGAATATTGATAACAACCATACCGGGGACACCCCTTCGACTTTTGTCGAACTATACTTATGCTTCCGAATGAATTACCGATTCCTCTCGACTTCAACCGTATGTTACACGTGTATACTATCTCGTCCTCGCACAGTCTTATTGACTAATTACGATTTACTCGTTATGCTCACATCGGGGCGGAAACTTCTCTTGCATCACCCTCGTACTTCCGGTTCAGGAGGTCCTTATTCTAAATTCTCAATGGAGAGCGACTCTTCATGTCATACAAGTATTCGCCGCGAGGGTGGATAGTCCTAACAATCGTTTTCAAAACCCGATAAGAACTTGCCCCGACGAACGTTTTTGGAAACCGATAAATCTTCCGCAACGCAAATTTCTTGAGAAACTTGTTCTAACTAACGTTTTCGAGTCCTAACGGATTTGTTCAAATATACCTTACGGAATGTACTCCGTTTCGGACCGAGATCTTCGTTTCATTTCTAGACTTCGGAGTGCCTCACAAAAAGCCTCGGGACCACATTTAGACATGAGTACCGCGTACCATCTGCAACCCGACGGACCGAACAAACATACGATTTAAACCTTAGAATCCATAATACGAGTTGTATTACTAACTTCAAATTTACTTGAGAAAAGTATTTTCCTTTAGCTTAATCCTCGTACTACAATGATTTTCATTCGAGTTTTAACGTCACACCTTTTGAAACCACATGTGACCGGAAACATCATCCTCCTTTTTGTCGAAACCAAGTAAACGATGATCAATTCACCGGGGCCGAGCTTATTCATGAGCAATCGAGAGGATTTATTCATATTCAAGCAAGACCCAACGCGACTCGTAATCACCAGGAACTATGCCGATGTTACACGTAAACCTTTCGAATTCCATGGGAAACCGCGTCACGTTAAAAGTCGCACTTTGAGGAGGTGTAATCCGTTTCAGGAAACATAGAAAGCTAAATCCGTGATATTTTAATCCTTTTGAAATCTTGGGGCGTTTTAGACCCGTTGCTAGCCGTTTAGATTTTCCGGCTCATTTCGAGTCTCCGTTTATCCTACAATCGATGTATCAACTTAAAGACGTGTTTTGCGAAACAAGAACTTGTCATTCCTTTTCGATAAGCTTACTATCGACGATAAACTTCATTCCTAGGAGGACCGGTTGAAACCATGAATTGTGAACCCAAACTTTAAGACGACGTTAAACCCCGACCGTCAAAGTTCGTTGAAATACCCTAGAACGTACTCCTCCCTCACTCGTAGAATTGGCAACACAAGATCTCGAGGAAGATTCAACAACTACTACTTCCAACTAAATTTCGGGACGAAATTTCTTTTGAGGCGTGGATAATGTAACATCCCGCGTTTTTCCGTTAAATTTAATTTTAACACCGTCTTTTTTTTTAAAACATAATCTTTCGTATTTAAATTAATAGTTTCCGTGAGTAACGTTCATTATATTCCCGCTATTTAATTTTGACATCACCCGTTTACTCGAACGTTTTAAAAATATTCGATCGGTTAAATCCCGCACCCGCTTCTAAACTCGAGGGACTAAAATTGACACGGGGCAAACTAGTTGACTAGGTCAACTAGTCCACCCCAATCACCACCATTCAATCACCTCCATCTCTCTCTCTTTCTCTCTAGCAAGAACACACACACAAACACCCAATTCAAACATTCATCATCTAAATTCGGATCGGGAAGCAAACTTCAAGACAAATTACATATTCGTGATCCTCTCTTCATCCTCTACATTTTGATACCAATTTCATCAAGTTTGGGTAACATTTCTAAAACACTAGATTTCTCTAAATTCGTGTTTTTGACTTGAAATTGTGTTAGTTAGTGTCTATGGCTCGTGTATAACATGAATATATGTTTTGTTTGCTCGATTCGTTGTTTTGAGTAACTAGTTTGAACATTTGAAATGGGTGTGCTAAATCTTTGATTTTGGATGAGTTAATGTTGTTAAATTGTTAAAGTTCATGTTTTAATTGTGTTACTAGTATCACTAGCTTCGTTTTGATGCGTAGGTTGATTAAGGAAACTTCAAAAACATGAATATTGATTTTTGCGGATTTTGGTTAGGGTTTGATAGACTTAAAACGAGCTTTTGATGTTTCGAATGCCATGAAATGTTAATTGTTAGTGTTTAGTAGTAATGTATGCTTCATTACCTTCAAAACGGCATATCATATGTGTAAATTGGTTGCCCGAATCATGAAATGCGTTTTACAAACTTGAAACTTTGATTATGAACGTTCATTGAACATTTGACGAGAATTTGATTATTTTAAATGCATGTTTTGATTGATAATATGTACTTAGTTGCATTCCTCGTCAAAATACCTTTCCAACGATGTATGATAGGCGTTATAAGTGTTTGCGGGTCAAGTGTTGTGTTAGAAAAGGTTTTGGTTCGTGCACACTTTGATTTCTTGCTTGAGGTCAAGCATACATGCATACGCTAGTGATAGCACTTTTGGATTAAACCTTTAAGCATACATACTTACGCTATTTATAGCAACTGTGATTTTCAACTTATATTATGTCGCAAGTTATTTCATTTATACTTTACAATTTTTGTAATCTTAAACTTGTTGTCGAATTGTTTGTAAACTAAACTTTGCAAGTCTTGTACGTTTCAAATGAATGCGACATAATTTTGGTCAAACGAGTCTCATATAGGGACTACGACCACGCAACGGGACCTAAGTTAACGGCGCCGTCAATAACGGTTTGGGTCGGGTCGTTACATGTATGAGATCTAGTGGTGTCTTGGACTGATGCGCTGACTCCTTGAATGGCAATTGGTGAGCTTTGCCAAATTGACATCCAGCACATATTGTATCTGTTTGGATATCAATTTGAGGAAGCCCATTTACTATGCGTTTTACCATCATCTCCTTTAACTTATTGTAGCCCACATGCCCAAGACGTTCATGCCAAAGATCAGCCGTCTCATTTTTTCGAGTCTTATCCACATAAGCTGTTTTAGCAGATAATACATAGACCGATTCTATTCTTCTTCCATGCATAACTGGATTGCCAACCACCTTTACTCTCTTGAATACCGACACATCTTCTGGTCCAAAGAGAACATAGTTCCCTTCTGCTGTCAATTGTGGTACTGACAGTAAATTCTTCTTTAGGCCAGGGACAAGATACACCTTCTCGAGTTGGAGTTTATGAGAGTCGCCTTCATTTGAAATTATTGTCTTTCCAATGTGAGAAATAGACAACCTTGAATTGTCGGCTGTCAACACGACTCTCTTTCCTTTGTAATCCTCCATTTCTTGCAGCTTCGTCTCATCGTTGGTCATATGATTTGAGCACCCAGAATCAATGATCCAATCATCTTTGTAGTTTATTTTTGACTTTAAGGTTGCTGCAAGAGCTTGATCATCCATGTCAGCTTCAACGGAGAGTCCTGCTTCTGCATCCCATATTTCCTCATTAATGGTTGCTTCGAATGTGACCTCTTTCTTCTCATCTCTTGCGGTGGCCACATTTCCTTCGAAAGTTCGCCTTCTGGGGAATCTACATTCTCGAGCAAAATGACCCTTCTTGCCACAATTGAAGCATTCACCATTCTTTCTCTTATCATTTTCCCCGTATTGTTGGCGATGATCTCTTCTTCCTTGTTGAGCTCCCCCTGAAGCGTTGCCTTTTGATTTTGGGTGACCCTTCCACCCATATGTCTTACTTTCTTTCATCGCCTCTTGTCTTCGAGATGTTGCTTTCTTTTTATTGGTGAAGAGTGCATCTTCTCCGTCTTTTACGGTTACTTCATTCATCTGCTTGGCTAATGCCTCTTGATTTGCCAATAGATTCTCCAGCTCTATTAATGATGGTTGAGTAGGCCATCCTCTCACAGCGGCTATAAATCCATTATACTCGGATCTTAAGCCGTGGATGATAATTCTCTTCATCCTTGCATCACTCACTTTCTCTTCAGGAGCAAGTTGAGATATCTCACGGCAAATTGATTTCACCTTGGTGAAATACTGAGAAATAGACAGACTTTCTTGTGAGATACCCGCGAGCTCGTTTTCCAAGAGCTGGAGGCGTGCTTCATTCTTCTTTGAAAATAATTTTTCAAAAGTTTCCCAAGCTGCCTTTGGTGTTTTCTCGTCACGGATGTGCTCCAATAGATCCTCCTCGATTGTAGTCTTCAATATAAATAAATCCTTCCCGGCCTTGATGTTCCATTTTCTCAAGGCTTCAGCATTTTCTTTCAGTGGAGGCGTTGTGTCACTGCCAGCAACTATTTCCCATAAATCCTGTCCTTGTAGGTAGGATTCTATGCAAGTCCGCCAATAACCATAGTTGTGGTTATTGAGACTCTTGATTCCACTGCTCGTACTTGCAAGATCTGCCATCATGACGTCCAACGTCCAATAAGCTTGGTCCCAGACCAATGAGCTTTCACAGTTCCTAACTGCGCTCTGACAGAATCTCCTTAGGGCCTTGGTGTTAACAAGTCGATGTAAACGTCCAACGTTTACCGATGAGTACCTCCACTAGCAATTGTCCCGAACGACCCGCTCTGATACCAATTGTTAGAAGTTTCGACGAGCCCAACACACCCACTATAGAGGACCTAGACTATACTAGACTCACTACACCAACACTTTGACGTTGGTTAGCCTTTAATTTTATAAATCCTTAGTGCACAATGTACTTAGGCGACAGTGTCGACCATATATCTTTAGGCGGTATAACCGACCATATATTACTTATGCGGCAGAGCCGACCATATAATAAGAACAACAAAAGTGCACTAAGAACTTAAACACAAACTAAGGCTTGATCGGGAAACTTAACAAAAACACTTATATTAAATTACAATTACAATATTACTTACAAGCTTTCTCTTCTCTACTTTCGCTAACTCACACTCTTCTTCTCTTCTTCACAACTCACTTCTTATTTCATTCTCACAACTTCACACAACATAAATGAAATCTCCTCCCATATTTATACTACTCCATGGAACATTCTAGAACCTAGATATTTCCATGGATATATAAATATCTAGATATTTCTACAACCTACAAATATCTAGATTTTTCTTTTACATTTCAATTTCTAGATTTTTCTCTCATATTCTAATATCTAGATATTTTCTTATACATATTAATATCTAGATATTTTACCCATATACATTTACTAATTCCATATTATTCTAAATTTGCATTGTATTTTAACATTAAGTTGTTTGATTAAATATATAACCTATATATATTTTATTATCGAAAGCTATGAGTTTGTATAGGACAACATCATGGTTTACACAAAATTTTATGTGATTATTTACGTTTGTTAATTGATTTTACATGAATTTGCAATGACGTACTCATCAAAGATTTTAGCCAACTCGATGATGGAATCATTCAAAATATTATTATCAAAATCTTGAAATTTGGGAACAACCCGTGCAACGCACGTGCATTGTCTACTAGTATAATTAACTTTACAAATAAAAAATGTTATGAAACATTTACTGCAATAAAGTACAAAGATCGCGATAAGTTTTGAAACATTTTCAAATTAGTTGTATATGTATAATTGTGTTGGTGGTAATCTTATTTATACTGTAGCGCGTTATCGCCATATATTCTATAAAGCTATCAAACGCTACAAAGGGGAGAAGAGGTTATGTAACCACCTATTTCAACGTATCATGAATTTTCTTAATTCTACTCGATAACCAATTAATTGAGTTGATACAACCACGCATGCTTGTCTGAGTGGCCACCGAGTTGCCCAATGAAGCACACCACCCGGGTTCAATTCCTGACTATGCCAAATTGTTCAAAATTGAGTGTGACTAGAGGTGCACATAATGCGCAATTCACCCGTTACCAGGTCTCCCGCTCGGGAGGCTTGATTACCCGAGGTTTTACCTTCTATGAGGGAGTCACTCGTTCATAGGAGGGTTTCCTTGCTTACAAAAAAATAATAATAAATAATTGAGTTGATACAATGTTATCAATAATATCATATTTCTTGACGTTTGAGTCTTGAAAGACGACGTTGTTCCGATACCTTCTAAAGGTAGTAATAAATTAAAGGGTTAAAGTCAAAAATAGGCTACAAAGTTACACAAATGTACCGATGTCGCCCACAAACTCAATTTCGTCCTACTGTCGCCTACAAACTTATAAAAAATGTGTTGATGTTAACATTTCGTTACCGGCTACCTGCTGAACCGGTAAAGTTAATTATTTAACTTTTTTTATTCATTTTATACGTCCCGATGTCGCCCATATACTTTCAGTTGTGTCCCGATGTCGCCCATATACTTTCAGTTCTGTTTCGATGTATCACCGACGTATCATGACTACTTAGAAGCCACGTAATCAACCATTTTGGTTGACGGTTAAAAAAGTATTTTGTTTATATTTGCACATTTTTTATAAGTTTGTAGGCGACAGTAGGATGAAAATGAGTTTGTGGCGACATCGGTACATTTGTGTAAGTTTGTAGCTTAGTTTTGGCTTTAACCCTAAATTAAATAGGATTTTTGACAAATTCACTCACGTTATTGTTTGTATAATACAATTTATTAATATTATTATTTGTATAATACAATTTATTAATGCACATAGTAAGTGAATATTTATCGATTAGTATACCCATCTTCAAATGTTCCCTGGTGAAGCTAACATGATAACAAGGTGTTTATTTATTTATTTATTTTACCTAAAATCGTGTGCTTGACATTTAGAGTACGTACGTTTGCATAAGTAAATGGTAGGCATAAAAAATGAAGAGTTAAACTAATTATCAGCATGTCAATCATATATATGATTATGATTAGATTACATTTTAACAGGTTTGTTTTATATACGATGATTATGATAATCTAATCAACTACTACTATACCTCGTTATGATCTCAATACTTTTAGACTTTTCCTAATTTTATAGAAAACCCGATCAGGGAACTTAATTAATAATCTGCAATTACTAAATTTAAGTAGAGTTAAGAATACGTATGTTTGGATAAGTAATAAAGGTGGGCATATGATTACCTAAAAAGGCATGACTTAAATTAATTGTCAGCATGCTAATCATATCTTAAGATCAGATTACGTTCAAATAGGTTTCCTTCACTTGATAATGACATATACGATGATAATCTAATCTAGCTACCTCTTTACGATTAATCACTTTTCGTCTTTTTAAAGAAAACTCGATCAAGGAACTTTATTAATTATTAACTATTTGCATTTAGTACATTATAGTAGAATCTGAGTTGAAAAAGACATGAGTTCATGATGAGTATAAAAGAGTTTAAAACATAATTAGCATAAAATTGGCATCAAATTATTGTCTAGTTAGCCTTAAATTCGTTAAGATGTATCTACATGACTTTCGGTGTAGGAAAACAAAGCTGAGCAACATTTACATTTTCTAATCGTGTCTTTCGGTTTATAAAAATGGAGTTGTTTATAATCCTTTTCACGTTCCAAATTCCATTTTGTAATTTAGAATAAGAATCTAATTCTTTTTAGGATATATGGTGATATCGAATAGGATAATTTATAGTTACCAAAAAGAGAAAAAGCCCATATATTTAGGTTATATTAACACAAAATCATAAGATCCTAGAATACACTCTTCTTAACGAAAAGGATAAGATGCACTTTTTGGACGTTCACTTTCCTTTCTTAGGTACTAGGAATTTTCCGTTAAAACGGTTTTTATATGACGATGGATTGGATGACATTATATTCACATTCACATTTATTTTATTTTTTAATAATTTCAACTAGTGAAATGACCCGTGAAACTAAATGTTTGTTTAAACGAAACAGTTTAATGATATGTTTTAGATATTAAGTGAACGTAAATGCTAGAGTTATTTAATTTAATGACCCGTGGAACCACAGAGTCCGACTAAGAAACTCGTCAGCTAAACATTTCATCAAACACCTAAAATGCATATTAAACAATCCACATCGAATCATAAGAGATAATATTGGTTGTTATTTTATTTTAAAAGTGTAAATTAAAATATAAATTTAATTTTGGTTTCCTTCTGGCCAGCTTTTATACCTTCTCGTACTCAATTCAAAATAATTAATTAAAATTATTCAAAATTATTTAATTTTAATAATTAAAATAATTATTAATAAGATTTAATAATAATAATTAATTAATAAGATTTAATTATAATTCAAAATTATTTAGATTAATAACATCACTCATCATGCTTAGAATTTTTCTTTTTCTTTTTGAAATTTTCTTAACAAATGAATTATTCTAATAATGACATCATCATTATAGCATTTTAATATTTACTATAGATTATTTTACTAATATCCATATTATTGAATTAAGTGGGTTAATATATATATATATATATATATATATATATATATATATATATATATATATATATATATATATATATATATATATATATATATATATATATATATATATATATATATATATTATTTATTAATTTGTAAAATCAACAATGACATTCTACTTTGCCAAATTAAAAATAATACATTATATTAGTTTTTACAACTAAAGGCGTAATTTTTACTAACTTGTATAGCTAAAAGTTTATAGATAGCCTTTAATTTTTGAAAGCATCACTCACATATTTATTGCTCAATGTTTGATGATTTCTTCCCTAAAACAACTAGTTAGGCATTGTATAACATAACATTAATGAATATATATTATATTCATTAATAATCTCATTTATATTCACTATTCATATATTTAAACGTTCATGATTTGTGAATATACGGATTAAAAAAGAAAAAAGAAATGTTAGCATAAAATCACATAACATATTACATTGTCAAATGATTCAAACAATACAATAGAACCTTGTTTAAATTTCACCATGTCAAATGACTCATATATATGTGCATGAAGAGTTTTTATTGAATGATACAAACATGCAACTGATCACACCAGGGCCGGTCCTGGAAAATTTGATGCCCGGTGCGAATGAGTTAAAAAATGCCCTACTAGATTGTAGACAAACAATACAGTGTTAATTGATTCGATGCTCTGTTGTAATTTCAGTGTGACTTTAACCATGATTTTATGTTTGCACTAAAATGAGTTATAGTTGAGTCATAAAATTAAATACTCTGTATCATGTTAGTGTGAAGTTCTTTAAGAAATTTATATGAATCGGGGTAAAAAAGAAAAAAAATTAAAAGAAAGTAGTAAGAACAATGTAGTATGATAAGAATCTATATATATATATATCTAAATAGTGACTCCTAATATGTCTATTTACTCATATAATTTAATAGACCAGTAAAAAAGGTTAAAAATTATTATAGTAACAAATAAAAAATAATAGACAAAATTGCACGGGGGTCCCTGTGGTTTGTCCAAAATAGCAAACGTAGTCCAAAAGTATTATTTCAACTTGGGGGGTCACCGTGCTTTGTAATAGTTGCATGGGGGGTCCAATCGGCAAACGTCTATCAATAACTAACATTTTTAACCCTCACATGCCTTGCGCATGAGGGTTTTGTCATCTAAAGCATTTATTTACCCACATTTAATAGGTAGCTAGAACCGTTTTATTTCATTGAATGCAAAATTGAAGTTTGGGGGCGATGATTCAACCTCTGAAACCCTAATTGCATATAAAAATGGTTAATCCTTTGTATCACAGGCGTACGGAGGAGTTGGATTATGATTTAACCCTAATATACGGTATTAATTTCTACATTCATCACTTGTTTTACAATATCTACTATTTCTGTGTTTTAGGTCAAAATTATTTGTTTTGCAGGTCGTGAACCTACTTTATTTAGTATAAAGTTACAACATCGTGGGTTGTTTACTCCATTTTCCAAGAAGAGAGTATGTGAATGGTCATGTGGCATATTTTAATCTCACTGATATATATAAGTTTTTAGTTAATGAAGTGAATGATATGGTGGAAGATTTAGGTTATGATGGGCATAAGGTCATGTTTTATCACTTTCTTAGACCATTAACTAATTTGGATTATGGATTAGAAGCTCTGGGTAGTGATATTGATGTAATTAACATGATTCAGTATGTTAAAGAGGATAGGCAAATAAGTGTGTACATTGAACATGATAACACCACCTTAACAACTTATCAGAGTCCTAGACGGAAAAGACTTGTACTGCAAGAGATTGAAGAGGAGGTTGTTCCTATAGTTAGAAGCAGAAAAAAGCCAAAGATGCAAAAAAAGATTAATGTTGGAATGGCATGAAGGTGAAAGCAATCAAACTAGTGAATCAATTGTGTTTAATAACACCCAAACTACTGAGCCTGAAGTTTATAGACCAAGTGTCACCCACGAGTCAGTGTATGACAACATTCAACCTACTGCAGATACATTTGATGATTTAGATACATTTGACCCATTTGATGGTTTAGATACATGTGATTTAGATACAATGGGTCAAATGGAGAAAGAGAATGAGATGGGTGATCCAAATATTGAGAATGTTACTGTTGTTGATGAAGAGAATGTTATAGAGGAAGAAATTGTAGATATGGGTGAATTCAGTTACAAAGGTACTAAAGGAGAAATCCAATGATAAACAAGAAAGTAGACAGAAAGGGAAAAGTGTACAACTTGATGATTTAGACAATGATGAATTTGAAAGTGATTTTGAGAATAAGGATAACATTGAAGGACAAAGGAGAAGAAGAATTAGGGAGTTACAGAGAGAAGAAATGGAAAGGAGGGGTATGGAGACAAGTTTCTTTACACTAGGCCAGGAGTTTAGTAGTGCAGAAGAGCTGAAGAATGCTATTAAAGTATATGCCATTGAAACTAGAAGGAATATTATCTTTATAAAAAATGACAAAAGAAGGGTGAGGGCTGCATGTAAAGGTCTTGTTATTGATATAGTGGGATCCAATGTGGGTCAATGTTCAAACAGTGATCATGTGGGAACCAATGAGGTACAAGTGGGGGTTGGTCAAATATTCAATGAACAAAGGATAAAAAAGGTGAAAGAAAAGAAACAAGTTACTGATAAAGGTGTATTGAAAGAGAAAAGGTAAAAGAGGAAGCACAATATTAAATGTACATGGGTCCTCCATGCCTCACTAGATATCAAAACAAATAGATGGTCCATAAAAAGATTAGATGATAAACATGCATACCAATTTACTAGGATTATTAAACATTGCACCTCTAAATACCTTGCTACTAAATTGGCAGCTCAACTACCTTCTAACCCTACTATACCTACCAATGCAGTTAAAGTACAACTTGAAGCACAAACAGAATTAAAAGTTTCTAAGTTTAAAGCTTATAGAGCTTTGAAGAAGGCTTTGGATGCAATGAAAGGTGATTATAAAGACCAATATGGAGATCTTAGATGTTATGGATAGGAATTGATAAGATGCAACCCTGGTACAACTGTTAAGATTCAAACACAACAATGTTAATCTTCAGACACAGAAAATCTATTTCAGAGAATTTATATATGTTTGGGGCCACTGAAACAAGGATTCAAAGCTTGTGGTAGGGATTTACTAGGAGTGGATGGGGCTTTTATGAAACAACCTGCCACTGGACATTTATTGACTGCAGTTGGCTTGGATTCAAATAGTGGAATCCTGCCAGTGGCATATGCAGTAGTTGAGCAAGAAAATTACAACTCTTGGAGTTGGTTCTTGTATTGTTTAGGCAGAGATTTGGATCCGGACACAAATTCCAACTTTACCTTCATCAGTGATAGACAAAAGGTAAGTTACATACATTACT
Source organism: Rutidosis leptorrhynchoides (assembly GCF_046630445.1). Taxonomy (NCBI): domain Eukaryota; kingdom Viridiplantae; phylum Streptophyta; class Magnoliopsida; order Asterales; family Asteraceae; genus Rutidosis; species Rutidosis leptorrhynchoides. The sequence goes on from NC_092338.1 coordinate 145,175,783, forward strand.
TGATTTGTTTAGAACACATATATATACTTTTAATTTAGGTAATAACAATTGTAACTTGTTTTTGTCCAGGTTTTATCACAAGCTATTTTGAGAATCTTTCCTTGTGCTGAACACAGATATTGTGTGAGGCACATTCATGAAAACATGAAAACAAGAGGGTACAATGGACTTGTATTTAAAAATCACTTATGGAAATGTGCTACTACAACTACTGTTCCTCACTTTCAAAAGGCAATGCTTGAATTGAAGGAATTTAGTAAGGAATGCCACATATATTTATCCAAGATCCCACCATGTCAATGGTCAAGAAGCCACTTTACAGGTAATTACTGAATTTATATACTTTGTCACTGTTCTTAAATATTAATTAAATTGTTAAGTTCTTTAATACTTTGTCAATGTTTAATTAACTTCAAACAGGTAAGGCTAAATCTGATGTGTTGTTAAATAATGTGTGTGAGATTTTAAATCGTTGGTTCGTAGATGCTAGAGATAAACCCATAATTACTTGCTTAGAATATGTTAGAGAATACTTGATGAGGAGGATTGTTACAACTAGGGAAAATATTGCTAAGTGTGATGGGCCATTTACACCTAGTGGAAAAAGATGTTTGATTTAATCACAAAGGATGCCCATAAGTTGCAAGTTCTTTGGAGTGGAAGTGAACTATATCAAGTGAAAGGGGTCAGTGATGAACAAAATGTAGTAGACTTACAGAGGAAAAATTGTACTTGCAGAAGATGGGAAATTACTGGTATGCCCTGTAAACATGTAGTAGCAAGTATTTGGAACATGGCAGACAATTCAGGTGATGTTGGTGTACCTGAGAATTGGGTGAACCCTATTTACTTCTTGGATACTTGGAAAAAGACATATGCTTTTACCATTAACCCAATTAATGGTAGGAGTATGTGGAAATAACCAGCTGCAAACAAACTACTTTCACCAATCATTGTACCTCAAGCTAGTAGACCAAAGAAGAATAGGAGAAAAGGAATTGATGAGAATGAAAGTATGAACAATAATGGAAAGTTGTCAAGGAGGGGAAAGAGTACAACATGTGGAAATTGTGGTGTTTATGGTCATAACAAGAGGAGATGCACCAATGGAAGCCAGAATGTGGGTCAAAGCAACAATGGAAGCAAGAATGTGGGTAAAAAGAGGAAGAAAAGCAGCTACTAGTGGCACCAAGAAAAAATGAAACAAGTTGCTCTTGTTATTGCAGTTTCAGTTGGTTTAGATGATGTAATGTTTTAAAACATTTTTTTTTATTAGCTATTTTATAATGGTTTAGATTATGTACCAATGACAGTTTCTTTTGGTTTGGTATTTTGTAATGGTTTGAATTATGTAATGGTTTAGATTGGTACTATTTGATGTTTATATTGGTAGTATTTCCTGTAATGTAATGGCAAAAAATGTCTGTAATGGTTAAGTTTATGTATTTGGCTTATGTATGTCGTGTGTTTCCAGTTGACAACAACATATTTTAAGTTTATGTACAACAATTTAAACATCAAAATGGTGCTACTTTTTTCATTCAACAACATAATCCAACTTACAAATATCGCAAAAAAAAAAACAACATTACAGCACCATCACTACATTACATCACCTATTACTACATTACTACACTAACATACGCCAACAAAAGTATCCAAGTACATATTACAATGATCTTCATCCTTCTTAATTACGTTAGCAGTTCATTACAACGATCACAAACAGGTGGGTCAATCCAGTCAAAGAAGCTGCATTCAGAAAACTAATAAAACCCTAAATTAATTCAACAATAAAAAGAAAGAACAAAACCAATTAATTAGGGTTTAAAATCAATGTGTTCATTACCGTTTTTGAACAGCCGTAAAAACGTCTCCCAGGGTTTCGTTATGTACGGGACAAATAAATCACTGCACACCTTCCACAATAGCAATTGACCATCTTTGGATTGTTAGATTAAACAAGAGAGGGAGTAGAGATGGAGTGTTGGAGCAGCAAACAATTAAATTGATTGAATGAGAGAGAAGATGGAGTACAGGTGGTATAAATGGGGGTACATAAATGCTCTAGACAAAAATACCCTCATGTGCAAGGCATGTGAGGGTTTAAAACGTTAGTTATTGACAGACGTTAGCCGATTGGACCTTCATTCAACTATTACAAAGCACGGTGCCCCCCAAGTTGAAATAATACTTTTGGACTACGTTTGCTGTTTTGGACAAACCACAGGGTCCCCCGTGCAATTTTGTCAAAATAATATAAAAATATATTAAATTAAAACGTCATAAAATTTTTTTAAGTAATTAATAATCAATAAATATAAAAATCTTTCATCTTCTAAGTAACATAAGTTTTTTTTAGCCTATAAATATGTGATCTCCATTCCATTTTTCCGTATCAATTACACAAAATAGCACACCATATTACTAATGTTGTATTCTCGATTTTTTTAAGATGAAAAGAAAAAGAAATATGATATATAGATTATTATATAGTATATATAGTATATAGTATATGATATATATATATATATATATATATATATATATATATATATATATATATATATATATATATATATATATATATATATGCAACGATATTATTATGACTATAATTCATAATTATAATTATGAATATGATTATGATGATGATTAATAATAATAATTATTATTTATATTACATTTTAGTTATAATTCATATAACTATAATTATTATAGGTGTAACGTTTTTTATACATGTAAATATATAGATAATATTTATTTAATTAATTTATATAAATATATATATATATATATATATATATATATATATATATATATATATATATTCATATATGCAACGATATTATTATTACTATAATTCATAATTATAAATTATAATTATAAATATGATTATGATTATTTTTTTGAACAACAGTACGAGATCACCCAGGGAGACTTTACCACCCACGCGTTCATCTCAATACAGTTGCATAATCCGCTCCCAACAGCTGCACATGAGGAAATCCGGCTCAATTCGAGGACATGGGCGGTAAAACTCCCCTCCCCCACTGTCCTCACAACGCGATGTGCGAAAGGCACCCTTGGGTGAAATTCAAGGGTAAAGGGCCAACATAATAATTAATCATAATAATTATTATTTTTATTATTATTACATTTTAGTTATAATTTATATAAGTATGATTATTATAGGTGTAATGTTTTTTATCCATGTAAATATTGATCATGTTTATTTAATTAATTTCCATATATATATATATATATATATATATATATATATATATATATATATATATATATATATATATATATATATATATATATATATATATATATATATATATATATTTAACGATATATATCAATGTAAATATGAAATATGAAAAGTTTGAAACTATTATTATTATTTATGTCATAGCTTAATTTTAAATTTATGACAACATTATGATAAGGAAAATGAAAAGATTGAAACTAATCATAAAATTTATGAGATATAAATTTTACTTATTATGAATGAATGTTTATAACTAAATCTAATTAAGGAAAATAAAAAAATATAACACCTATTGAAAAGTTTATATTGTTTATTACTCTTGGTGGTGTTACATATCTTTATTATAATAGTTAATTTCATATCAATTGTTATTCAATGTTATGAACCTTCAATTTTATTCTATTCACAACTTTTATATTGTGTGGTGTACTAATAAATAATGGTTCATGTTTATATTTAGAAGATTTTTTATGTACTCCAATTATTATGTAATTACTTATTGTCACATATGAGGTTATAAAGAGAGACCTTTAAAAATTTAATGGTAAATTGTAAAGGTAATATATGTTTTAATATTATGAATTGTATTACAATATGTAAGTTTTATAATGTATTTTGGCATCATATTTAGCTCATTTGACCACCTTTATTTACTTTTGTTTATATATACTTTCATCATACTTAGTACATATGACCCGAATGTACAGATTTCCGTAGTGACAAACAAAACATATGCACAAAAATCCTACTTGACCACTTGCATAATGGGACCAACATCAACTTTTACTTCCAGGTTACTACCAAGTGCCATACACAAACCGTAACCATATTCGTAACCATATTCGTGCAACGCACGGGCATTGCAACTAGTGTTATGTAATTTTAATACAAGCTACTCACTACATAGAAGCAGGCAAAAAGGAAGTCATGATGAAATTAATACCACTAGAAACGCAAAACTTCATATGCATTATATGTTTTTACTTTATATTATATTTATATTTATATATTTATATATAAATATAAAGCAATAAATAAAAATATATTGATGTTCGAACATAAGGTAAATTGTTATAATCCGAGTTAGTTTTTTTTACCAGACAAAAATGCATATGATGAAATGAGAATAAATTAAAAGTATTCATAAGATAAATATATTTAAAGAATACCTAAAAAGAAGTGAATCAATTTAAGTGGGTTTAAAGTGTTCATTCAAAGAAACTTGAAGGACTAACTTCAAAAATTAAAAAGTAACAATTCCAAAAATCCAGAAACCGAGGATATCGACCTGTTGTCTTCTTCATTAGTCTAAAACTCAATTTCCTCCATTAATGGAGAAAAATTTTGAACTCTTTTTTTATCACAACTTCACCCATTATCACTACAATTACCTACAGATATGGACTATATAACGTTATTGGGTTGTAGTAAATTGTTCAAAACTCAATTTTATAACAATGTCAAATTCTGAGCGATTAATGCCCCCTAACTGCTGATGCCTAGTGCCGTTACACTGGTCACCCAGCCCTAGGTCCAGCCCTGGATCATACCTTATATAAATCTAATTCGGCAAACAAATCATTTACTTGACTTAACTATTTTTAATTTATTACTACTACCTCTTCGCAATAATCTTGTCCCTAAAAAAGTCGAGATATTCGTGTGGCGAGCTCTAATGAAGAGATTACCCGTAAGAATTGAATTAGATAAAAGAGGAATAGTTCTCCATAGTGTTCTATGCGCAATTTGCGATGATGTCATGGGATCCGTTGATCACTCAATTATTTTTTGTAATCAAGCTTTAGAGATTTGGGATCGAGTTTTAAATGGTGGGATAAAGGGAAATTTTCTAACTTTAGTGTACGAGAGTTGTTCGAATGTAATGGTTCGAGTTCAATGTTGGGTATTGGAAAGAAAGCTTGGCAAGCTTTGTTATGGATAAGTGCATACCTCATTTGGAAGAATCGTGACAATAAGGTATTTCAAGGCAAATGTTGGAATAGTCTGGTAGCTCTGAATGAGATTCAAATCATTTCTTTCGAATGGATCTCCAATAGATTCGGGGGAGGGGAATTCGAGTGGCATACATGGTTACACAATCCTAGTTCGTATCTCAATTTCATTTAAGATGAGATGCAACATTTGCATCTCCCCTTTACTTGTATATTGTATTGTAATATCGAGTTGGTTAGCTTTGTAGTGTAGTCGTGTTCTCATCAGTTTCGTGTTGTATTCATAGGTCCTGTAGCTTTCTTCTGTAACTCCTAGTTTGGTAATAAAATCTTGATTTAAAAAAAGTAAGAATGTGAAATGGTTAATATTAAAAGATTAATAAGAAGGTACCAATGGCATACCTAATGTATAAGAAATGATGTTCATGGTTGGTTGAAAGGAAATAAATAGTAAATGAAGTTTAAAGGCTCAAGAAGGGTGATGCATGACATGATAAATAACAAACACATCATTATTGATAAAATAATTCATTGTGTGAGGATTTAAGAGAGAATTAAGGGTAGGAGAAAATTAGAGAATTTCACATACTGAATACACATGCATCTAGCATATGCACATGTTCTTTAGTTCCACAGACTGAACTTCAGTCTGCCTAAAGATTGAACATTAGTCCGCCCACAGATCGAACTTTAGTCTGTGGACAGGTTGAACGTTTTTTCAGTTTTTTTTTCACGAGGCACACAGTGAGTTCAGTCTGCCCACAAATTGAACTCAATCTGTTCACAGATTGAACTCAATCTGTGTTAGATTGAACTTAATCTGTGAGCAGATTGAGTTCAATATGCATCGCGATCAAATCTATTTGCAAGATGTAATTCTATCTTATTTGGGAAAAAGCAATTATACGATATATTAAGTTTAATGTACACCGACGACAACTCAATATAGAATGATTCAACATTTTATTAAAAGATAATTTATCAACGGTTCATCATATTTCTCTTAAAAATTAGGTGTATACGGTGGATGCATCTCTCACATTCAAGGCTATAGTGAAAATTAACAACGCTGATTTGTTAGGATTCATCTTTCATGTTAGAATTATCATCTAAAACTCCTTAATTGATGAATTGAATTCATGTTCATCATTTGTCATAGCGGACTTTTGTTTTTTGCTTTGGTTCTCTGGGTTCTCCTATCGAAAGTTCTCTCCGGCTCCTTCATTATATACATAATTCATTAATATGTTAAGTTATTTATTTATTTGTATTATATATAGAACTTCATCAAATTAATTTCCTTATGACATTTCAATAAGATCCCATTATGAAAATGTGTCAAGTTAGCTAGAATGATATCATCTTCATTGACAAATTATATATATAGTATAGAAGATAATCATATCCATCTTTAAACAGGTGGATCTAAAAGATATTCAATTAATATGGTGTATATTGTCATTTACTATTTAGAGCCGCTCTTGAATCTATTACCCTTTTCATTCTTTAAATTTGTCCACTTATAGGGATCTTTATTATATTTAAGATATGTTTGATAAATAAGAGAGTTTGTACGGCCTCCTTTTTCTCTCTCTACCCTCACGTTCTCTCCATCTTACTTTTTCCTTGTAGACACACTAACACCATCGCTACCGCATACGGCCTCCGGCATCTCGTCGGAGGTCCGACTTTCCTTTTTTCCGTCCTTTTGCATTTTTTTCACTCAGATATATTGTTCCTTCGCTCATATTTGATGGTCAAAGTCATTTGGTCTCTCTCTGGTCTCCGGCAATAGCGGCGAGCCACCGCGAGTTCTTCGTGGTGGTTCTGTTTTCGGTACTCATAGGTTTGTCTTCTGGATTTTTCTCCTTCTCTTCGGTGTTAGGGTTTGGGCCGTTGTGTTTTTATATTCCGGTGACTTTTTCGGCATCCTTTCCTGCTCATCGCAGGCGGCGAGCACCTTTAGGTGCTCTGTGAGGTTTCAGGTCGAACATCAATTTTTTGATTTGTCACTTTCTTGTTTCTGCCAGTAGATCTGTGAGTCGGAGATGCTCCGAAGTTTTTACCGGATTTCTATGCCAGCTTTTCTTTATTATTTTTTTATAATAATGGCATTTTTCCTACCTATCTGTAAGTAACTAGAGGGGGGTGAATAGTTACTTGATACGTTTTTAACACTTTTTCAATTGATCATCTTTGACGCCCCGTACAAAACCATCATGTACGGTTCATCAACAGCAGGATCATTACAAGGTCAAACACTATATGCTGTTTGAAAACCAGTTTTGCATTCATAAAAAGATAGCGTTTTACAAAAGATAACGTGCTTCCTATGAATAGAAGCGTTAACATAAGTATGTGACCCTAATGTCGTTACAAAGCCATTGTAACATAAGTTTTGGATGCAAAGTAAAAAGTTTTGTAATTGAGACATCTCTAAGCAATGCAGCGGAAATCTAACACAGCAGGTCCATAATAGCGAGTCTATAACACCAAGACAGCAAGTCTAACAGCAACGTTACATGCTTAAAAATGTCAACACAAATGTTGGTGAGCTATAGGTTGTTTGTAATCAGTAATGTAATATAGGCCACGAGATTTCAGTGCTTCAAGCAGCATTTCAAATCAGTATTTCAAATCAGTAAATCAAAACAGTATGATAAAGTATATGCTTATCCGTGGGCACCCGGTAACTAACTTAACGTAATATTACCCCCAAAAGTACACTTGGCGAGTGCGTATGTTCTCGAAGTATTAAACACTTGTTAAATGCTAGCGCGACTAGCCCGAGTGGGGATGTCAAACCCTATGGATCCATATCTAAGATTCGCGTTCACCGGTTCAAAAACCAATGACTAAACGTTACCGAGCTAAGGGGAAAGTTTATGCCGTTATATAACCCACACATACAATAAGTTTAAGTACTCGTGCCTAGTAAGTAAAACGTAAAAAGCGCATGTATTCTCAGTCCCAAAAATAGTATAAGTAAAAATGGAAGCTATAACTCACAGTGAATAAGCAGTAAAAGTCGATATGAGGTAAGTAAGCAAGTAGTTGATCCGAAGGGCCCTCAACCTAAGTCAAAAGTTACTAAGTCAGTAAATCGTCCCAAAAGGGTTTAAAAGTACGTAAGTTAAGTCTTAAGTGTCATCATCATCAACATCATACGTAAAAAGTAAAGTAAGTTTTCAATCAAGAATAGAGACCGAAACAAAGGCTGACTTCGTTCAGCTGCTACGACCTCTATATAAACAGAAATGACGTGAGGCCAGTGGAAATGGCTCCGTATGTGAGTCCTCTAACGTCTGACCAATTTTCAGAACTAAATCATCTTCGTTTGACTGTGGCGACGATTTAAGTGCGAGTAGGTCAGAATTTTCAGCACAACGTTACAAGGGCGTAGTGACTTTCGGAAGGCTATAAATCCTAAACCGTATATCGGATTAAGACGAGTCTTAAACGAAAAGTCATATACTCCAACCGAAATATCTGGAAATCAACTTTTACAATAGCCCAGGGGCCTGATCAGACCTTGAAAAACAGAAAACAATTGCTCCAGTGGGATTCTTGGTGTTTGATGCTCATCACGGTTCTCATCCTTGATGCGTATAAGCCTCAAATGTACAACTCTCGATGTTTTAGCATCACTTTAGCCAAGGTTTAACCATCAACACACAAAGTTAGGACTAAGAAATAAAATACAACTCTTGTGAGAGTTTGAGCAAGGTGATGAACCAAAGTTACATCAATTTCTTAGTTCCAACACAATACAAGTCTTATTAAGCTATAAACTATGAATCAAACTAAATAAGCAAGACCTTAAGATAGAGAGCTTAGATCTTAACTAGATATTAAAGATCTTAGACTAAAAAGTCTAGATCTCATGTTCTTTGTGAAACCCTAAGTCATAACACTTAGACTTTCAACTTTTACACAACCATAAGTTATGAAACTTAGATCTTGTAAAGTAAGATGAACATAATCAAATGAACTTTTGTTTCAACAAAGTAGAAGATTATAAGTTACACAACTTAGATCAAACACAAAAATGAAACCCTAAGCTAGAGAGCTTGGATTCCTAACAACAATTATGAGATCTCAACCTAGTAAGCTTGTATCTTTTGTTTCATGCAAACACAAGTCACAAATCTAAGTTACAACAAACTTAAGAAGATCATAAGTTAGTAAGCTTTTGATCTTAACTAACTTTTTGTAGAAACCTCAAGCTAGTAAGCTTACATTTCAAACTTTCTTGAAGATCCATAAAGTAAATAGTTGGATCTACAAGTTTCATGAAGATCATAAAAATGAGTTTTGATCTTTTAACATAATTAAAGAGATCTTAAGTTATAGAACTGAGATCTAACATAAGTAGAGAAGATTAAAAGCTAAAAAGCTTTAATCCTCCATGTTCTTGCATTTTTCAAAACAAAGTTTGAATCTACAAGAGTTATGAAGATTCAAGTTACAAAACATGAATCTTTGATGATAATGATGATGAATCACGAAAAGGAAGAAGAAAAAGAAGAAAATACGATCAAGAACACTTACAAGTTCTTCAAATATTTGAGAGAAAAACTAGAGTGAGAAAGTAGAGAGAAGTGTGTGTGTTTGAAATGAAATGCAAATGAGAGAAATAAGCTTTTAAAAAATATATAAAGTGGTGGTGTTGAGTTGGTTAGTTGCCGACGGTTTGGAGCAAAAAGGAGGGGGGCCATTTTGGCCTCATGTGGTGTGGCATGGTGTGGTCCAAGGTGGTGGTACAAAGTGGTGTTGGTTTGTTGGGTGGTTTGAGACATAATGCAAGTAAGCATGCATGATACTTGTCTCATTACTTACATGGACTTAATTATAATAACATGGGCTAATTAACCCATTAAGTGGTCCACTAAGTTGAGTAGGTTGGGTCATGGAAGTCCATTAAGGTGTTAAGTCCATTAAGGTAACTAGTAAGCATTAAACATGATTAAGGAACTATAAAGCCAAGTAGTTGTCATTAATAAATAACAATTAAGTTTACGTAGTCATAATATTCCAATTATGACAAAAGTTTAACGTGTACCAAGTACGTAGCTCGTTTTAAACAATAAGTGACACCAACGGTCGTAAAAGTATTCGAGGATCAAGTTAAGTGATTACACACTTAATAGCACGTTGTAAGATATTAATGGAAGTAATTAATCATTAAATATGATCCCAGAGCATAAACTAGCTCAGTACGCACATATATGTAGTTTCGTGAAAGCACAAAGCACAAAAGCAAGTCGAAAAAGCCGGGTCGTTACATTACCCGCCTGTTAAAGAAAATTTCGTCCCGAAATTTTGAGGAGTGACCAACAATGGTACTGTATTTGAATAAGAAGGAGCGTATCAAAGTTCCATGAGACTCGTGGGCTCAGAAGTGAGTTATTTACCTTGAAAGGTACTTGGGCGTATAAAAGTAAGAATAGGTATATGCCATTAATTATGTCTATTGTCCTACGAGATCAACAAATTGATTTTGTTTCTTTTTATCATGAATATTGATAGTTCTCCAAATGAATATATATTTAGTCGCAATATCATCCCAATATGTAAAAGTTTTTAGTTGCAATTGTTCTAATTCCAAGTAATATTTGTTTAAATAAATAAGTGCGAAGACTGAAGACGCAAATGAAGATTTGAAGACGCAAATGACCAAAAAGCTCAAATGTATAAGATACAATCCAAGTGGTTCAATTTATTGATGAGAAACGTCTAAAAATTATAAGAGTACAAGTCGCAAAATGCAAAGTACAAGATATCTAAGCACACAAAAAGACGTTAAAAAATCCGGAACCGAGACATAAACCGGGCGTAAACGAGCGAGACATCGGAGCTAAAATTATGAGTCAACTATGCACAAGAATATAATATAATATATATAAAATTATATATATTATATTATATATTATTAAAATCGAGCAGCCCACGTTTTGAAAAGCAAAAATATCTGTCCCAGCTGGCCATGCGATCGCATGGCCTGGAAGCACAAATCTCATGTGATCGCATGAGCCCAGAATCCTGGCCAGGTCTTATAAATTGCAATGTTTTCAGTCGAATTTTACACACTCTTTTCATTCCTTCTTCTATAAACATAAATATATTTATATTATAATTTTAATATAAGTTAATTTTAATAATAAAGTTATGGTTTAGTTGGGTTATTGTAAGAAATGTTTTATGGGTTTTAAGTCGAAACTCTGTCCGGATAACGCTACGCGATAAATAATCACTGTAAGCTATGTTCTTCCTTTTTAAATTAATGTCTCGTAACTAAGTTATTATTATGCTTATTTGAGCCGAAGTAATTGTGATGTTGGGCTAAATATTAAGATGGGGTTATTGGATTTTGTACCATAATTCGGGTACCGACAATTGTGAACATTGGACTATTGACTATTAATAGATGGGAGTATTATCTAATCATATGACAACTCATTAGAATCTGTCGAACCTATCTTCTGTAACAACTCGAAAATTTCTGACTTAATTTAAACTTAATCTTTGTATGATTTTGACACGATAAGCAAAGTCTGTAAAGTTGAGTCTCAAAAAGTTTGAACTATTTTCATATATTCATGTGACCTTCGACTGTCCCCGATGATTCACGAACCATTGCTTGTAAATATGTGGGTATATATAAATATGTGTATATATAAATATATGTATAATATATAATAACATGAACATTAATAAACTATTATATACATTTTTTTTGTTATAAATAAATATGTAAAATAAAATACATTGTAATAAAAACTATTACTTTATATGTATATTTCTTGTATATATATATTGTTATATTTAATTTAATTATTTAATATATATTTATTTGCGTAGTAAATTTTGTTATTTAAAACTGTTTATATATATACATAGTGTATATTAAATATAATAAATTTTGAGCTTAAATGATAAATGTCTGTAATTTTTGGTTGACGTTTAATTATTTTTAAAATAGGTCTAATATATTTATATGAAGTTTTAAAATAAAAGTTGGTCCAAAATTTGATTAAAAAGATAATAGTTTTGATAAATATTTTTTTTCACCTTTGCAATCTAAGTTTTTGTACTCCGTACATATAAATTGGAACAGAAAATAAGTATTTATCGAATCTTTTTGATCAGGTTACAAACAGGTAATGACTGAAATAAATAAATGGACTTAATTTTAAAATATGGAATTTTTCTGAATTAAATTATCCGTAATTGTTTAGCAATGGACACACCCCATGAAAACTGTCGGCAGTATAGGACATAAGAGTGACTGATATACTATTTAGGTGTGCACTGTTTTTGTTTCAACATACCCACCATTCTCTGCATTATATTCTATATAGATACATATCCATTACATATGAATACATACAATATTAACATTTAATCTTATGTCATTCTTCATTCCACCCGACACCACCATGTGACAACCTCACAACCTCCACCACTGGTGACCATTATAACTGCAACACCACTGAAACCTTCTTCCATCATCGTCATCAAGAACCACCGGCTACCACCACCGGAGATCAACACCATGACAATCATCAATATTTTTCTTCTTCTTCGTTAACTACATATCACCCAACCACCAAGAACTCCATCGGTACTACTACATTCTATTCTTGTTTTGATGCCGCCTGCAACAGTTACCATAAAAACCCATCAACCACCATCTCCAAACCGCCACCGTCCTCATCACCCCTACCTCTCTCTCTCATCTTTCTCTCTCTCTCACAGCCACCATAACCACCTTCGGATGCCTCAAACCAACATCACCTTCGATTTATCTGTCTATCTGTTTCATCTTCGTGAACACAATCAACAACCCTAAACAATCGTAAACTACCATCACTCTCACCACCATCTTGAATTGCAGCTGCTACTATCTTTGTATAAGGGTTTCTGTCGAGCAAGAATGAACCACAACCAAATCGATCACCACCACCCAAACATCGATGCTCATGTATTTCTTGTTTACTGTCGTGAACATAATCACCATCATCAATCTCCTTTGCTGTTTTCCTATTTTGTATCTGAACAAGATCATCAAACAACACCGTTATTTTTTTCTTCGTTTCTTTCCTTTCCATAGTGATAACCCTACAGCTATTCGATAGTTTCTCTTTGGATTTCTGCTTTAAAAGAGGAAGAAGATACCGGTTACTCCTGCGATGTCATTAACGATGATAAATGATGATGAATAAAAGGAAGAAGATGATGACAGGAGATGGATGAGAATGATGATGACACGATGATGAATTAAAAAACAGAAACCTTTTTATTTATTTGTCGACTTTTGTCTGTTTCGTGTTTACCAGGATACCAACATCATTTTTTAATCTTGGGCCGTTAATGAATTACCTGTTTTGGGCTGTCATGGTTTTGTGATTGGGCCAAAAACTGTTATTGTTGTTGGGCCAAATAACAAGGATGAAGAAGAAGAACGAATAGAAAAATTGTTAAGTAAATTTGGTCGTGATGTTATTCAGGAAAAACAAAACTGGTCGCGGGTTCGAGCCTCGGCGGGGGCATTCTTTATTTGTTGTTGTTTTCTTAAAGGTAGCAATCTAATTATTCTTATTATTATTAATATTATTTATTGTTATTATCATTTATTATTATTATTATTATCTTTAACATAAGTGTTATTATTAGTATTATCATCATTATTATTAATATTACAAAGTATTATTAAAAGACTTATCAGTTAAACATTAATATTAGTAATACTGTATAATTACTAAAATTTCTATTAAAACAACTAAAAAAATTATCGTTATTATTAAAAGTATTATTTTTACAAAAACTATCATTCTTATCGTAATCAGTATTATCTATATTATTATTATCAAAATAATTACGATTATAAAAATAAAAGTTTTAATGATGATATTAAAGTTATAAGCATAAGAATAAAGATTTTATATATATAAACATATATTTACTATACATAACCTAACTATATTAATATTTTTCTACATAAAATGAATATATATATATATATATATATATATATATATATATATATATATAAACTACATCACTAATAATATATATATATATATATATATATATATATATATATATATATATATATATATATATATATATATATATATATATATATATATATATATATATATATTTGTTCGATTACAATTACGTGTGTTGATATATATACAAATGATATAGGTTTATGAATCCAAGGCCAACCCTGCATTGTTCAGTATCGTCGTATGCATATTTTTACTACAAAATATCGTATCGTGAGTTCATTTGCTCCCTTTTACTCTTTACATTTTTGGGACTAAGAATACATGCGCCATTTTTACAACTGCTTTATTAAATACTTTTGAAATATATTTTGAACTGAGAATGCATGAAATGATTTTATAAATGTTTGACGAGATAGACATAAGCAAAACATTCCTCGAATGAATTATTATGCAGATAGAAGTTATGAGGATTATTATGGAATTAGTTGGTCGTTATAATTGCCACTAATTGTTGTGAATATTTTTCCCTGATTATTATTGGTTGGTAACCTAAGAATTAGAATTGGGTATGGCCCTAATTCACACGAATCCTAAAGGTAGCAACTGGGTTTAACACCCCCACCCAGAATGTTCACTAGACAGAAGAGCTAGTGGGCGTGGTGTTTAGTACTTCGAGGTTTATATATTATACAGACGAGATGTTCTGTTTTTAGAGATATTATTTATGCGCGTTATATGTTAAGGTTGGTTACCAAGCCAAGCAATGAATGAAAAGTAAATGTTATGTATCGAGAGAATAATTTTATATACAGGTTATGTGTATGATATTTTTGTACACGAGATATGTGTACGGTTACTAAGATTTATGAAAATGGTTTCGTACACGAGATAGGTGTACTGTATTTGAATCTTGTGGTCTATCAAAATGATGAATTTTATTGTTTACGATAAACTTATGAACTCACCAACCTTTTGGTTTGTACTTGAAAGCATGTTTATTCTCAGGTATGAAAGAAATCTTCCGCTGTGCATTTGCTCATTTAGAGATATTACTTGGAGTCATTCATGACATATTTCAAAAGACGTTGCATTCGAGTCGTTGAGTTCATCAAGATTATTATTAAGTCAATTATATTTGGTTATATTATGAAATGGTATGCATGCCGTCAACTTTCGATGTAATGAAAGTATGTCTTTTAAAAACGAATGCATTGTAACCAAATGTAATGTATAGAGGTCAAGTACCTCGCGATGTAACCAAATGTAATGTATTCGTCCAGATGGATTAGGACGGGTCATTAGATCTTCAAATTATTTATTCTAATAATTATTAAGTGATTATGAATGTCCTATTTAGTGACGTTTATATGACATCTTTTCCAAATCATTTAATTAATCAATTGGATTGGGTAATTTATTATTCATTATGGCCAAGTGAATAAATTAATGTATCATGGACTAATTATAACAGGGGTGGATTACATACAAGGGTAATTGGTGTAATTGTTAACAAAGTATTAAATCATTGGATTACACGCAGTCGATAACCTGGTATAATTATTAACAAAGTATTAAAACCTTGTTACAGTTTAAATCCCTAATTAGTTGGAATATTTGACTTCGGGAATAAGGTTAATTTGACGAGCATTTTATAATTATGACTGATGGACTATTATGGACAAAAACCAAATAGGTATCAAATAATCCATGACAAAGGACAATTAACTCAGGGTAATAAATTAAAATCAAAATGTCAAACACCATGATTACGGAAGTTTAAATAAGCATAATACTTTTATTTCATATTTCATCGTACCTTTATTTACTGTCATTTTAATTACTGCAATTTACTTTAGCGCAATTTTATATATCGTCATTGTTATTTATTTTGCGCATTTTAATTATCGTCATTTATCTTTACGCTTTATTTAAAATCCACAAACCGGTCATTAAACGGTAAAACCCCCTTTTATATATTATTATTACTATATTTAATTATATATATTTTATATAAATATAGTTATTAAAAATATAGTACGTAATCGCTAGCTCCCTGTGGAACGAACCGGACTTACTAAAAACTACACTAATCTACGATTAGGTACACTGCATATAGTGTTGTAGCAAGGTTTAAGTATATCCCATCCGTAAATAAATAAAACTTGTATCATATTTTGCCGGAGACATCGAAAGCGAAACGCTATATTCTAAAAAAAATATATTAAGTTTTAAACTATTTTTGTAAAAATATATGTTTATAAGTTTTAAATATTAAAAATATAAAAACATAAAAAAAAATTCTATATTTTTAAGTGTTTAAGTAAAAAGAAAATATATTTTATTTAATTTATATAAAGGTATAAAAGTATTATGTTTAGTTCTTAAAAATATAAATTTATTTATAATAAATATTACTTATATATTATTTTTATAAATTAAAAATCAAATTAAAATTAAAAGTATTCGGGCCGAAACTGTAGCAGCCCAACAACAAAGGCCTGGTATCCGATTCCATGTGACCGCATGGACTTTTAACCCTCAACTCATGCGATCGCATGAGCTGAGGTCACAGCTCTGAATCCTCTGACGTATGATTAGGGTTTGGTAATTAATAATAATTATAATAAGTAATTAAAATTAGGGTTTTAATTAAATATAATTAGTTTAAATTTAGTTTTAATTAATTATAAGTTTTAATTAGTTTTATTAATTATAAAATTAATACTTTTATAAAATAATAATATAAAAATAATATTTTTATAAAAATAAGCAATTTTATCATTTTTTGTTTCTTTTTATAAATTGTATTTTTTATCGTTTAATTCGTAAATTGTATATTTATCGTTCGTAATTATTTTTAACTTAGTTTTTGCCATAGAATTTTTATATTTCTAGATTTTTAGGCTTTGCCATAAAATCCCTTAAGTGCTTTTTTTTAGATTAAGATTTAGGCGCTTTAGAATTTTACGACGTCGCTTATCACTTTAATATTTAATAGATTTTAGTGCCTTTTAAGTTATTGCCGTTTTGGATTTAGAGTTCCTTTTAAGCTTTAATACCTTTAGGTGCAATTTTTTAGATTTAATTTTTAGACTTTTAAGTTTCGACGTTTTTCTTTCTTATTTTTATTTTTCGACGTTTTTCGACGCGCTCTTTTTCTTTCTCATTTCTACGCTCTAGTTTTTTAAGGACATATATTTTTATTTCAAAATTTCAACGAAAAATTATTGTAAGCAATTAAATTGATAGACATCCAATTTTTTTTGTTCATAGTAATAGTTGAATTTGTTAGTGGCGAGTTGTGGGCTTCCGATTTAAAGGGTCCGGGCTACCTGCTGCATCTATTGGCTATTCGAAACGTAGGCAAAATCAGAAAAGTCTATTAATTTGATAACTTATATAATTTTTAATTTTATAACTATTAGGATATTCTGTGAATGCACCGAGCAAAACGTTCACCACCTTTCATACGTTCACCACCTGTAACTCGATCAAGACATCTAGCTAATATTGGCGCTGTTGATTTTTCTTTAGAATCATCATCTAGTCGAACAAGTACTCCAATTCAAATTTTCGATAATCCATTTTTTGAACCCGACTTCACAATTGAGAACCCAGAGGATATTCAAGGACAATTCCAAAATCCAGAACCACTAATCATTCCTCCTGAACCACAAACCGTTAAATCAGAATCTTCTAGTAATTCGGATTCAACAATTTCAAATATGGAAATAACGGAACCTCTAAGTATGGAAGATCGAATGAGAGCTACACGCACTGGCCAAGGACATGCCATTACGCGACCAGACATTAATGCGCCAGATTATGAAATCAAAGGACAAATTGATGTGTTCTAGAGGGTGTGTATGAAATGGCTATCAGTTTTATATTTATTTACTACAGGAAATCATCTAAATTAAACTAAAACATAAAAGGCAAGTATACCTATCGTGTAATAATATAGCTAAGGTAAAGTCCGGGAGGTCGATCTGTGGATACTATTATTGGGTGTCTTACTAGGTCAAATTAGTTAATTAAGTAGTTAAACTAGATTTAGTAATATATAGTAATTATAGGTAACTTTGGGGGGATTTATCGTTTAATGACCGGTTTGTCGATTTTATATTTTTAAGCGTAAAGATAATTGACAATAATTAAAGTGCGTAAAATAAATAAATGACGATAAATAAAATAACAATAAATAAAATTGAGATAGAATATGAAATAAAAGGATTATGCTTATTTAAACTTTCGTAATCATGATGTTTGACGTTTGATTTTAATTAATTGTTACCCGGGTTAATTGTCCTTTGTCCTGGTTTATTTGATACCTATCTGGTTTTTGTCCATAATAGTCCATCGGTCATAAATATAAAGTGTGAGTGTCCTCGTCAAATTACCTTTATACCCGAAGTCAAATATTTCCACTAATTAAGGATTTAAACTGTGACGCAGTTATCACTTCTGTCAACAATTACACCAGTTATCACTGTATGTAATCCACCCCTGTTTTGATTAGATATGAATATTAATTTACTCACTTGATCAGTTTGAATAATCAATTACCCAACCCGAATAAATAATTAAATGATTATAATAGATTCCATATGAACGTCACTAAATAGGACAACCATAATCATTATTAATTATTAGGTTAATTAATTTGAAGATTGGTTCGACTGACTCCAATGAGTTGTCACTCAATTAGACAATACCCCCCATCTATTAATAGTTAATAGTCCAATTTCCACAAGTGTCGGTCTTTTGCCCAAACCTTAATTATGGTCCAAAGCCCAATTACCCAATCTTAATATTTAGCCCAACATCACGATTACTTTGTCTTAAATTAGCATAATAATAACTTAGTTACGAGACATTAATTTAAAAAGGAAGAACATAACTTACAATGATTATTTATAGCGTAGCGTTACACGAACAGAGTTTCGATTTAAAACCCGTAAAACATTCTTACAATAACCCAATTATTATTAAACTTAAATTAAAATTAAAATTATAAAATATATATATATATATATATATATATATATATATATATATATATATATATATATATCATATATGATATGAGAAAAGAAAAGAAAAAGGTGTAGTTTCTTCATTACTCCGTGCCTTGCTTTTATAGGCAAATGATTGATACTGTTGTAGGTGGAATGTTAGCTGGCTACCATTCAAAGTTGAATCTGTTATAATTCAGTAGGCTTATAACTACCTTTAATGGTTATAAGAACAAAGAGAGAAAAAGAGAGAAGAAGGAGAGAAGAAATATTGATATTGATATTTCAAGAGAAATGGTGCACCTTAAATGGTTACCATACATGTCTATTTATAGTATAAAATATTACTATGCAAGAAATATAATAATAATAAAATTAACATCCAATCTAGATATTTTATAACACAATCTAGATATTTTATAACACTCCCCCTTGGATGACAATTTTATTAGAGAATAACTATTACTGCCTCGTTAAAAACCTTGCTAAAGAAAACCCAGTGGGATAAAACTTTAGCTAAGGGAAAAAGAGTGCAGCATAGAGTTGACTCCCCCTCAAGTAGACAACGCTGAGTCGTCACATCTTTTGAACTTGGCTCATGCCAATATTGTGAATGTATGTTTTGAAAAACAGCGATTGACAGTGCTTTGGTATAAAGATCAACAGAGTTGTTGATTGAACGTATCTCATTTTAATCTGGTTGTCTTTTACGAGATCTTGAGTATATGAGAAGAATCTGAGGTTTTCATCTGAAACTGTATCATCTAAATCTTTTATGTACAAGTTTGGTCCACGTGATTTGTCTACAGTCTCCTTCATGGTTTGTTCAAACTGTTGTTTCAATTCCTATTCCCTTTCAGTCTTTTTCTGAGCCTTACTAATATACCATTCTTTTCCATCAAACTTATGACCGTTGAGACTGTTTATAACTTTAGCGCCTCGTCAGCATTTATGTTTTGTTCTGTCATATTTTGATACTCTTCTTTCATTTGTACTATGTAAGCTGTATTATCTTCATAGATAGTTGTTAGGCTTTTATAGCGTTCTAGTCCACAAGAATCAATAATGATTTGTATCATTGGTCTTAACTAAAATCATTCCCGAGTAGCTTCATGTAATGCAATCACTTCGGCATGATTTGATGATGTTGCAACAAGTGTTTGTTTTGAGAACGTCATGATATTGCGGTGCCTCCATTTAGGAATACATATCCAGTTTGAGATTTAGCTTTATGTAGATCGGATAAATAATCTGCATCTGTATAACCAAACAAATCTTGTTTCGAGTTGTTAGAATAAAATAATTATAAATCAGTAGTTCCCTGAAGGTATCAAACTATTTGTTTGATCCCATTCCAATGTCTTTTGGTAGGGGCTGAGCTGAACCTTGTCAACAAATTAACTGCAAAAGAAATGTCAGGTCTTGTACAATCTATAAGATACATAAGAACCTCAATTGCACTAAAATATGGAACTTCCGATCTGTTAAGATTTTCATGATCTTTCATTTCAAAATAATTCTTTAGAAGTTGAATGATTTCATAGATCTCTTTATTCGTTCATATGATGTTAAGAACATTGACATAAACAA
This sequence comes from Rutidosis leptorrhynchoides, assembly GCF_046630445.1. Lineage (NCBI taxonomy): Eukaryota > Viridiplantae > Streptophyta > Magnoliopsida > Asterales > Asteraceae > Rutidosis > Rutidosis leptorrhynchoides. The sequence goes on from NC_092338.1 coordinate 145,196,634, forward strand.
CTACGATCACATATCCGAACATTGTTTTTATAAAACATACGTGCAAAATAAGTTTATATGTATACCCCTTTTTTTTTCAAGTAGTCATTTAATCGGTTATACTATTGTATCAATTCATATAAAAATCTTTGTGATTCAATGGAATACATTTATTTGAGTTTTGCATTAGATACTTATGATACCTTAAACCCTTCAGATATATTCATATATATATATCACTATCAAGTGATTCACATAGATAAGTAGTAACAACATCCATGAGATGCATTTAAGTAACTACCAGGTTGATTAAGTATCTAATAAGTAATTGTATTCACTACATAAGGATAAGTTTTCTTCATAATTCATTTCTGGTCTTTGTGGGAAATATTGAGTTACAAGTCTAGTTTTGCCTTGTAACTTCATTTGTACATTTCTTTTCGGATAAAAATTCATTTATATCCCATATGTTTCACATCTTTAAAAGTGATAACGATTGATCCGAAAACTTTTCTTTTATCGAGCGATTCTAATTTAGCTCATCTTGCTCCTTTCCATTGAGCTCAATCATGTCCACTTTGTATATTCAATGACAGATTTTAGTTTCAGATCATCATCTTTATTCATGATGTCATTGTAACATTATATGAAAATATCTCATAGAGATTTTAATTTCATTTTGGTTCCATAATATTGCATAATTTATCGCAATTTTAGTATTTACATTTATCAATATCCTCTACAGAAGGAATATTGATTTGTGGTTCTTCTTGAACACTTTCTCTTACCTCATTATCAGCTGATTTTCTTTTTCGAGGATTTTTATCTTCGGAACCAATTGATCTTCCACGTTTGATGCGTGGCAAAGACTCAACAGTGACATTATTGCCAGCTTTTGGAATTTCAGTTCGAGCTGGAGCATTTATCGCTGGTATATATGATTTAGTCACTTTTTTATATCTGTAAATGCATAAAATAATTAATTTGCAAGTTCTTGCATATGCATTATTTTTGAACTTTCGTTTCACATTCTTTTGTGCGAGTTCAATATACCTTAATTGATGTTCACATCATGAAGCATCATTTTATTTTTTATTTTTATTTCTCCCCCTAATCTAGGGAACAATGTTTTATTAAAATGACAATCAGCAAAACGTGCTGTAAAAACATCACCCATCATGGGTTCAATATATCTTATGATTGAAGATGTTTTATATCCAAAATATATTATAATCTTTCTTTGAAGAACCATTTTATTGTGTTGTGGTGATACAATTGGAACATACACTGCACAACCAATGTTTTAAGGTAGAAAATATTTGGCTCTTGGCCAAAATCAAGTATTAAGTGAAAATATTTACGACTTCCACATGGTATAATGCGAATTAATGTCGCAGCATGTAAATTTACATGTCCACATATAAATATTGAGAGATTTGTACTCATTATCAATTGTCTAGTTATTAGCTGTAAGCGTTTATCTATTGATTCAGCTAAACCAATTTTGTGTATGCACATGAGCAACTGGATGTTCAACAACAATCCCTGTAGATATATAATGATCATTAAATGCTTGAGATGTTAACTCACCAGCATTATCAAGTCTCATCCTTTTAATGGTGTAATCAGAATAATGTGTTCTCAATTTAATAATTTGTGCAAGAAACTTTGCAAATGCCATATTACGGCTTGATAACATACAAATATGAGACCATCCGCTAGATGCGTCTATTAGAACCATGAAATATCAAAATGGTTCACATGATGGATGAATTGGTTCATATATCTTACCTTGAATTCTTTCAAGAAACATTTGTGATTCTTTTTCACAATATACTTTTCATTAATCACCATATGTGCTTTCCATTAATCACCATATGTGTTTTTTTTTTTTTTATAAATCACCATATGTGTTTTTTTATCATATATCCTTTTCACCATATACGCTTTTAATCATATGCGCTGTGTTTTTCACCATATGCGCTTTTAATCATATGCGATTTTCATCATATGCGTTGTGCTTTTCATCATATTCGCTTTTTATCATATGCGCTTATCATATGCGATGCGCTTTTTATCATATGCGCTTTTTTATGTGAATAGTAAATTAATTAATTTCGTTTTACTATTCATATGAATTAATTTAGATTTACTATTTTGTTAATTGAGTAATATATATATATATACATCATATACTTGTGACTCCGAAGGCTCAAATGAATTTGACCATATAGTTATACGTTGTACCTTGCACATTAATTTTCAGTAGAAGCTTTAGATGCATATTATTTTCAGTAGAAGCTTTAGATGCACTTTTTTTTTAATCACCAAATACCACAAACACTTTGTTTGCGTTTGTTCATAGTCATCAATGAAAACCATTTTCTTTAATTTTATTTTATACAATAAAATTAACGCATCATTATTCTTTTCAAAAACAATAATCTATTGTTATTGTTCACTTGTGCCATGTTTAACAACAAAAGTCAACAACCTCTGTCTTGTTTGTTGTGGCAACCAAAAACAACCCTTGCTTTTGTTACCGAGAATCCAAGACCAAAAAACAATTAATTTTTAATTAATCTTTTATCAAAACCATAAATGATTTTATTGATCTATGTTGATATGGCCATAAAGAATTGACGGCTGACCTACTTTTGTAAGTGTATTTCGGCTATCATCCCGAAAACGCACAACGACCTTTTTTTTTTTATGAACTATTTGTTTCATATCTAGCTTAGGCAATTATTGTGAACATTTGGTCCCTATAAGAGCATTTATTTTTTAGACTATTAGTTGATTTGTACTTGTCACAATTAGGGATAGCACCCGCGGGTCGTGGATGCGGATCCATTGGATCCATCACCCGTACCCGCGGATTTTTTTTTAAGAGACATCCAATTGAACCCTTGTTCGTTGAAACAATTTGACTATATTTTTACTCCCCATTATTAAACGGGCCATTTTGATGCACACTCTTAAAAAAATAATTTGTTTTTTAAGTTTTATTATTCAACCTCCTTTTTTCAACGGTCACGTTTTTAACAAAACATTTGACAAGTTTGGAAAAAAGTTTTTTATTGATTATCATCAAAAGTTTTCTATTGTCACTATACTGGATGGAATTATGGCATACAACCAAAATTGCAACCCAACACTACATAAGAACAAAAAGGTTGTTTTTAATTAACATATGTATATGTGTTAAACTCGGAATAATAATAACTTATTTTAGAAAATTAACATAAGACATGTTGAAACATTTTTGTCACATTTAGCTCATCAAGTCTAATACTTATCATTGATAGATTTTATCACGTCTAGGAGATGTTTACTTTTTTCTTGTATTAAGTCCTACTTTCATTTACTTTTGTTTGGAAAAAAGTTTTTTTTTTACTTTGCTTTCCCCCTTTCTGTAAAACTCATTTAAACACTTTCTTTGTTTTTTTTTTTTAAAAAAAACTTCATTTTTTTTATGTTACCCGTAAATTATAAATATATAAAAAAAACTTTTTGTTTAAATTTTTTTTCTAGTTTTTAAAAGGCCACTTGACCAATTTTTTAATTCTTTCACAACACCTGATATCGTGATCGTGAGCTTTCACCAAAGCAAGAGATATTCTTGATAAACTAAACACGGACTCGTGTTTGAAATTGTCGGCCACAAAAAAATTCATTTGATAAAAGTATATAATTTTTTTTAGTTATAGAAGGAGACCACTTCATTTTCAATACTTCATTTTTGACAAAAAACTATTCCATTTTACCATCCCCTTTTTTTTCTTACTTTAACTTTTAAGATATACTTTTAATAAAAATACAAACTACTTTTTCTTATTTTAACTTTTAAGATTTACTTTTAATAAAAATACAAACTACTTTTTGTATTTTAACTTTTAAGATTTACTTTTAATAAAAGTACAAACTACTTTTTCTTATTTTAACTTTTAAGATTTACTTTTAATAAAAATACAATCTATTTTTTTATTTTAACTTTTAAAATTATAAATTTAAGAATAAACATTAGTATGCATGAAATAAATAATGATTAATTGCATAAGTAATCATAAATGTTAGATAACATATAAAGACCCCGTCGTATTCGTATTGATCGGAATTAATCTCGACCCATGGTACCGTGTTGTCAAATGACGTGTTGCGTACATAAAGTACCGTGTTGTCAAATGACGTGTTGCGTACAATCATGAGGTCTTATTAACATAAATATAAATGTTAGTGAAGTTAATAAGAGTTAGATTACAGAAAATATAATTCAGGTGGTATAACCGACCATATATAACTTAAATAACATAAATATAAATGTTAGTAGTCCAAAATTTGATATATTCGAGTCTGAAAATTATTAATAATTTCATACCTTGATTAGTGATTCGTGATCGTTTGAGATATCTTTTAATTACACTAAGCTTTTCGTGCTGATAACGTGTTATAATTCAGTAGGCTCATAACTACCTTTAATGGTTATAAGAACAAAGAGAGAAAAAGAGAGAAGAAGGAGAGAAGAAATATTGATATTGATATTTCAAGAGAAATGGTGCACCTTAAATGGTTACCATACATGTCTATTTATAGTATAAAATATTACTATGCAAGAAATATAATAATAATAAAATTAACATCCAATCTAGATATTTTATAACACAATCTTGATATTTTATAACAGAATCAATAATATCTCGTTGCGAATTATTGATTTGAAATTTTCACTTATGACCCTTTAACTACGCTCAATTAACAACTTTTTATTATTTATTATTATTCTTATTATGAATTATTTAAATATTATATTATATTCTTGTGCATAGTTGACTTGTACTTTCAGCTCCGTTGCGTCGAGCGTTGAAAGTTGGTTCATGTCTCGATTCCGAATATTCGAACGCCTTTTCGTATAATTTAATATCTTGTACTTTGCGCTTTGCGGCTTGTACTTTTGTAATTTTGAGACGTTTCTCATCAATAAATTGAACCACTTGAATTGTACTTTGTACTTTTTAGCTTTTTGGTCATTTGCGTCTTCAAATCGTCGAATCTGTCTTTTGTCTTCACCTTTTATTATTTAAACGATAATTACTTGAAATTAGAACAATTGCAACTAAAAGCTTGTCTTTCTTGAAGGATAATGCTATGAAATATATGTTCATTTTTAGCATTATCAAATATTCTCACAATTGAGCGTTGCTTGTCCTCAAGAAATATAGAACTTGAATATAACTTTACCAGAATCACTTCTTTATTCTTCACACTTTGTACATCAGTGATTTCAATACGGCGGTATGAGCAATGATAGTAACGATGTGGTTTACAGTCCCACATGACTTATAAAAATTTAGATCCTTTAAGGAAATTGAATCTTTATGAAAACATTTGATCTTTTGAAAATTCATTCTAGATTTTATCCTAGATAAGTTTTCCGGAATAACCCTTCACCGGTGTTTGCAAATTGTTTTTGTGGGTTTGGTGGGTTTCAGATTTGAAAATTTTAGCTCAAAACTTATGGTTTTGTGTCACCCACTTACTAACCTTGTATTGGAAATGCAACACATCCAGTATACTTGCTCCGTATATTACCTTTCGGTAAACTACCGTCCGATTGTAAAGGAAAGCGTTGAACAAGCAACTGTTAAGGCAATGTCCCGTGACATGCTTTTGATTATGGCCTATATCGTGTCGGATGCAATTACTATCCTTTGTAAGAGCACTAGTAAAAATCACCCTATCGTTTTTCGGTCTGGCACAAGGTCCTGTCTTCGACCATGCTATGCAACCACCGTTCTTACGGTTGACACCTGATTTGGTTCAGGTGACCTAATGAATTACAGGTGAATTCCTAGGATTTTACGTTCAATGGTAATGAACGCATTGAAAATAGGTTTTCATAAAACAAATCGATTTGTAATTTGATCAAAATATTTTCTCGTTCAAGCTCGAGTTTAGATATCATCGAATTCCATGAGTTTGTAATTCTCAATCTTTAAGGTCAATCTCAAGGATTGAGTGATATCAGGCTTAAAAGCTGATTTTTAATCTTTAAGGAGATTATCCTTACTGGGGGTCTGATTCATTAGTCTTATCAAGCTAATTTGCACGGCGCCCTCCCCATTTTACGAGACAGATCCTCTCATGGTTAGGATAAGTCTGTCCACATGGCTACCATGTTTGATGTTGAGGTCTGTGGATTTCCTGCTGATTTTAGAGATAACTTTTCTAAATTTTTTGTCAACCTACAGCTGGTCTGGATGATAACTTCCTGACCTAAATCAAGAAGCGCATTTCTTTTTCGGAACACTTTACTTCCTTTTAAAGATGGAATTGATTCATCATGTAGATCCATCTTTTCTTTTATCTTTATTATAATATTACGGGCAAAACAGTTAATTTAGTCCAAAACAAAAGCACCTGCAATAAACTTTACAGAAACATGTGATAGATAGTTTTATTGAATAACTTGGTACATTCTCCCCACACTTATTTTTTTCCTTTGCCTTTTTATTCTCCTTTATTCCATTTTAAATGAATTCAAGCGTTTTAGGGTGTTTCTCAATTTATGTCCTTTCCGAAGTAACGATAATTTTGGTATTAACACCTAGTTTTCATCGTTCATAAATATGTATAAACATGATTTTGAATTCATTTAGTTGAAAATTTTTCAAATTTTCACAAAATTTGGCAATTAAACCAAGTGTAAACCCGAGAGAATTTATAACCCTTCCCCACACTTGAGATCTTGCAATGCCCTCATTTGCAAAAATCAGTAAAAATTTAAATTCATGAGGGTGATTAGTGTAGAAAAATGATTAAAAATACCGAGTTTGCAAACCTATTGTTTTATATCACATTTGATATTTTACATCTTGTCGTTAAAATTAGTAGCTTTTGCTGAACATAATGTCAGTTTTTGAAAGTGCGCTATTTTACCCTGTTGTGTACATGATAAAATACAAACATATATACATATTTTTGAAGTTGGGTATATTACCCCACGTTCATATAATATTTTTTTTTGGCATACTTTAGATCAATAATATTAAAAATAATGATAACAAAATTTGTCGTTCCGCCCTCAGGTAAAGCAATTTCGGTTCAACGACCTAGTGTTAAACTCACGACGAATTTTAGAAATCATTTTTTCAAACTTAATGAAATAAAGTAAATTTTATTTTTAAATTCACACAAAACTTAAATTTAAAAAGCATATTAATTTCATATAAAACCTAAAAAAACAAAAATTCAGAATGGGGGAAGAAAACTAGTTCTTTAGTGTCTGCTAGTGGAAAAGACCAATCGGATTCCATTCTCGAAACTACACAAGAACAAAATAACTAACCCTAGACAGCATTATTTCTTAGAACATTTGAATCTCCCCACACTTAGGTAGATGTGGTGTCGAAATTGTGATTAACTTCATTGTCAATTTCTCTTGGACCATAATCAACTTCATATCTGTGACTTTAGCTTTAAGCCATTGGTCGGATTTCTGTGTAATATCCACAAATTCAACTAGTTTCGCATTTTCTTTAGGCGATAGATTGGATACTAACCGGTTACATAACTTAAAGTTCCCCTTGGTTCTAGCATCGCGAATCCGTTTAATAAGTTTCTTCATTGAACTATTAATAACGGGATCATTTAATTTTGTATCAACAACGGGGTTCTTTGTTATCAGGTCATCATTAGGTGTTACTTCATTTTCCCCACACTTAGGCGTTTTATTATTGCTAAGCACTACCGTTGAAGTTGGTAAAACAATATGTTTCTTACCAATCATTTTTATTGGTTCAACTGTTTTGGTTGGTGGAGATTTAGACTTTCGAATCACAAAGGTAATCGATTTTTCATCATTACTAAGTGTCATTCTACCCTCTCTTACATCAAATAACGCCTCGGTGGACGCTAAGAATGGTCGACCTAAAATTAGAGGAATGTTTGAGTTCTCTTCTATGTCAATGACAATAAATTCGACTAGAAAGGTTAAATTACCTACTTGAATGTGTAGGCTGTCAGCAATTCCAACTAAATTACCTACTTGAACGGGTAGGTTGTCAGCAATTCCAACTGGGTGCTTAATGGTTTGGTCAAAGAGTCGAACACTCATTTTCGTTGGACTTAGCTAACCTACACCTAATCTCTTATATAATGAAAGAGGCATAACACTCACACTTGCACCTAAATCTGCTAGTGCATCATACATGACACAATAACTAAGTAGATAAGGAACAATAAATTCAACCGGATCACCCACCCTGGGTGGAGGTTTTGGTGGAACTGTCTTCACCGGGATTATCTTTACGGTTTTTGTTTCTTGCACTTTCTTATTCTTTTTCTTCTTTTCAAAGGTATCATAAACTTTATTACCTATTACTTGCTCATACTCAACTCCTTTTCTTGGAAACGAGATGGGTGGTCTGTATGGTGCCACCACTGGCTTTACATACTCGGGTGGTGGTGGTGTTGTAACTTCTTCATTGTTACTCACATCTAAAACCTTCCCATCTTCTGGTGTTGGTTTTTCAGAATTCGTTGACACCATATTAACATTCTCATTCCGAGGATTTACTTCAGTATTACTCGGTAGCTTTCCTTATTCCCTCTCACTCATCATGCTAGCAAGAGTTCCTATGTGTTTTTCTAGATTCAAAATGGAAGCTTGTTGAGTTCTTAATGACTTATTAAACCTTTCATTTGTTTGGGTTTGAGATGTAATAAATTGTTTTTGAGATTCCATTAGCTTTGCCATCATTTCTTCTAGATTTGGCTTTTTCTCTTCGGTATGTTTTGGTGGTTTATACAAGCCAGGTCTTTGTTGATAGAAAGTGTTGTTTTGAATTGGTTGGTTATTCAGACCTTGTTGGTTATACGAGTTATTGTTGGGTCCATTTGGATTGTAAAGAATGTTTTGATTTCGATTGAAGTTTGGCCTTGGCGGTTGATAATTATTTTGATAATTATTTCCCGGCCTTTGGTTCATGTAGGAAACATTCTCTCGTTGTTCCATCGTTTGTTCATTGTGACAATCTTTCGTTAAGTGTGGTCCACCGCATTGCTCACAACTGATTCGTATTGCGTGAATATCTTTAGTCATCTTTTCCATTCGTCTCTCGAAAGCATCTATTTTTGCGGAAACAGAATCAAAGTCATGGCTAGAATAGGTTCTAGCCGCTTTAGATGATCTAACGATATCTTTTTCTTGATGCCACTCATGCGAGTGGGAGGCAGTGTTATCAATAATTTTGTAAGTTTCAGTTGCGGTTTTCTTCATAATGGAACCACCAGCTGTTATGTCGATGTCTTTTTGTGTAGCAACGTCGACACCATGGTAGAATATTTGTACTATTTGATAAGTGTCTAAACCATGTTGCGGACATCCTCTCAACAATTTTCTGAATCTTGTCCACGCCTCATATAGAGTTTCATTTGGCTTTTGCGCGAACGTAACAATTTCTCCTTGAAGTCTCACGGCCTTAGATGCCGGAAAGAATTGTTTAAGAAATTTTTCAACTAAAACATCCCATGTATCAATCGCCCCTTCAGGTAACGATTCTAACCAATCTTTGGCTTCTCCCTTTAAAGTCCAGGGAAATAACATGAGATAGATCTGTTCATCCTCAACTTCTCTGATTTTGAATAGAGTACAGATCCTATTAAAGGTTCGAAGATGTTCGTTTGGATCTTCTTTTGGCGTACCACTATATTGGCATTTATTAGTTACCATGTGTAGAATTTGTCCTTTGATTTCATAATCTGACGCATTAATGTCTGGCTTAATAATAGCGTGACCTTGGCCAGTGCGTGTGACTCTCATTCGGTCTTCCATACTTAGAGGTTCTGTTACTTCCATAATTGAATTTGTTGAATCTAAATCACTAGAGGATTCTGATTTAACGGTTTGTGTTTCAGGAGGAATGATTAGTGATTCAGGATATTGTCCTTGAATATCCTCCGGGTTTTCAATTTTGAATTCGGGTTCAAAAAATGGATTATCAGGATTTTGAGTTGGAGTACTTGGATTACTAGATGATGTTTCTAAAGAAAAATCAACGGCGATAATGTTGGCTAGATGTCTTGATCGAGTTACAGGTGGTGAACGTATGAAAGGTGGTGAACGTTTTGCTCGGTGCATTCACTGAATATCCTATTAGTTATAAAAATAAAAAAAATTATATAAGTTATCAAATTAATAGACTTTTCTGATTTTGCCCACGTTTCGAATAGCCAATAGATGCAGCAGGTAGCCAGGACCCTTTAAATCGGAAGCCCATAACTCGCCACTAACAAATCCAACTATTACTACGAATCAGAAAATTTTGGATGTCTATCAATTTAACAGCTTAAAATAATTTTTTTTTCGTCAAAATTTTGAAATAAAAATCTATGTCCTAAAAACTAGAGCGTAGAAATGAAAAAGAAAAAACGCGTCGAAAAATAAGAGGTCGAAAAATAATCGTCGAAAAACAAAATAAACTTACAAATTAAAGTTTTACGTCTAAAGCTTAGCGTCTACAAACTTACAACTAAAAGTTGCGACTGAAGTCTAAAAATCTAAAGGTAATAAAACTTAAATTAAAAACACTTTTTTAATTTATAGACAAAATCTTAAAAATATATTTTTTTAAATTTTTTTTAAATAATTTTTTTTAAATAATTTTTTTTATTTTATTTTTATATTTTAAATTTTTTTTAACGATTTTAATATATTTTTTAAAATTTTTTTCCTTTTTTTTACGAAATTAATATATATGTATTTTTTTTTATTTTTTTTTACTTTTTTTTAAAAAAATTTTTATTTTTATATTTTAAAAAAAATTTTTTTTAAGGATTTTAATATATATATTTTTTAAATTTTTTTTACGAAATTAATAATTTATTTTTTTTAATAATATTTTATTTTATTTTTTTACGTTTTAATTATTTTTTTAATATTTTTATTTTATTTTTATTTTTTATTTTTAGAAAAAAAACGAGATTTTTTTTCTTATTATTATTATTATTTTTTAAATTTTTTGATTTTATTTTTTTAAAATTTTTTTAACTTAAAAAAAAGTAGAAAAGCAAAAACTATTTTATTGTTTTTTAATTTATTTACTATTTATTGAATAGTAAATGAAACGAAATTAATTAATTTAGTATTCACATGAAAGCGACATGATAGAAATTATTAATTATAAGTTACATAATATACCCCTGAAGTATTTAATAAATATGACTTTTTAAAACTTTACCATTCAAATTTGATTCAAAATTATTATTATATTATTATATTTTATTTTAATATTATTATATTTATTAAATTATTATATTTAAATTAATATATCTTTAATCAGTCAAGAATTAAAAAAAAACTTAAATACCCCGTGAAGACACAAAAAGTGTCCCCGGCAGCGGGGCCAAAAACTTGATGTGTTCTAGAGGGTGTGTATGAAACGGCTATCAGTTTTATATTTATTTACTACAGGAAATCACCTAAATTAAACTAAAACACAAAAGGCAAGTATACCTATCGTGTAATAATATAGCTAAGGTAAAGTCCGGGAGGTCAATCCGTGGACACTATTATTGGGTGTCTTACTAGGTCAAATTAGTTAATTAAGTAGTTAAACTAGATTTAGTAATATATAGTAATTATAGGTAACTTTGGGGGATTTACCGTTTAATGACCAGTTTGTCGATTTTATATTTTTAAGCGTAAAGATAAATGAAAATAATTAAAGTGCGTAAAATAAATAAATGACGATAAATAAAATAACAATAAATAAAATTGCGATAGAATATGAAATAAAAGGATTATGCTTATTTAAACTTCCATAATCATGATGTTTGACGTTTGATTTTAATTAATTGTTATCCGGGTTAATTGTCCTTTGTCCTGGTTTATTTGATACCTATCTGGTTTTTATCCATAATAGTCCATCGGTCATAAATATAAAGTGCGAGTGTCCTCGTCAAATTACCCTTATACCCGAAGTCAAATATTCCCACTAATTAAGGATTTAAACTGTGACGCAGTTATCACTTCTGTCAACAATTACACCAGTTATCACTGTATGTAATCCACCCCTGTTTTGATTAGATATGAATATTAATTTACTCACTTGATCAGTTTGAATAATCAATTACCCAACCCGAATAATTAATTAAATGATTATAATAGATTCCATATGAACGTCACTAAATAGGACAACCATAATCATTATTAATTATTAGGTTAATTAATTTGAAGATAGGTTCGACTGACTCCAATGAGTTGTCACTCAATTAAACAATACCCCCCATCTATTAATAGTCAATAGTCCAATTTCCACAAGTGTCGGTCTTTTGCTCAAACCTTAATTATGGTCCAAAGTCCAATTACCCAATCTTAATATTTAGCCCAACATCACGATTACTTCGGCTTAAATAAGCATAATAATAACTTAGTTATGAGACATTAATTTAAAAAGGAAGAACATAACTTACAATGATTATTTATAGCGTAGCGTTACACGGACAGAGTTTCGATTTAAAACCTATAAAACATTCTTACAATAACCCAATTATTATTAAACTTAAATTATAATTATAATTATAAAATATAAATATATATATATCGTATATGATATGAGAAAGGAAAAGAAAAAGGTGTAGTTTCTTCATTACTCCGTGCCTTGCTTTTATAGGCAAATGATTGATACTGTTGTAGGTGGAATGTTAGCTGGCTACCATTCAAAGTTGAATCAATAATATCTCGTTGCGAATTATTGATTTGAAATTTTCACTTATGACCCTTTAACTATGCTAAATTAACAACTTTTTATTATTTATTATTATTCTTATTATGAATTATTTAAATATTATATTATATTCTTGTGCATAGTTGACTTGTACTTTCAGCTCCGTTGCGTCGAGCGTTGAAAGTTGGTTCATGTCTCGGTTCCGGATTTTCGAACGCCTTTTCGTATAATTTAATATCTTGTACTTTGCGTTTTGCGGCTTGTACTTTTGTAATTTTGAGACGTTTCTCATCAATAAATTGAACCACTTGAATTGTACTTTGTACTTTTTAGCTTTTTGGTCATTTGCATCTTCAAGTCGTCGAATCTGTCTTTTGTCTTCACCTTTTATTATTTAAACGATAATTACTTGAAATTAGAACAATTGCAACTAAAAGCTTGTCTTTCTTGAAGGATAATGCTATGAAATATATGTTCGTTTTTAGCATTATCACAAATCCTACACATGGTAACTAATAAATGCCAATATAGTGGTACGCCAAAAGAAGATCCAAACGAACATCTTCGAACCTTTAATAGGATCTGTTGTGACGACCCGGAAATTTCTGACTAAATTTAAACTTTATCTTTATATTATTCTGACACGATAAGCAATGTTTGTTAAGTTAAATCTCAAGGATTTTAAACTATGTTTATACATTCATTTAAACCTCGACCAAATTCCAATGATTCACGAACCATTAAATGAACATATATGAATATGTATGTATATGTGTATATGTTATAAATTGAAAATGTCAACAAAGTATTTAAAAGTATAATGCTTTATATGAACGTATTTGTTTCAATATGATTATCGACGAAATTAAAAAAATATATATATATTAAATGATTGAATTATCAGAAACATTGAATTATGATTACAAGTCTCTGTTGAGAGGTCCACTATGATTTGAGAAATCTATTCCTCTTAACGATATTCGGAATAATTTGTAAAGCTATTTATAAATAAAAATAAAAAGTGTCATTTACGAAAGTTAGACAAAAGCTAGTGGAGAATTGGTTTCCATAATATTCTATTAATCTATTTTCAAACGTACAAAAACGTTTTCAATTTAAAAAGAACTTTATTATTAAAATGTATATAACTTTTATAAATATCTAGAATCACTTTTGACAACTCATTACTTAACCAGTATAATAAATATAACGATATTTATATTTTATTTCATTAAATATATATAACGATTTAAATTAATATTATATATATTTATACGCGTATTATACATACATAGTTTTTATACTTTTACTATACTTTAACTTTACCTTTACTTTACTTTTACTTTACTTTAACTTTAATAATTCATACTTTAATAATTCACTTTAATAATTCATACTTTAATAATTTACTTTAATAATTCATACTTTAATAATTCACTTTAATAATTCATACTTTAATAATTCACTTTAATAATTCATACTTTAATAATTCACTTTAATAATTCATACTTTAATAATTTACTTTAATAATTCATACTTTAATAATTCACTTTAATAATTCATACTTTAATAATTCACTTTAATAATTCATACTTTAATAATTCACTTTAATAATTCATACTTTAATAATTCACTTTAATAATTCATACTTTAATAATTCACTTTAATAATTCAAAAATCTATTATAAATAGAATTCAATAGGTTTCATTATTTCATAGAAACTTGAAAATATATTTCTCTAAACTCTCTCAATCGATTTACATATATATATATATATATATATATATTTGCTCTGTATTATTTCAAGATATTATTAGTATACATAAAATATTACGACGGAGTGATGTCCAAGTGATTTCAAAATAGTTTTTTTGAATGAGTCGAAGCTAAGGAAATTATGGGTTATAGCTATAGAGGTGATGGGTATGGTTCATAGGTATGCTCGTGAGGTCAATCTAGTGTTTATCATCTCTGTTGCGTCTACGTACTTTCCTGCAATATTGAATCTCAATATTGATACGTTCGTGAATCCGAGGCCAACCTTGCACTTGTTAAATGACGTTATATGTATTTTTACTACGAAATACAGTATTGTGAGTTTCATTTGCTCCCTTTTTATATATATTTTTGGGCTGAGAATACATGCGCTGATTTATAAATGTTTTACGAAATAGGCACAAGTACTAAAACTAATTCTATGTGGGTTTAAACCAGAAATATACCCTTAGCTTGGTAACATTAAACTACTTGTCTATGTACGGTAGGCGCGAATTCTAAAGATAGATCTATTGGGCCTGACAAACCCCATCCTGACTATGGGATGCTTTAGTACTTCGAGGTTATTTTAAACACACCTGATCTGGTGTACTTCAGAGGTTAAAACATGAACGTTAAGGCTTGTTACCGGGTGCCTACAACTTATAGAATACTTTTATACACTTGCGAGTGTACATATATTTATAAACGGAAATCTTGTGGTCTATTAATATATTGAAATGATTGTTATGATAAACCTATGAACACACCAACCTTTTGGTTGACACTTTAAAGCATGTTTATTCTCAGGTATTAAAGAAATCTTCCGCTGTTCATTAGCTCATTTTAAGGATATTACCTGGATTCATTCATGACATACTTTGAAAGACGTTGCATTCGAGTCGTTGAGTTCATCAAGATTAATATTAAGTCAATTATAGTTGGATGTAATATGAAATGGTATGCATGCCGTCAATTTTTGATGTAAAGAAAGTTTGTCTTTTACAAACGAATGCAATGTTTGTAAAACGTATCATATAGAGGTCAAATACCTCGCGATGTAATCAACTATTGTGAATCGTTTATAATGTATATGAACGGGTCCTTTCAGTTGGTATCAGAGCGGTGGTCTTAGCGAACCAGGTCTGCATTAGTGTGTCTAACTGATAGTCGTTAGGATGCATTAGTGAGTTTAGACTTCGACCGTGTCTGCATTTCAAAAGTTTTGCTCATCATTCTTGTCGGAAATTACCTGCTTATCATTCTTAGTCTAGACACATCTTATTGCATTGATTGCATAAATAGTGTATAGACAAAATTCATATCTTAGCGTATCTGCTAATTCATATCTTAGCGTATCTGTTACTGTAAACTTTGCCTGACATATTCCGTAAATTCCTCCGTAATCTACGAAACCTTTTGCTCTATATAATTAGAATACCACCCGATAGCCGAAAAATCATTTCATATCGAAAAATTCTTTATTCAATCGTACGAAATGGAATTCGTCATTAGTTCAAGTCCCTCGAATTCCGAAATGGAATCCCACTCAAGCTTCCAAAGCAGTGTGACCGGAATGGATCAACCAATTAGCCATCATCTATTCTGGATGAATTGGGGATAGGTTCGTAGCCTCCTCAATAATTGGAGACAAGAAGAAGGTGATCCCTTCCATCCACCACATTGCCCTCTTGGCGATGAACCTGAAGCACTTACTCGGCGAACCGGTCCGAAACACCATTTTCTCTCTCATTTTCAGAGTATCTCGTCACGATTATATACTACATCAAATTCTAGATTTTATTTATCCGTTCGTCCGAACCGACAATCACCCTGGTGTAATAGAAGAAGTCAACGAGCTTCGCGCTCGAGTAGTGGCTTTAGAGAATATGGTGCAAGGGTTACAAACACCAACAAATAACGAAGTATTAATTCATAATTTCAATTTTATTGAATAAATACTCCGTAAAAGTTATGTAATTTCTAAAGTCTTTAGGGATTATTCAGTTCTAGTTTCAACCGTAAATCAAATGAGTTTAATTTAATATTAACTCATTAAATCTATGTTACATCTGAAGAAAATATGCACATATATATTTTCATAAAGACTGTAATAAAATTCTGTTGTACAAAATATTAATTGTGAATTTTTTTTTAACGGGTAGGTAATACCCGAGAGATATATAAATTCACAATTAATATATTACATTTTTCGAATTTGATTAAGCAAATCATCAACTATACTCCCAAAATCTCACAACAATATACATTCTTGTATAGAAATCAAAGCAACCATTCTCACCCAAATTTGATTACGCATTCTAATTTTGACAAATCAAAATCCAAGTCATGATTTAACAGAAGATATCACTCTTAGATTCCTACATCTTTCAAAGCTATACTTTGACTTCAAAACCGTGTTAGAACATCATATGTATATTAATGATTACAAACTTTGTTCAAACTCTCCGAAGTTTTCGAAGACACTTCAAACAATGAACAATCGAGATGATAATCCAACCACATATTACCCACATTTATGTACCTAAAAAGCTCTCGAAGCCAAAGTCATAGTTCGACGCGTATCCGTGTCAGACCCTTTGGCATTTCTTAGCTAAAATGACTTTTCAATTCCTTTTCAAAGTAGACAGTTTTGTCACAGCTCCAGCAAGTCAACTTCGAATTTTCAGTCGGACTAGTCTTATTATAACCTCGATAGATACGTTGCCCTTTCGTCATCGTTACTGGGGACCTTTCATATCTCGCCACCTTAGCAATAAACTTACCAACAACTTCAATTATCTTTGACTTTTCAAAAAATCATTATATTTATTGAAATCACATCATTTACTCATTCGCATCTTGTAACGAGAATTGTCATACGAATCATCGAAAAACAGTAACCAGTATTTTGAAATCTCGCAGCATGTCTACGCCAACAGTTATGTGTGTACGTAAAACGTCTATCTCCTGGACTTACATACTTTGAATGTGAAGTTCTGAAAAATATTTTGAACTGCAAACTAGTTCTTGAAATGCTGAAGAAGCATCAAAAACTGTAAACGATCTTAACAGTAAAAAGTTTGATGACAAAGAATAGTAAGGTGGAAAAGCTGAGAAAAAGAGAAGGTTTGGAACTGGAAAACGGATTGAACAGACTATGAAGGAGGCTGTGGACAAATCACAAAGACTAAATCTGCCTTCAAAGAATCCAAATAATTCAATACTTGCTGAAGTCATTAACGAATACCTTGCTCCTGACTCTAAACCCTTGCGGACAATATCCTTCATCATCCTCTGATATTAGACGTTCTAAGATATCATCGTATCTTTCATTATAAATATCATCCATACTTCTGAAGATATTTTTATAATTATTCTTATCTGAAATCATTTACCTCTTCGCGCTATCTGTATTATATCATAAAAGAAACTATTTTAGTTTCTAAATTCTGAAACATTCGAGTTTAAAATAGGAATATTCTTGAAGAAGTGTTGGGAGCTGAAGCATGAGTTAGTATAATATAATGACACTTGATCAACGTGATTATATTACAGTAATTCATGCTGAGTTTCTAAATGAAACATGATGATTCACAGATCATAACGTCATCATGTGCTATGTTACACGACTCTTGTATTCTCTTTGATCTCTAAATATCAAGAAAATATTTCTTGATGATTCGGCCTTTTCCGAGGTATTCTGGTAATTTGACAAGTCAAGATCGTGTCATTACAATTTCCTTCCTAGAACATTAACAATGTTCATTCCGAAATTTATATCTGCGAATTCTGGACCATTACAAGCGGTGCTTAATCGCAAGAAGAAGAAACGGAAGGACAAAGCACCGAACTAGAAATGGGAGTATAAATCATAGCAAATAGAAGAGAGTATTAACTGTGGATGACAATGATTATAGAAGAAGCAAGGACTTTGAAATATAAGGGAAGATATAAAGCCCAACAACAACCCAGAAATCACAAACCGTATATATCGATGCATATAGCAATATAAACACACGGAAGAACTAAAAACACTATAAAACCGAGAGTATAGTAGAAGTAAATAGATTCTTCCGGAGGCAGATGAAAAAGAAGAACGACAGATATGAAAGTGAGGAGTATATCGAGAATCAGTACTGGATGAAGCATATTGACAAATACTTTAAAATATGAGTTGAGGGAGAAAGAATAGAAGGTGTGAGTTGTAAGGAAACGAAGGAGGTGGATTTATAGTGAAATACCCGACAGAGAAATCAAGATGGATTATCGTATTAATTCGAAGAGAATCATAATCTCCTTAATCACCGAAGCATCAAATCCAACATAGATTACAAAGATTTTCTTTAAATTCGGAGATCAATTGTGATGACGTCAAAAGATATGACGAATCACTATAATCTTATTTCCTTCATTTACGATAACTTCCCTCATACGCTTTGAGTAATCGAATTATTTTATCCATACTTCTTAGACATGATAAAACTTCATAATCGTCATAATAACATTCTCATTGTTAGCCATAACGACCTCTATCAAATTTCGGGGACGAAATTTCTTTAACGGGTAGGTACTGTGACGACCCGGAAATTTCTGACTAAATTTAAACTTTATCTTTATATTATTCTGACACGATAAGCAATGTTTGTTAAGTTAAATCTCAAGGATTTTAAACTATGTTTATACATTCATTTAAACCTCGACCAAATTCCAATGATTCACGAACCATTAAATGAACATATATGAATATGTATGTATATGTGTATATGTTATAAATTGAAAATGTCAACAAAGTATTTAAAAGTATAATGCTTTATATGAACGTATTTGTTTCAATATGATTATCGACGAAATTAAAAATATATATATATATTAAATGATTGAATTATCAGAAACATTGAATTATGATTACAAGTCTCTATTGAGAGGTCTACTATGATTTGAGAAATCTATTCCTCTTAACGATATTCGGAATAATTTGTAAAGCTATTTATAAATAAAAATAAAAAGTGTCATTTACGAAAGTTAGACAAAAGCTAGTGGAGAATTGGTTTCCATAATATTCTATTAATCTATTTTCAAACGTACAAAAACGTTTTCAATTTAAAAAGAACTTTATTATTAAAATGTATATAACTTTTATAAATATCTAGAATCACTTTTGACAACTCATTACTTAACCAGTATAATAAATATAACGATATTTATATTTTATTTCATTAAATATATATAACGATTTAAATTAATATTATATATATATTTATACGCGTATTATACATACATAGTTTTTATACTTTTACTATACTTTAACTTTACCTTTACTTTACTTTTACTTTACTTTAACTTTAATAATTCATACTTTAATAATT
This sequence comes from Rutidosis leptorrhynchoides, assembly GCF_046630445.1. Lineage (NCBI taxonomy): Eukaryota > Viridiplantae > Streptophyta > Magnoliopsida > Asterales > Asteraceae > Rutidosis > Rutidosis leptorrhynchoides. The sequence continues at coordinate 145,216,463 of NC_092338.1, forward strand.
CACTTTAATAATTCATACTTTAATAATTCACTTTAATAATTCATACTTTAATAATTCACTTTAATAATTCATACTTTAATAATTCACTTTAATAATTCATACTTTAATAATTCACTTTAATAATTCATACTTTAATAATTTACTTTAATAATTCATACTTTAATAATTCACTTTAATAATTCATACTTTAATAATTCACTTTAATAATTCATACTTTAATAATTCACTTTAATAATTCATACTTTAATAATTCACTTTAATAATTCAAAAATCTATTATAAATAGAATTCAATAGGTTTCATTATTTCATAGAAACTTGAAAATATATTTCTCTAAACTCTCTCAATCGATTTACATATATATATATTTGCTCTGTATTATTTCAAGATATTATTAGTATACATAAAATATTACGACGGAGTGATGTCCAAGTGATTTCAAAATAGTTTTTTTGAATGAGTCGAAGCTAAGGAAATTATGGGTTATAGCTATGGAGGTGATGGGTATGGTTCATAGGTATGCTCGTGAGGTCAATCTAGTGTTTATCATCTCCGTTGCGTCTACGTACTTTCCTGCAATATTGAATCTCAATATTGATACGTTCGTGAATCCGAGGCCAACCTTGCACTTGTTAAATGACGTTATATGTATTTTTACTACGAAATACAGTATTGTGAGTTTCATTTGCTCCCTTTTTATATATATTTTTGGGCTGAGAATACATGCGCTGATTTATAAATGTTTTACGAAATAGGCACAAGTACTAAAACTAATTCTATGTGGGTTTAAACCAGAAATATACCCTTAGCTTGGTAACATTAAACTACTTGTCTATGTACGGTAGGCGCGAATTCTAAAGATAGATCTATTGGGCCTGACAAACCCCATCCTGACTATGGGATGCTTTAGTACTTCGAGGTTATTTTAAACACACCTGATCTGGTGTACTTCAGAGGGTAAAACATGAACGTTAAGGCTTGTTACCGGGTGCCTACAACTTATAGAATACTTTTATACACTTGCGAGTGTACATATATTTATAAACGGAAATCTTGTGGTCTATTAATATATTGAAATGATTGTTATGATAAACCTATGAACTCACCAACCTTTTGGTTGACACTTTAAAGCATGTTTATTCTCAGGTATTAAAGAAATCTTCCGCTGTGCATTAGCTCATTTTAAGGATATTACCTGGATTCATTCATGACATACTTTGAAAGACGTTGCATTCGAGTCGTTGAGTTCATCAAGATTAATATTAAGTCAATTATAGTTGGATGTAATATGAAATGGTATGCATGCCGTCAATTTTTGATGTAAAGAAAGTTTGTCTTTTACAAACGAATGCAATGTTTGTAAAACGTATCATATAGAGGTCAAATACCTCGCGATGTAATCAACTATTGTGAATCGTTTATAATGTATATGAACGGGTCCTTTCATCTGTACTCTATTCAAAATCAGAGAAGTTGAGGATGAACAGATCTATCTCATGTTGTTTCCCGGACTTTAAAGGGAGAAGCAAAAGATTGGTTAGAATCGTTACCTGAAGAAGCGATTGACACATTGGATGTTTTAGTTGAGAAATTTCTTAAAAGATTCTTTCTGGCATCTAAAGCTGTGAGACTTCAAGGAGAAATTGTTACATTCGTGCAAAAGCCAAATGAAACATTATATGAGGCGTGGACAAGATTCGGAAAATTGTTGAGAGGATGTCCTCAGCACGGTTTAGACACTTATCAAATAGTACAAATATTCTACCAAGGATGCGACGTCCCCACACAAAAAGACATCAGCACAGCAGCTGGTGGTTCCATTATGAAGAAAACTGCAACCGAAGCTTACAAAATTATTGATAACACAGCCTCCCACTCGCATGAGTGGCACCAGGAAAAAGATATTTTTCGTTCATCTAAAGCGGCTAGAGCAGATTTTAGCCATGACTTTGATTCCGTTTCCACAAAAATAGATGCTTTCGAGAGACGAATGGAAAAGATGACTAAAGATATTCACGCAATACGAATCAGTTGTGAGCAATGCGGTGGACCACACTTAACGAAAGATTGTCACATTGAGCAAACCATGAAACAACGTGAGAGTGTTTCCTATATGAACCAAAGGTCGGGAAATAATTATCAAAATAATTATCAACCGCCAAGGCCAAACTTTAATCGAAATCAAAACATTATTTACAATCCAAATGGACCCAACAATAACTCGTATAACCAACAAGGTCCGAATAACCAACCAACTCAAAACAACACTTTCAATCAACAAAGACCTGGCTTGTATAAACCACCACAACAAACCGAAGAGAAAAAGCCAAATCTAGAAGAAATGATGGCAAAGCTAATGGAATCTCAAACACAATTTATTACATATCAAACCCAAACGAATGAGAGGTTTGATCCGTCATTAAGAAATCAACAAGCTTCCATTTTGAATCTAGAAAAACACGTAGGTACTATTGCTAGCATGATGAGTGAGAGGGAACAAGGAAAGCTACCGAGTGATACTGAAGTAAATCCTCGGAATGAGAATGTTAATATGGTGTCAACAAATTCTGAAAAACCAGCAACAGAAGATGGGAAGGTTTTTGATGTGAGTAACAATGAAGAAGTTACAACACCACCACCACCACCCGAGTATGTAAAGCCAGTGGTGGCACCATACAGACCACCCATCCCGTTTCCAAGAAAAGGAGTTGAGTATGAAGTTTGTGATACCTTTGGAAAGAAGAAGAAAAATAAGAAAGTACAAGAAACAAAAACCATAAAAGTAAACCCGGTGAAGACAGTTCCACCGAAACGTCCACCTAGGTTGGGTGATCTGGGTGAATTTATTGTTCCTTGTCTACTTAGTGATTGTGTCATGTATAATGCACTAGCAGATTTAGGTACAAGTGTGAGTGTTATGTCTCTTTCATTATATAAGAGATTAGGAGTAGGTGAGTTAAGTCCAACGGAGATGAGTGTTCGACTCTTTGATCAAACCATTAGCCACCCAGGTGGAATTGCTAACAACCTACCCATTCAAGTAGGTAATTTAACCTTTCTAGTCGAATTTATTGTCATTGACATAGAAGAGGACTTAAACATTTCTCTAATTTTAGGTCGACCATTCTTAGCGTCCACCGGGGCGTTATTTGATGTAAGAAAGGGTGGAATGACACTTAATGATGGTAACAAATCGGTCACCTTTATGATTTGAAAGTCTAAATCTCCACCAACCAAAATCGTTGAACCAATAAAAATGATTGGTAAGAACCATGTTGTTTTACCAACTCCAACGGTAGTGCTTAACAATAATAAAACGCCTAAGTATGGGGAAGATGAAGTAACACCTAATGATGACTTGATAACAAAGAACCCCGTTGTTGATACGAAATTAAATGACCCCGTTATTAATAGTTCAATGAAGAAACTTATTAAACGGATTCGCGATGCTAGAACCAAGGGGAACTTTAAGTTATGTAACCGGTTAGTAACCAATCTATCGCCTAAAGAAAAGGCAAAACTAGTTGAATTTGTGAATATTACACAGGAATCCGACCAATGGCTTAAAGCAAAATCACATATATGCAAGTTGATTATGGTCCAAGAGAAATTGACGATGAAGTTAATCACAATTTCGACACCACAGCTACCTAAGTGTGGGGAGATTTAAATGTTCTAAAAAGAAAACGCTGTCTAGAGTTAGTTGTTCTGTTCTCGTGTAGTTCCGAGAATGGAATCCGATTGGTCTTTTCCGCTAGCAGACACTAAAGAACTAGTTTTCTCCCTCCATTCTGAATTTTTCTTTTTTTAGGTTTTATATGAAATTAATACGCTTTTTAAATTTAAGTTTTGTGTGAATTTAAAAATAAAATTTACTTTATTTCATTAAGTTTAAAAAAATGATTTCTAAAATTCGTCGTGAGTTAAACACTAGGTCGTAGAACCGAAATTACTTTACCCAAGGACGGGTCGAAAAATTTTGTTATCATTATTTTAATATTTATTGATCTAAAGTATGCCAAAAATATTATATAAACGTGGGGTTATATACCAAACTTCAAAAATATGTATATATATGTCTGTATTTTATGTTATGTACAAGACAGGGTAAAACAGCGCACTTTTAAAGACTGTCATTAAGTTCAGCAAAAGCTACTAATTTTAACGACAAGTCGTAAAATATCAATTGTGATTTAAACAATATGTTTGCAAACTCGGTATTTTTAATCATTTTTCTACGCTAATCACCCTCATGAATTTAAATTATTACTGATTTTTCTTGCAAATGAGGGCATTGCAAGATCTCAAGTGTGGGGAAGGGTTATAAATTCTCCCGGGTTTACACTTGGTTTAATTGCCAAATTTTGTGAAAATTTGAAATTTTTTTAACTAAATGAATTCAAAATCATGTTTATACATATTTATGAACAATAAAACTAGGTGATAGTACCGAAATTATTGTTACCTAGGAAAGGACATAAATTGAGAAACAACCCAAAATGCTTGAATTCATTTAAAATGGAATAAAGGAGAATAAAAAGCCAAAGAAAAGAATAAATAAAAGCTAAGTGTGGGAAGAATGCACCAAGTTATCTTTAAAACATATATCACATATTTTTGTACAAGATTATTGCAGGTACTTTTGGTTTGGACAAAACTAATTAGTTTTACCCGATTTACTGTAATATATTTGAAAGAAAGATGGATCTACACGATGAATCTATTCCATCATTAAAAGGAAGTAAAGTCTTCCGAAAAAGACACGCGCTTCTTGATTTAGGTCAGGAAGTTGTCGTCCAGACCAGCTGTAGGTTGACTAAAAATCTATAAAAGTCATATCTAAAATCAGCAGGAAATCTACGGACCTGAGCATCAAACAGGGTCACCATGTGGTCAGACTTATCCTAACCATGAAAAGGATTTATCTCGTAAAATGGGGAGGGCGCCGTGCAAATTAGCTAGATAAGACTAATGAATCAGACCCCCAGAAAGGATAATCTCCTTAAAGAATAAAAATCAGCTTTTAAGCCTGATATTATTCAATTCTTGAGATTGACTTTAAAGATTGAGAATTACTAACTCATGGAATTCAATGATATCTAAACTCGAGCTTGAACGAGAAAATATTTTGATCAAATTAAAACCGATTTGTTTTCTGAAAATCTATTTTCAATGCGTTCATTACCATTGAACGTAAAATCCTGAGAATTCATCAGAATTCATTAGGTGACCTGAACTAAATCAGGTGTCAACCATAAGAACGGTGGTTGCATAGCATGGTCGAAGACAGGACCTTGTGCCAGACCAAAAAATTATAGGGTGATCTTTGCTATTGCTCCTACAAAGGATTGTAATTGCATCCGACACGTTGTGGACCATGAACATCTGCATGTCATTAGACATCGCCTTAATAGTTGCTTGTTCATCGCTTTCCTTTACAACCGGACGGTAGTTTACCGAAAGGTAATATACGAAGCAAGTATACTGGACGTGTGCTTTTCTAATTCAAGGTTAGGAAGTGGGTGACACAAAACCGCAAGTTTTGAACTAAAATTTTAAAATATAAAACCCACAAAACCCACCAAAACATTTTGCAAACACCGGTGAAGGGTTATTCCGGAAAACTTATCTAGGGTAAAAGCTAGAATGAATTTTCAAAAGATCAAATGTTTTCATAAAGATACAATTTCCTTAAGGATCTAAATTTTCTTAGTCACGTGGGACTTTAAACCGCCTTTAAAATGTGCACTTTGCTTTTGAAACCAAAAGTAAATCGGCTATTTGATTGCAAGTGTCGTTGACCTAAACCCGAGGTAACTGTGGATGGCACACCCACCTTTAACCATGGTTCTATTATTACTATCATTGTTTATACCGCCGTATCAAAATCACTGATGTATAAAGTGTGAGAATAAAAAAGTGATTCGAGTGAAGTGTGATTTTATTTCAAGTTCTGTATTGCTTGAGGGCAAGCAACGTTCAAGTGTGGGGATATTTGATAGTGCTCCAAATGAACATATATTTAGTCGCAATATCATCCCGATATGTAAAATTGTTTAGTTGCAATTGTTCTAATTCCAAGTAATATTCGTTTAAATAAATAAATGCGAAGACTGAAGACGCAAATGAAGATTTGAAGACGCAAATGACCAAAAAGCTCAAATGTACAAGATACAATCCAAGTGGTTCAATTTATTGATGAGAAACGTCTAAAAATTACAAGAGTACAAGTCACGGAATGCAAAGTACAAGATATCTAAGCACACAAAAAGACGTTCGAAAATCCGAAACCGAGACATAAACCGGGCATAAACGAGCGAGACATCGGAGCTAAAATTATGAGTCAACTATGCACAAGAATATAATATAATATATAAATAATTATATAAAATTATATATATTATATTATATATTATTAAAATCGAGCAGCCCACGTTTTGAAAAGCAAAAATATCTGTCCCAGCTGGCCATGCGATCGCATGGCCTGGAAGCAGAAATCTCATGCGATCGCATGAGCCCAGAATCCTGGCCAAGTCCTATAAATTGCAATGTTTTCAGCCTAATTTTACACACTCTTTTCATTCCTTCTTCTGTAAACATAAATATATTTATATTATAACTTTAATATAAGTTAATTTTAAAAATAAAGTTATGGTTTAGTTGGGTTATTGTAAGAAGTGTTTTACGTGTTTTAAGTCGAAACTCTGTCCGGGTACCGCTACGCGATAAATAATCACTGTAAGTTATGTTCTTCCTTTTTAAATTAATGTCTCGTAACTAAGTTATTATTATGCTTATTTTAGCCGAAATACTTGTGATGTTGGGCTAAATATTAAGATGGGGTTATTGGATTTTGTACAATAATTCGGGTTTGGACAAAAGACCAACACTTGTGAACATTGGACTATTGACTATTAATAAATGGGGGTATTGTCTAATCGAATAACAACTCATTAGAATCTGTCGAACCTATCTTCAAATTATTTAATCTAATAATTATTAAATGATTATGAATGTCCTATTTAGTGACATTTATACGACATCTTTTACAAATCATTTAATTAATCAATTGGATTGGGTAATTTATTATTCATTATGGCCAAGTGAATAAATTAATGTATCATGGACTAATTATAACAGGGGTGGATTACATACAAGGGTAATTGGTGTAATTGTTAACAAAGTATTAAAACCTTGGATTACACGCAGTCGATAACTTGGTGTAATTATTAAAACCTTGTTACAGTTTAAATCCCTAATTAGTTCGAATATTTGACTTCGGAAATAAGGTTAATTTGACGAGCATTTTATAATTATGACCGATGGACTATTATGGACAAAAACCAAATAGGTATCAAATAATCCAGGACAAAGGACAATTAACCCAGGGTAATAAATTAAAATCAAAACCTCAAACATCATGATTACGGAAGTTTAAATAAGCATAATACTTTTATTTCATATTTCATCATACCTTTATTTACTGTCATTTTAATTACTGCAATTTACTTCAGCGCAATTTTATATATCGTCATTGTTAGTTATTTTACGCATTTTAATTATCGTCATTTATCTTTACGCTTTATTTAAAATCGACAAACCGGTAATTAAACGGTAAAACCCCCTTATATATATTATTATTACTATATATATTTATATATATTTTATATAAATATAGTTATTAAAAATATAGTACGTAATCGCTAGCTCCCTGTGAAACGAACCGGACTTACTAAAAACTACACTAATCTACGATTAGGTACACTGCCTATAGTGTTGTAGCAAGGTTTAAGTATATCCCATCCGTAAATAAATAAAACTTGTATCATATTTTGCCGTATTTCATATTAAAAATAATAGTATTTCGTATACACCTCTGCACATCAAATATGTCATCCGAATATATTCCCATAAAAAGAAAAATGATTTTTTTAGCCCTACAGGCATCTTCCGTAAGCTGGATGCATGAAATACATCATGAATGTTTCTAAACTCATCTAAAACATTGAGCGCTTATGTCGCAATACAAAGATGACAGGTAGAATGAAAAACATGGTGATCATAACCATGCGATTTGATGTCTGGATTGTGTTAGCCACAGATTTTACTAATCCCTTAATTTCGAAAGGAGACCATAGGTATAAAGAACCCGATATTTAAGCAATGTTTGTTTGATTAATGGATTGAAATTTTAGCCGAGAGTGACCAATCAGACTTACATGCAATGCCAGCTATAATTATTTATAGTGTCTTCAGGGCGGTCTGAACGAACAATGAAAGATATCACCTAGTTTTCCATGATGCATGTGATCTTATCCTTGAATGGAATGAAAGCACAGTTTCACAATGTAACTTTATCCTTTCAGTTACACGTTGAAGTTAGGGTTAACATTAACTAGGGCAACATGTAGTTGCAACCAACGAAGGAAGGAATGTGTAGAGTAACCACATTAGTGTCGTAGATGTTTTAAGCAGTCCCCTCATAGAGGATAACAAGGTTCATAGATTCCTAAAGTATTTTACAATTCCGAAAGAAAATCGCACGAAAGGTGTGATCTTTGAACGAGAGTGAACTCTCCGAGCAGTTCGTCCTGAATTTTTCCTTATACTTAAGGGGATGTGCGGATGAGAAGATATGTGAACCCTAGGTCATAAAGAATGGTTTTCTCCGAGTGAAAAGAATCTCAAAAATGATTCTTGTACCTCAACATACTGATTCATAGAGACGATGCTTACGAGGGTGTTGCATTTAGTCATGAAATATTGAGAGTAGAAACCCGCCTAGTGCCTTTCCTACGACAGGGTGAGCACTGAGTGTTTCCCAGAAAATTGTTTTATCGGCCCGCGTTTTTGCCAAGTCTAACCTTAAAAGGAACATTTTATGGGCGCAAAGACTTCTTAACAAATTTTATAAAATTGCCATCCAAAGTGGCTCAAGAGTTTTTAACAGAGATCTTAATCGTAAGCTTTATCCCTAACGGAGGGCGAGAAGAAGTGTGATCCATACATGGTGTAGTCTAATACAAAAACCCTTAATAAAATCAACCAAGGAAGTTTTGAAAAACCTTTAAACGTTTGATGTGACAACATAAATGGAACGAAGTTCCTAGTAAACTTAGAAGTATGTACAACGTGTACCATTTTGCACAAAACTATTTGACTTAAGTTAAACAACTCAATAAAGGAGCGATTTTTAAATAATTTGAAGGTATAACTTAGTATGTACTAACCAAAATAAGTAAAGGTAAATTTATTAACTTAGTTATATACATACACATATGATTTTATAAATCGCATAAGTGACAGAAAGGTTTCATTTGTCCATAAATCTTGTGAGGACCGCACAAATAAACGTGTAAAAATTTTCATAAACATAGTTTTTCGTATTTCAGAGGTTACGAGTTGAAAAAGATTGAGTGAAAAATCTTTGAATCATCGGGTGACGTGTTACTAGGTATTGAAAACCAATGAATTAAATGTAGTTTTGATAATTATCAGGACACAAGTCTTTGGACCAAAAATGTTCACGTGCGAAGCTGTTGCAAAAAGGTGAGGTATGAAGGATAGAGCATGATGATGAGAAGTTAATCGCTTCTTGACTTTGCAAAATGCCAAACAGGTTATGGCTAATACTAAAGTCGGAATACTGATGGTGTTAATATCACTAAATGAGAATCTCCTGGAATAAGTCAGGACTTAGAGTTATGTAAAAAAGAGCATCGTTCCAACAGGTGTGGCAAATAAGATCCTTGGGGTAACGCAATAATTTTGAATGGTTTAAGTGTTAGTGGATGCCTGAAGGCTCTGCATGACGAGGTAGTGAGTGCCTTCATCACACACACACACACACACACACACACACATACACATGAATCTCTTAATTTTGACGGTTGTCAGTCTTCATGATGACTTGGATACGAATAACACTAAAAATTTTATATAACAAGCAACGAAAATTTTATAGAATCGTTTAAGGCGACAATGTAAGTAAAGAAATGAAGTTCTTAGTAAACTAGGGTCATGTACAACCTGTACCATTCAAAGTGAAATATCTTTTGAATAAAATATTTGATTTGTAAAAGTGAAAGTAAAATTTCACATGTACTAGTAAAAAATAAGTAATTATTTACTTTATGTTATATAACATATACATTTTCTAAAATTTGCACGAATGGCAATAAAATAAATTCATTTTTATAAAATTTTGAAAAGATCGCACAGTAAAATGGTGTGAGTAAAATTTTGGCAAACAAAATTTTCATATCTCGGAGGTTACAAGTTGGAAAAAGATTGATGGGAATCGAGTAAAAGATTTTTGAAAATTTCGGGTGACATTTGAGCAAAAATGTTACGAGGTAATGAAAACTATTGAATTTAAATGTGGTTGATGACTATTAGTAGGGCATATGTCCTTTGACCCAAAAAAATGCTTAAGTGTGAAGCTGTTGCTTATAAGTGAGATACGCATGGGAGATATGAGGATGAGAATTAATCAACCATTGATTTTGGAAAATTTTTGAACTGGTATGACTAATATCGAAGTAAGAAGGATGATGGTGTGATTATCATCAAATAAGAAATCTCTCAGAATAAGTTAGGATTTAGAGTCGCGTAAGAATGAGTATTAAATAAGATTCTTGGGTGATCTTTAATATAGAATTTGAATCACTGAAGTGACGGGATACAATTCCCTTTATGTATCGTTGTGCAAGTTTGTCCATTGTATCAGTTTCTTTCAGGGTTAGAAAGTGAGCAGATTTGGTGAGACAGTCAATAATAACCCAGGTAGTGTCATAACCGCCTACCGCCTTTGATAGCTTCGTGATGAAATCCATTGTTATTCCTTCCCATTTCCATTGTGGGATTTTAGGTTGTTGAAGTAACCCAGATGGCTTTTGGCTCACCATTCTCACGAGGTATACGAATAATCTTCTCACTATATTTAACTTTTGCTTTCATCCTTGAAAGCCAGTCCGTTCCAACTATTTTATCAAGCTTCCTAACTTGATGAGTATTAGGTTAATCCTAAAGTCCTTTCTAACCATTACATCAAGCTTCCTAACTTGATGGGTGTTAGGTTAATCTTAAGGTTCATTCCAACCAAATCCTATTATACTATCACGAAAAATTCTATCAACCCTCTCAAATAACATTTGCTTGTGCGTAGGTAACTAACCCCTTTCCAACTACTACTTTAAAACTTCCAGGTTTTGTTGACATGAGGTCATCTCCAAATGACCCACCTGTTAATTTTAAGGTACTACCTTAAATTATTCCTCTATCTCTGCCAGCTTACCATTAGCCTGTCCTATGAAATACTTAATTCTCATGGTTGTTAATGGCTTATCAGTCATAACACTAAGGTTCTTAGATATAAGGTTTCTAACGCTCTAGTATTAAACAACCTCTAGACAATAAAACGTTGTGACGAATCATCCCCTAACTATAATCAGGATCCATGCGAGTTTCCATAACGATTGCTCTACCACAAGTAAGTCCAAAGTTTTTCCTATTTGAGAACTTTTTCCTTACGTTTCCAGGATGTCTATATCTATAACAAATTTTCGGGTTATCAATTCTGCAATCAAGGCCCTCCTTGTACAGTATATGGGCTAAGTAGTTATTCTTTCCCTACCTCTAACAGAACATAATGCGTATACTCAAGTGGTTCCTACCAAAATTTCCTTTGAATCACTTCATATTCCTTATATAGTAGCATTGGGACTTCTGCATGATTTACTTCAATATAATCACGCTGGCCTGGCGTCATTATATTGTACTAAATCGTACGTTCATTTCAATATCACTCCATATGGTCAATGTAACGTGATCACTTCAAGTTCTACTCAATTTCATCTAACGGTGCTTTATCTATGCTATCTCAAAACAAATCTACATAATTATCCTCACGGTTTCTCGGTGCAGGTGCGTAGGTTCCGTAGGTCATGCATCAATGCCAAAATGTCCCGAAATTTCTTCAAAATGTTCGGGTTCAGGTAATGTCGTTCGGTTCCTTTCTAGAAATTCAATCTGGGTCTCGCGTCGAGTTGTACGTGTAGCAAGCAGTAATACGATATGTCTTGAATCGACTCCAAAATCCTTGGGTATGGCTGAGCATCAGTGGAAAACACTCTGACCTTGTGAAAGGAGATGTCCCCCCTTAGGGACCTAAGTCCAGAAGTGTCGTTATATCATCGAGTAGTGGTGTAGAATGAAAGAGATAAGTGACGATCATGAAAGCGTACGGGATGCGAGTCAACTTGCGGGAACTGAGCAACCTTCTAATGTTCACACGTTGTACGTGGCTAATTAGAGTGAGCTCGGGGTACGGTTACTCCGACAAGTCCTCACATATCTCCTCCTCTAAGGATCAACTTCAGCGAGCATGTAATCCGAGGGGTACTCTTCCTAGATTACGTGAAGTAATGTTTCGATCTCTGGAACGGTGGAACGGTAGTAACAGGTGGATTACAATACTAATCCTTAGGGTTAGACGAGCGGGAAAGGGTTCAGAAAAACATATAAACTAGGAAAGATAAATTCTACAAGTCGGTACAGCGAAAAGCAGACAGGTAGCAAGCACGTAATCAGGCATAGTAACTACAGCAGCTTAGAGCGTCTACAACAGTACATAGCATGGCAGTAATAGCAGTACTAAACAGAAGTAACATGCAATTAAAAGCAGATAGTAGCATGCAGTAGCGAGGATAAGCAATAGTATACAGCAAGTTCACATAGCAGTAAAAGTAAGCAGTAGCATGCAGTAGTAATAAGCAGTAACATGCAGTAAGATCTAACAGTAGCATGCATCAGTTTAGCAGAAACAAATAAACAAGTAAGTTGTAGATTAGTCCTATTAGTGAATCCTACACGACTCTGTCAAGCCGCACTAATGCAACCTAATTCCCTACAACCAATGCTCTGATACCAAATATGATGCCCCGTACAAAACCATCGTGTATGGTTCATCAACAACATGATCATTACAAGGTCAAACACTATATGCTATTTGAAAACCAGTTTTGCATTCATAAAAAGATAACGTTTTACAAAAGATAATGTGCTTCCTATGAATAGAAGCGTTAACATAAGTATGTGACCCAAAGGTCGTTACAAAGCCATTGTAACATAAGTTTTGAATACAAAGTAAAAAAGTTTCATAATTGAGGCATCTCTAAGCAATGCAGCGGAAATCTAACACAGCAGGTCCATAACAGTGAGTCTATAACACCAAGACAGCAAGTCTAACAGAAACGTCTAAGCACCTGAGAAATACATGCTTAAAAATGTCAACACGAATGCTAGTGAGCTATAGTTTGTTTGTAATCAGTAATGTAATGTAGGCCACGAGATTTCAGTGCTTCAAGCAGCATTTCAAATCAGTATTTCAAATCAGTAAATCAAAACAGTATGATAAAGTATATGCTTATCCGTGGGCACCCGGTAACTAACTTAACGTAATATTACCCCCTAAAAGTACACTTGGCGAGTGCGTATGTTCTCGAAGTATTAAACACCCGTTAATGCTAGTGCGACTAGCCCGAGTGGGGATGTCAAATCCTATGGATCCATATCTAAGATTCGCATTCACCGGTTCAAAAACCAATGACTAAACGTTACCGAGCTAAGGGAAAATTTATTCCGTTATATAACCCACACATACAATAAGTTTAATTACTCGTGCCTAGTAAGTAAAACGTAAAAAGGGCATGTATTCTCAGTCTCAAAAATAGTATAAGTAAAAAAGGGAAGCTATAACTCACAGTGAATAAGCAGTAAAAGTCGATACGAGGTAAGTAAGCAAGTAGTTGGTCCGAAGGGTCCTCAACCTAAGTCAAAAGTTACTAAGTCAGTAAATCGTCCCAAAAGGGTTTAAAATTACGTAAGTTAAGTCTTAAATGTCATCATCATCAACATCATACGTAAAAAATAAAGTAAGTTTTCAATCAAGAATAGAGACCGAAACAAAGGCTGACTTCGTTCAGCCGCTAAGACCTCTATATAAACTGAAATGATGAGAGGCCAGTGTCCATGGCTCTGTAGTCCTCTAACCACTGACCAATTTTCAGAGCCTAACTCGTCTTCGTTTAACCGTGGCAACGGTTTAAGTGCGAGTAGGTCAGAATTTTCAGCACAACGTTACAAGGGCGTAGTAACTTTCGGAAGGCAATAAATCCTAAACCGTATATCGGATTAAGACGAGTCTTAAACGAAAAGTCATCTAATCGAACCGAACTATCTGGAAATCAACTTTTACAGTAGCCCAGGGGACTGATCAGACCTTGAAAAACAGAAAACAAGTGCTCCGGTGGGATTCTTGGTGTTTGATGCTCATCACGGTTCTCATCCTTGATGCGTATAAGCCTCAAATGTACAACTCTCAATGTTTATCATCACTTTAGCCAAGGTTTAACCATCAACACACAAAGTTAGTACTAAGAAATAAAATACAACTCTTGTGAGAGTTTGAGCAAGGTGATGAACCAAAGTTACATCAATTTCTTAGTTCCAACACAATACAAGTCTTATTAAGCTATAAACTTTGAATCAAACTAAATAAGCAAGACCTTAAGCTAGAGAGCATAGATCTTAACTAGATTTTAAAGATCTTAGACTAAAAAGTCTAGATCTCATGTTCTTGGTGAAACCCTAAGTCATAACACTTAGACTTTCAACTTTTACACAACCATAAGTTATGAAACTTAGATCTTGTAAAGTAAGATGAACATAATCAAATGAACTTTTGTTTAAACAAAGTAGAAGATCATAAGTTATACAACTTAGATCAAACACAAAAATGAAACCCTAAGCTAGAGAGCTTGGATTCCTAACAATAATTATAAGATCTCAAGCTACTAAGCTTGTATCTTTTGTTTCATGCAAACACAAGTCACAAATCTAAGTTACAACAAACTAAAGAAGATCGTAAGTTAGTAAGCTTTTGATCTTAACTAACTTTTTGTAGAAACCTCAAGCTAGTAAGCTTGCATTTCATACTTTCTTGAAGATCCATAAAGTAAATAGTTAGATCTACAAGTTTCATGAAGATCATAAACATGAGTTTTGATCTTTTAACATAATTAAAGAGATCTTAAGTTATAGAACTTAGATCTAACATAAGTAGAGAAGATTAAAAGCTAAAAAGCTTTAATCCTCCAAGTTCTTGCATTTTTCAAAACAAAGTTTGAATCTACAAGATTTATGAAGATTCAAGTTACAAAACATGAATTTTTGATGATAATGATGATGAATCACGAAAAGGAAGAAGAAAAAGAAGAAAAGAAGATCGAGAACACTTACAAGTTCTTCAAATATTTGAGAGAAAAACTAGAGTGAGAAAGTAGAGAGAAGTGTGTGTGTTTGAAATGAAATACAAATGAGAGAAATAAGCTTTTAAAAAAAATAAAGTGGTGGTGTTGGGGTGGTTGGTGGTCGACAGTTTGGAGCAAAAGGGGGGGACCATTTTGGCCTCATGTGGTGTGGCATGGTGTGGTCCATGGTGGTGGTACAAAGTGGTGTTGATTTGTTGGGTGGTTTGAGACACAATGCAAGTAAGCATGCATGATACTTGTCTCATTACTTACATGGATTTAATTATAATTACATAGGCTAATTAACCCATTAAGTGGTCCACTAAGTTGAGTAGGTTGGGCCATGGAAGTCCATTAAGGTGTTAAGTCCATTAAGGTAACTAGTAAGCATTAGTAAGCACTAAGCATGATTAAGGAACTATAAAGCCAAGTAATTGTCATTAATAAGTAACAATTAAGTTTACGTAGTCATAATATTCCAATTATGACAAAAGTTTAACGTATACCAAGTACGTAGCTCGTTTCAAACAATAAGTGACACTAACGGTCGTAAAAGTATTCGAGGATCAAGTTAAGTGATTACACACTTAATAGCACGTTGTAAGATATTAATGGAAGTAATTAATCATTAAATAAGATTCCAGAGCATAAACTAGCTCAGTACGCACATATACGCAGTTTCATGAAAGCACAAAGCACAAAAGCAAGTCGAAAAATCCGGGTCGTTACATCATCAAATTCGATTAACTATGATCAACCAACACAACTCAAACTTGATGTGTGTGGTGTGTATGTTCAAACTGATGCATAAAATAATGTAAAGAACATAGACACAAGGACTTATAGTGGTTCGGGTGGATGTTAACTAATCCACCTTAATCCACTCCCCGATTACACTAATCGGGACTTCTTGCTTCACTAAGCACTTTTTCCAAACCTTTGAATGATCACATTCTCCTGATGTTTCATCATCAATGACACGTAATATACTATATATATATATATATATATATATATATATATATATACACACATACACACATAGTATACACAAAACGCATCAACTTGTATTTAGCATGTAATTTATAGTTTCATTCAAACACACAATCCTAATACAAGTAGACTTCCTTCAACAATCCTTTTTAAATCATTTTCAAAAATAATTTTGCATTTGTATAAAAAAACCTTTTATTAATTCAAAGTCTTTTGAAAAGGTTATTCTCATTAGCATTTTGATCATTGGTTTTGATTGATTTTAAGATTACTCAATCCTTGACTTATCCCTTCCATTGAATTGCTAGTTTGGTCTATTTTTCCCATGCTCTCAATTCTCCTAATAATAGACAATGGACTTTGATTACATGATTTATATTTGCTAGAGTCGTGACACACATTCATTTCAAGTTTATCTTTTGATGAATCATAAATAGTCATCTTTTCAAGCTTTCTTTTCAAAGTGTTGTTTTCATCAATTAAAACTTTGTTAAGTTGTTTAACTTTGTGTAATTCTTTTTCTAAAAGTTTTACTTTGTCACGACTACTATCATACACAAATTTAATAGCCTTGTAATCATCTAACAATTCTTCATAATTAGAAGGATAGAATACATGTACCTCATTTCAATCCATGCTTGAGACATCATTTTTTTAAGGGAGATTCAACCTCTTCTTCACTTTGACCATCTTGATTTAGATCATTCCAAGAACCCATGAGGCAAAAATCTTCATTTCCATCCAAACCCTTTTCTTGAAAATCACCAAGCTTCTTCAAATTTTCTCTTACCCTTTTACCCTTTAAACTCATAGAGTTTTCTTCTTCTTGAGAGCATAGTGAATCCCAACATTCCTTTGCGCTTTCACATGAAATTATCTTCATTCTTTCTTCATTAGGAAGAACTTCATGAAGCAGTGAAATAGCATCAAATTGTTTCAAAACATCATTATTTTGAAATGTTGACTTCACTAGTCTTGAACTTGCTTGTGGAACAAAGTCTCCTACTTTGATTATTCTCCACAAATAGTAATCCTTGGATTTGAGATAAGTCTTAAATCTTGATTTCCACACATCAATATCTACTTTATCAAAGATTGGTGCTTCTTTCACCAATTCTTCTAAGTATTCAATAGTTTGAGTTAATTCGAGAATCATTAACTCAAGTTTTTGCAAAAAATGAATTTTGACAATTTCAAAAACGTTTATAGAGCAATGATTTGAGTAACCGCTCCGATACCAATTGTAAATAACTAGAGGGGGGTGAATAGTTACTTGATACGTTTTAACACTTTTTCGATTGATCATCAAATTCGATTAACTATGATCAACCAACTCAAATCAAACTTGATGTGTGTGGTTTGTATGATCAAAATGATGAATAAAATAATGTAAAGAACATAGACATAAGGATTTATAGTGGTTCGGGTGGATGTTAACTAATCCACCTTAATTCACTCCCCGATTACACTAATTGGGACTTCTTGCTTCACTAAACACTTTTCTCCAAACCCAGTGGAGATCCGATTTACAAGTCTTGAACTTCTTTGGTAGACATCAAACCTAATCTTTCTATCCCTTTGAAAGATCAACTCCAACCTAGATCAACTAGTCTTCACCTTGGACAAGTATTAATTTCCAAATAAGATTAATCAACTTCCTAAGTCCCTTTAAGGAAGTAGATCACTAAGCTAGCCTATGCTTCTACTAATTGAAGTTACAAGACTTATACAATTTGTAATGATGATCCTAAGACAATACTAGGACATACATTACATTAAGTAAACTCACAAGATAAATGATTTTAATTAGTAAGTTTACAACAACCAAATTCTATATCTATAAGATCATAGAATCTTCTCTTGCTTGATCACATTTGAGTAGTAATTAGAGCCCTTGTGATCTCTGGAAATAAGCTTTTGAAATATGTAAGAGGGTCAGCTTTAAATGCTCTTCAATGCTTGCCTTTTATAGTGAGATTCAAAAAATAGCCGTTGTCACACGGTAGCCAGCACGGTCGATCGTGGTTCTGTAACGTCCTCCTAATAGGGTCTGGAAGGAACGTCACTAATATCAAAACATACCAACATATTATAATAAATGAGAACAATACTAAATGATGAATTTAACTTTAATGAGTACGCAGCGGAAAATGAAATGTCGTTACAATGACAGGAATAACAATATCGTAAATGTTCACATGCAGAAGTAATAAATGCGATATCTCTTGATCCTATGTCCAAGTAGCATCACATAAGCGGTAAGTATAAGAGCTTGAATCAAACAGCACCTGAGACAAAACATGCTAAAGTGTCAACCAAAAAGGTTGAGTGAAGTTCATAGGTTTAACAAAAAGTTTGTCGTTGTTTTAGACCACAAGATTTAGTTTGTAAATTTGATCTCCCGCAGGATCAAAAAGTTATGCCAATGCGTGATATTTAGACTAAACGTTTAAGTTTGCCCCATGACAAGTTGTGTCTGTCCTTGTCGGTTTAATTTCATTATTAAGTAATACAAAGACTTAGTCATATGTATCGGGGACGTTACTCCCGATAGGCCTACCCCCAATAATTAAGCATGCAGCAGTAATTAAAAATATCACTGTAGGGACTTAGTCAGACATAGCCGGGTATAGCATAGTTTAACAGTTTGGTACTTGTGTCTAAAGTGTAAAAAGTAAAAACAGCATGTGTCTCACCCCAAGTAAAAGTAAGTAAGTTTGCTAGCAATAAAGAGGGGCTATGAATTCACCTTAGTTAGTAGAGAGAGAGTTATTCCTCGGAATAAAGAGTTGAACGAGTGAGCAGGAAAGTCAACCTATTGACATTTAAGAGTAGTTAAGTGTTTTGCCCATGTTTAAGTTTAAGTATTTGTTTGTTTTACTAAGTTTCTATTCCTAGTAAGTTACTATTTTTATAAAGTTTCCATTTTTAGAAAGTTTCTTATTTTACTAAGTTTCTATGACTAGAGAGTTTCTACTTTTATCAGTGTTTTCCATTTTAGGATACTTTCCGTATTAGATAAGCTTCCAATCACTCCTTTCCCTTCGAATGGCTAATTTAGATCTAGGGGCTTGAGCCATAGGACCCTTTAAATCAGAAATCCAAACCCTCTGCCTAGAATCTCATAGAAACCATTCGTCAAGAAAGTTCGAAGATCTACACATCTCTAATACATATCCCAAAATGTTTTTATGTTACAATATAAGTAGTAGGTTATAGGTGCTAGTAATAGTATGTAGCGACCCGACAAAATCGTCATTGACGGCGCCGTCTACTTAGGTCCCGTTACGTGGTCATAAGTCTTTAAAACAACGTTTGACCAAAAGATATGTCGCATTCATTTCAAATGTAAAGATTGTTCAAAGTTTACAAGAATAGTTCCACCACAAGTTACGATACAAAGTTTTAAGTACAAATGAAACTTATGCGACACAATTTAAAAGTAGCCAAAAGACGCTCCATGTATGCATATATACTCGACATCCAATGCAAGTATCAAAATAATGAGCCGAATACTCGACATCCAATGCAAGTATCAAAATAATGAGCGGAAGCATGTATCATGTATCGTTCAAGGACCTGAGAAAAACATAGAAATCTGTCAACGAAAATGTTGGTGAAATCATAGGTTTAAGTAAGTAAGTACAAGTGAACCACAAGATTTGCAACCATGAGATAATAGTAATACATTCCAAAAGTTCGTTTCACGAGCACCCAATTATCAATGCTTAACATTCCTTCCATAGAACCCCATCACAATAGTGTTAGAACATACACTGTTTCTCGAAAATACATTTCATTCGTAAACGGTAGCGAACCGTTTGAATGAGGGTTTGTCAAACCCATATGGCCATATAACATAAGTTCTCGCTTACACCCGGCAAGTGTAACTAATGATAATCGAATTGAGGATTTTTGTTCAAACTCGTATGTAGAATGTTTGTTTTCCTGTACTTGTGTTCACTTAGTATAAAGAAACGTTTATGTTTTTCTCATCCCAAATGTAAGTGCAAAAGAGTAAAAGTGGGACTATGATCTCACCTTTGATTGCAAGAGTGTAATAGTACTCCAACAAGTAAACGTGCAAAGAACAATGCTAGTCTCGACCTAAACAAATAGGTTGTATCAATAACGATAGTCACGAAGGGTCAAAGATGTTCAATTAGTCCTATGGCTCGACACGACTCGATTATGTAGCATGTGAAGCAAATTGTCAAGTTTCATGCAAGATACAAGTATAGAATCATGTTAGAAAGATTGCATAATTAATTGGTTAAGTTTGACAAAAAGTCAAACTTGGTCGGGTCAAAGTCAACGAAAAAGTCAACATGTTCGGGTCGGGTCCCGGACAAATTTTCTATGCTAATTATTCATATACAAGTATATTAAAATAAGTTTCATGTGAATCGGAGGTCGGTGGCTAGTCAAACATTTCACGTGAAATGGGTCCAAGAGGTCAGAATCTGGCCAGGTGATTCTGCGCGCCGCGCGGGGATGTGGCGCGCCGCGCCACTACCTGGGCAGAGAATTCTGGTCAGTTTTTCCAAGTGTGCACGAACCAAAACCTTTTCTAACACAACACTTGACCCGCAAACACTTATAACGCCTATCATACATCGTCGGAAAGGTATTTTGACGAGGAATGCAACTAAACACATCTCATCAATCAAACTTCTACTTGCAATAACCAAAAACCGCAATTAATGTTCCTCATTCAATGCATACAAGTCATAAATGCTATTTAATGATTTGGCAACCAAATTACATGAACGATACGCCGTTTCGAAGGTAATCAAGCATACAATCCAACTAAACACTTACCAATAATAATCCATGGCATTCAATGCATCAAAAGTCCATTTCAAGTTTATCAACCCTAACCCAAATTCACCAAAATCATAAATCAAGTTCATGAACTTTTCTAAAGCAACCTACACATCAAATTGAAGCTAGTGATACTAGGAACACAATTAGAACATGAACTTTTAACATCTAACAACATATGATCATCCAAAATTCAAGAACAACACACCAAAATTCAAGTTCATGCTAGTTACACTAAAACAACGAGATCGAGCATATAAATTACACACACGACATCACAATGAGCCATAGACACTAACTAACACCATTTCAAGTCAAAAACTCGAATTTAGAGAAATCTAGAGTTTTAGAAATGTTACCCAAACGAGATGAAGTTGGTACCAAAATGAAGAGGATGAAGAGAGGATTACGAATATGTAATTTATTTTGTTGTAAGCCTCCTAGATCGGATTTAGATGATGATTGAATGAATTTGGTAATGGTGTGTGTTCTTGCTAGAGAGAAAGAGAGAGAGATGGAGATGATAATGAATGGGTGAAAGGGGTTTGACCCTTTGACCTAGTCAAGGGTTTGATCCCTTGTCAAGTTTAGTCCCTCAACTTTCGTTCTGGTGCGTGAATTACCTAAACGAGATAATTTAAAACGCGTATCAACGGGAGATGTTATAAACATATAACGGACTTTATATTAGTATAACGGAAAAGTAAATGGAAAAAGGCGGGATGTTACATTACCTACTCCTTAAAAGAAATTTCGTCCCGAAATTTAAGTAGGCGTAGTAGTCGTTGTTTCTTCCTCGAAATCTTGCGTTTCCGAATTCACGAATAGATGAGGATACTTCCTTTGCATTTGATCTTGTCTTTCCCAAGTAAACTCGGGTCCCCTTTTGGCGTTCCAACGGACTTTAACAATCAGGATTCGGCTTTGTTTCAATGTCTTGACGGAGGTGTCCACAATTTCAACCGGTTCCTCCAAAAAATGAAGTTTGTCATCAATAGTAAGTTCCTCGAGAGGGATGACGATATCGGGTTCGGCAAGACACTTTTTCAAGTTAGATACATGGAAGGTAGGATGAACGGAGTTCAATTGAGGCGGAAGATCTAAACGATAAGCAACGGTTCCAATACGCTCCAAGATTTCGAAAGGACCAATATACCGTGGATTTAGCTTCCCGCGTTTCCCAAAACGGATTACACCCTTCCAAGGTGCGACTTTTAACATGACGCGGTCACCGACTTGAAATTCAAGGTCGTTGCGTCTTTTGTCGGTATAGCACTTTTGACGACTTCGGGCCGTCCTAAGCCTATCTTGGATTTGAACGATCTTCTCGGTTGTTTCATGAATGAGTTCAGGTCCGGTAATTTGTGTGTCGCCTACTTCGGCCCAACAAAGAGGTGAACGACATTTTCGGCCATATAAAGCTTCGAACGGTGCGGCGTTAATACTCGCGTGATAGCTATTGTTGTAGGAGAATTCGGCGAGAGGCAAGTGCTTATCCCAAGCTTTTCCAAAGTCTACAACACAAGCTCGTAGCATGTCTTCCAAAGTTTGAATTGTGCGTTCGCTTTGTCCGTCGGTTTGTGGATGATATGCGGTGCTCATGTCTAAACGCGTTCCCAACGCTTCTTGCAATGTACGCCAAAATCTAGAAACGAAACGGCCATCTCGGTCGGAGATAATCGATAAAGGTACACCGTGTCGGGCTACGATCTCCTTAATGTAAATTTGTGCAAGTTTCTCCATTTTGTCCGTTTCTTTCATGGCAAGGAAGTGTGCGGATTTGGTGAGACGGTCAACAATAACCTAAATGGTATCATAACCGCCCGTCGTTTTTAGTAGCTTGGTGATAAAATCCATCGTTATCCTTTCCCACTTCCATTGCGGGATCTCAGGTTGTTGAAGTAGTCCGGACGGTCTTTGGTGTTCGGCTTTGACTTTGGAACATGTCAAACACTTGGAAACATAAGTAGCTACGTCCCTTTTGATGTTCGGCCACCAATATAGTTGTTTAAGGTCGTGGTACATCTTATTGGCACCGGGGTGAATCGAGTATCGTGACTTATGGGTTTCATTTAAAATAAGGCTTCGTAGGTCCCCATAACTAGGCACCCAAATCCTTCCGGCGTAATATCGGAGTCCGGTCTCCCTAATTTCGAATCGAGAGACGAGAATGTTCAAGAGCTCGTGTGAAAGTTTTTCATCCTTGAGAGCCTCATCTTGGGCTACCCGAATTTGGCTATTAAGATTGGTGTGAATGGTAATGTTTAATGCTCGAACGCGAAGAGGCACCGCTCTTTCTTTTCGACTTAAGGCATCGGCTACTACGTTTGCCTTCCCGGGATGGTAACGAAGCTCGCAATCGTAATCGTTCAAAGTTTCAATCCACCGTCGTTGTCTCATGTTTAGTTGCTTTTGATCGAAGATGTGTTGAAGACTTTTGTGATCGGTGAAGATAGTACTCTTGGTTCCATAAAGATAGTGTCTCCACATTTTAAGTGCAAAGACAACGGCTCCGAGTTCGAGATCATGTGTCGTATAGTTTCGTTCATGAATTTTGAGTTATCGAGAAGCATAAGCAATGACTTTTGTTCGTTGCATCAATACACACCCAAAACCATGTTTCGAGGCATCACAATATACAACAAAGTCATCATTGCCTTCGGGAAGTGACAAGATAGGAGCGGTGGTTAGCTTCGTTTTCAAGACTTGGAATGCGGATTCATGTTCGGTCGCCCAAATGAATTTCTTTCCCTTGTGAGTCAATGCGGTTAGAGGACGTGCAACCAAAG
Organism: Rutidosis leptorrhynchoides; assembly: GCF_046630445.1. Lineage (NCBI taxonomy): Eukaryota > Viridiplantae > Streptophyta > Magnoliopsida > Asterales > Asteraceae > Rutidosis > Rutidosis leptorrhynchoides. The sequence goes on from NC_092338.1 coordinate 145,240,379, forward strand.
AGAAGTTTTCGATGAATCTACGATAGTACCCGGCGAGACCCAAGAATTGACGAATGTGAGTAGGAGTAGTAGGAGTCTCCCATTTACTAATGGCTTCGATTTTCGTGGGATCGACTTTAATACCTTGATCACTTACAACATGACCAAGAAATTGAACTTCCTTTAACCAAAATTCACACTTGGAGAATTTGGCATAAAGTCGTTCTTGTCTCAAGAGTTCAAGCACAAGTCGGAGATGTTGTTCGTGCTCTTCTTCATTTTTAGAATAGATCAATATGTCATCGATGAACACAATAACGAATTTATCGAGATACGGTTTGCACACGCGGTTCATAAGATCCATGAACACCGCCGGTGCGTTAGTGAGACCAAATGGCATGACAAGGAATTCATAACTACCATAACGAGTTCGGAAAGCGGTTTTGGAGACATCTTCCCCCTTAACCCTCAATTGATGATAACCCGAGCGGAGATCGATTTTCGAATATACACAAGACCCTTGTAGTTGATCAAAGAGGTCATCGATGCGAGGAAGAGGATATCGGTTCTTAACCTTCAATTTGTTTAGTTCACGATAGTCAATGCACATTCGTAGGGATCCGTCTTTCTTTTTAACAAACAAAATCGGAGCGCCCCATGGTGAATGGCTAGGTTGGATAAAACCACGATCAAGTAGTTCTTGGATTTGACTTTGCAATTCTTGCATTTCGGATGGAGCGAGTCTATACGGTGCACGTGCTACCGGTGCGGCTCCCGGAATAAGATCGATTTGGAATTCTACCGGTCGATGAGGCGGAAGACCCGGCAATTCGTCGGGAAATACATCGGAATAGTCACTAACAATTGGCACATCATCGATGTGCTTCTCATCGGACTCGACTTTCTTAACGTTGGCAAGGATCGCAAAACAACCCTTACGGAGTAGTTTTCTAACTTTAAGGCACGAAACGAGGTTGAGTCTGGTGCAACTCTTATCGCCATAAACAATCAAAGGTTCACCATTCTCGATAGGAATTCGGATTGCGTTAAGATCACAAAGGATGTGAGATTTCGTTTTGACTAACCAATTCATACCGATTATTACATCAAAGCTTCCTAGTTCCATGGGTATCAAGTCAATTTCAAATTCCTTACCCAAAATGTTTAACGTACACCCCCGGTAATATGTGTCGGCACTTAATAGTTTCCCGTTAGCCACTTCAATGGTATAAGTGGTATCTAATGGAAGAGGTGGAGTGCTAAAAGAATGAGTCAAAGTCTTGGATACAAAGCATTTATCGGCACCCGAATCGAATAAGCAAGAGACATAAGAATTGTTGAGAAGAAACGTACGCGTGACTAATTCATTATCATCTCGGGCTTCCTCGGTGTTGATGTTGAAAGCTCGGCCCCGCGTATTGGTGTTATCTTTCCTCTTCGAGCATGCATTTCTATAATGGCCCGTTTGGCCACATTCGTAACAAGTGCCCGTCTTTGGTGCATTGGGCCACTTTCGAGCGACGGGAGTGGCACTTTTACAATCGTTGGCCTTATGACCAATTCCTTGGCACCGATGGCAAATTAGCTTACTACATTCGCCAAAGTGATGTTTGTTGCATTTGTTGCAAAGAGGTAGATTTCCGGCATAACCCTTCTTGCCATCGGAGGTGAAAGATTTCTTGGCAAAGTTGTGGTTGCTTGATTGGGGAGCTTCCCATTTTCTTTTGTTGTTACCCGACTTGTCTTCGGCCTTAGGTGCCGGTACTACGATTTCGTCCACCGTCTCTATCAATTTGCGGGCCATGTTTAAAGCTTCTTGATGATTAGGGGGTTTGGATGACATTACTCCGTGTTTGATGCTCTTTGGAAGACCATCCATGTAAAGTTCAACCCTTAAAGCTTCGGGGTTCACAAGATTTGGGCACATCAAGGCTAGTTCGGAAAATCGTTGATTATAAGCCTTGAGATCATTTCCGATCGCCTTTAAAGTTCTTAGCTCTTGTTCGAGCCTTCGGGTTTATTCACGAGGGAAATATTCGACAATCATCTTTTCCCTCAAGTCAGCCCAAGAGAGGGCGTGAGCTTCATCGGTACCCGCCGATTGTACATAAGTATTCCACCATGTAAGAGCGACACCGGCGAAGGTGTGAGTGGAGTATTTGACCTTGTCTTGGTCCCGACAACCGCTTATGCTAAAGACGGCTTCCGTTTGCTCAAACCATCGGGTGAGCACGACCGGTCCTCCGGTTCCATCAAAAGTGTGAGGTTTGCACCCCATTAAAGCTTTATAGGAGCATCCCTCGTTTGAGTTTCCGGCTCCATTGTTGTTGTTGTTGTTGTTTTTGTTGTTGTTGTTGTGGTTGTTGTGGTTATTGTTGTTGGATGAGTGACCGGCCATGGCCGCATCTACGGCGGTGGCTATCATCCGTTCGAGAGCTTGTTCGGGAGTTTCATTGCGGCGTACACGACGAGGAGCCATTGTTCCTTCAAGACACAAGAATATCATTGATTAGTATTCTCAATAATACTAACCGTGATATAGAATAAAGATAAAGAGAAGTTTTTCCTTGACTCGCCTTAAATTCTTTATGTCATAATGTCGGAACGTTCATATGAGTCTGGTGATGTAGCGTGAGGGTACGAAATAGTATTATTTTTAATACAAAATACTACAAAATATGACACAAGTTTTATTAATTTACGGATGGGATATACCTAAACCTTGCTACAACACTATAGGTAGTGTACCTAATCGTAGAGTAGTGTAGTTTTTAGTAAGTCCGGTTCGTTCCACAGGGAGCTAGTGATTACGTACTATATTTTTATAAAACTATATTTATGTAAATATATATATATATATATATATATATGTATATATATATATATATATATATATATATATATATATATATATATATATATATATATATATATATATATATATATATATATATATATATATATATATATATATATATATATAAGTAGTAATATTATTATAAAAGGGGGGTTTTTACCGTTTAATGACCAGTTTGTCGATTTTATATTTTTAAGCGTAAAGATAAATGACAATAATTAAAGTGCGTAAAATAAATAAATGACGATAAATAAAATAACAATAAATAAAATTGCGATAGAATATGAAATAAAAGGATTATGCTTATTTAAACTTCCGTAATCATGATGTTTGACGTTTTGATTTTAATTAATTGTTACTCGGGTTAATTGTCCTTTGTCATGGTTTATTTGATACCTATCTGGTTTTTATCCATAATAGTCCATCGGTCATAAATATAAAGTGCGAGTGTCCTCGTCAAATTACCCTTATACCCGAAGTCAAATATTCTAACTAATTAAGGATTTAAACTGTGACGCAGTTATGACTTCTGTCAACAATTACACCAGTTATCACTGTATGTAATCTACCCCTGTTTTGATTAGATATGAATATTAATTTACCCACTTGATCAGTTTGAATAATCAATTACCCAACCCGAATAATTAATTAAATGATTATAATAGATTCCATATGAACGTCACTAAATAGGACAACCATAATCATTATTAATTATTAGGATAATTAATTTGAAGATAGGTTCGACAGACTCCAATGAGTTGTCACTCAATTAGACAATACCCCCCATCTATTAATAGTCAATAGTCCAATTTCCACAAGTGTCGGTCTTTTGCCCAAACCTTAATTATGGTACAAAGCCCAATTACCCAATTTTAGTAATTAGCCCAACATCATGATTACTTCGTTTTAAATAAGCATAATAATAACTTAGCTACGAGACATTAATATAAAAAGGTTGAACATAACTTACAATGATTAAAAATAGCGTAGCGTTACACGGACAGAATTTCGACTTACACACTCAAACGATCTCTATCATAAATCTTATTATTATCATAATTTAAAATTAAAATTAAGATTATTGTTATATCTTATTACATTAACATTATGATAGAGATTTTTAGATATTGATATTGATAATAGATTTTTAGGATAGAAAAAGGGATGCCTTTAAATTGATCGATAATCATCGCCTTTTATAGGCAAAATATGAAATTGAATTTTCATTTACGACCCCTGAACTATGCTAAATTAACAACTTTTTATTATGTAATATTATTCTTATTATGAATTATTTAAATATTATATTTTATTCTTGTGCATAGTTGACTCGTAATTTTTACACCGTTGCGTCGAGCGTTGAGAGTTGACTCATGTCCCGGTTCCGGATTTTCGAACGTCCTTGCGTACTATTTTATATCGTGTACTTTGCGTTTTGTAACTTGTACTCTTGTCATTTTTAGACGTTCTTCATCAATAATTTGAACCTTTTTAATTGTATCTTGTACTTTTGAGCTTTTTGGACCTTTTTGTCTTCAATTTGCCGAATCTGCCTTTTGTCTTCGCACTTATTTAATATAAACGAATATCACTTGAAAAGGGAACAATTGCAACTAAAATCTTGTCTTTCTTGGGGGATAATGCTATGAAATATATGTTCCTTTTTAGCCTTATCAATATCCCCACACTTGAGCGTTGCTTGTCCTCAAGCAATATAGTCTTGAAATACTAGAATCACTTCTTTATTCTTCACACTTTGTACATCAGTGATTTTGATATGGCGGTATAAACAATGGTAGTAACGATATGGTTTACAGTCCCACATGACTATAAAAATTTAGATCCATTAAGGAAATTGGATCTTTATGAAAACATTTGATCTTTTGAAAATTCATTCTAGCTTTTACCCTAGATAAGTTTTCTGATTTGATCCATCATCGGTGTTGCAAAATATATTTGTGGATCAATATTTTGGCTAAAACTTTTAGGTTCGTGTAATCCACTGCTATCCCGGTATCGGAAAGCGCACATCCAGTTTACTTGTTCCGTATATTACCTTTCGGTAAACTACCGTCCGGTTGTAAAGGAAAGCGATGAACAAGAAACTGTTAAGGCAATGTCCCGTGACATGCAGATGATTATGGTCTTATTAACGTGTCGGATGCTAGAACTATCCTTGGTAGGAGCGATAGTAAAGATCATCCTATAATTTTTCGGTCTGGCACAAGGTCCTGTCTCCGACCATGCTATGCAACCACCATTCTTACAGTTGACACCCGATTTGGTTCAGGTGACCTAATGAATTCCAGGTGAATTTCTTAGGATTTTACGTTCAATGGTAATGAACGCATTGAAAATGGTTTTTCAGAAAACAAATCGGTTTGTATTTTTGATCAAAATATTTTCTCGTTCATGCTCGAGTTTAGATATCATCGAATTCCATGAGTTTGAATTCTCAATCTTTAAGGTCAATATCTAGGATTGAGTATTATCAGTCTTAAAAGCTGATTTTTAATCTTTAAGGAGATTATCCTTTTCTGGGGATCTGATTCATTAGTCTTATCAAGCTAATTTGCACGGTGCCTCCCCATTGTACGAGATAAATCCTTCTCATGGTTAGGATAAATCTGACCACTTGGCGACCCTGTTTGATGCTGAGGTCCGTGGATTTCCTGCTGATTTTAGAGATGACTTTTCTAGATTTTTCGTCAACCTACAGCTGGTCTGGACGACAACTTCTTGACCTAAATCAAGAAGCGCGTGTCTTTTTCGGAAGACTTTACTTCCTTTTAATGATGGAATTGATTCATCGTGTAGATCCATCTTTCTTACAGTAAATCGGGTAAAACTGATTAAAATCGTCCAAAACAAAAGTACCTGCAATAACTTTACAGAAACATGTGATAGATAGTTTTTAATTGAATAACTTGGTACATTCTCCCCACACTTAGTTTCTTTCTTTGCCTTTTTATTCTCCTTTATTCCATTTTAAATGAATTCAAGCGTTTTAGGTTGTTTCTCAATTTATGCCCTTTCCGAGGTAACGATAATTTCGGTATTATCACCTAGTTTTCATCGTTCATAAATATGTATAAACATGATTTTGAGTTCATTTAATTGAAAATTTTTCAAATTTTCACAAAATTTGGCAAATAAACTAAGTGTAAACCCGAGAGAATTTATAACCCTTCCCCACACTTGAGATCATGCAATGCCCTCATTTGCATGAAATCAGACTATAATTATAAATTCATGAGGGTGATTAGTGTAGAAAAGTGATTAAAAATACCCAGTTTGTAAGCATATTATTTTACATCACATTTGATATTTTGCGCCTTGTCATCAAAATTAGTAGCTTTTTGTTGAACTTAATGACAGTCTTTGAAAGTGCGCTGTTTTACCCTGTTGTGTACATAACATAAAATACAAACATATATACATATTTTTGAAGTTTGGTATATAACCCCACGTTCAAAAATTTATAATATATAATATTTTTGGAATCCTTTAGATCAATAAAATTAAAAATAATGATAACAAAATTTGTCGCCCCGCCCTCGGGTAAAGCAATTTCGGTTCAATGACCTAGTGTTCAACTTACGACGAATTTTAAAAATCATATTTTTAACTTAAAGAAATAAAGTAAATTTTGTTTTTTAAAATCACAATAAAACATAAATTAAAATGCATATTAATTTCAAATAAAACCTAAAAAAAATAAAAATTCAGAATGGAGGGAGAAAACTAGTTCTTTAGTGTCTGCTAGCGGAAAAGACCAATCGGATTCCATTCTCGGAACTACACGAGAACAGAACAAATAACTTTAGACAGCATTATCTTTTTAGAACATTCGAATCTCCCCACACTTAGGTAGCTGTGGTGTTGAAATTGTGATTAACTTCATTGTCAATTTCTCTTGGTCCATAATCAACTTGCCTATCTGTGACTTTTTCTTTAAGCCAGTGCCCGGCTTCTTCCGTAATATCCCATAATTCAACTAGCTTCGCCCTTTCTTTAGGCGACAGATTGGATACTAACCGGTTACATAACTTAAAGTTCCCCTTACTTCTAGCATCAATAGCCCGTTTAAAAAGTTTCTTCATTGAACTGTTAATAACGGGGTCATTTAATTTCGTATCAATAACGGGGTTCTTTGTTATCATGTCATCATTAGGTGTTACTTCATTTTCCCCACACTTAGGCGTTTTATTATTATTAAGCACTACCGTTGGAGTTGGTAAAACAACATGGTTCTTACCAATCATTTTTTCTGGTTCAACGGTTTTGGCTGGTGGAGATTTAGACTTTTGAATCATAAAGGTGATCGATTTGTCACCACTTTTAAGTGTCATTCTTCCATTTCCTACATCAAATAACGCCTTGGTGGACGCTAAGAATGGCCGACCTAAAATTAGAGGAATGTTTGGGTCCTCTTCTATGTCAATGACAATGAATTCGACTAGAAAGGTTAAATTACCTACTTGAACGGGTAGGTTGTCAGCAATTCCAACTGGGTGCTTAATGGTTTGATCAAGGAGTCGAACACTCATATCCGTTGGAGTTAACTCACCTACACCTAATCTCTTATATAATGAAAGAGGCATAACACTTACACTTGCACCTAAATCTGCTAGTGCATCATACATGACACAGTCACTAAGTAGACAAGGAACAATAAATTCACCCGGATCACCTACCCTAGGTGGAGGTTTTGGTGGAACTGTCTTCACCGGGTTTATATTTACGGCTTTTGTTTCTTGCACTTTCTTATTCTTTTTCTTCTTCTTCTTTCCAGAGGTATCACAATCTTTATTACCTATCACTTGCTCATACTCAACTCCTTTTCTTGGAAACGGGATGAGTGGTTTGTATGGTGCCACCACTGGCTTTACATACTCGGGTGGTGGTGGTGTAACTTCTTCATTGTTACTCTCATCTAAAACCTTCCCATCTTCTGGTGCTGGTTTTTCAGAATTCGTTGAAACCATATTAACATTCTCATTCCGAGGATTTACTTCAGTATTACTCGGTAGCTTTCCTTGTTCCCTCTCACTCATCATGCTAACAAGAGTACCTACGTGTTTTTCTAGATTCAAAATGGAAGCTTGTTGAGTTCTAAATGACTGATCAAACCTCTCATTCGTTTGGGTTTGAGTTTCAATAAATTGTGTTTGAGATTCAACTAGCTTGAATACCACGTCTTCCATATTTGACTTTTTCTCTTCGGTTTGTTGTTGTGGTTTATATAAGCCAGGTCTTTGTTGATTGAAAGTGTTGTTTTGAGTTGGTTGGTTATTCAGACCTTGTTGGTTATACCAGTTATTTTCGGGTCCTTTTGGATTGTAAAGAATGTTTTGATTTCGATTGAAGTTTAGCTTTGGCGGTTGATAATTATTTTGATAATTATTTCCAGGCCTTTGGTTCATATAGGAAACATTCTCTCGTTGTTCCAATGTTGGTTCAATGTGACAATCTTTCAATAAGTGTGGTCCACCGCATTGCTCACAATTGATTCGTATTGCGTGAATATCTTTATTCATCTTTTCCATTCGTCTCTCGAAAGCATCTATTTTTGCGGAAACGGAATCAAAGTTATGGCTAGAATCGGCTCTAGCCGCTTTAGATGAACGAAAAATATCTTTTTCTTGGTGCCACTCATGCGAGTGGGAGGCTGTGTTATCAATAATTTTGTAAGCTTCAGTTGCGGTTTTCTTCATAATGGAACCACCAGCTGTTATGTCGATGTCTTTTCGTGTAGCAACGTTGACACCTTGGTAGAATATTTGTACTATTTGGTAAGTGTCTAAACCGTGTTGAGGACATCCTCTCAACATCCTTCCGAATCTTGTCCACGCCTCATATAATGTTTCATTTGGCTTTTGCGCGAACGTAACAATTTCTCCTTGAAGTCTCACGGCTTTAGATGCCAGAAAGAATTGTTTAAGAAAATTTTCAACTAAAACATCCCATGTGTCAATCGCCCCTTCAGGTAACGATTCTAACCAATCTTTGGCTTCTTCCTTTAAAGTCCAGGGAAACGACATGAGATAGATCTGCTCATCTTCCACTTCTCGGATTTTGAATAGTGTACAAATTCTTTTAAACGTACGAAGGTGTTCGTTAGGATCTTCATTCGGTGCACCACTGAATTGGCATTGGTTAGTTACCATGTGTAGAATTTGTCCTTTGATTTCATAATCTGGCGCATTAACTTCTGGCTTAATAATGGCGTGACCTTGGCCCGTGCGTGTGGCTCTCATTCGATCTTCCATACTTAGAGGTTCCGTTACTTCCATAATTGAATTTGTTGAATACGAATCACTAGAGGATTCTGATTTAATGGTTTGTGGTTCCGGAGGAATGATTAGTTGTTCTGGATCTTGGAATTGTCCTTGAATATGCTCCGGGTTCTTAATTGTGAAGTCGGGTTCAAAAGATGGATTATCGGAAATTTGAGTTGGAGTTCTTGGTCGACTAGATGATGATTCTAAAGAAAAATCAACGGCGACAATATTGGCTAGATGTCTTGATCGAGTTATAGGTGGTGAACGTATGAAAGGTGGTGAACGTTTTACTCGGTGCATTCACTGAATATCCTATTAGTTTTTAAAAGGAAAGAAAAATTATATAAGTTATCCAATTAATAGACTTTTCTGATTTTGCCCACGTTTCGAATAGCCAAAAGATGCAGCAGAGGGGCAGGATTCGTTTGGTCTCAATATAATTGAGTACTGTTTGGCTCCAATAACCCGGTCCACGTACAAATCCAACTATTACTACGAACCAGAAAATTTTGATGTCTATCAATTTAACCACTTAAAATAAATTTTCGTAATTTTAAGAAATTTAGATAAGAAGTAGAATAAAAATCTTATCCTAAAACTAGAATAGCGAGAAATAAGAAAGAAAAAGATTGCGCGTCGAAAAAGGTCGAAAAATAAAAGGTCGAAAAATAGGCGTCGAAAAATAAAAATAAGAAAGTAGCGCGAAAAACGGCGTCGCAAAATTCTAAAGCACATAAATCTTAGTCTAAGGAATAAGCACTTAAGAGATTTTACGGCAAACCTAAAAATTCTAGAAATAAAAATAACTATGGCAAAACTAAACTTAATACTAAAAATTGTAACTAGAGTCTAAAAATCTAAAGGTAATAAAAAAAAAAAAAAAACTTTTTTTTAATTTTTTTTTATTTCATTTTTTAAGGATTTTAAATTTTTTTTTTAAAAAAAAAATTTTTTTTTTTTATAAAAATTTTTTTTTAAAACTTTTTTTTTTAAAAAATTTTTTTAAAAAAACGATTTTTTTTTACAATTTTTTTTTTTTTAAAACGAATTTTTTTTTCTTTAAACAAAAATGATTTTTTTTTTACACAAATTTTTTTTTTTTTGTTAAAAAAAACGAAAATTTTTTTTTCTTAAAAAAAAGATTTTTTTTTTTTTAAAAAAAAACGATTTTTTTTACAAATTAATAATTTTTTTATAATTATAATTTTTTTTCAAAACTTTTTTTTTAATTCATTTACTATTCATGAATAGTAAATGAAAATAAATTAATTAATTTACTATTCACATGAAAGCGACATGATAGAAATTATTAATTATAAGTTACATAATATACTCCTGAAGTATTTAATAAATACGACTTTTTAAAACTTTAGTATCAAATTTGATTCTAAAATATTATTATATTATTATATTCTATTTCAATATTATTATATTATTATATTCTATTTCAATATTATTATATTATTATATTTTATTTTAATATTATTATAATTAAAAATATAGCGTTTTAGCGTTCCCCGGCAGCGGCGCCAAAAACTTGGTGATGTAGCGTGAGGATACGAAATAGTATTATTTTTAATACAAAATACTACAAAATATGACACAAGTTTTATTAATTTACGGATGGGATATACCTAAACCTTGCTACAACACTATAGGCAGTGTACCTAATCGTAGAGTAATGTAGTTTTTAGTAAGTCCGGTTCGTTCCACAGGGAGCTAGTGATTACGTACTATATTTTTATAAAACTATATTTATGTAAATATATATATATATATATATAAGTAGTAATATTATTATAAAAGGGGGGTTTTTACCGTTTAATGACCGGTTTGTCGATTTTATATTTTTAAGCGTAAAGATAAATGACAATAATTAAAGTGCGTAAAATAAATAAATGACGATAAATAAAATAACAATAAATAAAATTGCGATAGAATATGAAATAAAAGGATTATGCTTATTTAAACTTCCGTAATCATGATGTTTGACGTTTTGATTTTAATTAATTGTTACTCGGGTTAATTGTCCTTTGTCATGGTTTATTTGATACCTATCTGGTTTTTATCCATAATAGTCCATCGGTCATAAATATAAAGTGCGAGTGTCCTCGTCAAATTACCCTTATACCCGAAGTCAAATATTCCAACTAATTAAGGATTTAAACTGTGACGCAGTTATCACTTCTGTCAACAATTACACCAGTTATCACTGTATGTAATCTACCCCTGTTTTGATTAGATATGAATATTAATTTACCCACTTGATCAGTTTGAATAATCAATTACCCAACCCGAATAATTAATTAAATGATTATAATAGATTCCATATGAACGTCACTAAATAGGACAACCATAATCATTATTAATTATTAGGATAATTAATTTGAAGATAGGTTCGACAGACTCCAATGAGTTGTCACTCAATTAGACAATACCCCCCATCTATTAATAGTCAATAGTCCAATTTCCACAAGTGTCGGTCTTTTGCCCAAACCTTAATTATGGTACAAAGCCCAATTACCCAATTTTAGTAATTAGCCCAACATCATGATTACTTCGTTTTAAATAAGCATAATAATAACTTAGCTACGAGACATTAATATAAAAAGGTTGAACATAACTTACAATGATTAAAAATAGCGTAGCGTTACACGGACAGAATTTCGACTTACACACTCAAACGATCTCTATCATAAATCTTATTATTATCATAATTTAAAATTAAAATTAAGATTATTGTTATATCTTATTACATTAACATTATGATAGAGATTTTTAGATATTGATATTGATAATAGATTTTTAGGATAGAAAAAGGGATGCCTTTAAATTGATCGATAATCATCGCCTTTTATAGGCAAAATATGAAATTGAATTTTCATTTACGACCCCTGAACTATGCTAAATTAATAACTTTTTATTATTTAATATTATTCTTATTATGAATTATTTAAATATTATATTTTATTCTTGTGCATAGTTGACTCGTAATTTTTACACCGTTGCGTCGAGCGTTGAGAGTTGACTCATGTCCCGGTTCCGGATTTTCGAACGTCCTTGCGTACTATTTTATATCGTGTACTTTGCGTTTTGTAACTTGTACTCTTGTCATTTTTAGACGTTCTTCATCAATAATTTGAACCTTTTTAATTGTATCTTGTACTTTTGAGCTTTTTGGACCTTTTTGTCTTCAATTTGTCGAATCTGCCTTTTGTCTTCGCACTTATTTAATATAAACGAATATCACTTGAAAATGGAACAATTGCAACTAAAATCTTGTCTTTCTTGGGGGATAATGCTATGAAATATATGTTCCTTTTTAGCCTTATCAGAGTCACCGTAATATAATCCCGGAAATTATATTACCCTGATTCATATGTGCATTCGACATCATTTCATATAGTCAAAGTGGCGTGTCAATCAAATTAAACAACGTGAGATTAAGATGAACTAAGAGTAGATAGGAGTAGAAGTGTTCGAGTATAAATGCACAAGTAGTCAAGTAATTCCTACTTCAAGTCTATATGCCGGTTGTAGTCTAGACTCACCAATGTACCCTATGACTCGAGGTTGACACCAATGAACTCTAAATCCCTACAACCAACGCTCTGATACCATCTGTAGCGACCCGACAAAATCGTCATTGACGGCGCCGTCTACTTAGGTCCCGTTACGTGGTCATAAGTCTTTAAAACAACGTTTGACCAAAAGATATGTCGCATTCATTTCAAATGTAAAGATTGTTCAAAGTTTACAAGAATAGTTCCACCACAAGTTACGATACAAAGTTTTAAGTACAAATGAAACTTATGCGACACAATTTAAAAGTAGCCAAAAGACGCTCCATGTATGCATATATACTCGACATCCAATGCAAGTATCAAAATAATGAGCGGAATACTCAACATCCAATGCAAGTATCAAAATAATGAGCGGAAGCATGTATCATGTATCGTTCAAGGACCTGAGAAAAACATAGAAATCTGTCAACGAAAACGTTGGTGAAATCATAGGTTTAAGTAAGTAAGTACAAGTGAACCACAAGATTTGCAACCATGAGATAATAGTAATACATTCCAAAAGTTCGTTTGACGAGCACCCAATTATCAATGCTTAACATTCCTTCCATAGAACCCCATCACAATAGTGTTAGAACATACACTGTTTCTCGAAAATACATTTCATTCGTAAACGGTAGCGAACCGTTTGAATGAGGGTTTGTCAAACCCATATGGCCATATAACATAAGTTCTCGCTTACATCCGGCAAGTGTAACTAATGATAATCGAATTGAGGATTTTTGTTCAAACTCGTATGTAGAATGTTTGTTTTCCTGTACTTGTGTTCACTTAGTATAAAGAAACGTTTATGTTTTTCTCATCCCAAATGTAAGTGCAAAAGAGTAAAAGTGGGACTATGATCTCACCTTTGATTGCAAGAGTGTAATAGTACTCCAACAAGTAAACGTGCAAAGAACAATGCTAGTCTCGACCTAAACAAATAGGTTGTATCAATAACGATAGTCACGAAGGGTCAAAGATGTTCAATTAGTCCTATGGCTCGACACGACTCGATTATGTAGCATGTGAAGCAAATTGTCAAGTTTCATGCAAGATACAAGTATAGAATCATGTTAGAAAGATTGCATAATTAATTGGTTAAGTTTGACAAAAAGTCAAACTTGGTCGGGTCAAAGTCAACGAAAAAGTCAACATGTTCGGGTCGGGTCCCGGACAAATTTTCTATGCTAATTATTCATATACAAGTATATTAAAACAAGTTTCATGTGAATCGGAGGTCGGTAGCTAGTCAAACATTTCACGTGAAATGGGTCCAAGAGGTCAGAATCTGGCCAGGTGATTCTGCGCGCCGCGCGGGGATGTGGCGCGCCGCGCCACTACCTGGGCAGAGAATTCTGGTCAGTTTTTCCAAGTGTGCACGAACCAAAACCTTTTCTAACACAACACTTGACCCGCAAACACTTATAACGCCTATCATACATCGTTGGAAAGGTATTTTGACGAGGAATGCAACTAAACACATCTCATCAATCAAACTTCTACTTGCAACAGCCTAAAACCGCAATTAATGTTCCCCATTCAATGCATACAAGTCATAAATGCTATTTAATGATTTGGCAACCAAATTACATGAACGATACGCCGTTTCGAAGGTAATCAAGCATACAATCCAACTAAACACTTACCAATAATAATCCATGGCATTCAATGCATCAAAAGTCCATTTCAAGTTTATCAACCCTAACCCAAATTCACCAAAATCATAAATCAAGTTCATGAACTTTTCTAAAGCAACCTACACATCAAATTGAAGCTAGTGATACTAGGAACACAATTAGAACATGAACTTTTAACATCTAACAACATATGATCATCCAAAATTCAAGAACAACACACCAAAATTCAAGTTCATGCTAGTTACACTAAAACAACGAGATCGAGCATATAAATTACACACACGACATCACAATGAGCCATAGACACTAACTAACACCATTTCAAGTCAAAAACACGAATTTAGAGAAATCTAGAGTTTTAGAAATGTTACCCAAACGAGATGAAGTTGGTACCAAAATGAAGAGGATGAAGAGAGGATTACGAATATGTAATTTATTTTGTTGTAAGCCTCCTAGATCGGATTTAGATGATGATTGAATGAATTTGGTAATGGTGTGTGTTCTTGCTAGAGAGAAAGAGAGAGAGATGGAGATGATAATGAATGGGTGAAAGGGGTTTGACCCTTTGACCTAGTCAAGGGTTTGATCCCTTGTCAAGTTTAGTCCCTCAACTTTCGTTCGGGTGCGTGAATTACCTAAACGAGATAATTTAAAACGCGTATCAACGGGAGATGTTATAAACATATAACGGACTTTATATTAGAATAACGGAAAAGTAAATGGAAAAAGGCGGGATGTTACATAGTAATAGTGTATACATGTTATTTATTTTATTTTTAATTGCATATAATTTATAACATTATTTACATGTTTCGGTAAAAATAATAACCGAAGTAAAAAGTAAAAAGTAAAAAGTAAAAAGTAAAAAAAATAAAAAGTAAGAAAAGAATACTTACTAGTAGTAATTCTTCAAAGAGAGAATGAGAGAAATTTTGGTGTGAGTTTGAATGAGAAATGAGGGGTATTTATACTTGAAAAAATTAGGTAAAAAGAATAAAATAATTAAAAGAAAAAGAAATATTTTAATTCTTAATGGGATTTTAAAATTAAAAAGTATTAAATGTTAAGTCATGGGATAATGCACAAAATAAAATAATAAAAGTAGTTTTTCCATTAAAATTTTTAATTAAAAAGTAATTTATTTATTTATTTATGTATTTATTTATTTTTTCATTTATTTTAAGGATTTTTTTTAATATAAATAAACAAATTGATTTAATGCTTTTCCAAGAATATTTGTCAATAATATTTTATTTTATTTTTTTTATTTAATTAATAAATACAAATTTTGCATAAAAATAATATATAATTCGGTATTTTGTATTTTTAATAATAATTATGATTTTAATTATTAAACTATAGTTTTAGTAAGTTTGTAAATATTATTACATTTATATATAATTAGATTTATTATATAGTTAAATATATAATACATTAACTAAATAATAAAAGTGATACAAAGTTTATATACTTAGTTAAATTATGTCAAATTATATAAATTAATAATATATTATTTATTTAAGCGTACATTGTTGACTAAAAATTACTATTCGGTTAATATTTAATTGTATATAACAACCCTTAATACATATAGTCAGACATATAACCCTAGGGTTAATTCAGTAAATTTAGAAGTCGAAAAGTGAGGGTTGTTACAGTACCTCCCCGTTAATAAAAACTTCGTCCCGAAGTTTTAGGTAGACTTCTCGGATGCATCAACGGTTGAGAAGAGATGGGGATATTTCTGTTTCATTTGGTCTTCACGTTCCGAGGTATACTCGGGGCAACGTCGTGAATTCCAACGAATCTTAACAATAGGTATGGTGCTTTGTTTTAAGCGTTTAGCAGATCGGTCCATGACTTCTACGGGTTCCTCTATGAAGTGCATTTTATCATCAATGCGAATGTCATCCAAAGGAATAACGAGAGTGTCATCAGTGAGACACTTTTTAAGATTCGAGACATGAAATACATTGTGTACGCTGCTAAGTTCAGCAGGTAATTCTAATCGATAAGCCACGGGTCCGATCCTTTCAGTAATCTTGAAGGGTCCAACAAAACACGGACTTAGTTTGCTTCGTTTACCAAAACGAACGACGCCTTTTCAAGGGGATACTTTCAACATGACTTTGTCACCAACTTGGAATTCCAAATCTTTCCGACCTTTATTAGCATAGCTCTTCTGTCGGCTGCGGGCAGTTTCTATTCGTTTCTTAATCTGAACTATTTTTTCAGTTGTCTCGTGTATGATTTCAGGACCAGTTAACTGTCTGTCCTCTAATTCATCCCAGCACAGTGGGGATCTACATTTTCGTCCGTATAAGGCCTCAAAAGGTGCAGCCTTAATACTTGAGTGGTAACTATTATTGTAAGAGAATTCAACCAAAGGCAAATGTCTATCCCAGCCTTTTCCGAAGTCGATAACACAAGCGCGAAGCATAGCTTCCAATGTTTGAATGGTTCGTTCACTTTGACCATCGGTTTGCGGATAATAAGCAGTACTCATGTCGAGTTGAGTTCCAAGAGCAGTTTGTAAGGATTTACAGAATCTGGAAGTGAATCTACTGTCGCGATCGAAAATGATTGATATAGGAACACCATGACGAGAGACAATTTCTTTGATATACAGTTGTGACAATCTCTCCATCTTGTCGGTCTCCTTGATCGGTAAGAAATGAGCAGATTTAGTAAGACGATCTACTATGACCCATATAGTATCATTGCTACTAGAAGTCTTGGGCAATTTAGTAATAAAGTCCATAGCGATACATTCCCACTTCCACTGCGGAATATCGGGTTGTGTCAACAGACCAGAAGGAGTTGATTATTCACGTGGTTTTTCTCCATCTTCAATCTAAGGTCAACATCTTCTCTTAGGTAGGAGAGAGATTGCTTCCCCCATCGGGTATTTCTATCACCTTCATACTTCACCAACTTTATCTCTTTCTTTAGTTCAGCATTTTTCTCCATGAGCTTCTTGATCGCTAGGTCTTTTTCCTTCATTTGAAAATCAATCCTTGCAATATGGCGAATTAGGTCATCGGTAGTTTTTCGCAGATTCATGAGCTCGTACTTGGCATCAACTTCATCGTAGAAAGGAGATCGGGATCTTTTCTTTGACGGCCCAGTTTCTTCAAGACATTTCCTCTTGTCTTTATTCCTCAGGGTTGGATAGTATTCAGGAGACCCATGTAACTTTAGAGTAGTATTTGGGCTATAATTTGGTGAGGGAGGACTACCAAAGCCATAAGGTGGACTTTGGACTGGTCTTTCTATGGAAGACCTTTCAGTATCTTTTTCGGTTGGCTTGAAAAGATTCATTTTGGTCGTTTGATGATAATTAGACATCCTAATATTAGGAAGGATATTTCGATTAGAATCTTTAAGTCAAGTTTATTAAAGAATAATCGTTAAGATTATGGGGCAATCCTAAGTGCTTTAATTCTAAGGCAGGAAAGGTTATAGTTTCCTAGATTGCCAAGGCACCCTAGCTAACAAGTAAGGCACACATAAAAATGCAATCCTGGTTCTCTATAACAGTCTGATTATGCTCTGATACCAATCTGTAACATCCTCCCAATAGGGTCTGGAAGGAACGTCACTAATATCAAAACATACCAACATATTATAATAAACGAGAACAATACTAAATGATGAATTTAACTTTAATGAGTACGCAGCGGAAAATGAAATGTCGTTACAATGACAGGAATAACAATATCGTAAATGTTCACATGCAGAAGTAATAAATGCGATATCTCTTGATCCTATGTCCAAGTAGCATCACATAAGCGGTAAGTATAAGAGCTTGAATCAAACAGCACCTGAGACAAAACATGCTAAAGTGTCAACCAAAAAGGTTGAGTGAAGTTCATAGGTTTAACAAAAAGTTTTTCGTTGTTTTAGACCACAAGATTTAGTTTGTAAAGTTGATCTCCCGCAGGATCAAAAAGTTATGCCAATGCGTGATATTTAGACTAAACGTTTAAGTTTGCCCCATGACAAGTTGTGTCTGTCCTTGTCGGTTTAATTTCATTATTAAGTAATACAAAGACTTAGTCAAATGTATCGGGGACGTTACTCCCGATAGGCCTACCCCCAATAATTAAGCATGCAGCAGCAATTAAAAATATCACTGTAGGGACTTAGTCGGACATAGCCGGGTATAGCATAGTTTAACAGTTTGGTACTTGTATCTAAAGTGTAAAAAGTAAAAACAGCATGTGTCTCACCCTAAGTAAAAGTAAGTAAGTTTGCTAGCAATAAAGAGGGGCTATGAATTCACCTTAGTAAGTAGAGAGAGAGTTATTCCTCGAAATAAAGAGTTGAACGAGTGAGCAAGAAAGTCAACCTATTGACATTTAAGAGTAGTTAAGTGTTTTGCCCATGTTTAAGTTTAAGTATTTGTTTGTTTTACTAAGTTTCTATTCCTAGTAAGTTACTATTTTTATAAAGTTTCCATTTTTAGAAAGTTTCTTATTTTACTAAGTTTCTATGACTAGAGAGTTTCTACTTTTATCAGTGTTTTCCATTTTAGGATACTTGCCGTATTAGATAAGCTTCCAATCACCCCTTTCCCTTCGAATGGCTAATTTAGATCTAGGGGTTTGAGCCATAGTACCCTTTAAATCGGAAATCCAAACCCTCTGCCTAGAATCTCATAGAAACCATTTGTCAAGAAAGTTCGAAGATCTATACATCTCTAATACATATCCCAAAATGTTTTTATGTTACAATATAAGTAGTAGGTTATAGGTGCTAGTAATAGTAATAGTGTATACATGTTATTTATTTTATTTTTAATTGCATATAATTTATAACATTATTTACATGTTTCGGTAAAAATAATAACCGAAGTAAAAAGTAAAAAGTAAAAAGTAAAAAAAATAAAAAGTAAGAAAAGAATACTTACTAGTAATAATTCTTCAAAGAGAGAATGAGAGAAATTTTGGTGTGAGTTTGAATGAGAAATGAGGGGTATTTATACTTGAAAAAATTAGGTAAAAAGAATAAAATAATTAAAAGAAAAAGAAATATTTTAATTCTTAATGGGATTTTAAAATTAAAAAGTATTAAATGTTAGGTCATGGGATAATGCACAAAATAAAATAATAAAAGTAGTTTTTCCATTAAAATTTTTAATTAAAAAGTAATTTATTTATTTATTTATTTATTTATTTTTTCATTTATTTTAAGGATTTTTTTTAATATAAATAAACAAATTGATTTAATGCTTTTCCAAGAATATTTGTCAATAATATTTTATTTTATTTTATTTTATTTTTTTTATTTAATTAATAAATACAAATTTTGCATAAAAATAATATATAATTCGGTATTTTGTATTTTTAATAATAATTATGATTTTAATTATTAAACTATAGTTTTAGTAAGTTTGTAAATATTATTACATTTATATATAATTAGATTTATTATATAGTTAAATATATAATACATTAACTAAATAATAAAAGTGATACAAAGTTTATATACTTAGTTAAATTATGTCAAATTATATAAATTAATAATATATTATTTATTTAAGTGTACATTGTTGACTAAAAATTACTATTCGGTCAATATTTAATTGTATATAACAACCCTTAATACATATAGTCAGACATATAACCCTAGGGTTAATTCAGTAAATTTAGAAGTCGAAAAGTGAGGGTTGTTACAGGTTCGACCGCGCGTGCTCCAGTCCAAAATATGTATCCGTTGTATAGCCGTTTGACTCATATTTGAACACCACATTTTGGAACCTTTACTCCATCTAGCACCTGCAAAAGAAACCCAACATCCTATACAAGTACTATATGCATTAAGTGTGTGAGATTTGGTCTTATTGAGAGAAAGTGACATAACACTCCAAGAGTGGTAAACCCA
Organism: Rutidosis leptorrhynchoides; assembly: GCF_046630445.1. Lineage (NCBI taxonomy): Eukaryota > Viridiplantae > Streptophyta > Magnoliopsida > Asterales > Asteraceae > Rutidosis > Rutidosis leptorrhynchoides. The sequence continues at coordinate 145,260,585 of NC_092338.1, forward strand.
ACATTTTTGGAGAAATGTCTTGATTGATATTTTGGGAAATCTCAGTTTGGTCAAGACTTAGTTAGCCACATTAATGCATTTGGTTCAATCCTAAAGACTAGTCAATATGTCATTAACTTCATAGTTTCAATTAACCACAAGTCATATTCATTTTAAGATTAAGTAGAGATTAATTGAATGATGTCTTTCTAAAATAATCACTAAGTGTGTAAAGACATCAATATTAAGTCATACTTGGATAAGTAATCATAACTTGTTACTTAGACAAGATCAAATAGATAATAGACCATTATTCCTTTGTGAACCATTTTATACTTAATTTATTGGAGTAAACTTGTTACTTGAATCCTAGTATTCTAACTAGTAGTACATAGCAAGCATGTTAATCAAGTTGGAAAACTTATGAGTATTAAACATATTAGCAAGTAGAAAGTAATACTCACACATAGTAAGAGATAGTTATTCTAAAATCAATCATATAGATATTTGCACAACATTATAGTTTAAGCTTTTAGCAAGCTTACTTACAATATAACATATTGCATGATTAATGTGTAAGAACACATTAATGTCTCACACATGCATAAGGGAAGAGAAATCTCTAGTTGGACTTGGTGACCATCCTAAATATATCCAAGTGTATTCTAGGATTACAAGTTTTTACTAGTTACACTTGAAAGCATTATTCTTCATTTAGCTTAATTAATCACTAAGTCATCTTTGATTGTAATTAATGTTCTAGTGACATTAGCTTAAGTGTGTTGGTACTTGGTGATCATACAAAGGATATGTAGATAAGTTTTAAGATCACAAGTTGTTGATTAACACTTATGTGTTATGGCTAATCTTGGTTAATTTGTCATTAAGATGTAATTGTAATTAACCAAGATTAGTGTTTTTATGACCAAGACTCAATTGAGTATGGAAAGGGCATCTATTCTAAGCATATTGAAAAAGGTTTCATGAATTATAGATGTCAGGAAATAGTCAAAGTAAATTTGGTCAAAATGGTGACAGAGAAAAATGCGGTCGCACTGCGGTTGACCGTGGTGGTGACCGTGCAACTTTTTTTCACAAAACTGTGTTGTAATTCAGTATGGGCTTCTACGACTGGGTATGCGGTCGACCGTACCTTGACCGTGTATTTTGCTGACCTTTATTTTCATTCTTTAAGTTTTGTTTAACTTGGTCATTTGTAAGATCAAGTATATATTAGTGACCTTGCGTGTTTTATGTTAAGATGTCGATCATCACTTATGCATATGTATGTGTCATCATCAAAACATATTCTTTGGTTAAGCATCATACTTAACTTTGTCGTTTAGTCCATTAATCAACATTCAACCAATACTATCTATTCATTCTGTTGGTGGTTGTGTGGTCCGGTGGCTCCGGCCGTTTTTCGGCAGGTGTGTGCTGGCGGTCGCGACTGCGGTGTGGGTCTGTATTATTGTCTTCCTTTGCTGGAGTTTTATCGCTCTGGTTTCTTTTTTTCTGCCTCTCCTTTTTCCCCAGTCCTGTGGTGGTATCGTGGTGGCAGGAAGACTGGCCGGAGTCACGACCGGCCAGTCTGATTTGTTGTTGTTTATGTCATCCGCGACTCTACTTCGTTCTGGTGTCGTTTTCTTTGTCACTTATCCGATCGTTCCATCTTCCTCTTCGCGGGGTTCGGTTTGGAGTGGATCCCGCGTTGTTACCGCCTCAACGACTTGTTGTTGAGCGCAAATAAATTAGTTTGTCGGGGTTTTCTATCGGTTGTTTATCCTTCTTCCGTAGGTTGGATTTCAACGGGCTAGGGTTCCAAGCGGATCGTTCTAGGTTTCCTTGGTGTTTCTGGCTGATGTGGGGTTTTCTCGGTTCTCTGGTTGCGGTCACGAGACGGGTGTTCTTGGGATTCCCAGCGGGCGATTATTATGAATGGTTTATGGGGCTGGGTTGGGGGTGGTTCTCTGGGGGTTCGTGGAGCGTAGTCCGCATTGCTGGCTACGACTATGGTTTAGAAGCTTTTTTGGGTTTGGTTTTCTTGCAGAAGGTTACGTTTCAAGATTTAGTTCAATGTATTGGATTGTTGTTTTTATCCGATGTTGTATGTATACTATGGTATATGTAACAATCTATTGTAGTATGTGGCTATTCACTCAATTGCGGTTCATGTTTGAACGCGCCTTGTAACTTACAGATTCCGTTAGGGAATTCTGCATCATTTGTAACATTGCTAGATCTCCGGATCTTTTTATTTTATATATAACTAGGTTTTAGAGCCTGTGCGTTGCACGGGTAGGTAAATAACCGTGCGAAATCAAGTGAGTTTATCAAACAATTACGGAGTAATTTTTAGAGCTAATATTTTCAATAAAATGATATAATTGATAAAATTATTAAATTGCTAACATTTTATAAAATAATTAGTGTATGGAGCCCGTGCATTACACGGTAGTTAGAAAATAGTTAAAATCACTTTGCAACTTTGTTGTAAGAGGTTTTAGAGTTCGTGCATTGAACGGTGGATAAAATAATGATGCAAAATTAATTGGTTTTTTTCAAATAATTATTCTTTTGAGTTTAGGAGCCCGTGATATTAAGAAATTTTAAAATTCATTTTTATTAACTATATTAATTAGTAAATAACTAACTAAGTTATTTAATTAATTTAGTTATAAGGAGTAAATAATAATAATAATAATAATAATAATAATAATAATAATAATAATAATAATAATAATAATAATAATAATAATAATGATAAATATTTGTAAACTATGTAAATGTAAATAATAATAATAATAATAATAATAATAATAATAATAATAATAATAATAATAATAATAATAATAATAATAATAATAATAATGATTACCTCCCCATACACCACTCATGTGGTATTAGGTATTGTTGTTGTTGTTGTTGTTGTTGTTGTATGTAAATGTAAATTAGTCATACATCATCGTCATCCATAAAATATGAACTATATATAACACTTTAAGTTTGATTAGTACTCCGTAAATATTTGATTAATTATGTTCGTGAATAAATCACAATATAAGATAAATATATTAATATTAGTGCCTATTTTATAATTGTAAATTATAAATATAATCTATACATATAACAATCCATAAATAACTTTCAACTACAATCAAGGAAAAACTTTTGGTTTATATATATGTATAGATATAGATAGATATAATATGCATTTTGTCAAAAAAAAAAAAAAAAATAGAGATTTTGTCCTTATATATAAATTCCTTTAAGTGAATTTATTTAGATGATTGATAATAATTATAATTAGGATTAATTGAGAATGTTTAATTATATTTGATATATATCGTTTTAAAAATTTAGTTTGAGATGAATATAAATAAAAAATAGTAATATGAACATTTTTTTAGACGGAGTTAATATCGTAGATATAGAAAGAATCGTATGAAAATAGAGTAATATGTTTGCATATATACTTGCATGCATCGTTGCAATCGAAGACTCTGATATGGTTGGGGATCAATTTTTATACGAGTTACTTTAGGATCACGCACCAAACAAGTTGATATAAGGATTATGATCTAATCCAAATTTAATTAATCTTAACGTTAATTGAAGTAGGATTAGAATAAAGGAGTTGCCTAATTAGTATAATGATTTGGTATCACTACTACAAAAAATAAGCAAAGGAACCTCTTTTTTAACCTTTTGAAACCGGTTCTATAAGAGGTTCCTTTAGGTGGGGGTTCCAAAAGTATGAAACCAGTTTAACAACCGGTTTCTTTATTTGAGCAAAGAAACCTCTTTATAATTAAAAACCGGTTTCTTTTCTGAATATAAGAAACCTCTTTTTACGGAAAAACCGGTTTCTTTGTAATATAAATTAAATTTAATTTATTTACCCACTGCTTTATAACAAACTATTCACATTATATATTTTTTTTTTCTTGATTTATTTGACATCGATCTGTAACTTGTAACACCCAATACACTACAAATAAACAATACTCCACATACATTTATACATATCCTAAATACAGTAAATGACAAATTGGATACAGTAAATGATAAACAAATTTGTACAATATATACATTAATAACATCATAAGTATCTTAAAATCAAAACATATAACTTATACATCAAAATTGTAGCTCATTCTTCTTGATCAAAATATAAAACCTGTACAAGTAGGAACTATTTGCTTGAACATCAAACCTTTGTGTACTAGAACATCATCATCATCATCTTCAAATCAGAACTTATTCGTTCACAATCATCATCATACATCTTGTTTGTTCATATTTGCGTGAAAACCTCTCTTGCAGGTCATCTTCGGATCTCGTTCACATCTTATTCGTTCAAATCTGATGGAACCTCTCTCGTGGGTTCCAGATCTAGAATAATAGTCATCATTTGAGATCTAAAAGTGAATGAAGTTAGTAGTATTGAAAAGGAATCTAGCACGACGAGTACACTTATATTTGTGATAATTATATATAGAGAATGAGTTAATGGTGGGAGTGAGGGCGAGGGTGAATTAGAAAGGGAAATGTTAAAGTAGATGGTGAGAGTAAAATGAAAATGTGATTGGTGATATATATGAAAGACTCGGTTTTTGATTTTTCATTTAGTGCTTTTGATCTTGCTGTTAAACAGTTAAAAATATGGAACCTATTTATTTTTAAAAAGAGGTTCCAAAAACTTGAAACCGGTTTTATAAATAAACAGGTTCCTAAAGTTGAAATAAAGAAACCTCTTTTTAAGTAAGAAGGGGTTCCAAAAGCTAAAAACCGGTTTTGTAAAGAAACGGGTTCTAAAAGTTAAATAAAAGAAACCTCTTTTTAAGTAAAAAGGGGTTCCAAAAGTGTAGGACCGTTTTTTTTAAAGAGGTTCCTTAAGTTAAATAAGGAAACCGGTTTCTAGTTCGAACTACACAAACCGGTTCCTTTGTACTTTTGAAAGCTCTTTTTCATAGCCCATTTAGAAAGAGGTTTCAATTAGGGGTTCCTTTTGTCATATTTGTAGTAGTGTATCATATCAATATCTCTTAATCAATTTAATTATCCAACTAACGATCGAATTAAATGATTCAATGATTCATTATTATCTTAATCTCAATATCTCGTATCATTAGAAACCATAAAAGATACCAATGTTAAAGGGTGTGTTTCAAGTGATAAACTCTAGAATTCCATTTTTACTTTCCCGCCTATGCTTCTTCCCTCGCACGCCACCCACATCTACGGGTGTGCACGGTTCGAAAAGAATCTAAGAACCGAGCCGAACAGAAAATGAGGAATCAAGTGGATCCTGAACCAAATTGAGCTCAGCTTGCAAGATTTTCGGTCTTCAGTCGAGACCAGACCGTATCAAACCCGAAAATAACACAAAGTCGACTTAAAATACGAGCAGTTGTTTGCTTGTGCATATTAAAATATCCCAAGTATTAGTTTACTTGGGGAAACTCGTAAGTATAAAAACTTTTGTTTGTTTTTAGTTGCATTGATTAACCACACAATATGTGCACCCCTAGTACGTGACAGAGCATATAATGTTGTAACTTTGGAGTATAAAACTATTTTCATGCGCAAGCGCACATGATTTTTTGTTAAAATTTTGGTTTATTTGACGCACTAACACACAAGTACGCATAAGTTTTAGTTAACTTTCCCGTGCATGCATGCCGAAATGGCAAGTTGTCTTGATTCGCGATACATTGGCAAATAAACATTAGAACCACGCATGCAAAGGAATGCAACATAAAGTGAAAGTATGTTAAAATGTTTTCCCAGATGGGACATATAGCGGTTGCAAAAAAATATCGTTTTAAAATCTGCCCACACGGGACTTACGGTGAAGAAAGTTGGAAATTTTTCACAAGCACATCACGCTAAAACGTAGCCACTAAATTCTCGTCTACATACGCATCTTCATTCTTTCTTAGCTCTACAGGCTTAGGGATCTCTCTCTTCACCACCACCGCTTCCGCCTCTGCCAAACGCTCCTCTGAATTCGCCACCAACTCTGCTATGATCTTTTCGGGAAGCGGATTCAGAAGCTCGTAGTTTTCTTTGATTAGCTGGAGGAATTTGGTACGCTCATGAGCAGTGGCTGCCTCAAGAAACGCATTGAATCGCTCGAAATCCATAATGTTTTGCTCAAGGACCGATAGACCTTAACATATGGCTTTAATGTCGCCCCAAGTATGGTCGCGCTGATCCAGTGCCTTAACGCATTCAATGAGTGCTACCTGCACTTCCTCTTGCCAGCGCTTGACCTGGACATCCTTAAGCTCCGATTCCTTCCGTGTTGCCTCCACTTCTTTCTTCACCTGGCTATTAACACCTACTAGCTCCTGCTCTACCCGAACATGAAGTCCCACTTCTTTTCTCAAATTCGAACATGATGCTTCTGCAGTTTTTTATGCATCCTTAGCGGCTTGCAATTCCTTCTCAATCACATCAAGCTTACTCAGCAACCTTCGCAGTCTCCGGTTCCAACAGCTTTGCGGTTGTACACACCTTTGTCCACTGCGCGGTGCATGAAAGGTAATCGATAAAGTTGCCAAGAAATACCAATGTATGTTGTTGTGGGGAAGGCGAGATTGGTCATTTTATTGATTAGATAATTGTTTCTGAAAGTCAGAAGACATGATTTACTGCAAGAAGGTGCATCTGATAGATCAATGATCAAAGAATTTTAAGTGGGTGAAGTTTCATCTGGATCATGATTGACTGTGTCAGCAAGTTTCACATGGGAACCACCGACGAGTGTGTTTGGTGCAGACTTTGAGGACTATTCGTTACCATTTACAAAAACGGATTATCTGCAACAAACCAAACTTATTATATTGGAGTATTCGTGTAAAAGTTTTTCATTTATTAGTGGCCACGCATCTTCAAAAGGTGGAAGATCAGATGAGTTGGCAATTTTTTCAACAAAATTATCATTTAAATGTTTCGTGAATTGCTTTGTGGTTTATCTTTTTTTTTCTTTGGTGGATTGGATGCCTATTAGTTTTTTCACTTAACCGACTTGATTACAGTTGCGTCTAAGTTTAGATGCGCATCGATTCCATCATTTTTCGGGACAGGGTCCTCCACTTCACGGTCTAAAGGCTATTCAATTTTATGTTTCATATATGTGAGTCTGGTATGATCTTTTTTTAACAACTTATTCAAAATCTCTGCGAAAAAAAGAAGTATTAGTAAATGCATAATCTAGACCCTAAAATATTACGGTTTGTAAGTTCTATCCTACCCTTTCCACTTATCGCCAAAATCACAGGTCACCTTCCTACATACTTCCAGTATACAAATATCTTTCCCAATCTCAGCACTCTGTTCCAGTATGGCCAATGCACCAAGTGTGTGTTGCAACATGCGGCAAGGGTACGAGTTGCATCATCATCAAGTGGTCAGTTTCAATGACACCATTCTCCAACCTATCATGCCATACCAATGTATGATACCATCCCTTCGACATTACGGTTTGTTTAATGTAAAAAAGGATTCTTTCCAATTACCATCGTTGGTTTTTGAAGTTTGAGTAACATTTTGTTCGAAAATAAAGGAGAACCATGAGTGATGATGAGGGACGATTCTATAAAGATGGCAAAAAACGCGTACCAGAGGTACATGACCAATCGCGTGTCACCACATCTCGAATAATACTATTTTTCCTACGGCATATGGATGGAGCTGTCTAAACCTACCTTGAAATGGCTCAGAACCTCCTAAAAATAAATCGATGTGAGGAACTCCAAAATTTCCATGGCTAAAGGTGTATTCATATATGGCTACTCTGTCCTTAGGAGGTTTGTGGGCTCGATCGTGGGATAAGGGGGCTATCGGGTCATACTCAGCTAACGGAGGATATTATTGCTTACTGTTTTTCACCGTAATAACGGACGGTTGGTTCTTTACAGTAATATCTGATGATTTTGGCATTTTATCTAAAATAACGAAGGAATAATATGAACAGAAGTGCTACAGGTTGTATTGACTAACCTTACGAGTTGATCAGAAATTGATTCCTGTTGTCGAAAGTGATTTTCGCAGGTTATGTCCATGCAGACGGCGATGTAATTTTAGGAAGAGTTTGAGAAAATTTTCAGGAATGAGAGTATGCACGTATTTATAGGACCAGGAGGATAGTTTGTGTCGCATACTTTTAGTCTTCGTCCACTTTTTATGATCTGGGACGATAACCGGTTTAAATTCACACAACGTATTTTAGCATATCGTCAGTTGATTATAATGATGGTGCGTGGAGTCATGCGCATCAAAAGTCTGCAATTTATGTCACATCTCCACCATTCATGGTGTCATGATTTGACGGGCATTTAATACAACATGGTTTCGCGAGCAGGACATTTAATGGTTTCTGTCTTTTTAATATTTTTTATTTTTGGAAAGTTTTTTTATTTTTTCTAGAATTCGATATCATGCCCATTGCAGCGTATAACATTGAATCGGGGTACTTAATCATGCGCATACCCGCATTTGCAAATTTCCTGCATGTAATTGCGCTATTACACATGGAATATAAAAATCAATGCACATTCGATGCAGAATCGTTGACCGGATCTATCTTTATGCGTGGTTTCCATGCAGCATGCAGATGGCACGCGGATCACCCTTGGTCTGTTATACATTCCTTGTCAACCAAGGATAAGATCCTTTCAATAATTATATATGATATTCGGGGAAGTTAGTTATGGAAAGGATTAACACAATCATAGATGAATCTTGAATTAGGGTTTGCCTATAAATACAAACCCTAAACCTTCATAACAACACAACATTTGCGTAGTTAAAACTCTGTAGAATCCGTTTATAGTCGAGTTACGTAAATCATCAAAATCATCATCGTTCATCTTCAAGGTTAACAGGCCAGTCACATCACTTTTGACGGTAACCTACAACCTTTATGGGGCCATCGATTAGTGAACTTCATCGATGGTGAACTTAACTATTTAGTCACTCCATCGTTATCATCATGTGCGTTGCACATCTACTATCAATTATCTAATCTTCTTCTTTTACAACTCCATTTAGGCAAACCTATATTTGGTTGATTAATAACTTTGGTACCCAATGTTTATTGGGTCCGGGATGATTAGCATAAAAAAATCCTACTCTAACCCATCTTTTTACTACTTTAGCGTTGTAGTTTCCTTTTATTTGAGCCCTTGTTCAACGATTTTCTTCCTAAGGTTTCTAGAGTGATTAGTCTTATTTTCCAAGGAATTCCTTTTAGATTCTACCCTTTTAGGTGGTCTAGTTTTTGAAAAAGGACATGCAGTCGACTCCACGGTCTGACCGTGCTTCGACCGCACACCTCCTGTAACATTTGATTTTCTTGAGACTTAGCAAACACTATAGGTTGTTGTTTGATGGTTTAATTTTGAGGAAGCTTTATTTAAAACCTAACCCATGTTTATTATTACTTGTTCGTTGAACACTTAAGATGTCTTCTAGTAGTTTTTCACTTCTATTAAATATTGAAAACTTGATTTTATTCTCAAGTAGTTTGACGGTTTGTTAAGTGTTCTATTTTCATGCTCTAGCTCATCACAAGTAAGGCATTCATGTAATTCTTTCCTTTAGCCTAGACACTTCTAACTTAAGTGAGCTATTTTCTTCTTTTAAGTTGGTATTACTAGTGCTAACTATACTATTTAGATCACAAAGCTTAATGAAATTATCAAAATTGAATTCAAAAGAGTTTGGAAGAACCTCATTGCCGATTTGTCCGACTAGGTAAGCTTCATCATCTATTTCCGAGCTCGGTGCATCAATGGCCATGAGACATGTTTCCTTTCCTTCTTCTTGTGTCTCATTCTCTTCATCGTCCCAAGCACCTCCTAGAAACGCCTTCTCGTTCTTTCTTTTGGGACATTCACTTATCAAATGATTTGGATGATTTGGATCACCACATCCAAAACATTTCCTTAGAACTTCTTCTTGGAATCAAAAGGTGCCTTCTGTGAGTCCATTGGAGTTCGGAAATGATTCCAGGGTCTTCGGTAGAACTTCTTGAATGATCGAACAATAAATGCGAGTTGTTCATCGTCATTTAGGATATCATCTTCATCCTCTTCGTATTCACCTTCTTCATTTGCTTTAGCTTTCAAAGCATTGACTTATTCTTTTCTTTCTTGACTTTGTCTGCTTCTTCATCTTTGTCTAGGATGACCTCATAGACTTTGTGATTTCCAATGACTTCATCAAGCGATAATTTTTTCAAGTCCTTTTACTCATCTATTGCCGTCACTTTAGGTCTCCATTTGGAGGGTAATGCTCTTAAGAATTTACGAAAATATTTCTTGTTCGTGTAGATAGTACCTAAAGCTTTCAAACTTGAACAAATATTGTTAAATCTAAAATAGGCAATATCAATTTTCTCATCATCCGATATAACAAATTGTTCATATTGAGCTACTTGTAGTTCAATTTTATATTCACTGACTTGCACATTTCCTTGATGAATAACTATTAAACTATCTCATATTTCCTTTGCATTCTTAAGCATAAAGACTCTTTCATATTCTTTTCTAGACAAAGCGTTAAATATGGCTAGTTTAGCTTGGTAAATTTTCCCTACATCCGTTTTATGTTCTTTGGACCAATTTTATTCGGGTACAATTATTTTAGTTTTCCTATCCTCACTTAGAGTAAATGGGACATAATCGCACTTAGTAATAATGTTCCAAACGTCTATATCTTTAGCATAGACATATATTTCAAATCTTTGTTTCCAATAACAAAATCCTTCACTCTTAAGTTGTGTAGGTCATTGCATAAAGAAACCTTCACTATAACTCAAGTTCTCAAATTTTTGTTCCATGATTTTTAACTCAAAAGTTTGCAAAAATTAATCTTTATCTTATAAATGAAAATTTTAGCAAAACGTTTAGAGCAACCGCTCTGATACCAATTATAAGTAACTAGATGGGGGTGAATAGTTACTTAGTGTAATTTGAAAACTTTTTTGATTTAGAGCTTGAGATTACTATAGTGTGATTTGAATAGTTTGTTCACAAGTATAATAAATACGAAGATAAAGGATAAGAGAACAAACACGGAGATTTATAGTAATTTGGGAAGATGTTAACTAATTTTCCTTAATCCACTCCTCAATTCTAACGAATTGAGAGTTAGTTTCACTATGATGCTCCAAACTCGGTGGTGTAACGACCCGACCAAAACCGTTATTGACGGCGTCGTTAACTTAGGTCCCGTTGCGTGGTCGTAGTCCCTATATGAGACTCGTTTGACCAAAATTATGTCGCATTCATTTGAAAGGTACAAGACTTGCAAGTTTAGTTTAACAACGGATCGACAACAAGTTTAAGTTTACAAAAGTAGTAAAGTATGATTGAAATAACTCGCGACATAATTAGTTTAAAATCACAGTTGCTATAAATAGCGTAAGTAAGTAGACAAAAGTTTGAATCCAAAAGTGCTATCCCTAGCGTATGCATGCATGGTAGACTCCAATCAAGTAATCAAAGAGTGCGGAAGCATGTATCAAGTAGCCATGTATAAACCTGAGAAAACATAGAAGAATCTGTCAACGCAAAAACGTTGGTGAAATCATAGGTTTAAGTAAGTGAGTAAAGGTAAAGTAAGTCGAACCACAAGATTTGCAAAGTTGAAATAATAGTAACACATTCTAAAAGTTAATATTCACGAGCACCCAATTATCAAAACTTAACATTCCGTCCGTTGAATACCCCATCAATAGTGCTAGAACAAACACTGATTCTCGAAAATATATTTCATCCGTAAACGGTAGCGAACCGTCAAAGATGAGGGTTGTCAAACCCATATGGCCATATAACATAAGTTCTCGCTTACACCATCTGATGTAACTAATGATAATCGGATTGAGGATTTTCGTTCTAAACTCGTATGTAGAATGTTTGTTTTCCCGTTCTTGTGTTCACTTAGTTCAAAAGTATCGTTTATGTTTTCTCATCCCAAAAGTAAGTTCAAAAGAGTAGAAAGTGGGACTATGATCTCACCTCGAGTGCACGAGTATAAAAGTACTTCACAAAGTAAACGTGTGCATGAAAGTTGCTTAGCCTTGACCTAAACAATTAAGTTATATCAATTAACCGGTTACGACACAAGGTCGGGCGAAATGTGTTCAATTAGTCCTATGGCTCGTTACGACTCGATTAATATAGCATGTGAATCAATTTGTCAAGTTTCATGCACGATACAAGTAGTTAAGTATGTTAGAACGATTGTATAATCGTTTGGTTAAGTTTGACTAAAAGTCAAACTTGGTCAAAGTCAAAGTCAACGGGGTCGGGTCGGGTATCCGACAATTTTCCCAAGACGAGAAGTCATATAAGAGCCTAATAGTCAAGTTTCATGTTAAACGGAGTTTTAGTTAAGCGGAAACATTTTTGTGACATTTAAAAACAAAAGAGAGTGGCCTGGGGCTTTTGCGCGGCGCGCACTGGGTTGCGCGGCGCGCACCCAAGTGCAATTTCTGGTCAGAACTCAACCAAGAAGGCAAACATCTGGGATCTCTGATTCTGCGCGGCGCGCGGGTAAATGCGCGGCGCGCAATACCTGGGAATCATGCAGTTTGCAGAAAAATGGTCCAAGTCACGAACCAAAATACAATATAACACATTTCATGCACCGAAAACACTTAAAACGCATAACCTATATCATTAGAAAGGTAATTTGACAAGGAAAACAACTAAGCACATTTCATCAAGCAATTCATCACTAACAATAACCAAAAACCGCATTAAACGTTCATAATCAAAGTTTCAAGTTCATCAAATGCATTTTGAGTTCCGGGAATCCAATTTACACATATGATATGCGGTTTTGAAGGTAACGAAGCATACATTACAACTAATCACTAACAATTAACATTCCATGGCATTCAAACATCCAAAAATTCATTTCAAGAACTAGCAACCCTAGTCAAGCATCTCAAAATCAATAATCATGCTTTTGAAGTTTCTTTGATCAATCTATACATCAACATGAAGCTAATGATGTTAGTAACACTTTTAAAACATGCACTTTAACAATCTAACAACATTTACTCTTTCAAAATCAAGAATTAAGTAAACCCATTTCAAAAACTCAAACTAGTTAATCTAAACAACAATTCGAGCAAACAAAACATATATTCATGTTATACACGAGCCATAGACACTAACTAACACAATTTCAAGTTAAAAACACGAATTTAGAGAAATTTAGTGTTTTAGAAATGTTACCCAAACTTGATGAAATTGGTATCAAAATGTAGAGGATGAAGAGAGGATCACGAATATGTAATTTGTTTTGAAGTTTGCTTCCCGATCCGAATTTAGATGATGAATTTATGTTGAAGGTGAAAAGGATGTAAGTTTGGAAGAGATGAGTGAAAGAAAAATCAAAAAGAAAAGAAATGAGGAGATAATGGTGGGAGGTGGTGACTAGTTGCTCCAATTTGGCCAAGTGACAAGATTTGTCCCTCAAGTTTCAAAGCGGGTGCGGGAATTAACCAAACGAATATTTTAAAACGCTCGAGTAAACGGGTGATGTCAAAATTAAATAGCGGGAATATAATGAACGTTACTCACGGAAACTATTAATTTAAATACGAAAGATTATGTTTTAAAAAAAAAAAAAGACGGTGTTAAAATTAAATTTAACGGAAAAACGCGGGATGTTACATTATCCACGCCTCAAAAGAAATTTCGTCCCGAAATTTAGTTGGAAGTAGTAGTTGTTGAATCTTCCTCGAGATCTTGCGTTGCCAATTCTACGAGTGAGGGAGAAGTACGTCCTAGGGTATTTCAACGAATTTTGACGGTCGGAATCATATGTTGTTTTAAGGTTTGGCTTCACGATTTATGGTTTCAACCGGTCCTCCTAGGAAGTGAGGGTTATCGTCGATAGTGAGTTCATCAAAGGAGATAACAAGTTCTCGTTTCGCAAAACACGTCTTTGAGTTGATACATCGAATGTAGGATAAACGGAGACCCAAAATGAGTCGGAAAAATCTAAACGGCTAGCGACGGGTCCAAAACACCCCAAGAATTTAAAGGATCGAAATATAGCGGATTTAGCTTCCTACGTTTCCCGAAACGGATTGCACCTTTCCAAGGTGCGACTCTTAACGTGACGCGGTTTCCCACGTGGAATTTGAAATGTTTACGTCTAACATCGGCGTAGCTCTTGGTGATTACGAGTCGCGTAGGGTTTTACCTGAATATGAATAAATTTTCTCGGTTGCTCATGAATAACCTCGGCCCCGGTGAATTGATCATCGTTTACTTGGTTCGACAAAGGAGAATGACGTTTCCAGTCACATGTGGTTTCAAAAGGAGTGACGTTAAAACTCGAATGAAAATCATTGTAGTACGAGGATTCGGTTAAAGGAAAATACTTTTCTCAAGTAAATTTGAAGTTGGTAATACAAATTCGTATTATGGTTTTCAAGACTTAAATCGTATGTTTGTTCGGTCCGTCGGGTTGTGGATGGTACGCGGTACTCATGTCTAAACGCGGTCCCGAGGCTTTTTGTAAGGTACTCTAAAATCTAGAAGTGAAACGAGGATCTCGATCCGAAACGGGGTACATTTCCCTAAGGCATATTGAACAAGTTTGCTAGGAATTGAAAACGTTAGCTAGGACAAGTTTCTCAAGAAAATTCGCGTCGCGGAAGATTTATCGATTTCCAAAAACGTTCGTCGGGGCAAGTTCTTATCGGGTTTTGAAAACGATTGTTAGGACTATCCACCCTCGCGGCGAATACTTGTATGACGTGAAGAGTCGCTCTCCATTGAGAATTTAGAATAAGGACCTCCTGAACCGGAAGTACGAGGGTGATGCAAGAGAAGTTTCCGCCCCGATGTGAGCATAACGAGTAAATTGTAGTTAGTCAATAAGACTGCGCGAGGACGAGCTAGTATACCCGTGCGACATACGGTTGAAGTCGAATGGAATCGGTAATTCATTCGGAAGCATAAATATAATTTGACAATAATTGAAGGTGTGTCCCCGGTATGGTTGTTATAAATATTCTCGGAGTTTTCGGATGTCCAAACCTGAAAAGGTGAAGTCATGTACATGGCACATGGTGGTGTTTAGGTTGATCGAGTCTAACCACCATCACGCGTCACTAGAACTTTGGTATGTCTTACCGTAATATAACCACGTTGATCGAGTGTCGTTATATTACGCTAACTCATACCTCCATCCCCACATCACTCTATAGATTCAAGTTCGTGTAATCGTGAAGTTTAAAATAAACAAAGTGTAACGACGTCTCTAACGTGACTCGTATTGAATCGAAAGAATTAGTGCAACTATAAAGAAGCGTTCCCCGAGGGAAGTGTATAAATGATTGTTCACGTCAAATCGGTTCGATTCAAACAATAATGTATTTAGGTACGAAAAGAGTAACGAGTCATGATAACGAGTAGTACGCAACCGTAGCGATAAACAGTGATGACGATACTCATCTAGAGTAGTGACGGTGACTTTACAATACTTATGAATAGTAAGATGAGACGGGGTGAATAACAACCATGGAGTCAGAGTTCCCGAACCAAGGTGGTAGAATACGAGCTCGTATGATGAAGGTTGGGTACCATTAAAAATTCTTCCTAAGAATGATTCAAGTATAATGCACAGGTAGTCAAGTAAGTGCTATCTATAGCAAATGTATGTCAGAATGCAATGGCTAACTATCCGGTTGTAGTCTAGACTCACTAATGCGTCCTAACGACTCTGTCAGACACACTAATGCACGCCCTAGTTCCCTACAACCAACGCTCTGATACCACTTGTAACGACCCGACCAAAACCGTTATTGACGGCGTCGTTAACTTAGGTCCCGTTGCGTGGTCGTAGTCCCTATATGAGACTCGTTTGACCAAAATTATGTCGCATTCATTTGAAAGGTACAAGACTTGCAAGTTTAGTTTAACAACGGATCGACAACAAGTTTAAGTTTACAAAAGTAGTAAAGTATGATTGAAATAACTCGCGACATAATTAGTTTAAAATCACAGTTGCTATAAATAGCGTAAGTAAGTAGACAAAAGTTTGAATCCAAAAGTGCTATCCCTAGCGTATGCATGCATGGTAGACTCCAATCAAGTAATCAAAGAGTGCGGAAGCATGTATCAAGTAGCCATGTATAAACCTGAGAAAACATAGAAGAATCTGTCAACGCAAAAACGTTGGTGAAATCATAGGTTTAAGTAAGTGAGTAAAGGTGAAGTAAGTCGAACCACAAGATTTGCAAAGTTGAAATAATAGTAACACATTCTAAAAGTTAATATTCGCGAGCACCCAATTATCAAAACTTAACATTCCGTCCGTTGAATACCCCATCAATAGTGCTAGAACAAACACTGATTCTCGAAAATATATTTCATCCGTAAACGGTAGCGAACCGTCAAAGATGAGGGTTGTCAAACCCATATGGCCATATAACATAAGTTCTCGCTTACACCATCTGATGTAACTAATGATAATCGGATTGAGGATTTTCGTTCTAAACTCGTATGTAGAATGTTTGTTTTCCCGTTCTTGTGTTCACTTAGTTCAAAAGTATCGTTTATGTTTTCTCATCCCAAAAGTAAGTTCAAAAGAGTAGAAAGTGGGACTATGATCTCACCTCGAGTGCACGAGTATAAAAGTACTTCACAAAGTAAACGTGTGCATGAAAGTTGCTTAGCCTTGACCTAAACAATTAAGTTATATCAATTAACCGGTTACGACACAAGGTCGGGCGAAATGTGTTCAATTAGTCCTATGGCTCGTTACGACTCGATTAATATAGCATGTGAATCAATTTGTCAAGTTTCATGCACGATACAAGTAGTTAAGTATGTTAGAACGATTGTATAATCGTTTGGTTAAGTTTGACTAAAAGTCAAACTTGGTCAAAGTCAAAGTCAACGGGGTCGGGTCGGGTATCCGACAATTTTCCCAAGACGAGAAGTCATATAAGAGCCTAATAGTCAAGTTTCATGTTAAACGGAGTTTTAGTTAAGCGGAAACATTTTTGTGACATTTAAAAACAAAAGAGAGTGGCCTGGGGCTTTTGCGCGGCGCGCACTGGGTTGCGCGGCGCGCACCCAAGTGCAATTTCTGGTCAGAACTCAACCAAGAAGGCAAACATCTGGGATCTCTGATTCTGCGCGGCGCGCGGGTAAATGCGCGGCGCGCAATACCTGGGAATCATGCAGTTTGCAGAAAAATGGTCCAAGTCACGAACCAAAATACAATATAACACATTTCATGCACCGAAAACACTTAAAACGCATAACCTATATCATTAGAAAGGTAATTTGACAAGGAAAACAACTAAGCACATTTCATCAAGCAATTCATCACTAACAATAACCAAAAACCGCATTAAACGTTCATAATCAAAGTTTCAAGTTCATCAAATGCATTTTGAGTTCCGGGAATCCAATTTACACATATGATATGCCGTTTTGAAGGTAATGAAGCATACATTACAACTAATCACTAACAATTAACATTCCATGGCATTCAAACATCCAAAAATTCATTTCAAGAACTAGCAACCCTAGTCAAGCATCTCAAAATCAATAATCATGCTTTTGAAGTTTCTTTGATCAATCTATACATCAACATGAAGCTAATGATGTTAGTAACACTTTTAAAACATGCACTTTAACAATCTAACAACATTTACTCTTTCAAAATCAAGAATTAAGTAAACCCATTTCAAAAACTCAAACTAGTTAATCTAAACAACAATTCGAGCAAACAAAACATATATTCATGTTATACACGAGCCATAGACACTAACTAACACAATTTCAAGTTAAAAACACGAATTTAGAGAAATTTAGTGTTTTAGAAATGTTACCCAAACTTGATGAAATTGGTATCAAAATGTAGAGGATGAAGAGAGGATCACGAATATGTAATTTGTTTTGAAGTTTGCTTCCCGATCCGAATTTAGATGATGAATTTATGTTGAAGGTGAAAAGGATGTAAGTTTGGAAGAGATGAGTGAAAGAAAAATCAAAAAGAAAAGAAATGAGGAGATAATGGTGGGAGGTGGTGACTAGTTGCTCCAATTTGGCCAAGTGACAAGATTTGTCCCTCAAGTTTCAAAGCGGGTGCGGGAATTAACCAAACGAATATTTTAAAACGCTCGAGTAAACGGGTGATGTCAAAATTAAATAGCGGGAATATAATGAACGTTACTCACGGAAACTATTAATTTAAATACGAAAGATTATGTTTTAAAAAAAAAAGACGGTGTTAAAATTAAATTTAACGGAAAAACGCTGGATGTTACAGGTGGAGTGTCCGGATACAACACTAGCTCCTTGATAAGCCGCAACTTATGAACCCTTACATCCCATTGAAGAATTCACAATCACCAAATATTCTTACCACAAGATCCTGATGCTACCACTAAGTGAAACCTCACTCATCTTCTAGATCCCTTTAAGAAGATAATTTACAAGTAAACTCACAAGTAAGTTTACAATCACTTTTGCTTGAATCACTCTAAATTGAATACAATGAAATTTGAATGATATCAGTAAATGTATAGAAATGTAAGTGCAAGAGGTGAGTCTTCAAGTGCTTCGAGTTTTGGCTTTATATGCAAGAAAATTCAAACCCGGATGTCTGCGTCTCACCCCACGATCGACCGCGGTTCGACCGTGCAGCTCTGATCTCTGAATTTTGTAGCCGTTTGAGATCTTTTACTTTGGCTTTTTCCCTTATTAGATGGCGGAAATTAGATGCCAAAAACATCTGAAAAGTCCTGCATTACCCCTTTTATCTTGGAAGCATTCTTTGAAGTTCACCTTGGCTTGAAAGAGGTAAGTCACTCTATACTAGAGGTGTGTCATTGATTTTCTTTTAAGGAAAATGCAGAATTTTGATCCCATGACAACCATATGCTTCCAAACTTCAAGTCACAAGTCTTTAACCCTTTTGTCAACATTAGTTTTGCAAGTATGTGCTCTTATTGGCTACTTGCAAGCTTCCAATTTAGACTAACTTGTGTTTATATGAAGAGTTTTGGGAGTTTACACTAAACTCTTATTAAACACATAATTAGTGCTTAATGATTAATCAAGTGGAGAGCATCTCTTTAATTGGGACTTAATGACCATCTTTAATATTTATTTCTTTTAATTTAGATTTATAAAAATACACTTTAAAAAAAAAATTTAGCCATACTTGAATGTTTAACATTTATCATAAGCTAAAAGTGTTATTAAGGTGTCATTAAGTGTGATTAACCAAGTTTAGTGTTGTAGTGACCAAAACTCATTTGAATATGAAGGGGGCAACTATTCTGAGTATGTTTAAACAATTTTTGTATATTATAGATGCCCCGAAGTAGTCAAACATTTTTCGATCAAAAATCCGGACAGTGAGTTTCTGCGGTGGACCCACAGCTGACCGTGGAGTTGACCTGTACCTTGGTTCGGAAAACAAAGGTACTGGGCATCCACGGTCAGACTTGTGGTTGACCGTGGACCAACTGTGCTCCTACAGTATGTTTTCAAATGTCTCTTTTGACTTATCGATTTTGTGTATTGGTCGTTTGCTAGAGATAGTGTAGGCTTATAAACTTGTGTTGTTCTATACGTTGTTGTAAACACACAAGACATGGTGTCATCATCAAAACAAAGTGTTTAACATAATATTGGATTACTAACCAATATTCTCCCCTTTTTTGATGATGAAAAACCTATGTAAGTGTGCTTAAGCGTGTAGTACAACACATGTGTTAACATCACTTACCATACATTTTCTCTCCGTTTTGTCGAAGCAAAATGGTTAGCTCCCCTGGAACTAAGCGCACCCTAAAGTAATGCTCCTCTTGAATGGTACATAATGGTTGATGATATAGCTCCCCTTGAAATGTGCAATATAAAACTCATAGAAAAGATCATTAGTACATAAAAGTCATAATAAGAGTACATGATACATTACACATTCTAAGAATAAATTAGGTTTAACATAACAACCCGCCCTAATACAATCCTAACCAACATTTTTAAGATAATTGGCATTGGTGCTGACGGCATCCGAGATTTCCGACTCCTCAGAGTCGGATGAGAGGATAGTGATAGGAGTGGCAATCTAAAAGGTAAGCGAGGTGGTTGACACAGAGCGAGGAATCTCTAGGGGAGTTATCATTCCTAGGTGCCGGAAGATGTGATTGAGATGAATGGAATAGGGAAGTGGATGATTAGGAAGATTACGAAGATTTCCCATTCGTTGAGTCACGACAAAGGCTAAGTTTATGGCTTCGTTTGATAGAAAGGACCATAGAATGGCTACCTCGGTTCCCGAGAGATGATCGAAGGAATTCTCCCTACAAAAGATAATGTGTCGGATGACGGTTAGGAGGAGTTGAAGATCATGACGAATCTCGGAATCTTGAACACGGATGCGGCAATTGAGGTCGTGAGGTACTTTCGAGTGAGTGATGGTGGACAGTACTTCTTGTATGGGGTATGTTGGGTGCAAGGATCTAAGATCGGTTCGAGGAGTATAGAAATCAAGACCTTGTGAGGGAATTCTCATAACCGAAGCAAAGTATGAGAGAGGCCAAGTGTGAATTTTCCTACCGAGTTTAAATTTGACTCGATTAGGGTTGACAAGTTCGAAATTTGCATAAAATTCTCGGATAAGAGGTGGGTAAATGACTTCATCTATGTTTAAGAAAGAGAAAAATTCATTTTGAGTGAATGTTTTGTGAAGGTTTGGAAATTCATCATAGTGAACAACTCTTTCTTCAAGAAGGGTTCGAGTTTCCATTTGTTGTTGGTGATATGCCGCACATTGCCCTCATGTGTTAGTCATTTATTAGGAACATGAACATTTTAGCAAAAATCCATGTTGAGAACATGATTTTGAAAACCTATATGATGATAATGCTAAAAACGAACATATATTTCATAGCATTATCCCTCAAAAAGACAAGCTTTTAGTTGCAATTGTTCTATTTACAAGTGATATTCGTTTAAATAATAAAAGGTGAAGACAAAAGACAGATTCGACAATTTGAAGACGCAAACGACCAAAAAGCTAAAAAGTACAAAGTACAATCAAAGTGGTTCAGATTATTGATGAGAAACGTCTAAAAGTTACAAGAGTACGAGCCGCAAAACGCAAAGTATAAAATATTAAATAGTACGCAAGGACGTTTGAAAATTCGGAACCGGGACCAGAGTCAACTCTCAATGCTCGACGCAACGGACTAAAAATTACAAGTCAACTATGCACATGAATATAATATAATATATAATTAATTCTTAAAATTATATATTTATTATATTATATATAAAACCGTCGGCAAACAAGAAAACAAAGGTTCCTGAGCTGTAAAAGAGGGCCATGCGATCGCATGGCCATGAAGAACAATTTCCATGCGATCGCATGGCAAGAAGTTGGTGGCCACATCCTATAAATTTCGCAGTTTTTGGTCGAACTTAAGACATCTTTTTCAAACTATCACTCAACGATATATATATATATATATATATATATATATATATATATATATATATATATATATATATATATATATATATATATATATTAATTTTAATGTTAATTTTAATTTAATAATAATAATGGTATGTTAGCGAATGTTGTAAGGGTGTAAGTAGAAATTCTGTCTGTGTAAAGCTACGCTATTATTAATCATTGTAAGTTATGTTCAACCTTTTTAAATTAATGTCTCGTAGCTAAGTTATTACTATGCTTATTTAAATTGAAGTAATCGTGATGTTGGGCTAAATATTAAAATTGGGTAATTGGGCTTTGTACCATAATTGGGGTTTGGACAAAAGAACGACACTTGTGGAAATTAGACTATGGGCTATTAATGGGCTTTATATTTGTTTAATTGAATGATAGTTCGTTAATTTAATATAAAGATTTACAATTGGACGTAATTATAAATAACCATATACACTCGATCGGACACGATGGGCGGGATATTTATAAGTACTAATAATCATTCATTTAACCGGACACGAGAATGGATTAATAGTCAATAGACTCATTAAAATAGGGGTGAATTATGTACAAGGACACTTGGCGTAGTTGTTAAAAAACTATTAAATCTTGTTATAGTTTAAGTCCCCAATTAGTTGGAATATTTGACTTCGGATATAAGGATAATTTGACGAGGACACTCGCACTTTATATTTATGACTGATGGACTGTTATGGACAAAAACTAGACGGACATATCGAATAATCCAGGACAAAGGACAATTAACCCATGGTAATAAATTAAAATCAACACGTCAAACATCATGATTACGGAAGTTTAAATAAGCATAATTCCTTTATTTCATATTTTTATCACACTTTTAATTACTGTCATTTTATTTATCGCACTTTTTATTATCGTACTTTTTAATTATCGTAACTTTTATTTACTGTCAATTTATTTATCTCACTTTAATTTATCGCACTTTAATTATTGTCATTTACTTTACGCTTTAAATTAAGTTATATTTATTTTATTTTACATTAGGTTTTAACTGCGACTTAAGTTTTAAAATCGACAAACCGGTCATTAAACGGTAAAAACCCCCTTTTTATAATAATAATACTACTTATATATATATTTATATATTTACAAATTTAGTTTTAAAAATATAGCGTTAAACTTGGCTAGATCCATGTGGAACGAACCGGACTTACTAAAAACTACACTAATGTACGATTAGGTACACTAACTATAAGTGTTGTAGCAAGGTTTAGGTATATCCACTCTATAAATAAATAAATAACTTGTGTAAAATTGTATCGTATTTAATAGTATTTTGTAGTAAAAATATAACTATTTCGTATACACCTCTACGCACATCAAGTATTTTTGGCGCCGCTGCCGGGGATCTGCTTAAACGCCGGAAGCGAACCGCTATATATAAAAAAAAATTTATTAAGTCTTAGTTTACTTTTGTAAAAAAATACGTTTTAAATATTAAAAATATAAAAATATAAAAAGAAAAAATAAAATATATATATTTTTAAGAATTGTTCAAAATATATAAATTATAAAGTATTTTTATTTCTATTTTTAGTTTGTAAAAATATAAGTTTTTATTTCATTTATATAAATATTTTATATAAATATTAAAACAGAAAAAAAATTAAACGGCCCGATACTGTAGCAGCCCATATTCTGGCCTGGAACCATTAACCATGCGACCGCATGAAAATATAACGGGATATCCATGCGATCACATGGACTGATCTGACACGCCAGGTTTGACTTATTTCTGCATTAATTTCGAAGTATTAATTATTATTATTATTATAAACCCTAATTAGGGTTAATTATAATATTAATTATTTTAGTTTTTAGTTTTAATTTGTATTTTAAGTTTTATTTAGTTTTATTAAATATATAAACTTATTACTTTTATAAAATAAATAATATAAAAATAATATTTTTATAAAAATTGTATTTTTATAAACTTTAAATTTATTTTTATATTTCCGTAAATTTTTATTAGTTTAATTCGTAATTTGTATTTTTCGCTCGTAACTAGTTTTAAAATTTAGTATTTGCCGTAGTTATTTTTATTTCTAGATTTTTAGGCTTTGCCGTAAAATCCATTAAGTGCTTTTTCTTTAGACTAAGATTTAGGTGCTTTAGAATTTTGCGACGCCGTTTTAAGATTTTAGTATTTTTTTTTAAGTTATTACCGTTTTGGATATAGAATTCCTTTTAAGCTTTAATACTTTTAGACGCAACTTTTAATTCTTAGTTTTTATGCTTTTAAATTTCGACGCGCTACGTTTTTTTTATTATTTTTCGACCTTTTATTTTTCGACGTTTTTCGACGCAATCTTTTTCTTTCTTATTTTTCTCCGCTCTAGTTTTTAGGACATAGAATTTTCTTTTTCTTCTCTAAAATTTCTTTAAAACTTCGACGAAAAATTATTTTAAGCGGTTAAATTGATAGACATCCAAAATTTTCTGGTTCGTAGTAATAGTTGAATTTGTTAGTGGCGAGTTGTGGGCTTCCGATTTAAAGGGTCCTGGCTACCTGCTGCATCTATTGGCTATTCGAAACGTGGGCAAAATCAGAAAAGTCTATTAATTTGATAACTTATATAATTTTTATCTTTTATAACTAATAGGATATTCAGTGAATGCACTGAGCAAAACGTTCACCACCTTTTATACGTTCACCACCTGTATCTCGATCAAGACATCTAGCCAATATTGTCGCCGTTGATTTTTTTTTTTAGAATCGTCATCCAGTCAACCAAGTACTCCAATTCAAATTTACGATAATCCATTTTTTGAACCCGACCTCACAATTGAGAATCCGGAGGATATTCAGGGACAATTCAGAGATCCTGAACCATTAATCTTTCCTCCGGAACCACCAATCATTCAAACAGAGATTGTCGAGGAACAAACCATTAAATCAGAATCCTCTAGTGATTCAGATTTAACAAATTCAATCATGGAGAATCTGGAACCTCTAAGTATGGAAGACCGAATGAGGGCTAAACGCACTAGACAAGGTCACGCAATTACTCAACCAGACATTAATGCGCCAGATTATGAAATCAAAGGACAAATCCTACATATAATAACTAATCAATGCCAATTTAGTGGTGCGCCGAAGGAAGATCCAAATGAACATCTTCAAACCTTTAATAGGATCTGCACTCTATTTAAAATCCGAGAAGTGGAGGATGAACAGATATATCTCATGTTATTTTCCTGTACTTTAAAGAGAGAAGCCAAAGATTGGTTAGAATCGTTACCTGAAGGGGCGATTGATACATGGGATGTTTTAGTTGAAAAATTTCTTAAACAATTTTTTCCTGCATCTAAAGCCGTGAGACTTCAAAGAGAAATTGTTACGTTCACACAAAAGCCAAGCGAAACTCTATATGAAGCATGGACAAGATTTGGAAAGTTATTGAGAGGATATCCGCAACATGGTTTAGACACTTATCAAATAGTACAAATATTCTACCAAGGATGCGACATCACTACAAGAAAAGACATCGATATAGCAGCTGGTGGTTCCATTATGAAGAAAACCGCAACTGAAGCTTATAAAATTATTGATAACACTGCTTCCCACTCACATGAGTGGCACCAAGAAAAAGATATCGTTAGATCATCTAAAACTGCTAGAGCCGATTCTAGCCATGACTTTGATTCCATTTCTGCAAAGATAGATGCTGTCGAGAGACGAATGGAAAAGATGACTAAAGATATTCACTCAATACGAATTAGTTGTGAGCAGTGTGGAGGACCACATTTGAAAAAATATTGTCTCAGTATTGAACAAACAATGGAACAAAGAGAGAATGTTTCATACATGAACCAAAGGCCTGGAAATAATTATCAGAATAATTATCAACCGCCAAGACCAATCTACAATCAAAATTAGAATTATAACTGAAATATTCCATACAACAACCAATAAGGTCCTAGCAATCAACAAGTATCCAACAATCCTTACAATCAGCGAAGACCTATTTTTCAAAATAAACCACCACAAACCGATGATAAAAAGCCAAATTTAGAAGACATGATGTCGAAGCTAGTTGAATCTCAAATGCAGTTTTTCACATCTCAGAAACAAACGAATGAACAAAATGCTCAAGCATTTAAAAATCAACAAGCTTCTATTCAAAATTTGGAACAAGAAGTAAGCAACCTAGCAAGGTTGATAGGTGAAAGAAAACCGGGGAGTCTACCTAGTGATACAAATGCTAACCCCCAGAATGAAACAGCTAAATCTATTACCACAAGAAGTGGTATTACACTTAAACCACCTGAAATGCCTGTAATTTCCGATGACTCTATTCCTACTCCACAAGAACCACAACCTGATCAAGATAAGGAAACAGAACCGGTAGTTGAAAAGGTTAATGAAGATAACACAGTTAAGGCTAAACCTTATGTTAAACCATACCAACCACCACTTCCTTACCCGAGTAAAATGAGAAAAGAGAGACTTGAAGCCGAGCAATCCAAATTCATGGATATGTTTAAACAGATAAATGTAAATCTTCCTTTCATTGATGTGATTTCAGGAATGCCTAGATATGCTAAATTTCTGAAAGATCTAATCACAAATAGAAAGAAAATGGAAGAACTCTTGGCTGTAACAATGAATGCTAATTGTTCTGCAGTGCTGTGGAATAAGATACCAGAAAAATTATCTGATCCAGGAAGTTTCACGATTCCATGTTTTCTGGGTAGTCTTAGTTCAATAGAAGCATTTGGCAGACTTAGGGGCTAGTATAAATCTAATGCCGTATTCACTATACGCTAAACTAGACCTTGGAGAATTGAAACCAACACGAATAAGCATACAACTAGCCGATCGATCAGTAAAATATCCTAGAGGGATAATGGAGAACATGCTAGTTAAAGTTGGTACTTTAGTATTTCCAGTAGATTTTGTTATTCTAGACATGGAAGAAGATTCTCGAGTTCCTCTTATATTAGGAAGACCATTCTTAAACACGGCTAAAGCAATAATAGACGTGTTCGGTAAGAAACTGACCCTAAGTATAGAGGACGAGAGTGTTACCTTTTCAGTTGATAGAGCCATGCAACAACCGCAATCTACAGATGATACATGTTATTATATTCAAACTATAGAAGATTCACATGCAGAATTGTTAGAAGAATTTCCAGAATTACAAGGAATAGGAGAATGTTCTTTAGGAGAAGGAACTGAACCAATTGATGAGGATGGAATGTTAGCTACACTCATGGTTAATGGATATGAACCAATAACAGAAGAAATTCAAATGCTAAACGAGGAAGACAGATATCGATACAAATCATTGATAGAAGAACCACCAACATTAGAGTTAAAGCCACTTCCAAACCATTTGGAATACGCTTATTTACATGGTGAATCTGAATTACCTGTAATAATATCGTCTTCTCTTACTAAAAATGAAAATCTCAACTCATTGCTGTGCTAAAAGCTCATAAACCAGCTATTGCATGGAAAATTCATGACATTAAAGGAATAAGTCCTTCGTATTGCACACATAAAATTCTTATGGAAGAAGGTTATAAAACGTATGTGCAACGCCAAAGAAGACTAAATCCTAATATGCAAGATGTTGTTAAGAAAGAAATTATTAAACTGCTCGATGCAGGTTTAATTTATCCAATCTCTGATAGTCCATGGGTAAGCCCAGTTCAATGCGTACCTAAGAAGGGTGGCATGACTGTCATCACAAATGAGAAAAATGAGCTTATTCCTACTAGGACTGTAACAGGATGGCGTGTCTGTATTGATTATAGAAAATTAAATGACGCCACCAGAAAAGATCACTTTCCCTTACCATTCATTGATCAAATGTTAGAAAGATTAGCCGAAAATAGTTATTATTGTTTTCTTGACGGTTTTTTCGGATACTTTCAAATTCCAATAGCACCCGAAGATCAAGAGAAAACCACATTCACGTGCCCTTATGGTACTTTTGCTTACAAACGCATGCCATTTAGACTTTGCAACGCCCCTGCAACCTTTCAAAGGTGCATGATGGCGATTTTTCACGACATGATAGAAGAATGCATGGAAGTTTTCATGGATGACTTTTCAGTCTTCGGTGATACTTTTAAATCATGTCTAGTTAATCTTGAACGAATGCTTATTAGATGCGAACAATCAAATCTAGTTCTTAATTGGGAGAAATGCCATTTCATGGTTAAAGAAGGCATCGTTCTTGGTCATAAAATTTCAAAGGAAGGAATTGAAGTGGATAGAGCTAAAGTAGATGTAATTGATAAACTTCCATATCCCACCAATATTAGAGGAGTTAGGAGTTTTCTAGGGCATGCCGATTTTTACCGACGTTTTATAAAAGATTTTTCTAAAATTGCCACACCTATGAATAAACTCATAGAAAAGGATGCTCCATTCTTCTTTTCAGATGAATGCATCAAATCTTTTAATATTCTTAAAGAAAAACTCACTAATGCGCCGATCATGATAACTCCAAATTGGAATCTACCGTTTGAACTAATGTGCGATGCAAGTGATTTTGCAATGGGAGCCATTTTAGGACAAAGGATTGAAAAACTATTTCAACCTATTTATTATGCTAGTAAGACATTACAAGGAGCACAAACAAATTACACAACTACTGAAAAAGAACTCCTTGCTATTGTCTTTGCTTTTGACAAATTTCATTCATATCTCGTTCTAGCAAAAACAGTGGTCTATACCGACCATTCTGCTCTTAGATATCTATTTTCGAAACAAGATGCTAAACCAAGATTAATCCGTTGGATCTTACTCTTACAAGAGTTCGATATTGAAATCCGAGATAAAAAGGGAGCAGAAAATCTCGCAGCTGATCATCTTTCTCGTCTTGAAAATCCCGAATTAGAAGTTCTAAATGAATCGGCCATACAAGATAACTTTCCTGATGAATATCTATTGAAGATAGATTATAGTGAAATTCCATGGTTTGTAGACTATGCAAACTATTTAGTATGAGGATTCCTTGAAAAAGGATTTTCGTACCAAAAACAAAAGAAATTCTTTAGTGATATAAAACACTATTTCTGGGAAGATCCACATTTGTTTAAAAGTTGTCCCGATGGAATAATACGCCGATGTGTATTCGGAGATGAAGCTAGTCAAATCTCAAACCATTGTCACACAGGACCAACAGGAGGGCATTATGGGCCTCAACTCACATCAAGAAAAGTTTACGATGTTGGATTCTATTGGCCTACAATTTTCAAAGATGCGCACCTTTTTGTAAATCCTGTGATGCTTGTCAAAGGGCCGGAAAAATAAGTCAACGTGATGAAATGCCACAAAATGTCATTCAAGCATGTGAAGTATGTGACGTTTGGGGTATTGACTCTATGGGCCAATTTCCAAAATCTCATAATAATCTCTACATTCTCGTTGCCATTGATTATGTCTCTAAATGGGCGGAAGCACAAGCTCTCCCAACTAACGATGCACGAGTTGTAGTCAACTTCTTAAAACGTCTTTTTGCTAGGTTCGGAACACCGAAAGCTTTAATAAGTGATCGGGGTACTCATTTTTGTAATAATCAACTTGAGAAAGTTCTCAAAAGATATGGAGTAACTCATAAATTCTTAACCACTTATCATCCACAAACAAGTGGACAAGTTGAAAATACCAACAGAGCATTAAAACGTATTCTAGAGAAAACCGTAGGATCAAATCCGAAGGAATGGTCCATGAAATTAGAGGATGCACTCTGGGCTTTTAGAACAGCCTACAAAACTCCAATTGGAACCACACCTTTTAGACTCGTTTACGAAAAAGCGTCTCACCTTCCGGTAGAAATTGAACACAAAGCATTTTGCGCTTTGAAGACATGCAATCTTGATTTACATGAAGCCAGACGTCTACGGTTAAGTCAACTAAACGAATTAGAAGAATTGAGACATGAAGCATATGAAAATTCATTAATCTATAAAGAAAGAACGAAGAAATGGCATGATAAAAGAATCAGAAGCTCAAAAGAATTTAAAGAAGGAGACATAGTTCTTCTTTTCAATTCACGATTCAAGCTATTTTCTGGAAAATTGAAATCAAGATGGTCTGGACCATTCATAGTCAAAAGAGTTTTCTCATATGGAACAATAGAATTAATAAATTCAAATGGGATTGAATTTAAGGTTAATGGTCACAGAGTTAAACATTACATAGATATTCTAATGGAAGTTGAAGATGAAGTTAATCACAATTTCGACACCACAGCTAACTAAGTGTGGTAAGGTTCAAATCTTTTTAGGGTAATATATATTTCTGTTAGAGTTAGATATTCTATTTTTGTGTAGTTTCCGAGAATGGAATCCAAATGGTCTTTCCCTAGCAGACCCTAAAGAACTAGTCTTCTCCCCCCATTCTGAATTTTTATTTTTTTTAGGTTTTACGAGATGAAGAATTCCTTTGATCTGAACCATGGTCTAATGCTACATGCTTTGATTATTAAACGTAATAATAACACACTCCCGAGTGACCTGATGTCAGTAATAAGAAGCAGATGTGACGAAGTAAGGAAAGAACTCATGAAAGATCATCATAAGATGCATTTTGGTAAAGGAAAATCAAAATTCGCAACAAAAAGAAGAGCACGACACCTTGAAAGATGTTATAAATGCGGAAAATGGTCACACGAAGGTAAATGTTCAAATAATCAAACATATTCAAATACCGAATTTGTTACTCTATGCAGAGAAGGACCGTTCATATGTTTAGAAGAAAAGATATTGAAGAATCGAGGTTATGCTTACGTAGCTATGGAAAATCAAATCACACGACTCTCCTATGAGTCAGCTAAAGCAGGTCTCTGAGAATTCTTTCTCACATGTAAGTATGTACAGTTTTTATTTTTATTTTTATTGCTTTTAACCTTTTGATAATAAGCGCTGAATCGTTCGCTATAAAGTATTAAATTGGTATTCAATAAAATTAGGTATGCGTAACCGAAATTATTGATATCATACAAAAATTTATTACATCACTGCGAAATTTACCGTTTATTCTTAAGGTATAAATATCTTTAATCAATCAACCCAAAATATTTCAGAAATTCGTCAGGAGTAAAACTAGGTAATATAGCCAAAATTACTTTACCGAAAAGAGGGGCATATATTTTTGATAATATTTGATTGATTAAAGTGGGATAAAAGACCAAAAAGATTTTTAATTTTTAATTTTTACCTTGTTTTTAAAATTAATATATAAATATTAAATTATTAATGTAATTTTTTAAAATCAATATATTTAAGTTAGTAAATATTTGAAAAATTAATATTTTTAATATAAGTTTGTATGTTTAAAAACAAAAATATAATATGAATTTGGTGTGAATTTTTAATAATATTAATATGAATTTTTAATTTTATGCATTTTAAATTTAAGTTTGGTGTGAATTTAAAAACAAAAATTTACTTTATTTCACTAAGTTAAAAATTTGATTTTTAAAATTCGTCGTGAGTTGAAAACTAGGTCGTTGAACCGAATTGCTTTACCCGAGGGCGGGACGAGAAATTTTATTATCATTATTTTTAATCTTATTGAATTAAAGTATGCCAAAAACATTTTAAAAAAACCCAAAAATCTTTGCTTTTCAAACAACGCTTTGAGATGACAAATTTTTAAAATTTTGTCGAGGGACGGACTAGGACATTGATCCGAAACGCCCTCATTCTAAAAGAAACAAAATTTTAAATAAAATTAATTAATTGTATTAAAAGTAATGGTTTTTATTAAAAAAAAAAAACTGCACCCAATGCGATCGCAAGGGGTTTGCACTTGGAATCCATGCGGTCGCATGGAGACCAAATGCAGGTCAGGAACAAATACTCCACGAGCTAATCTGTCTCATACCACCACACACACAAACACATACGAAAATACTCCCATAATCACCCCTAAAATCGCCATTTTTTCACCAAATTCAACCAAAATTCGTCCTACAATCCGCTCTAATCATGCCTAGGTTCGGATTTTTTTAGCAAGAAGGTAAAAAATTACACCCCTAAACTCTTAAATTTCTTAGTTTTTTTGATAATTACCACTATTTTACCTAATTTGATTTTGTTAATTTCTAGTGTAATTAGAGTTAAATTGTTAGTATATTATGCATGTATAACCTAGATTGATGTTATTTAACATGATTTGAAGCCAAAAACTTCAAAAAATTAGGAATCTAGGGTTTGTGTTCTTGAGCAATTTGGGGCTTTTTGATATAAACAGGTTATAGCCAATTTTTGTCATGAATTATTGCTAAATTAAGTAGTGTAACATGTTTAGGTAGCTAAATGATCCAAACTTTGATCCTAAACATGATTTTTGAGAATTAAAGTGGACTTTTTAGGTCTAAAATTCATGAACTTGATTAAATTGATGTAAATGCCATTTGAAACTTGTTTAATTACTAGTAATAGTTGTTTTAACATGTTATTTGAGTTTAATACTTATGAACTTTGAAAACATTTTCATATGTGTTTATTTGAAAAAGTATAGAATTGTTAAAATTGTGAAAATGTGTATAAGTTTAATTTTGATTTAACATGTTATTGTAATTGTTTCAAGTTGTTATTTTGCTAACACTAATGCATATTTGGATGCACAAATTTTGTGTTTAATGTGTTTTGCAGAAAAATACCGATACTGATGGTGCATCATCATCATCTAGGCAACCTGCTCCAGAACCTGAACTAGAAATGCAATATGAGCCACAATATGAACCAGAACCAGAACCTGAACAAGAGCAACAACAGGAACAACAACAACAACAACAACCTGATCAATACGTACCATATTATGATCCGCAACAAGAATATATTAATGCCTACGTAATATTTTCGATTCATCCGATAGTAGCACACCCGACGATTCATGAAGAACAGTTGCATCCCAATTTGAGATTTGATCGAAGTTGGAGAGTTTACCCGACATATCAAAGTAACAAATTTAAACTGGTAACAAAAAATGTAGAAGTGCTGAGGGTAATCGATTGGGAGCCTTTGAAAAGGGTCCACCTAGTTAACTCAGTTAGACTGCATCTGATCCAAAGGTATGGCAACTCTTCTTTTCCCGATTGGGAGCGTTTATTCACCATTCGTAGGCCTGTATATAAGGAATGGTGTGTTGAGCTTATGAGTACTATTTCACTTAATGCGGATGTAGATAGGTTAGATGATAGAAGTTTTCTTAGATTTATACTTGGCCGTAGGATGTACAGGATATCCATGCTGCACATGGCCAGGGCTTTACGGATTTACACTCCTGGTGAATTCAGATTTACACTCCTGGTGAATTACTACTACCTGATTGTACAAATTTGATTTATCATGGTGAGCGGGTAGATAGGAATTTTGACGCGAACGCTGTCTGGAGGCGTATGTCAGATTATAATGTTTTTTCGCTAGGAGGAAGACCATCCTATTTAGATATTAACAAAGCGGAGCTACGTATTATACATAGATTTTTAGCTAATTCGATTACACAAAGAGGTATAAACAAGGAAAAGATGACCTTACACGACTTATTTTACCTTAAGTGTATTCGAAACACTAGAAGCTTTGTTCATATCCCCTACTTTGTTGGTTTTTATCTGTCCAAAGTAGTAGCAGGAATACAGGACGGGGGATTAATAGGAGGAGGTATTTTTGTTACTCTCATTGTAGACTATTTGGGTGTAGATAGGGATCAAGGGGGTCCACTTATGGTATGTAGGGAACAGGATGATACTTTAGGATTAAAGGTCTATCAGGGTGCTAAGGTATTAAAGAGCAGACGCAACCAGATAGTACCATATGATGGTAATCATCTTCAGGTAGAGAGAGGTTCAGATGAGGAAATGGAGGAAGCGGATGACATTAGGGATGTCATTAGGGAGGCTATGACTGACGTCTACCAGTGTATAGATGAGGTAGAAATGACAAACGAGGATAGACATAGTCGATACGAGCAGTGGCACGCCCAGGATGTGTACGAGCATTCTAGGCAACGACATCATGATAGATGGTACTATCATCAACATCAGATCATGAGCCAGCTATCACCTCAGGATCACTACGTACCGACCTGACCTGCTTACTATTCTCCACACCAACCCGATATGCGACCACCATTTACTCTCTATGACCCTAACCAGGCCTATCAGTACACCTATAACCAACCATGGAACCCGCCCAACGACATGAACTGGAACCCCTATAAAGATTGATATAGTTCCGTTGGTTATTTCTATGATTTTTATTTTTTTTATTATTTTTATTTATGTTTAATTAAACATATTATATTGTGATACTTTTATGTAAGTTTTAACATTTTTATTATGTTGTACTAATATTTCATATTTGATTTGAAAGTGGGATTTTAAGGTCCATTTCAAATTACCATGCATGTTTATATTTGTATTGTATTTATGTTATTTCATGTACAAAACAGGGTAAAACAGCGCATTTTCAAAGACTGACATTAAGTTCAGCAAAAGCTACTAATTTTGACGACAAAACGAAAAACAAATGTGATGTAACAACAAGAAGGAATGAACAAATGATGTGCATCATTTATCATTCAACAAACAAACGCCAATATGTTTGGAAACTTTGGTAAAATTTAATCATTTTTCTACGCTAATCACCCTCAATAATTTAAATTGTACAGATTTCTTGAAAATGAGGGCATTGCAAGATTTTAAGTGTGGGAAGGGGTTAAATTCTTTAGGATTTTAAAAAAAATTTTGACTTATAAACTTGGTTACCATTAAAAATACTAGTAACGCAGTAGTTGTATTAGAATCTAGTTCTCTCAGATAATAAAGAACATCCCTAGTCTTATATACTGACTACCCAATTCTAGTAAAATTTTTCAGAATTTTCAAATAAATGAATTCAAAATCATGTTTATACATATTTATGAATGATAAAACTAGGTGTTAACACCGAAATTATTATTACCTCGGAAAGGACATAAATTGAGAAACAATCCAAAATGTTAGAATTCATTTAAAATGGAATAGAGGACAATAAAAAGGTAAAGAAAGGAAAATAAAAGCCAAGTGTGGGAAAAATTTACCAAGTTATTTAAAACATATATCACATATTTTTGTACAAATAATTGAAGATACTTTTGTTTTGGACAAAATTAACTATTTTACCCCGAAAATTGTAATATATTTGAAAGAAAGATGGATCTACACGATGAATCAATTCCATCATTAAAAGGAAGTAAAGTCTTCTGAAAAAAGACACGCGCTTCTTGATTTAGGTCAGGAAGTTGTCGTCCAGACCAGTTGTAGAGTCTACGAAAAACCTTGAAAAGTTTTCTCAAAAATCAGCTGGAAATCCACGGACCTCAGCATCAAACAGGGTCGCCAAGTGGTCAGACTTATCCTAACCATGAGAGGATCTGTCTCGTAAAATGGGGAGGGCGCCGTGCAAATTAGCTTGATAAGACTAATGAATCAGACCCCCAGAAAGGATAATCTCCTTAAAGATCAAAAATCAGCTTTTAAGACTGATATTACTCAATCCTTGAGATTGACTTTTAAAGATTGAGAATTACAAACTCATGGAATTCGATGATATCTAAACTCGAGCTTGAACGAGAAAATATTTTGATCAAAATTACAAACCGATTTGTTTTCTGAAAACCCATTTTCAATGCGTTCATTACCATTGAACGTAAAAGCCTAGGAATTCACCTGGAATTCATTAGGTCACCTGAACCAAATCGGGTATCAACCGTAAGAACGGTGGTTGCATAGCATGGTCAAAGACAGGACCTTGTGCCTGACCGAAAAACTATAGGGTGAGCTTTACTATTGCTCCTACAAAGGATAGTAATTGCATCCGACACGATATAGACCATAATTAAAAGTATGTCACGGGACATTGCCTCAACAGTTGCTTGTTCAACGCTTTCCTTTACAACCGGATGGTAGTTTATCGAAAGGTAATATACGGAGCAAGTATACTGGACGTGTTGCTTTCCCAATACAAGGTTAGCAAGTGGGTGACACAAAACCTCAAGTTTTGAGCTAAAATTTTCAAATCTGAAACCCACCAAACCCACAAAAACAATTTGCAAACACCGGTGAAGGGTTATTCCGGAAAACTTATCTAGGTTAAAAGCTATATTTAATTTTCAAAAGATCAAATGTTTTCATAAAGATCCAATTTCCTTAAGGATCTAAATTTTCATAGTCATGTGGGACTGTAAACCACATCGTTACTACCATTGTTCATATCGCCATATAGAAATCACTGATGTACAAAGTGTGAAGAATAAAGAAGTGATTCTAGTATTTTTAATTCAAGACTATATTGCTTGAGGACAAACAATGCTCAAGTATGGGAATATTTGATAATGCTAAAAACGAACATATATTTCATAGCATTATCCCTCAAGAAAGACAAGCTTTTAGTTGCAATTGTTCTATTTACAAGTGATATTCGTTTAAATAATAAAAGGTGAAGACAAAAGACATATTCGACGATTTAAAGACGCAAACGACCAAAAAGCTAAAAAGTACAAAGTACAATCAAAGTGTGATGAGAAACGTTTAAAAGTTACAAGAGTACGAGCCGTAAAACGCAAAGTACAAGATATTAAATAGTACGCAAGGACGTTCGAAAATCCGGAACCAGGACCAGAGTTAACTCTCAACGCTCGATGCAACGGACTAAAAATTACAAGTCAACTATGCACATGAATATAATATAATATATAATTAATTCTTAAAATTATATATATATTATATTATATATAAAACCGTCGGCAAACAAGAAAACAAAGGTTCCTGAGTTGTAAAAGAGGGCCATGCGATCGCATGGCCAGGAAGAACAATTTCCATGCGATCGCATGGCAAGAAGTTGGTGGCCACATCCTATAAATTTCGCAGTTTTTGGTCGAACTTAAGACATCTTTTTCTCTCTATCACTCAACGATATATATATATATATATATATATATATATATATATATATATATATATATATATATATATATATATATATATATATATATTATATTATAATTTTAATTTTAATTTTAATTTAATAATAATAAGGGTATGTTAGCGAATGTTGTAAGGGTGTAAGTCGAAATTCTGTCCGTGTAAAGCTACGCTATTATTAATCATTGTAAGTTATGTTCAACCTTTTTAAATTAATGTCTCGTAGCTAAGTTATTATTATGCTTATTTAAATTGAAGTAATCGTGATGTTGGGCTAAATATTAAAATTGGGTAATTGGGCTTTGTACCATAATTGGGGTTTGAACAAAAGAACGACACTTGTGGAAATTAGACTATGGGCTATTAATGGGCTTTATATTTGTTTAATTGAATGATAGTTCGTTAATTTAATATAAAGATTTACAATTGGACGTAATTATAAATAACCATATACACTCGATCGGACACGATGGGCGGGATATTTATAAGTACTAATAATCGTTCATTTAACCGGACACGGGAATGGATTAATAGTCAATAGACTCATTAAAATAGGGGTGAATTATGTACAAGGACACTTGGCGTAATTGTTAACAAAGTATTAAAACCTTGTTATAGTTTAAGTTCCCAATTAGTTGGAATATTTGACTTCGGATATAAGGATAATTTGACGAGGACACTCGCACTTTATATTTATGACTGATGGAATGTTATGGACAAAAACCAGATGGACATATCGAATAATCCAGGACAAAGGACAGTTAACCCATGGTAATAAATTAAAATCAACACGTCAAACATCATGATTACGGAAGTTTAAATAAGCATAATTCCTTTATTTCATATTTTTATCACACTTTTAATTACTGTCATTTTATTTATCACACTTTTTATTATCGTACTTTTTAATTATCGTAACTTTTATTTACTGTCAATTTATTTATCGCACTTTAATTTATCGCACTTTAATTATTGTCATTTACTTTACGCTTTAAAATCGACAAACCGGTCATTAAACGGTAAAAACCCCCTTTTTATAATAATAATACTACTTATATATATATTTATATATTTATAAATTTAGTTTTAAAAATATAGCGTTAAACTTGGCTAGATCCCTGTGGAACGAACCAGACTTACTAAAAACTACACTACTGTATGATTAGGTACACTGCCTATAAGTGTTGTAGCAAAGTTTAGGTATATCTACTCTATAAATAAATAAATAACTTGTGTAAAATTGTATTGTATTTAATAGTATTTTGTAGTAAAAATATAACTATTTCGTATACAACTCTACGCACATCAAACATATATCGATTAATTCTTGTCTAGACACATTTTTGAAAACAAGTAAGGTGTGCCATTTTGAAAAGTTAGACAAGGTTCATCATTTCAATTTTTGTTTACCATTGTTTGATAAGTATAATGAGATTGATAGTTATCATAAGAGCTTGGTAAACATTTGTGTGCATGAGTGGTTTGAGAAGAAAATCAACTTGTATGAATTATGCAAGAAAAAGTTCCTACTTGGCACTCTATGAGTTGAAACTTGTACAAATTAGATTTCACACAATTGATAAGTTATGCATCAATACAAGTGTTACTATTAGTTATGAAAGACACCAAAATTATTCTCATGTGAGATTAAGCAAGTAATTAAGAATTACATGAGAAAATTTTTAAAGTAAGCAAGATTAAAAGGATTTGGATGCTTACCTTTGAGGACCACTAGATATTGGAGAGAAGGGAGATAAAGAAACCTGGAATCTAGTGGTTGGGGTTTAAGGAAGGAAGGGGGTTGGTGAAAAAGTGGTTTAAATAATAAAGATGGTGAGGAAAAGGACAAAATAGCTGTCAGCTATTGTGCGGTTGACCCCACGATCGATCGTGGTTCGGCCGCACGTCTTCAGTAAGTTTAATTAAGATACAAGTTCATCATACCCAACCCATTCCTAAGTAGCGTAAAGGTCTCCTTTTTCAGAGGTTTTGTAAAGATATCAGCAATGTTTTCTAAGGAGTCTAACTTATCAATCACAATATTTCCTTTTTGGACATGATCACGTAAGAAGTGGTGCCTAATGTCTATGTGTTTAGTCCTAGAGTGTAATATTTGATTTTTAGATAAGTCTATAGCACTTTTATTATCACAACAAATAGGTATTTCAGATGAGATGATAGTGTAATCGATGAAGGTTTGTTTCAGCCATAGCACTTGCGCACATGCTCTTCCTACGGTAACATATTCCACTTCGGTAGTAGATAGTGCGACGGATGTTTGCTTCTTAGAGAACCATGATGTTAAGCAAAGTCCGATAAATGCACATACACCACTTATGCTCTTTCGATCAATCAACAATCCTCCATGGTCGAAATCCGCAAAGCACATAATGTCAACACCGGTGAACTTTGGATACCATAGACCAAGTGCATGGTACCTTTCAAATATCTAGAAATTCGTTTGATCACTTCTACGTGAGACATTTTGGGTTTCTCTTGGAATCTTGCACACAAGCACACACTATACATAATATCGGGTCGGCTTGTCATTAAGTGTAGAAGTGATCCAATCATTCCTATATACTTGGTGCTATCGAATGAACCTCCTTCTTGTAACGACCCTACTTTTTCCGTTATCTTTTACCATTAATTATTTAACGACCGTTAACTGTTATTCGTGCCACTTCATTTCTATGACCTATATTAGTATTTTAGTAATAATATATTAATTATTATGTGTTAAATGAATATTTATATACATATTTTAAATTGTAAGTTTATACTAGTCGCGGATTTCTATCCGGCGAATCTTTTCGGTTTTCAAGCCAACGGTCGAGCTTTTGGGATTTTTAAATCTTAATTATTTTAAATATGATATTTTAATGTCATATCTTTATATATAGTATTTATATATATTTTTCGTCGCGTATTTGTTATCTCTCCGAATTTTCAATCGCGTAGTCGTGTTTCGTGTTTCGGGCTTCGATCGGGCATTCGAGCCACAAGGAAATTGCATTCAATAAAAATTGGGCCATGAGGGGCCCACCCCATGACCCCATCGGCCGAACCTAGGGAGGGAGTATACTCCCTTTCTTCTCATTTTTGTTAATCTCATTTTTCACTTCGCAAAACACTTAAACCTAATACTTAATATTTTGCTCTCTTTTTCTCTCTTCCTCCCTCCCCTTTGCCGTTGCCATACCACACCCCAACATCATCATCATCAATTAAAAATCTTGCTTGGATCATCAAATCATATACATAATCGGATTCTACACGTTCTCCTCTACGCATTCATACCATTTGATTCTTGATTAGGGTATAAATTCTAACCCTAACTTTTCAATTTTTCTTATATTTTTATGTTTTTGAATGTTATATTAGTAGTGTAATGATTATATGTTGTTGTACTGTTGATTGTATGCGTAGAAATGCTCGATTATATATGTTTTCGGTTTGATTGTTTTGGGACAGCGGTTTGATTGTTGTTTTCTGTAAATATAACTGATATAAAAGTGAAATTAAAGTATCTAGATGAGTTCCTCTCATCAATACATTAATTTTAGACTCCGGATTCATGTTATTTCGATTTTCAGAAAACTTAAGTTATGAATAAAATGGTGTTATATTGAGATTAAAATATAAAAATGAATTGAACCAGGTGTGGTCTGACTTTGTGACCATTTTTAGAGTCTTTAGGGTGTACTAGTGTGTTAGGATTGATGATGGGATGAACTTTCATGTTCGGGTCATCGAAATCCGAGCCACAGATCACCCGTTTTGACTAAAACACGTTTTTGAGCGGATTAAAGATCCAAACTGATTAAGGGCTGTAAGTCACAACTTGGTGACTGTTCTGTAAGTCACAACTTGGTGACTGTTCTTGGGATGTTCTTGAGCACATTAAGGTGTCGGGTGGGTTGGTTAGGCGAAGATATATATATATATATATATATATATATATATATATATATATATATATATATATATATATATATATATATATATATATATATAAGGCTCGCCGAAAACTGATTCTCGGGGCCTAAGTTATGACCCGATGAACTTTTAATTAAAACTTATGGTTATTAATTATGACTTATGATATAAATAATGAATTTCATTATTAATAAATTACTTATGATATAAAAAGTAATTAATTTAATTTAAGACTTATGATATATATATTTATTATATCATTTATTAATTACTTATGATTTAATTAAACATTTAATTAAACTTATGATTAATAATACTTTTATTATTAATGAAAAATACTTATAGTAAGTATTAAATTTATATTATGAGATTATTATAATAAGACTTATAATAAGGATTAATTAATTATTTAATTATTATAAGGCTTAGTTATTATTTAATTATAATTTAATTATTAAATACTTATGATTTAATGATTATAATTAGAAACTTATGATATGATTAATAATTCATTATTAATGAATAATACTTATGATATGATTTAAAATTTATTATTAATTAATAATACTTATATTATAAATACTTATGTTATAAATAGTATTTAATTAATTCATTATTTTTGAAGTTTGAGTAACATTTTGTTCGAAAATAAAGGAGAACCATGAGTGATGATGAGGGACGATTCTATAAAGATGGCAAAAAACGCGTACCAGAGGTACATGACCAATCGCGTGTCACCACATCTCGAATAATACTATTTTTCCTACGGCATATGGATGGAGCTGTCTAAACCTGCCTTGAAATGGCTCAGAACCTCCTAAAAATAAATCGATGTGAGGAACTCCAAAATTTCCATGGCTAAAGGTGTATTCATATATGGCTACTCTGTCCTTAGGAGGTTTGTGGGCTCGATCGTGGGATAAGGGGGCTATCGGGTCATACTCAGCTAACGGAGGATATTATTGCTTACTGTTTTTCACCGTAATAACGGACGGTTGGTTCTTTACAGTAATATCTGATGATTTTGGCATTTTATCTAAAATAACGAAGGAATAATATGAACAGAAGTGCTACAGGTTGTATTGACTAACCTTACGAGTTGATCAGAAATTGATTCCTGTTGTCGAAAGTGATTTTCGCAGGTTATGTCCATGCAGACGGCGATGTAATTTTAGGAAGAGTTTGAGAAAATTTTCAGGAATGAGAGTATGCACGTATTTATAGGACCAGGAGGATAGTTTGTGTCGCATACTTTTAGTCTTCGTCCACTTTTTATGATCTGGGACGATAACCGGTTTAAATTCACACAACGTATTTTAGCATATCGTCAGTTGATTATAATGATGGTGCGTGGAGTCATGCGCATCAAAAGTCTGCAATTTATGTCACATCTCCACCATTCATGGTGTCATGATTTGACGGGCATTTAATACAACATGGTTTCGCGAGCAGGACATTTAATGGTTTCTGTCTTTTTAATATTTTTTATTTTTGGAAAGTTTTTTTATTTTTTCTAGAATTCGATATCATGCCCATTGCAGCGTATAACATTGAATCGGGGTACTTAATCATGCGCATACCCGCATTTGCAAATTTCCTGCATGTAATTGCGCTATTACACATGGAATATAAAAATCAATGCACATTCGATGCAGAATCGTTGACCGGATCTATCTTTATGCGTGGTTTCCATGCAGCATGCAGATGGCGCGCGGATCACCCTTGGTCTGTTATACATTCCTTGTCAACCAAGGATAAGATCCTTTCAATAATTATATATGATATTCGGGGAAGTTAGTTATGGAAAGGATTAACACAATCATAGATGAATCTTGAATTAGGGTTTGCCTATAAATACAAACCCTAAACCTTCATAACAACACAACATTTGCGTAGTTAAAACTCTGTAGAATCCGTTTATAGTCGAGTTACGTAAATCATCAAAATCATCATCGTTCATCTTCAAGGTTAACAGGCCAGTCACATCACTTTTGACGGTAACCTACAACCTTTATGGGGCCATCGATTAGTGAACTTCATCGATGGTGAACTTAACTATTTAGTCACTCCATCGTTATCATCATGTGCGTTGCACATCTACTATCAATTATCTAATCTTCTTCTTTTACAACTCCATTTAGGCAAACCTATATTTGGTTGATTAATAACTTTGGTACCCAATGTTTATTGGGTCCGGGATGATTAGCATAAAAAAATCCTACTCTAACCCATCTTTTTACTACTTTAGCGTTGTAGTTTCCTTTTATTT
Source organism: Rutidosis leptorrhynchoides (assembly GCF_046630445.1). Taxonomy (NCBI): domain Eukaryota; kingdom Viridiplantae; phylum Streptophyta; class Magnoliopsida; order Asterales; family Asteraceae; genus Rutidosis; species Rutidosis leptorrhynchoides. The sequence continues at coordinate 145,303,263 of NC_092338.1, forward strand.
GAGCCCTTGTTCAACGATTTTCTTCCTAAGGTTTCTAGAGTGATTAGTCTTATTTTCCAAGGAATTCCTTTTAGATTCTACCCTTTTAGGTGGTCTAGTTTTTGAAAAAGGACATGCAGTCGACTCCACGGTCTGACCGTGCTTCGACCGCACACCTCCTGTAACATTTGATTTTCTTGAGACTTAGCAAACACTATAGGTTGTTGTTTGATGGTTTAATTTTGAGGAAGCTTTATTTAAAACCTAACCCATGTTTATTATTACTTGTTCGTTGAACACTTAAGATGTCTTCTAGTAGTTTTTCACTTCTATTAAATATTGAAAACTTGATTTTATTCTCAAGTAGTTTGACGGTTTGTTAAGTGTTCTATTTTCATGCTCTAGCTCATCACAAGTAAGGCATTCATGTAATTCTTTCCTTTAGCCTAGACACTTCTAACTTAAGTGAGCTATTTTCTTCTTTTAAGTTGGTATTACTAGTGCTAACTATACTATTTAGATCACAAAGCTTAATGAAATTATCAAAATTGAATTCAAAAGAGTTTGGAAGAACCTCATTGCCGATTTGTCCGACTAGGTAAGCTTCATCATCTATTTCCGAGCTCGGTGCATCAATGGCCATGAGACATGTTTCCTTTCCTTCTTCTTGTGTCTCATTCTCTTCATCGTCCCAAGCACCTCCTAGAAACGCCTTCTCGTTCTTTCTTTTGGGACATTCACTTATCAAATGATTTGGATGATTTGGATCACCACATCCAAAACATTTCCTTAGAACTTCTTCTTGGAATCAAAAGGTGCCTTCTGTGAGTCCATTGGAGTTCGGAAATGATTCCAGGGTCTTCGGTAGAACTTCTTGAATGATCGAACAATAAATGCGAGTTGTTCATCGTCATTTAGGATATCATCTTCATCCTCTTCGTATTCACCTTCTTCATTTGCTTTAGCTTTCAAAGCATTGACTTATTCTTTTCTTTCTTGACTTTGTCTGCTTCTTCATCTTTGTCTAGGATGACCTCATAGACTTTGTGATTTCCAATGACTTCATCAAGCGATAATTTTTTCAAGTCCTTTTACTCATCTATTGCCGTTACTTTAGGTCTCCATTTGGAGGGTAATGCTCTTAAGAATTTACGAAAATATTTCTTGTTCGTGTAGATAGTACCTAAAGCTTTCAAACTTGAACAAATATTGTTAAATCTAAAATAGGCAATATCAATTTTCTCATCATCCGATATAACAAATTGTTCATATTGAGCTACTTGTAGTTCAATTTTATATTCACTGACTTGCACATTTCCTTGATGAATAACTATTAAACTATCTCATATTTCCTTTGCATTCTTAAGCAAAAAGACTCTTTCATATTCTTTTCTAGACAAAGCGTTAAATAAGGCTAGTTTAGCTTGGTAAATTTTCCCTACATCCGTTTTATGTTCTTTGGACCAATTTTATTCGGGTACAATTATTTTAGTTTTCCTATCCTCACTTAGAGTAAATGGGACATAATCGCACTTAGTAATAATGTTCCAAACGTCTATATCTTTAGCATAGACATATATTTCAAATCTTTGTTTCCAATAACAAAATCCTTCACTCTTAAGTTGTGTAGGTCATTGCATAAAGAAACCTTCACTATAACTCAAGTTCTCAAATTTTTGTTCCATGATTTTTAACTCAAAAGTTTGCAAAAATTAATCTTTATCTTATAAATGAAAATTTTAGCAAAACGTTTAGAGCAACCGCTCTGATACCAATTATAAGTAACTAGATGGGGGTGAATAGTTACTTAGTGTAATTTGAAAACTTTTTTGATTTAGAGCTTGAGATTACTATAGTGTGATTTGAATAGTTTGTTCACAAGTATAATAAATACGAAGATAAAGGATAAGAGAACAAACACGGAGATTTATAGTAATTTGGGAAGATGTTAACTAATTTTCCTTAATCCACTCCTCAATTCTAACGAATTGAGAGTTAGTTTCACTATGATGCTCCAAACTCGGTGGTGTAACGACCCGACCAAAACCGTTATTGACGGCGTCGTTAACTTAGGTCCCGTTGCGTGGTCGTAGTCCCTATATGAGACTCGTTTGACCAAAATTATGTCGCATTCATTTGAAAGGTACAAGACTTGCAAGTTTAGTTTAACAACGGATCGACAACAAGTTTAAGTTTACAAAAGTAGTAAAGTATGATTGAAATAACTCGCGACATAATTAGTTTAAAATCACAGTTGCTATAAATAGCGTAAGTAAGTAGACAAAAGTTTGAATCCAAAAGTGCTATCCCTAGCGTATGCATGCATGGTAGACTCCAATCAAGTAATCAAAGAGTGCGGAAGCATGTATCAAGTAGCCATGTATAAACCTGAGAAAACATAGAAGAATCTATCAACGCAAAAACGTTGGTGAAATCATAGGTTTAAGTAAGTGAGTAAAGGTAAAGTAAGTCGAACCACAAGATTTGCAAAGTTGAAATAATAGTAACACATTCTAAAAGTTAATATTCATGAGCACCCAATTATCAAAACTTAACATTCCGTCCGTTGAATACCCCATCAATAGTGCTAGAACAAACACTGATTCTCGAAAATATATTTCATCCGTAAACGGTAGCGAACCGTCAAAGATGAGGGTTGTCAAACCCATATGGCCATATAACATAAGTTCTCGCTTACACCATCTGATGTAACTAATGATAATCGGATTGAGGATTTTCGTTCTAAACTCGTATGTAGAATGTTTGTTTTCCCGTTCTTGTGTTCACTTAGTTCAAAAGTATCGTTTATGTTTTCTCATCCCAAAAGTAAGTTCAAAAGAGTAGAAAGTGGGACTATGATCTCACCTCGAGTGCACGAGTATAAAAGTACTTCACAAAGTAAACGTGTGCATGAAAGTTGCTTAGCCTTGACCTAAACAATTAAGTTATATCAATTAACCGGTTACGACACAAGGTCGGGCGAAATGTGTTCAATTAGTCCTATGGCTCGTTACGACTCGATTAATATAGCATGTGAATCAATTTGTCAAGTTTCATGCACGATACAAGTAGTTAAGTATGTTAGAACGATTGTATAATCGTTTGGTTAAGTTTGACTAAAAGTCAAACTTGGTCAAAGTCAAAGTCAACGGGGTCGGGTCGGGTATCCGACAATTTTCCCAAGACGAGAAGTCATATAAGAGCCTAATAGTCAAGTTTCATGTTAAACGGAGTTTTAGTTAAGCGGAAACATTTTTGTGACATTTAAAAACAAAAGAGAGTGGCCTGGGGCTTTTGCGCGGCGCGCACTGGGTTGCGCGGCGCGCACCCAAGTGCAATTTCTGGTCAGAACTCAACCAAGAAGGCAAACATCTGGGATCTCTGATTCTGCGCGGCGCGCGGGTAAATGCGCGACGCGCAATACCTGGGAATCATGCAGTTTGCAGAAAAATGGTCCAAGTCACGAACCAAAATACAATATAACACATTTCATGCACCGAAAACACTTAAAACGCATAACCTATATCATTAGAAAGGTAATTTGACAAGGAAAACAACTAAGCACATTTCATCAAGCAATTCATCACTAACAATAACCAAAAACCGCATTAAACGTTCATAATCAAAGTTTCAAGTTCATCAAATGCATTTTGAGTTCCGGGAATCCAATTTACACATATGATATGCGGTTTTGAAGGTAATGAAGCATACATTACAACTAATCACTAACAATTAACATTCCATGGCATTCAAACATCCAAAAATTCATTTCAAGAACTAGCAACCCTAGTCAAGCATCTCAAAATCAATAATCATGCTTTTGAAGTTTCTTTGATCAATCTATACATCAACATGAAGCTAATGATGTTAGTAACACTTTTAAAACATGCACTTTAACAATCTAACAACATTTACTCTTTCAAAATCAAGAATTAAGTAAACCCATTTCAAAAACTCAAACTAGTTAATCTAAACAACAATTCGAGCAAACAAAACATATATTCATGTTATACACGAGCCATAGACACTAACTAACACAATTTCAAGTTAAAAACACGAATTTAGAGAAATTTAGTGTTTTAGAAATGTTACCCAAACTTGATGAAATTGGTATCAAAATGTAGAGGATGAAGAGAGGATCACGAATATGTAATTTGTTTTGAAGTTTGCTTCCCGATCCGAATTTAGATGATGAATTTATGTTGAAGGTGAAAAGGATGTAAGTTTGGAAGAGATGAGTGAAAGAAAAATCAAAAAGAAAAGAAATGAGGAGATAATGGTGGGAGGTGGTGACTAGTTGCTCCAATTTGGCCAAGTGACAAGATTTGTCCCTCAAGTTTCAAAGCGGGTGCGGGAATTAACCAAACGAATATTTTAAAACGCTCGAGTAAACGGGTGATGTCAAAATTAAATAGCGGGAATATAATGAATGTTACTCACGGAAACTATTAATTTAAATACGAAAGATTATGTTTTAAAAAAAAAAAGACGGTGTTAAAATTAAATTTAACGGAAAAACGCGGGATGTTACATTATCCACGCCTCAAAAGAAATTTCGTCCCGAAATTTAGTTGGAAGTAGTAGTTGTTGAATCTTCCTCGAGATCTTGCGTTGCCAATTCTACGAGTGAGGGAGAAGTACGTCCTAGGGTATTTCAACGAATTTTGACGGTCGGGATCATATGTTGTTTTAAGGTTTGGCTTCACGATTTATGGTTTCAACCGGTCCTCCTAGTAAGTGAGGGTTATCGTCGATAGTGAGTTCATCAAAGGAGATAACAAGTTCTCGTTTCGCAAAACACGTCTTTGAGTTGATACATCGAATGTAGGATAAACGGAGACCCAAAATGAGTCGGAAAAATCTAAACGGCTAGCGACGGGTCCAAAACACCCCAAGAATTTAAAGGATCGAAATATAGCGGATTTAGCTTCCTACGTTTCCCGAAACGGATTGCACCTTTCCAAGGTGCGACTCTTAACGTGACGCGGTTTCCCACGTGGAATTTGAAATGTTTACGTCTAACATCGGCGTAGCTCTTGGTGATTACGAGTCGCGTAGGGTTTTACCTGAATATGAATAAATTTTCTCGGTTGCTCATGAATAACCTCGGCCCCGGTGAATTGATCATCGTTTACTTGGTTCGACAAAGGAGAATGACGTTTCCAGTCACATGTGGTTTCAAAAGGAGTGACGTTAAAACTCGAATGAAAATCATTGTAGTACGAGGATTCGGTTAAAGGAAAATACTTTTCTCAAGTAAATTTGAAGTTGGTAATACAAATTCGTATTATGGTTTTCAAGACTTAAATCGTATGTTTGTTCGGTCCGTCGGGTTGTGGATGGTACGCGGTACTCATGTCTAAACGCGGTCCCGAGGCTTTTTGTAAGGTACTCTAAAATCTAGAAGTGAAACGAGGATCTCGATCCGAAACGGGGTACATTTCCCTAAGGCATATTGAACAAGTTTGCTAGGAATTGAAAACGTTAGCTAGGACAAGTTTCTCAAGAAAATTCGCGTCGCGGAAGATTTATCGATTTCCAAAAACGTTCGTCGGGGCAAGTTCTTATCGGGTTTTGAAAACGATTGTTAGGACTATCCACCCTCGCGGCGAATACTTGTATGACGTGAAGAGTCGCTCTCCATTGAGAATTTAGAATAAGGACCTCCTGAACCGGAAGTACGAGGGTGATGCAAGAGAAGTTTCCGCCCCGATGTGAGCATAACGAGTAAATTGTAGTTAGTCAATAAGACTGCGCGAGGACGAGCTAGTATACCCGTGCGACATACGGTTGAAGTCGAATGGAATCGGTAATTCATTCGGAAGCATAAATATAATTTGACAATAATTGAAGGTGTGTCCCCGGTATGGTTGTTATAAATATTCTCGGAGTTTTCGGATGTCCAAACCTGAAAAGGTGAAGTCATGTACATGGCACATGGTGGTGTTTAGGTTGATCGAGTCTAACCACCATCACGCGTAACTAGAACTTTGGTATGTCTTACCGTAATATAACCACGTTGATCGAGTGTCGTTATATTACGCTAACTCATACCTCCATCCCCACATCACTCTATAGATTCAAGTTCGTGTAATCGTGAAGTTTAAAATAAACAAAGTGTAACGACGTCTCTAACGTGACTCGTATTGAATCGAAAGAATTAGTGCAACTATAAAGAAGCGTTCCCCGAGGGAAGTGTATAAATGATTGTTCACGTCAAATCGGTTCGATTCAAACAATAATGTATTTAGGTACGAAAAGAGTAACGAGTCATGATAACGAGTAGTACGCAACCGTAGCGATAAACAGTGATGACGATACTCATCTAGAGTAGTGACGGTGACTTTACAATACTTATGAATAGTAAGATGAGACGGGGTGAATAACAACCATGGAGTCAGAGTTCCCGAACCAAGGTGGTAGAATACGAGCTCGTATGATGAAGGTTGGGTACCATTAAAAATTCTTCCTAAGAATGATTCAAGTATAATGCACAGGTAGTCAAGTAAGTGCTATCTATAGCAAATGTATGTCAGAATGCAATGGCTAACTATCCGGTTGTAGTCTAGACTCACTAATGCGTCCTAACGACTCTGTCAGACACACTAATGCACGCCCTAGTTCCCTACAACCAACGCTCTGATACCACTTGTAACGACCCGACCAAAACCGTTATTGACGGCGTCGTTAACTTAGGTCCCGTTGCGTGGTCGTAGTCCCTATATGAGACTCGTTTGACCAAAATTATGTCGCATTCATTTGAAAGGTACAAGACTTGCAAGTTTAGTTTAACAACGGATCGACAACAAGTTTAAGTTTACAAAAGTAGTAAAGTATGATTGAAATAACTCGCGACATAATTAGTTTAAAATCACAGTTGCTATAAATAGCGTAAGTAAGTAGACAAAAGTTTGAATCCAAAAGTGCTATCCCTAGCGTATGCATGCATGGTAGACTCCAATCAAGTAATCAAAGAGTGCGGAAGCATGTATCAAGTAGCCATGTATAAACCTGAGAAAACATAGAAGAATCTGTCAACGCAAAAACGTTGGTGAAATCATAGGTTTAAGTAAGTGAGTAAAGGTGAAGTAAGTCGAACCACAAGATTTGCAAAGTTGAAATAATAGTAACACATTCTAAAAGTTAATATTCACGAGCACCCAATTATCAAAACTTAACATTCCGTCCGTTGAATACCCCATCAATAGTGCTAGAACAAACACTGATTCTCGAAAATATATTTCATCCGTAAACGGTAGCGAACCGTCAAAGATGAGGGTTGTCAAACCCATATGGCCATATAACATAAGTTCTCGCTTACACCATCTGATGTAACTAATGATAATCGGATTGAGGATTTTCGTTCTAAACTCGTATGTAGAATGTTTGTTTTTCCCGTTCTTGTGTTCACTTAGTTCAAAAGTATCGTTTATGTTTTCTCATCCCAAAAGTAAGTTCAAAAGAGTAGAAAGTGGGACTATGATCTCACCTCGAGTGCACGAGTATAAAAGTACTTCACAAAGTAAACGTGTGCATGAAAGTTGCTTAGCCTTGACCTAAACAATTAAGTTATATCAATTAACCGGTTACGACACAAGGTCGGGCGAAATGTGTTCAATTAGTCCTATGGCTCGTTACGACTCGATTAATATAGCATGTGAATCAATTTGTCAAGTTTCATGCACGATACAAGTAGTTAAGTATGTTAGAACGATTGTATAATCGTTTGGTTAAGTTTGACTAAAAGTCAAACTTGGTCAAAGTCAAAGTCAACGGGGTCGGGTCGGGTATCCGACAATTTTCCCAAGACGAGAAGTCATATAAGAGCCTAATAGTCAAGTTTCATGTTAAACGGAGTTTTAGTTAAGCGGAAACATTTTTGTGACATTTAAAAACAAAAGAGAGTGGCCTGGGGCTTTTGCGCGGCGCGCACTTGGTTGCGCGGCGCGCACCCAAGTGCAATTTCTGGTCAGAACTCAACCAAGAAGGCAAACATCTGGGATCTCTGATTCTGCGCGGCGCGCGGGTAAATGCGCGGCGCGCAATACCTGGGAATCATGCAGTTTGCAGAAAAATGGTCCAAGTCACGAACCAAAATACAATATAACACATTTCATGCACCGAAAACACTTAAAACGCATAACCTATATCATTAGAAAGGTAATTTGACAAGGAAAACAACTAAGCACATTTCATCAAGCAATTCATCACTAACAATAACCAAAAACCGCATTAAACGTTCATAATCAAAGTTTCAAGTTCATCAAATGCATTTTGAGTTCCGGGAATCCAATTTACACATATGATATGCCGTTTTGAAGGTAATGAAGCATACATTACAACTAATCACTAACAATTAACATTCCATGGCATTCAAACATCCAAAAATTCATTTCAAGAACTAGCAACCCTAGTCAAGCATCTCAAAATCAATAATCATGCTTTTGAAGTTTCTTTGATCAATCTATACATCAACATGAAGCTAATGATGTTAGTAACACTTTTAAAACATGCACTTTAACAATCTAACAACATTTACTCTTTCAAAATCAAGAATTAAGTAAACCCATTTCAAAAACTCAAGCTAGTTAATCTAAACAACAATTCGAGCAAACAAAACATATATTCATGTTATACACGAGCCATAGACACTAACTAACACAATTTCAAGTTAAAAACACGAATTTAGAGAAATTTAGTGTTTTAGAAATGTTACCCAAACTTGATGAAATTGGTATCAAAATGTAGAGGATGAAGAGAGGATCACGAATATGTAATTTGTTTTGAAGTTTGCTTCCCGATCCGAATTTAGATGATGAATTTATGTTGAAGGTGAAAAGGATGTAAGTTTGGAAGAGATGAGTGAAAGAAAAATCAAAAAGAAAAGAAATGAGGAGATAATGGTGGGAGGTGGTGACTAGTTGCTCCAATTTGGCCAAGTGACAAGATTTTTCCCTCAAGTTTCAAAGCGGGTGCGGGAATTAACCAAACGAATATTTTAAAACGCTCGAGTAAACGGGTGATGTCAAAATTAAATAGCGGGAATATAATGAACGTTACTCACGGAAACTATTAATTTAAATACGAAAGATTATGTTTTAAAAAAAAAAAGACGGTGTTAAAATTAAATTTAACGGAAAAACGCTGGATGTTACAGGTGGAGTGTCCGGATACAACACTAGCTCCTTGATAAGCCGCAACTTATGAACCCTTACATCCCATTGAAGAATTCACAATCACCAAATATTCTTACCACAAGATCCTGATGCTACCACTAAGTGAAACCTCACTCATCTTCTAGATCCCTTTAAGAAGATAATTTACAAGTAAACTCACAAGTAAGTTTACAATCACTTTTGCTTGAATCACTCTAAATTGAATACAATGAAATTTGAATGATATCAGTAAATGTATAGAAATGTAAGTGCAAGAGGTGAGTCTTCAAGTGCTTCGAGTTTTGGCTTTATATGCAAGAAAATTCAAACCCGGATGTCTGCGTCTCACCCCACGATCGACCGCGGTTCGACCGTGCAGCTCTGATCTCTGAATTTTGTAGCCGTTTGAGATCTTTTACTTTGGCTTTTTCCCTTATTAGATGGCGGAAATTAGATGCCAAAAACATCTGAAAAGTCCTGCATTACCCCTTTTATCTTGGAAGCATTCTTTGAAGTTCACCTTGGCTTGAAAGAGGTAAGTCACTCTATACTAGAGGTGTGTCATTGATTTTCTTTTAAGGAAAATGCAGAATTTTGATCCCATGACAACCATATGCTTCCAAACTTCAAGTCACAAGTCTTTAACCCTTTTGTCAACATTAGTTTTGCAAGTATGTGCTCTTATTGGCTACTTGCAAGCTTCCAATTTAGACTAACTTGTGTTTATATGAAGAGTTTTGGGAGTTTACACTAAACTCTTATTAAACACATAATTAGTGCTTAATGATTAATCAAGTGGAGAGCATCTCTTTAATTGGGACTTAATGACCATCTTTAATATTTATTTCTTTTAATTTAGATTTATAAAAATACACTTTAAAAAAAAAATTTAGCCATACTTGAATGTTTAACATTTATCATAAGCTAAAAGTGTTATTAAGGTGTCATTAAGTGTGATTAACCAAGTTTAGTGTTGTAGTGACCAAAACTCATTTGAATATGAAGGGGGCAACTATTCTGAGTATGTTTAAACAATTTTTGTATATTATAGATGCCCCGAAGTAGTCAAACATTTTTCGATCAAAAATCCGGACAGTGAGTTTCTGCGGTGGACCCACAGCTGACCGTGGAGTTGACCTGTACCTTGGTTCGGAAAACAAAGGTACTGGGCATCCACGGTCAGACTTGTGGTTGACCGTGGACCAACTGTGCTCCTACAGTATGTTTTCAAATGTCTCTTTTGACTTATCGATTTTGTGTATTGGTCGTTTGCTAGAGATAGTGTAGGCTTATAAACTTGTGTTGTTCTATACGTTGTTGTAAACACACAAGACATGGTGTCATCATCAAAACAAAGTGTTTAACATAATATTGGATTACTAACCAATATTCTCCCCTTTTTTGATGATGAAAAACCTATGTAAGTGTGCTTAAGCGTGTAGTACAACACATGTGTTAACATCACTTACCATACATTTTCTCTCCGTTTTGTCGAAGCAAAATGGTTAGCTCCCCTGGAACTAAGCGCACCCTAAAGTAATGCTCCTCTTGAATGGTACATAATGGTTGATGATATAGCTCCCCTTGAAATGTGCAATATAAAACTCATAGAAAAGATCATTAGTACATAAAAGTCATAATAAGAGTACATGATACATTACACATTCTAAGAATAAATTAGGTTTAACATAACAACCCGCCCTAATACAATCCTAACCAACATTTTTAAGATAATTGGCATTGGTGCTGACGGCATCCGAGATTTCCGACTCCTCAGAGTCGGATGAGAGGATAGTGATAGGAGTGGCAATCTAAAAGGTAAGCGAGGTGGTTGACACAGAGCGAGGAATCTCTAGGGGAGTTATCATTCCTAGGTGCCGGAAGATGTGATTGAGATGAATGGAATAGGGAAGTGGATGATTAGGAAGATTACGAAGATTTCCCATTCGTTGAGTCACGACAAAGGCTAAGTTTATGGCTTCGTTTGATAGAAAGGACCATAGAATGGCTACCTCGGTTCCCGAGAGATGATCGAAGGAATTCTCCCTACAAAAGATAATGTGTCGGATGACGGTTAGGAGGAGTTGAAGATCATGACGAATCTCGGAATCTTGAACACGGATGCGGCAATTGAGGTCGTGAGGTACTTTCGAGTGAGTGATGGTGGACAGTACTTCTTGTATGGGGTATGTTGGGTGCAAGGATCTAAGATCGGTTCGAGGAGTATAGAAATCAAGACCTTGTGAGGGAATTCTCATAACCGAAGCAAAGTATGAGAGAGGCCAAGTGTGAATTTTCCTACCGAGTTTAAATTTGACTCGATTAGGGTTGACAAGTTCGAAATTTGCATAAAATTCTCGGATAAGAGGTGGGTAAATGACTTCATCTATGTTTAAGAAAGAGAAAAATTCATTTTGAGTGAATGTTTTGTGAAGGTTTGGAAATTCATCATAGTGAACAACTCTTTCTTCAAGAAGGGTTCGAGTTTCCATTTGTTGTTGGTGATATGCCGCACATTGCCCTCATGTGTTAGTCATTTATTAGGAACATGAACATTTTAGCAAAAATCCATGTTGAGAACATGATTTTGAAAACCTATATGATGATAATGCTAAAAACGAACATATATTTCATAGCATTATCCCTCAAAAAGACAAGCTTTTAGTTGCAATTGTTCTATTTACAAGTGATATTCGTTTAAATAATAAAAGGTGAAGACAAAAGACAGATTCGACAATTTAAAGACGCAAACGACCAAAAAGCTAAAAAGTACAAAGTACAATCAAAGTGGTTCAGATTATTGATGAGAAACGTCTAAAAGTTACAAGAGTACGAGCCGCAAAACGCAAAGTACAAAATATTAAATAGTACGCAAGGACGTTTGAAAATTCGGAACCGGGACCAGAGTCAACTCTCAATGCTCGACGCAACGGACTAAAAATTACAAGTCAACTATGCACATGAATATAATATAATATATAATTAATTCTTAAAATTATATATTTATTATATTATATATAAAACCGTCGGCAAACAAGAAAACAAAGGTTCCTGAGCTGTAAAAGAGGGCCATGCGATCGCATGGCCATGAAGAACAATTTCCATGCGATCGCATGGCAAGAAGTTGGTGGCCACATCCTATAAATTTCGCAGTTTTTGGTCGAACTTAAGACATCTTTTTCAAACTATCACTCAACGATATATATATATATATATATATATATATATATATATATATATATATATATATATATATATATATATATATATATATATATATATTAATTTTAATGTTAATTTTAATTTAATAATAATAATGGTATGTTAGCGAATGTTGTAAGGGTGTAAGTCGAAATTCTGTCTGTGTAAAGCTACGCTATTATTAATCATTGTAAGTTATGTTCAACCTTTTTAAATTAATGTCTCGTAGCTAAGTTATTACTATGCTTATTTAAATTGAAGTAATCGTGATGTTGGGCTAAATATTAAAATTGGGTAATTGGGCTTTGTACCATAATTGGGGTTTGGACAAAAGAACGACACTTGTGGAAATTAGACTATGGGCTATTAATGGGCTTTATATTTGTTTAATTGAATGATAGTTCGTTAATTTAATATAAAGATTTACAATTGGACATAATTATAAATAACCATATACACTCGATCGGACACGATGGGCGGGATATTTATAAGTACTAATAATCATTCATTTAACCGGACACGAGAATGGATTAATAGTCAATAGACTCATTAAAATAGGGGTGAATTATGTACAAGGACACTTGGCGTAGTTGTTAAAAAACTATTAAATCTTGTTATAGTTTAAGTCCCCAATTAGTTGGAATATTTGACTTCGGATATAAGGATAATTTGACGAGGACACTCGCACTTTATATTTATGACTGATGGACTGTTATGGACAAAAACTAGACGGACATATCGAATAATCCAGGACAAAGGACAATTAACCCATGGTAATAAATTAAAATCAACACGTCAAACATCATGATTACGGAAGTTTAAATAAGCATAATTCCTTTATTTCATATTTTTATCACACTTTTAATTACTGTCATTTTATTTATCGCACTTTTTATTATCGTACTTTTTAATTATCGTAACTTTTATTTACTGTCAATTTATTTATCTCACTTTAATTTATCGCACTTTAATTATTGTCATTTACTTTACGCTTTAAATTAAGTTATATTTATTTTATTTTACATTAGGTTTTAACTGCGACTTAAGTTTTAAAATCGACAAACCGGTCATTAAACGGTAAAAACCCCCTTTTTATAATAATAATACTACTTATATATATATTTATATATTTACAAATTTAGTTTTAAAAATATAGCGTTAAACTTGGCTAGATCCATGTGGAATGAACCGGACTTACTAAAAACTACACTAATGTACGATTAGGTACACTAACTATAAGTGTTGTAGCAAGGTTTAGGTATATCCACTCTATAAATAAATAAATAACTTGTGTAAAATTGTATCGTATTTAATAGTATTTTGTAGTAAAAATATAACTATTTCGTATACACCTCTACGCACATCAAGTATTTTTGGCGCCGCTGCCGGGGATCTGCTTAAACGCCGGAAGCGAACCGCTATATATAAAAAAAAAATTTATTAAGTCTTAGTTTACTTTTGTAAAAAAATACGTTTTAAATATTAAAAATATAAAAATATAAAAAGAAAAAATAAAATATATATATTTTTAAGAATTGTTCAAAATATATAAATTATAAAGTATTTTTATTTCTATTTTTAGTTTGTAAAAATATAAGTTTTTATTTCATTTATATAAATATTTTATATAAATATTAAAACAGAAAAAAAATTAAACGGCCCGATACTGTAGCAGCCCATATTCTGGCCTGGAACCATTAACCATGCGACCGCATGAAAATATAACGGGATATCCATGCGATCACATGGACTGATCTGACACGCCAGGTTTGACTTATTTCTGCATTAATTTCGAAGTATTAATTATTTAATTATTATTATTATTATAAACCCTAATTAGGGTTAATTATAATATTAATTATTTTAGTTTTTAGTTTTAATTTGTATTTTAAGTTTTATTTAGTTTTATTAAATATATAAACTTATTACTTTTATAAAATAAATAATATAAAAATAATATTTTTATAAAAATTGTATTTTTATAAACTTTAAATTTATTTTTATATTTCCGTAAATTTTTATTAGTTTAATTCGTAATTTGTATTTTTCGCTCGTAACTAGTTTTAAAATTTAGTATTTGCCGTAGTTATTTTTATTTCTAGATTTTTAGGCTTTGCCGTAAAATCCATTAAGTGCTTTTTCTTTAGACTAAGATTTAGGTGCTTTAGAATTTTGCGACGCCGTTTTAAGATTTTAGTATTTTTTTTTTAAGTTATTACCGTTTTGGATATAGAATTCCTTTTAAGCTTTAATACTTTTAGACGCAACTTTTAATTCTTAGTTTTTAGGCTTTTAAATTTCGACGCGCTACGTTTTTTTTATTATTTTTCGACCTTTTATTTTTCGACGTTTTTCGACGCAATCTTTTTCTTTCTTATTTTTCTCCGCTCTAGTTTTTAGGACATAGAATTTTCTTTTTCTTCTCTAAAATTTCTTTAAAACTTCGACGAAAAATTATTTTAAGCGGTTAAATTGATAGACATCCAAAATTTTCTGGTTCGTAGTAATAGTTGAATTTGTTAGTGGCGAGTTGTGGGCTTCCGATTTAAAGGGTCCTGGCTACCTGCTGCATCTATTGGCTATTCGAAACGTGGGCAAAATCAGAAAAGTCTATTAATTTGATAACTTATATAATTTTTATCTTTTATAACTAATAGGATATTCAGTGAATGCACTGAGCAAAACGTTCACCACCTTTTATACGTTCACCACCTGTATCTCGATCAAGACATCTAGCCAATATTGTCGCCGTTGATTTTTTTTTTTAGAATCGTCATCCAGTCAACCAAGTACTCCAATTCAAATTTCCGATAATCCATTTTTTGAACCCGACCTCACAATTGAGAATCCGGAGGATATTCAGGGACAATTCAGAGATCCTGAACCATTAATCTTTCCTCCGGAACCACCAATCATTCAAACAGAGATTGTCGAGGAACAAACCATTAAATCAGAATCCTCTAGTGATTCAGATTTAACAAATTCAATCATGGAGAATCTGGAACCTCTAAGTATGGAAGACCGAATGAGGGCTAAACGCACTAGACAAGGTCACGCAATTACTCAACCAGACATTAATGCGCCAGATTATGAAATCAAAGGACAAATCCTACATATAATAACTAATCAATGCCAATTTAGTGGTGCGCCGAAGGAAGATCCAAATGAACATCTTCAAACCTTTAATAGGATCTGCACTCTATTTAAAATCCGAGAAGTGGAGGATGAACAGATATATCTCATGTTATTTTCCTGTACTTTAAAGAGAGAAGCCAAAGATTGGTTAGAATCGTTACCTGAAGGGGCGATTGATACATGGGATGTTTTAGTTGAAAAATTTCTTAAACAATTTTTTCCTGCATCTAAAGCCGTGAGACTTCAAAGAGAAATTGTTACGTTCACACAAAAGCCAAGCGAAACTCTATATGAAGCATGGACAAGATTTGGAAAGTTATTGAGAGGATATCCGCAACATGGTTTAGACACTTATCAAATAGTACAAATATTCTACCAAGGATGCGACATCACTACAAGAAAAGACATCGATATAGCAGCTGGTGGTTCCATTATGAAGAAAACCGCAACTGAAGCTTATAAAATTATTGATAACACTGCTTCCCACTCACATGAGTGGCACCAAGAAAAAGATATCGTTAGATCATCTAAAACTGCTAGAGCCGATTCTAGCCATGACTTTGATTCCATTTCTGCAAAGATAGATGCTGTCGAGAGACGAATGGAAAAGATGACTAAAGATATTCACTCAATACGAATTAGTTGTGAGCAGTGTGGAGGACCACATTTGAAAAAATATTGTCTCAGTATTGAACAAACAATGGAACAAAGAGAGAATGTTTCATACATGAACCAAAGGCCTGGAAATAATTATCAGAATAATTATCAACCGCCAAGACCAATCTACAATCAAAATTAGAATTATAACTGAAATATTCCATACAACAACCAATAAGGTCCTAGCAATCAACAAGTATCCAACAATCCTTACAATCAGCGAAGACCTATTTTTCAAAATAAACCACCACAAACCGATGATAAAAAGCCAAATTTAGAAGACATGATGTCGAAGCTAGTTGAATCTCAAATGCAGTTTTTCACATCTCAGAAACAAACGAATGAACAAAATGCTCAAGCATTTAAAAATCAACAAGCTTCTATTCAAAATTTGGAACAAGAAGTAAGCAACCTAGCAAGGTTGATAGGTGAAAGAAAACCGGGGAGTCTACCTAGTGATACAAATGCTAACCCCCAGAATGAAACAGCTAAATCCATTACCACAAGAAGTGGTATTACACTTAAACCACCTGAAATGCCTGTAATTTCCGATGACTCTATTCCTACTCCACAAGAACCACAACCTGATCAAGATAAGGAAACAGAACCGGTAGTTGAAAAGGTTAATGAAGATAACACAGTTAAGGCTAAACCTTATGTTAAACCATACCAACCACCACTTCCTTACCCGAGTAAAATGAGAAAAGAGAGACTTGAAGCCGAGCAATCCAAATTCATGGATATGTTTAAACAGATAAATGTAAATCTTCCTTTCATTGATGTGATTTCAGGAATGCCTAGATATGCTAAATTTCTGAAAGATCTAATCACAAATAGAAAGAAAATGGAAGAACTCTTGGCTGTAACAATGAATGCTAATTGTTCTGCAGTGCTGTGGAATAAGATACCAGAAAAATTATCTGATCCAGGAAGTTTCACGATTCCATGTTTTCTGGGTAGTCTTAGTTCAATAGAAGCATTTGGCAGACTTAGGGGCTAGTATAAATCTAATGCCGTATTCACTATACGCTAAACTAGACCTTGGAGAATTGAAACCAACACGAATAAGCATACAACTAGCCGATCGATCAGTAAAATATCCTAGAGGGATAATGGAGAACATGCTAGTTAAAGTTGGTACTTTAGTATTTCCAGTAGATTTTGTTATTCTAGACATGGAAGAAGATTCTCGAGTTCCTCTTATATTAGGAAGACCATTCTTAAACACGGCTAAAGCAATAATAGACGTGTTCGGTAAGAAACTGACCCTAAGTATAGAGGACGAGAGTGTTACCTTTTCAGTTGATAGAGCCATGCAACAACCGCAATCTACAGATGATACATGTTATTATATTCAAACTATAGAAGATTCACATGCAGAATTGTTAGAAGAATTTCCAGAATTACAAGGAATAGGAGAATGTTCTTTAGGAGAAGGAACTGAACCAATTGATGAGGATGGAATGTTAGCTACACTCATGGTTAATGGATATGAACCAATAACAGAAGAAATTCAAATGCTAAACGAGGAAGACAGATATCGATACAAATCATTGATAGAAGAACCACCAACATTAGAGTTAAAGCCACTTCCAAACCATTTGGAATACGCCTATTTACATGGTGAATCTGAATTACCTGTAATAATATCGTCTTCTCTTACTAAAAATGAAAATCTCAACTCATTGCTGTGCTAAAAGCTCATAAACCAGCTATTGCATGGAAAATTCATGACATTAAAGGAATAAGTCCTTCGTATTGCACACATAAAATTCTTATGGAAGAAGGTTATAAAACGTATGTGCAACGCCAAAGAAGACTAAATCCTAATATGCAAGATGTTGTTAAGAAAGAAATTATTAAACTGCTCGATGCAGGTTTAATTTATCCAATCTCTGATAGTCCATGGGTAAGCCCAGTTCAATGCGTACCTAAGAAGGGTGGCATGACTGTCATCACAAATGAGAAAAATGAGCTTATTCCTACTAGGACTGTAACAGGATGGCGTGTCTGTATTGATTATAGAAAATTAAATGACGCCACCAGAAAAGATCACTTTCCCTTACCATTCATTGATCAAATGTTAGAAAGATTAGCCGAAAATAGTTATTATTGTTTTCTTGACGGTTTTTTCGGATACTTTCAAATTCCAATAGCACCCGAAGATCAAGAGAAAACCACATTCACGTGCCCTTATGGTACTTTTGCTTACAAACGCATGCCATTTAGACTTTGCAACGCCCCTGCAACCTTTCAAAGGTGCATGATGGCGATTTTTCACGACATGATAGAAGAATGCATGGAAGTTTTCATGGATGACTTTTCAGTCTTCGGTGATACTTTTAAATCATGTCTAGTTAATCTTGAACGAATGCTTATTAGATGCGAACAATCAAATCTAGTTCTTAATTGGGAGAAATGCCATTTCATGGTTAAAGAAGGCATCGTTCTTGGTCATAAAATTTCAAAGGAAGGAATTGAAGTGGATAGAGCTAAAGTAGATGTAATTGATAAACTTCCATATCCCACCAATATTAGAGGAGTTAGGAGTTTTCTAGGGCATGCCGATTTTTACCGACGTTTTATAAAAGATTTTTCTAAAATTGCCACACCTATGAATAAACTCATAGAAAAGGATGCTCCATTCTTCTTTTCAGATGAATGCATCAAATCTTTTAATATTCTTAAAGAAAAACTCACTAATGCGCCGATCATGATAACTCCAAATTGGAATCTACCGTTTGAACTAATGTGCGATGCAAGTGATTTTGCAATGGGAGCCATTTTAGGACAAAGGATTGAAAAACTATTTCAACCTATTTATTATGCTAGTAAGACATTACAAGGAGCACAAACAAATTACACAACTACTGAAAAAGAACTCCTTGCTATTGTCTTTGCTTTTGACAAATTTCATTCATATCTCGTTCTAGCAAAAACAGTGGTCTATACCGACCATTCTGCTCTTAGATATCTATTTTCGAAACAAGATGCTAAACCAAGATTAATCCGTTGGATCTTACTCTTACAAGAGTTCGATATTGAAATCCGAGATAAAAAGGGAGCAGAAAATCTCGCAGCTGATCATCTTTCTCGTCTTGAAAATCCCGAATTAGAAGTTCTAAATGAATCGGCCATACAAGATAACTTTCCTGATGAATATCTATTGAAGATAGATTATAGTGAAATTCCATGGTTTGTAGACTATGCAAACTATTTAGTATGAGGATTCCTTGAAAAAGGATTTTCGTACCAAAAACAAAAGAAATTCTTTAGTGATATAAAACACTATTTCTGGGAAGATCCACATTTGTTTAAAAGTTGTCCCGATGGAATAATACGCCGATGTGTATTCGGAGATGAAGCTAGTCAAATCTCAAACCATTGTCACACAGGACCAACAGGAGGGCATTATGGGCCTCAACTCACAGCAAGAAAAGTTTACGATGTTGGATTCTATTGGCCTACAATTTTCAAAGATGCGCACCTTTTTGTAAATCCTGTGATGCTTGTCAAAGGGCCGGAAAAATAAGTCAACGTGATGAAATGCCACAAAATGTCATTCAAGCATGTGAAGTATGTGACGTTTGGGGTATTGACTCTATGGGCCAATTTCCAAAATCTCATAATAATCTCTACATTCTCGTTGCCATTGATTATGTCTCTAAATGGGCGGAAGCACAAGCTCTCCCAACTAACGATGCACGAGTTGTAGTCAACTTCTTAAAACGTCTTTTTGCTAGGTTCGGAACACCGAAAGCTTTAATAAGTGATCGGGGTACTCATTTTTGTAATAATCAACTTGAGAAAGTTCTCAAAAGATATGGAGTAACTCATAAATTCTTAACCACTTATCATCCACAAACAAGTGGACAAGTTGAAAATACCAACAGAGCATTAAAACGTATTCTAGAGAAAACCGTAGGATCAAATCCGAAGGAATGGTCCATGAAATTGGAGGATGCACTCTGGGCTTTTAGAACAGCCTACAAAACTCCAATTGGAACCACACCTTTTAGACTCGTTTACGAAAAAGCGTCTCACCTTCCGGTAGAAATTGAACACAAAGCATTTTGCGCTTTGAAGACATGCAATCTTGATTTACATGAAGCCAGACGTCTACGGTTAAGTCAACTAAACGAATTAGAAGAATTGAGACATGAAGCATATGAAAATTCATTAATCTATAAAGAAAGAACGAAGAAATGGCATGATAAAAGAATCAGAAGCTCAAAAGAATTTAAAGAAGGAGACATAGTTCTTCTTTTCAATTCACGATTCAAGCTATTTTCTGGAAAATTGAAATCAAGATGGTCTGGACCATTCATAGTCAAAAGAGTTTTCTCATATGGAACAATAGAATTAATAAATTCAAATGGGATTGAATTTAAGGTTAATGGTCACAGAGTTAAACATTACATAGATATTCTAATGGAAGTTGAAGATGAAGTTAATCACAATTTCGACACCACAGCTAACTAAGTGTGGTAAGGTTCAAATCTTTTTAGGGTAATATATATTTCTGTTAGAGTTAGATATTCTATTTTTGTGTAGTTTCCGAGAATGGAATCCAAATGGTCTTTCCCTAGCAGACCCTAAAGAACTAGTCTTCTCCCCCCATTCTGAATTTTTATTTTTTTTAGGTTTTACGAGATGAAGAATTCCTTTGATCTGAACCATGGTCTAATGCTACATGCTTTGATTATTAAACGTAATAATAACACACTCCCGAGTGACCTGATGTCAGTAATAAGAAGCAGATGTGACGAAGTAAGGAAAGAACTCATGAAAGATCATCATAAGATGCATTTTGGTAAAGGAAAATCAAAATTCGCAACAAAAAGAAGAGCACGACACCTTGAAAGATGTTATAAATGCGGAAAATGGTCACACGAAGGTAAATGTTCAAATAATCAAACATATTCAAATACCGAATTTGTTACTCTATGCAGAGAAGGACCGTTCATATGTTTAGAAGAAAAGATATTGAAGAATCGAGGTTATGCTTACGTAGCTATGGAAAATCAAATCACACGACTCTCCTATGAGTCAGCTAAAGCAGGTCTCTGAGAATTCTTTCTCACATGTAAGTATGTACAGTTTTTATTTTTATTTTTATTGCTTTTAACCTTTTGATAATAAGCGCTGAATCGTTCGCTATAAAGTATTAAATTGGTATTCAATAAAATTAGGTATGCGTAACCGAAATTATTGATATCATACAAAAATTTATTACATCACTGCGAAATTTACCGTTTATTCTTAAGGTATAAATATCTTTAATCAATCAACCCAAAATATTTCAGAAATTCGTCAGGAGTAAAACTAGGTAATATAGCCAAAATTACTTTACCGAAAAGAGGGGCATATATTTTTGATAATATTTGATTGATTAAAGTGGGATAAAAGACCAAAAAGATTTTTAATTTTTAATTTTTACCTTGTTTTTAAAATTAATATATAAATATTAAATTATTAATGTAATTTTTTAAAATCAATATATTTAAGTTAGTAAATATTTGAAAAATTAATATTTTTAATATAAGTTTGTATGTTTAAAAACAAAAATATAATATGAATTTGGTGTGAATTTTTAATAATATTAATATGAATTTTTAATTTTATGCATTTTAAATTTAAGTTTGGTGTGAATTTAAAAACAAAAATTTACTTTATTTCACTAAGTTAAAAATTTGATTTTTAAAATTCGTCGTGAGTTGAAAACTAGGTCGTTGAACCGAATTGCTTTACCCGAGGGCGGGACGAGAAATTTTATTATCATTATTTTTAATCTTATTGAATTAAAGTATGCCAAAAACATTTTAAAAAAACCCAAAAATCTTTGCTTTTCAAACAACGCTTTGAGATGACAAATTTTTAAAATTTTGTCGAGGGACGGACTAGGACATTGATCCGAAACGCCCTCATTCTAAAAGAAACAAAATTTTAAATAAAATTAATTAATTGTATTAAAAGTAATGGTTTTTATTAAAAAAAAAAAACTGCACCCAATGCGATCGCAAGGGGTTTGCACTTGGAATCCATGCGGTCGCATGGAGACCAAATGCAGGTCAGGAACAAATACTCCACGAGCTAATCTGTCTCATACCACCACACACACAAACACATACGAAAATACTCCCATAATCACCCCTAAAATCGCCATTTTTTCACCAAATTCAACCAAAATTCGTCCTACAATCCGCTCTAATCATGCCTAGGTTCGGATTTTTTTAGCAAGAAGGTAAAAAATTACACCCCTAAACTCTTAAATTTCTTAGTTTTTTTGATAATTACCACTATTTTACCTAATTTGATTTTGTTAATTTCTAGTGTAATTAGAGTTAAATTGTTAGTATATTATGCATGTATAACCTAGATTGATGTTATTTAACATGATTTGAAGCCAAAAACTTCAAAAAATTAGGAATCTAGGGTTTGTGTTCTTGAGCAATTTGGGGCTTTTTGATATAAACAGGTTATAGCCAATTTTTGTCATGAATTATTGCTAAATTAAGTAGTGTAACATGTTTAGGTAGCTAAATGATCCAAACTTTGATCCTAAACATGATTTTTGAGAATTAAAGTGGACTTTTTAGGTCTAAAATTCATGAACTTGATTAAATTGATGTAAATGCCATTTGAAACTTGTTTAATTACTAGTAATAGTTGTTTTAACATGTTATTTGAGTTTAATACTTATGAACTTTGAAAACATTTTCATATGTGTTTATTTGAAAAAGTATAGAATTGTTAAAATTGTGAAAATGTGTATAAGTTTAATTTTGATTTAACATGTTATTGTAATTGTTTCAAGTTGTTATTTTGCTAACACTAATGCATATTTGGATGCACAAATTTTGTGTTTAATGTGTTTTGCAGAAAAATACCGATACTGATGGTGCATCATCATCATCTAGGCAACCTGCTCCAGAACCTGAACTAGAAATGCAATATGAGCCACAATATGAACCAGAACCAGAACCTGAACAAGAGCAACAACAGGAACAACAACAACAACAACAACAACCTGATCAATACGTACCATATTATGATCCGCAACAAGAATATATTAATGCCTACGTAATATTTTCGATTCATCCGATAGTAGCACACCCGACGATTCATGAAGAACAGTTGCATCCCAATTTGAGATTTGATCGAAGTTGGAGAGTTTACCCGACATATCAAAGTAACAAATTTAAACTGGTAACAAAAAATGTAGAAGTGCTGAGGGTAATCGATTGGGAGCCTTTGAAAAGGGTCCACCTAGTTAACTCAGTTAGACTGCATCTGATCCAAAGGTATGGCAACTCTTCTTTTCCCGATTGGGAGCGTTTATTCACCATTCGTAGGCCTGTATATAAGGAATGGTGTGTTGAGCTTATGAGTACTATTTCACTTAATGCGGATGTAGATAGGTTAGATGATAGAAGTTTTCTTAGATTTATACTTGGCCGTAGGATGTACAGGATATCCATGCTGCACATGGCCAGGGCTTTACGGATTTACACTCCTGGTGAATTCAGATTTACACTCCTGGTGAATTACTACTACCTGATTGTACAAATTTGATTTATCATGGTGAGCGGGTAGATAGGAATTTTGACGCGAACGCCGTCTGGAGGCGTATGTCAGATTATAATGTTTTTTCGCTAGGAGGAAGACCATCCTATTTAGATATTAACAAAGCGGAGCTACGTATTATACATAGATTTTTAGCTAATTCGATTACACAAAGAGGTATAAACAAGGAAAAGATGACCTTACACGACTTATTTTACCTTAAGTGTATTCGAAACACTAGAAGCTTTGTTCATATCCCCTACTTTGTTGGTTTTTATCTGTCCAAAGTAGTAGCAGGAATACAGGACGGGGGATTAATAGGAGGAGGTATTTTTGTTACTCTCATTGTAGACTATTTGGGTGTAGATAGGGATCAAGGGGGTCCACTTATGGTATGTAGGGAACAGGATGATACTTTAGGATTGAAGGTCTATCAGGGTGCTAAGGTATTAAAGAGCAGACGCAACCAGATAGTACCATATGATGGTAATCATCTTCAGGTAGAGAGAGGTTCAGATGAGGAAATGGAGGAAGCGGATGACATTAGGGATGTCATTAGGGAGGCTATGACTGACGTCTACCAGTGTATAGATGAGGTAGAAATGACAAACGAGGATAGACATAGTCGATACGAGCAGTGGCACGCCCAGGATGTGTACGAGCATTCTAGGCAACGACATCATGATAGATGGTACTATCATCAACATCAGATCATGAGCCAGCTATCACCTCAGGATCACTACGTACCGACCTGACCTGCTTACTATTCTCCACACCAACCCGATATGCGACCACCATTTACTCTCTATGACCCTAACCAGGCCTATCAGTACACCTATAACCAACCATGGAACCCGCCCAACGACATGAACTGGAACCCCTATAAAGATTGATATAGTTCCGTTGGTTATTTCTATGATTTTTATTTTTTTTATTATTTTTATTTATGTTTAATTAAACATATTATATTGTGATACTTTTATGTAAGTTTTAACATTTTTATTATGTTGTACTAATATTTCATATTTGATTTGAAAGTGGGATTTTAAGGTCCATTTCAAATTACCATGCATGTTTATATTTGTATTGTATTTATGTTATTTCATGTACAAAACAGGGTAAAACAGCGCATTTTCAAAGACTGGCATTAAGTTCAGCAAAAGCTACTAATTTTGACGACAAAACGAAAAACAAATGTGATGTAACAACAAGAAGGAATGAACAAATGATGTGCATCATTTATCATTCAACAAACAAACGCCAATATGTTTGGAAACTTTGGTAAAATTTAATCATTTTTCTACGCTAATCACCCTCAATAATTTAAATTGTACAGATTTCTTGAAAATGAGGGCATTGCAAGATTTTAAGTGTGGGAAGGGGTTAAATTCTTTAGGATTTTAAAAAAAATTTTGACTTATAAACTTGGTTACCATTAAAAATACTAGTAACGCAGTAGTTGTATTAGAATCTAGTTCTCTCAGATAATAAAGAACATCCCTAGTCTTATATACTGACTACCCAATTCTAGTAAAATTTTTCAGAATTTTCAAATAAATGAATTCAAAATCATGTTTATACATATTTATGAATGATAAAACTAGGTGTTAACACCGAAATTATTATTACCTCGGAAAGGACATAAATTGAGAAACAATCCAAAATGTTAGAATTCATTTAAAATGGAATAGAGGACAATAAAAAGGTAAAGAAAGGAAAATAAAAGCCAAGTGTGGGAAAAATTTACCAAGTTATTTAAAACATATATCACATATTTTTGTACAAATAATTGAAGATACTTTTGTTTTGGACAAAATTAACTATTTTACCCCGAAAATTGTAATATATTTGAAAGAAAGATGGATCTACACGATGAATCAATTCCATCATTAAAAGGAAGTAAAGTCTTCTGAAAAAAGACACGCGCTTCTTGATTTAGGTCAGGAAGTTGTCGTCCAGACCAGTTGTAGAGTCTACGAAAAACCTTGAAAAGTTTTCTCAAAAATCAGCTGGAAATCCACGGACCTCAGCATCAAACAGGGTCGCCAAGTGGTCAGACTTATCCTAACCATGAGAGGATCTGTCTCGTAAAATGGGGAGGGCGCCGTGCAAATTAGCTTGATAAGACTAATGAATCAGACCCCCAGAAAGGATAATCTCCTTAAAGATCAAAAATCAGCTTTTAAGACTGATATTACTCAATCCTTGAGATTGACTTTTAAAGATTGAGAATTACAAACTCATGGAATTCGATGATATCTAAACTCGAGCTTGAACGAGAAAATATTTTGATCAAAATTACAAACCGATTTGTTTTCTGAAAACCCATTTTCAATGCGTTCATTACCATTGAACGTAAAAGCCTAGGAATTCACCTGGAATTCATTAGGTCACCTGAACCAAATCGGGTATCAACCGTAAGAACGGTGGTTGCATTGCATGGTCAAAGACAGGACCTTGTGCCTGACCGAAAAACTATAGGGTGAGCTTTACTATTGCTCCTACAAAGGATAGTAATTGCATCCGACACGATATAGACCATAATTAAAAGTATGTCACGGGACATTGCCTCAACAGTTGCTTGTTCAACGCTTTCCTTTACAACCGGATGGTAGTTTATCGAAAGGTAATATACGGAGCAAGTATACTGGACGTGTTGCTTTCCCAATACAAGGTTAGCAAGTGGGTGACACAAAACCTCAAGTTTTGAGCTAAAATTTTCAAATCTGAAACCCACCAAACCCACAAAAACAATTTGCAAACACCGGTGAAGGGTTATTCCGGAAAACTTATCTAGGTTAAAAGCTATATTTAATTTTCAAAAGATCAAATGTTTTCATAAAGATCCAATTTCCTTAAGGATCTAAATTTTCATAGTCATGTGGGACTGTAAACCACATCGTTACTACCATTGTTCATATCGCCATATAGAAATCACTGATGTACAAAGTGTGAAGAATAAAGAAGTGATTCTAGTATTTTTAATTCAAGACTATATTGCTTGAGGACAAACAATGCTCAAGTATGGGAATATTTGATAATGCTAAAAACGAACATATATTTCATAGCATTATCCCTCAAGAAAGACAAGCTTTTAGTTGCAATTGTTCTATTTACAAGTGATATTCGTTTAAATAATAAAAGGTGAAGACAAAAGACATATTCGACGATTTAAAGACGCAAACGACCAAAAAGCTAAAAAGTACAAAGTACAATCAAAGTGTGATGAGAAACGTTTAAAAGTTACAAGAGTACGAGCCGTAAAACGCAAAGTACAAGATATTAAATAGTACGCAAGGACGTTCGAAAATCCGGAACCAGGACCAGAGTTAACTCTCAACGCTCGATGCAACGGACTAAAAATTACAAGTCAACTATGCACATGAATATAATATAATATATAATTAATTCTTAAAATTATATATATATTATATTATATATAAAACCGTCGGCAAACAAGAAAACAAAGGTTCCTGAGTTGTAAAAGAGGGCCATGCGATCGCATGGCCAGGAAGAACAATTTCCATGCGATCGCATGGCAAGAAGTTGGTGGCCACATCCTATAAATTTCGCAGTTTTTGGTCGAACTTAAGACATCGTTTTCTCTCTATCACTCAACGATATATATATATATATATATATATATATATATATATATATATATATATATATATATATATATATATATATTTATATTATAATTTTAATTTTAATTTTAATTTAATAATAATAAGGGTATGTTAGCGAATGTTGTAAGGGTGTAAGTCGAAATTCTGTCCGTGTAAAGCTACGCTATTATTAATCATTGTAAGTTATGTTCAACCTTTTTAAATTAATGTCTCGTAGCTAAGTTATTATTATGCTTATTTAAATTGAAGTAATCGTGATGTTGGGCTAAATATTAAAATTGGGTAATTGGGCTTTGTACCATAATTGGGGTTTGAACAAAAGAACGACACTTGTGGAAATTAGACTATGGGCTATTAATGGGCTTTATATTTGTTTAATTGAATGATAGTTCGTTAATTTTATATAAAGATTTACAATTGGACGTAATTATAAATAACCATATACACTCGATCGGACACGATGGGCGGGATATTTATAAGTACTAATAATCGTTCATTTAACCGGACACGGGAATGGATTAATAGTCAATAGACTCATTAAAATAGGGGTGAATTATGTACAAGGACACTTGGCGTAATTGTTAACAAAGTATTAAAACCTTGTTATAGTTTAAGTTCCCAATTAGTTGGAATATTTGACTTCGGATATAAGGATAATTTGACGAGGACACTCGCACTTTATATTTATGACTGATGGAATGTTATGGACAAAAACCAGATGGACATATCGAATAATCCAGGACAAAGGATAGTTAACCCATGGTAATAAATTAAAATCAACACGTCAAACATCATGATTACGGAAGTTTAAATAAGCATAATTCCTTTATTTCATATTTTTATCACACTTTTAATTACTGTCATTTTATTTATCACACTTTTTATTATCGTACTTTTTAATTATCGTAACTTTTATTTACTGTCAATTTATTTATCGCACTTTAATTTATCGCACTTTAATTATTGTCATTTACTTTACGCTTTAAAATCGACAAACCGGTCATTAAACGGTAAAAACCCCCTTTTTATAATAATAATACTACTTATATATATATTTATATATTTATAAATTTAGTTTTAAAAATATAGCGTTAAACTTGGCTAGATCCCTGTGGAACGAACCAGACTTACTAAAAACTACACTACTGTATGATTAGGTACACTGCCTATAAGTGTTGTAGCAAAGTTTAGGTATATCTACTCTATAAATAAATAAATAACTTGTGTAAAATTGTATTGTATTTAATAGTATTTTGTAGTAAAAATATAACTATTTCGTATACAACTCTACGCACATCAAACATATATCGATTAATTCTTGTCTAGACACATTTTTGAAAACAAGTAAGGTGTGCCATTTTGAAAAGTTAGACAAGGTTCATCATTTCAATTTTTGTTTACCATTGTTTGATAAGTATAATGAGATTGATAGTTATCATAAGAGCTTGGTAAACATTTGTGTGCATGAGTGGTTTGAGAAGAAAATCAACTTGTATGAATTATGCAAGAAAAAGTTCCTACTTGGCACTCTATGAGTTGAAACTTGTACAAATTAGATTTCACACAATTGATAAGTTATGCATCAATACAAGTGTTACTATTAGTTATGAAAGACACCAAAATTATTCTCATGTGAGATTAAGCAAGTAATTAAGAATTACATGAGAAAATTTTTAAAGTAAGCAAGATTAAAAGGATTTGGATGCTTACCTTTGAGGACCACTAGATATTGGAGAGAAGGGAGATAAAGAAACCTGGAATCTAGTGGTTGGGGTTTAAGGAAGGAAGGGGGTTGGTGAAAAAGTGGTTTAAATAATAAAGATGGTGAGGAAAAGGACAAAATAGCTGTCAGCTATTGTGCGGTTGACCCCACGATCGATCGTGGTTCGGCCGCACGTCTTCAGTAAGTTTAATTAAGACACAAGTTCATCATACCCAACCCATTCCTAAGTAGCGTAAAGGTCTCCTTTTTCAGAGGTTTTGTAAAGATATCAGCAATGTTTTCTAAGGAGTCTAACTTATCAATCACAATATTTCCTTTTTGGACATGATCACGTAAGAAGTGGTGCCTAATGTCTATGTGTTTAGTCCTAGAGTGTAATATTTGATTTTTAGATAAGTCTATAGCACTTTTATTATCACAACAAATAGGTATTTCAGATGAGATGATAGTGTAATCGATGAAGGTTTGTTTCAGCCATAGCACTTGCGCACATGCTCTTCCTACGGTAACATATTCCACTTCGGTAGTAGATAGTGCGACGGATGTTTGCTTCTTAGAGAACCATGATGTTAAGCAAAGTCCGATAAATGCACATACACCACTTATGCTCTTTCGATCAATCAACAATCCTCCATGGTCGAAATCCGCAAAGCACATAATGTCAACACCGGTGAACTTTGGATACCATAGACCAAGTGCATGGTACCTTTCAAATATCTAGAAATTCGTTTGATCACTTCTACGTGAGACATTTTGGGTTTCTCTTGGAATCTTGCACACAAGCACACACTATACATAATATCGGGTCGGCTTGTCATTAAGTGTAGAAGTGATCCAATCATTCCTATATACTTGGTGCTATCGAATGAACCTCCTTCTTGTAACGACCCTACTTTTTCCGTTATCTTTTACCATTAATTATTTAACGACCGTTAACTGTTATTCGTGCCACTTCATTTCTATGACCTATATTAGTATTTTAGTAATAATATATTAATTATTATGTGTTAAATGAATATTTATATACATATTTTAAATTGTAAGTTTATACTAGTCGCGGATTTCTATCCGGCGAATCTTTTCGGTTTTCAAGCCAACGGTCGAGCTTTTGGGATTTTTAAATCTTAATTATTTTAAATATGATATTTTAATGTCATATCTTTATATATAGTATTTATATATATTTTTCGTCGCGTATTTGTTATCTCTCCGAATTTTCAATCGCGTAGTCGTGTTTCGTGTTTCGGGCTTCGATCGGGCATTCGAGCCACAAGGAAATTGCATTCAATAAAAATTGGGCCATGAGGGGCCCACCCCATGACCCCATCGGCCGAACCTAGGGAGGGAGTATACTCCCTTTCTTCTCATTTTTGTTAATCTCATTTTTCACTTCGCAAAACACTTAAACCTAATACTTAATATTTTGCTCTCTTTTTCTCTCTTCCTCCCTCCCCTTTGCCGTTGCCATACCACACCCCAACATCATCATCATCAATTAAAAATCTTGCTTGGATCATCAAATCATATACATAATCGGATTCTACACGTTCTCCTCTACGCATTCATACCATTTGATTCTTGATTAGGGTATAAATTCTAACCCTAACTTTTCAATTTTTCTTATATTTTTATGTTTTTGAATGTTATATTAGTAGTGTAATGATTATATGTTGTTTTACTGTTGATTGTATGCGTAGAAATGCTCGATTATATATGTTTTCGGTTTGATTGTTTTGGGACAGCGGTTTGATTGTTGTTTTCTGTAAATATAACTGATATAAAAGTGAAATTAAAGTATCTAGATGAGTTCCTCTCATCAATACATTAATTTTAGACTCCGGATTCATGTTATTTCGATTTTCAGAAAACTTAAGTTATGAATAAAATGGTGTTATATTGAGATTAAAATATAAAAATGAATTGAACCAGGTGTGGTCTGACTTTGTGACCATTTTTAGAGTCTTTAGGGTGTACTAGTGTGTTAGGATTGATGATGGGATGAACTTTCATGTTCGGGTCATCGAAATCCGAGCCACAGATCACCCGTTTTGACTAAAACACGTTTTTGAGCGGATTAAAGATCCAAACTGATTAAGGGCTGTAAGTCACAACTTGGTGACTGTTCTGTAAGTCACAACTTGGTGACTGTTCTTGGGATGTTCTTGAGCACATTAAGGTGTCGGGTGGGTTGGTTAGGCGAAGATATATATATATATATATATATATATATATATATATATATATATATATATATATATATATATATATATATATATATATATATAAGGCTCGCCGAAAACTGATTCTCGGGGCCTAAGTTATGACCCGATGAACTTTTAATTAAAACTTATGGTTATTAATTATGACTTATGATATAAATAATGAATTTCATTATTAATAAATTACTTATGATATAAAAAGTAATTAATTTAATTTAAGACTTATGATATATATATTTATTATATCATTTATTAATTACTTATGATTTAATTAAACATTTAATTAAACTTATGATTAATAATACTTTTATTATTAATGAAAAATACTTATAGTAAGTATTAAATTTATATTATGAGATTATTATAATAAGACATATAATAAGGATTAATTAATTATTTAATTATTATAAGGCTTAGTTATTATTTAATTATAATTTAATTATTAAATACTTATGATTTAATGATTATAATTAGAAACTTATGATATGATTAATAATTCATTATTAATGAATAATACTTATGATATGATTTAAAATTTATTATTAATTAATAATACTTATATTATAAATAGTATTTAATTAATTAATTAAATACTTATGTTATATTAATTATATCATTTAAACTTATGTTAACTTTAATAATTCAATTTAATTTAATTAAACCTATGTTATGACATAATTATACATATATGACTTTAAATAACATTATAAAATATATTATTATTATAACCTATACTTTAAAAAACAATGTTGACTATGTTTGACCGAGGTTGACTTTTGAGTTGACTTTCGGTTGACTTTGACTTTCAGTTGACTTTTGTTGACTTTCTAATTAAGGAAACTTTCCTAACTTAATAACTTTCTAAAAATAGCAACTTTCTAAATATGGAAACTTTCTAAATTTGAAAACTTTCCAAAAATAGAAACTTTCCAAAAATAGAAACTTTCCAAAAATAGAAACTTTCCAAAAATGGAAACCTGCTAAACATAGAAACTTTCTAAAAATAGAAAGTGTGTGTCTGTACACTGTTCTGATCAAACCGATTCATGTTAAGTGTTGTTCTATGTCTACTTGCAACATGTACAATAGCTATCATACTAAGACTTGACCTAAGTTAGTTATTTATATCGACCTGCATTATTTATAGGTTGGCGTTGTGATCATTCCTGATCACTTTACTTCATTTGCTGTTCGCATATTTGTGTGGTTACTTCGTTTGCTATTAAGGTGAGTTATAGTCCCATTTTTACATACTTTTCAAAGTATATTTTTGGGATGTGATTACATGCATTTTATTTTACGTTTAGACACAAGTAGCAATTAAATTTAAATTTTTCGTTATGAGTTGAATAAAAATATCCCCTAGTCTGCTAACTGTAATCACTGGTTTCTACTGGTGAACGCGAATCCTACGGATAGATCTATCGGGTTGACAACCCCATTTCGAGCTAGTCGCGCTAGCAATTTATAATCGGAATGTTTAGTAGTTCGTATTTTGTTGTAGATACACTTGTTCAGTGTATATTATTATTGTGTTTGCCAAGGGTAAATAAAGAGTTAAGTGGTTACCAGGTGGCTCATTGATAATGGAATAATGTTTAATGTTTTCTAACATTTTAAATCTTGTAGTCTAAAGTTTATTCAATTATTTAAACCTATAATTCACTCAACATTTTTGTTGACAGTTTACTTGCATGTTTTCACAGGTACTTGAGTTATTTGGTTGCTTCCGCTGTGTTAGAAGAGTCTGCATGCATTTTGGGAGATTTTTGTTAAACAATTATGAAACCTTAAACTTGCATTCTTTTTTTCTTTTTTTTTTTGAATAATTAAACTTGTGGGTGTTTTGTTGACAATGTTTTATGTCAACTTTGGATATTTAATATGAGGGTTTGTTAAACTACTTATTTTGTTAAATTTCCTTTTTGGGAAACTTTTTGAATAAAAGAATGCAATGTTGTTTATTTAATTCATTTAAGTCCGATCAAGCTGTGGGACCAAGTGACTGAGCCGTTAGGTGTTTTGACGGGGCCATCACAGTTGGTATCAGAGCTCTGGTTTTAGGGAACTAGGCGGTCTTAATGTGGTCAACCCGTGGTTCTTAGGGTACATTAGAGTCTAGTCTACAGCCCGACCTTTCTCGTTATAGCATTATTATGCATTTCATTTCGTATAAGGAATAATTATAAGTTATTGCTTATGTTATTTCTATGTTGTATGTGGTTTGTGGTTTTACTGTTTGCAGATGTCGACTTCGACCAACAATTCTGTTCCTGCTCCTGCTCCGACATCGGAGGATAGACGCCGTGTACGTTAGCCGTTAATCGACGACCCAGTAGACTATTACACGGCCACCATCGCTCACATTACCAGGGCATATACGAATGAGAC
Organism: Rutidosis leptorrhynchoides; assembly: GCF_046630445.1. Classification (NCBI taxonomy): domain Eukaryota; kingdom Viridiplantae; phylum Streptophyta; class Magnoliopsida; order Asterales; family Asteraceae; genus Rutidosis; species Rutidosis leptorrhynchoides. Next base: position 145,336,918 of record NC_092338.1, read on the forward strand.
TCGTATTGATGCTCTTAGCGACTGTATGCGTGCCTTGCCGCATAACGAGGTGATGGACGAGATTAGAGCTAGGATGGATTCGTTTATCAGTTTCAAGCATAATGTTGGGTTCGAGAATAGGAAGCGTAACCGTGAGGTGGATGCTAGGTTCGAGGCTCTTGAGAGCATTGTTCGTGGTCTGAAGGCAGAGTTGGAGGAGGTAAAAGGAAAGTTGAGGAAGTATGAGACTCCTGCCGAGCCTCATACGGGCCCAGCTTATCACACCCGTTCCAAGCAGATATGATATGATGATTCATGATTGATTATTTATTTCATAAGACTTAATGTCCTTTTATACATACATTTTTGGGTTATGTACGGCGTTTTGCTGAGGATTTTATTATGGGATATTTTTCATTATGTATGGATGGTTATTTCTTTATGACATCTATTATCATTATCATATTTTATTTCTGATGTTGTGACTCTTGGCATGTTATTTTATGCGTAATATAGTTCATGTATGTTAGGTGCTATGTATGTTGTATGATTTCTATCATAAAATATGTATGCATGTGGTGGCTATTTCTATAACTATCATAACTGTCATGTTATTACTCATAGTGTTTATTGACTATTATTTTAATGGTTAATCTTTTCGTGTTTGATCTATTCCTTTATAACACTGGTATTATTCTTAGTACTAACGGTTGTGTTATTTTGTTTTGAAGATCATGCCTCTCCGCGAGTCCAACGAAGCCCGTATGCAACGACTTATCTCTGAAGGGATAGCAGCTGCTATGGCAGCTAATGCTAATGCTAATGCGAATAACAACAATCAGGTGGGATGCTCCCACAAGACTTTTATGGCCAGTCGTCCACAAGAATTTAGTGGCACTGAAGGGCCCATCGGACCTACTCGTTGGTTTGAGAAGATTGAGTCTATTTTCAGGGTTAGCCGAGTCTGTGATGAGGACAAGGTTAGTTTTGTAAGCTGCACTCTTAAGGATAGTGCATTAACTTGGTGGAACAACTTGGTTAGTAGTTTGGGTAACGATGTGGCGTATGGTTTGACTTGGAACAACTTTAAAGAAAGAATGATCACCCGTTATCGCCCTAGGGGTGAACTTAAGAAGTTAGAAGCTGAACTTAAGAACTTGAAAAATGAGGGCACCGAATTAGATGCCTATGAGCAAAGGTTCTTCGAGTTGACTTTGTTGTGTCCAAATGTTTATGCCGATGAGAATCTTAAGATTGAAGCTTATATTAATGGATTATCTGAGAAAAACCGAGCATGGGGTTGAGTCTAGTGAGCCCCAGACTATTGAAGCTGCTATGTCTATGGCGCACAAGCTCAATGATAAGATTTTGAGGAGAAGTAAGACAGCTGTGACTAATGCCGGTGAGGAAGTTGTTAAGAAGGCTAATAATGGGAAAAGAAAGTGGGATAATAACCGCAACCAAAACCAAGGTCAGCAGAAGAAACAAGATACCTCTGGTTCTAATAACTGAAATCAGCGTGTGTGTCCTCGATGTTATAAGGCTCATGATGGTTACTGTACCGTTACTTGTAAGAGGTGTTCCAAGCAGGGACACATTGCTAAAGATTGTACGGTGCTTATGCCGGGTTCTGCTGGTCCTGCTGCAGGAGGTAGTAATAATGCTGGTAATAATGGTGGTAGTGGTAATGGTAATGGTAATGGTAATGGGAAGCCGAGAAATAGTGGTAATCAGAGGGTTTGTTATGAATACGGTAAGCCGCGGTATTTCCATAATGCCTGCCCTAACAAGAAGACTACTGAGAATGCACGTGGAAGAGCATTCAACATTAACGCCAGAGATGCTGAGGAAGATCCTAAACTTGTTACGGGTACGTTCTCGGTCAACGATTTATCATTTTATGTACTAATTGATTCAGGGGCTGATTTGAGTTTGTGTCGAATAAATTGAGTCCAAAAATCAAAACACCGTTAACTCCTCTAGACAATACTTATGTTGTAGAGATAGCTAATGGTAAAGTGCTTACTGATAGGACTGTGTATCATAAATGTAACATTAATTTGGCTGGTAGAGATTTTGAGATAGATTTGATACCGATTAACCTAGGCAGTTTCGACATTGTTATTGGTATGGATTGGTTGTCTGCGAATCGTGCTGAGATTGTGTGTTATGAGAAAGCTATTCGTATTACTAATGTGGTTGGAGAGCCGCTGATGGTTTTTGGGGATAAGAAATGCAGATAGTTGAACCTTATTAGCTGTTTGAAAGTTCATAAACATCTTCGCAAAGGCTGTCATGCTATTCTAGCCCATGTTGTTGATTCTAATAGAGAAGAGAAGAGCGTTAGCGATGTTCATATTGGTAGAGATTTTCCTGAGGTATTTCCCAAATATTTACCTGGCCTTCCGTCGCAACGCGCGGTAGAATTTCAAATCGATCTTGTTCCCGGTATGGAACGTTTATAATCAATATGAACGGGACATTTCACTTAAGATCATGATACATCTTTCCTAAACCAGGATGAATAGAGTACCTAGACTTATGAGCTTCATCCAAAACAAGTTGTCGCAGATCACCATACTTCGGAACCCAAAGACATCCCGTAAAATATCTTGTACCATCTGCTCGTACCTCAAACTTCTTAGCCATGCCTTTGACATTCTCGTTCACAAAATTCTCCTCCTTTAAGGCTTCTTGTTGTGCCTCAAGAATTTACCTTGCGAGGTTAGTCCAAATCGTCATATTCAAAGCTCTAAATCTGCGGGGTTCAGCTCTTTCTTTACGACTTAATGCATCGGCCACAACATTGGCTTTTCCCGGATGATATAAAAGTTCACAATCATAATCATTCAACGTCTCAACCCACCTACGCTGCCTCATATTCAACTGTTTTTGGTCGAGAATATGTTGAAGACTTTTGTGATCAGTGTACACCCTACTCTTGACACCATAGAAATAATGTCTCCAAATCTTAAGCGCAAACACAACATCTCCCAACTCTAAATCATGGGTTGGATAATTTTGTTCGTGGATCTTCAACTGACGTGACGCGTACGCAATAAGTTTCTTTCGTTGCATCAAAACACAACCAAAGCCCTGACGTGAAGCATCACAATAAACAACAAAATCGTCATTACCCTCAGGCAGTGACAAAATCGGAGCGGTAGTCAACTTCTTCTTCAAAGTTTGAAAAGCAGTCTCTTGTTCATCCTTCCACTCATACTTCTTCCCCTTGTGCGTTAAAGCAGTCAGAGGTTTCGCTATACGAGAGAAATCTTGAATAAACCTTCGATAATAACCTGCCAACCCTAGGAACTGACGAACCTGAGTAGGAATCTTCGTAATTTCCCACTTCTCAATTGCCTCTATCTTGGCAGGATCAACTTGTATTCTCTGTTTACTAACAATATGTCTAAGGAATTGAACTTCCCTTAACCAGAAAGCACACTTAGAGAACTTAGCGTACAATTCTTCTTTCCTCAACAGATCAAGCACTAACTTCAAATGTTCTTCGTGCTCTTCATCACTTTTAGAATAAATAAGGATGTCGTAGATGAATGCAATAACGAATTTGTCCAGATAGGGTCTACACACACGGTTCATGAGGTCCATGAACACAGCAGGTGCATTTGTCAATCCGAACGGCATAACAAGGAATTCGTAGTGATCGTAACGGGTGCGAAAAGCAGTTTTTGGAACATCAGATTATTTAACACGCAGTTGATGATAACCGGAACGAAGATCGATTTTAGAATAAACAAACAAACCTTGAAACTGATCGAACAGATCATCAATTCTCGGAAGAGGGTAACGGTTTTTAATAGTAAGCTTGTTCAATTCACGTTAATCAATACACAAACAAAACGAACCATCTTTCTTCTTAACAAACAGAACAGGAGCTCCCCAAGGGGACGAACTGGGACAAATAAAACCTTTATCTAACAACTCACGGAGTTGACTCGACAATTCTTGAAGTTCGGAAGGCGCAAGTCGATATTGATTTCCTTACGAGATTTTGACTTCTATATGAGACGTTTTTCAAAGACTGCATTCATTTTTAAAACAAACCATAACCTTTATTTTATCGACAAGGTTAAAAGGACACCACCTAGATTATCAGAAATGATAATCTAAAAATATCATACTTACACACTACCAATACATATTGGTTTACAATATTAATATGTTACAACAAAGTAAATTTCGAATGCAGTTTTAAACAATATTATACAAGCATGGACTCCAAATCTTGTCCTTATTTTAGTATGCAACAGCGGAAGCTCTTAATAATCACCTGAGAATAAACATGCTTTAAACGTCAACAAAAATGCTGGTGAGTTATAGGTTTAACCTATATATTTATCAAATCATGATAATAGACCAAAAGATTTCATATTTCAATATACATCCCATACATAGAGATAAAAATCATTCATATGGTGAACACCTGGTAACCGACATTAACAAGATGCATATAAGAATATCCCCTATCATTCCGGGACATCCATCGGACATGATAAAAACAACATCGAAGTACTAAAGCATCCGCTACAACGGATGGGGTTTGTTGGGCCCAATAGATCTATCTTTAGGATTCACGTCAATTAGTAGACTTGTTTACTAATTCTTAGGTTACCAAGTAAAAGGGGCATATTCGGCTTCGATCGTTCAACCATAGAAAGTAGTTTCATGTACTTGTGTATATTTTGTAAAACATTTATAAAGCTGCATGTATTCTCATCCCAAAAATATTAGATTTTAAAAGTGGGACTATAACTCACTTTCACAGATTTTTACTTCGTCGGGAAGTAAGACTTGGCCACTGGTCGATTCACGAACCTATAAAAAATATGTACATATATATCAAAGTATGTTCAAAATATATTTACAACATTTTTAATACGTTTTAATGTTTTAAGTTTATTAAGTCAGCTGTCCTCGTTAGTAACCTACAACTAGTTGTCCATAGTTAGATGTACAGAAATAAATTGATATATATTATCTTGACCCAATCCACGACCCAGTGTATACACGTCTCAGGCTATATCACAAATTAAAGTATATATATTTTTGGAATCAACCTCAACCCTGTATAGCTAACTCCAATATTACTGCATATAGAGTGTCTATGGTTGTTCCAAATAATATATATAGATGGGTCCATATGATATGTCAAAACATTTGCATACGTGTCTATGGTATCCCAAGATTACATAATGTATTAGAATATATGTATTATACAATATAAGTTAGCTAGGATATGATTAATATAGGTTTGTTACAATATTTCCCGTAGCTACAACAATCAAAAAATATCCATTCTTGTTTTACCCATAACTTCTTCGTTTTAAATCCGTTTTGAGTAAATCAAATTGCTATTGTTTCATATTGAACTCTATTTTATTAATATAAACAGAAAAAGTATAGTATTATTGTCGGAAATATAAGTTACAAGTCATTTTTTAAGAGGTAGTCATTTCAGTCGAAAGACGACGTCTAGATGACCATTTTGAAAAACATAATTCCACTTTGAGTTTACCCATGATTTTTGGATATAGTTTCATGTTCATAAGAAAAATCGTTTTCCCAGAAGAAAAAATTTTAAATCAAAGTTTATCATAGTTTTTAATTATCAAACCTAAAACAGCCCGCGGTGTTACTACGATGGCGTATGTCCGGTTTTACGGTGTTTTTCGTGTTTCCAGGTTTTAAATCATTAAGTTAGCATATCATATAGATATAGAACATGTGTTTAGTTGATTTTAAAAGTCAAGTTAGAAGGATTAACTTTTGTTTGCGAACAAGTTTAGAATTAACTAAACTATGTTCTAGTGATTTCAAGTTTAAACCTTCGAATAAGGTAGTTTTATATATATATATATATATATATATATATATATATATATATATATATATATATATATATATATATATATATATATATATGAATCGAATGATGTTATGAACATAATTATTACCTCAGGTTTTGTAGATAAACCTACTGGAAATAAGAAAAATAGATCTAGCTTCAAAGGATCCTTGGATGGATTGAAAGTTCTTGAAGCAGAATCATGACACGAAAACAAGTTCAAGTAAGATTTCCACTCGAAATAAGATTATTATAGTTATAGAAATTGAATCAAAGTTTGAATATGAGTATTACCTTATATTAGAAAGATATCTTACTGTAAATAAGAAAGATTTCTTGAGGTTGGATGATCACTTTACAAGATTGGAAGTAAGCTAGCAAACTTGGAAGTATTCTTGATTTTATAAAACTAGAACTTATAGAATTTATGAAGAACACTTAGAACGTGAAGATAGAACTTGAGAGAGATCAATTAGATGAATAAAATTGAATAATGAATGTGTTTGTAGGTGTTTTTGGTTGTTGGTATATGGATTAGATATAAAGGATGTGTAATTTTGTTTACATGTAAATAAGTCATGAATGATTACTAATATTTTTGTAATTTTATGAGATATTTCATGCTAGTTGCCAAATGATGGTTCCCAGATGTGTTAGGTGACTTACATGGCTGCTAAGAGCTAATCATTAGAGTGTATATACCAATAGTACATACATCTAAAAGCTGTGTATTGTACGAGTACGAATACGGGTGCATACGAGTAGAATTGTTGATGAAACTGAACGAGGATGTAATTGTAAGAATTTTTGTTAAGTAGAAGTATTTTGATAAGTGTATTGAAGTCTTTCAAAAGTGTATGAATACATATTAAAACACTACATGTATATACATTTTAACTGAGTCGTTAAGTCATCGTTAGTCGTTACATGTAAATGTTGTTTTGAAACCTTTAGGTTAACGATCTTGTTAAATGTTGTTAACCCATTGTTTATTATATCTAAAGAGATGTTAAATTATTACATTATCATGATATTATGATATATTAATATATCTTAGTATGATATATATACAGTTAAATGTTGTTACAACGATAATCGTTACATATATGTTTCGTTTCGAAATCATTAAGTTAGTAGTCTTGTTTTTATGTATGTAGTTCATTGTTAATACACTTAATGACATGTTTAATTATCATTTATCATGATTAAACATAGTGTATAAATATCTTAATATGATTCATATGTATTTAGTAAGACGTTGTGATAACGATAATCGTTATATATATCATTTCGAGTTTCTTAATTCAATAAACTCAATTTTATGTATATAACTCATTGTTAAAATACCTAATGAAATACTTACTTATCATAATATCATGTTAACTATATATATAATCATATATATGTCATCATATAGTTTTTACAGGTTTTACCGTTCGTGAATCACCGGTCAACTTGGGTGGTCAATTATCTATATGAAACCTATTTAAATTTATCAAGTCTTAACAAGTTTGATTGCTTAACATGTTGGAAACACTTAATCATGTAAAATAACAATTTCATTTAATATATATAAACATGGAAAAGTTCGGGTTACTACATTAAGGAGCTATATTGGTGGCCTAATTTGAAAGCTGATGTGGCTACTTATGTGGCTAAGTGTTTGACCTGTGCTAAGGTTAATGCTGAACATCAAAAACCTTAAGGACTTTTGGTGCAACCTTAGATTCCCGAGTGGAAGTGGGAAGGTATTACGATGGATTTTATTATGAAGTTACCGAGAGTTGCGGGTGGCTATGATACCATTTGGGTGATTGTAGATCGACTCACTAAGTCAACTCACTTTTTGCCGATTAAGGAATCGGATTCGATGGAGAAGCTTACTGGTTTGTATTTGAAGGAGATTGTTTCTAGGCATGGTGTTCCTGTATCAATCATTTCAGACCGAGACAGTCGATTTATATTGAGGTTTTGGCAATCCTTACAGGAAGCTTGGGGAACTAAGTTAGATATGTGCACCGCTTATCATCCGCAGACGGATGGTCAGAGTGAAAGGACCATTCAAATGTTAGAAGACATGCTGCGAGCGTGTGTTATTAATTTTGGTAATGGGTGGGATAGATATTTGCCATTAGCTGAATTTGCTTATAATAACAGCTATCATGCAAGTATTAAAGCCGCACTGTTTGAAGCTCTGTATGGTAGAAAGTGTAGGTCTCCTGTTTGTTGGAATGAGGTTGGGGATGCTCAACTCACAGGTCCAGAAATTATTCATGAGACTACCGAGAAGATCGTACAGATTAAGGAAAGATTGAGAACCGGCAGAAGTAGGCAAAAGAGCTATGCCAATAAAAGAAGGAACGATATTGAATTTCAGGTCGGTGATCATGTTATGTTGAAGGTATCGCCTTGGAATGGCGTGATACGTTTTGGTAAAAGGGGAAAGTTGAGTTCTCGTTTTGTTGGACCTTTTGAGATTATTAAGAGAGTTGGACCCGTGGATTATCGTTTGAAATTGCCACAAGAACTCAATGCTGTTCATGACGTTTTCCATGTATCGAATTTAAAGAAGTGTTTGGCCAAAGCCGATGAGACTATTCCTCTGGAGGAACTTCATGTTGATAAGCAACTACATTTTAATGAGGAACCTGATGAAATTATGGACCGAGAGGTTAAGACTCTTAAGCAGAGCAGAATTCCTATTGTTCTGGTTAGATGGAACGCCAGACGCGGTCCCGAGTTCACTTGGGAGTGTGAAGATCAAATGAAGCAGAAGTACCCGCATTTATTCCCAGATGCTGAGTCAACCCCTGCACCTGCTTAAATTTCGGGACGAAATTTCAGTAACGGGAAGGTACTGTAACGACCCTACTTTTTCCGTTATCTTTTACCGTTAATTATTTAACGACCGTTAACTGTTATTCGTGTCACGTCATTTCTATGACCTATATTATTATTTTAGTAATAATATATTATTTATTGTGTGTTAAATGAATATTTGTATTCATATATTAAATTGTAAGTTTATACGAGTAGCGGATTTCTATCCGGCGAATCTTTTCGGTTTTCAAGCCAACGGTCGAGCTTTTGGGATTTTTAAATCCTAATTATTTTAAATATTATATTTTAATGTCATATCTTTATATATAGTATTTATATATATTTTTCGTCGCACATTTGTTATCTCTCCGAATTTTCAATCGCGTAGTCGTGTTTTCGCGTTTCGAGCTTCGATCGGGCATTCGGGCCACAAGGAAATTGCATTTAATCAAAATTGGGCCATGAGGGGCCCACCCCATGACCCCATCGGCCGAACCTAGGGAGGGAGTATACTCCCTTGCTTCTCATTTTTGTTAATCTCATTTTTCATTTCACAAAACACTTAAACCTAATACTTAATATTTTGCTCTCTTTTTCTCTCTTCCTCCCTCCCCTTTTCCATCTCCATACCACACCCAACATCATCATCATCAGTTAAAAATCTTGCTTGGATCATCAAATCATATACATAATCGGATTCTACACGTTCTCCTCTACGCATTCATACCATTTGATTCTTGATTAGGGTATAAACTCTAACCCTAACTTTTCAATTTTTCTTTTATTTTTCTGTTTTTGAATGTTATATTAGTAGTGTGATGATTATATGTTGTTGTATTGTTGATTGTATGCGTAGAAATGCTCGATTATATATGTTTTCGGTTTGACTGTTTTGGGACAGCGGTTTGATTGTTGTTTTCTGGAAATACAACTGATATAAAAGTGAAATTAAAGTGTATAGATGAGTTCCTCTCATCAAGACATTAATTTTAGACTCCGGATTCATGTTATTCCGATTTCCGGAACATAAGTTATGATTAAAATGGTGTTATATTGAGATTAAAATATAAAAACGAATTGAACCAGATGTGGTCTGACTTTGTGACCATTTTAGAGTCTTTAGGGTGTACTAGTGTATTAGGATTGATGATGGGATGAACTTTCATGTTCGGGTCATCGAAATCCGAGCCACGGATCACCCGTTATGACTAAAACACGTTTTTGAGCGGATTAAAAATCCAAACTGATTAAGGGCTGTAAGTCACGACTTGGTGACTATTCTTGGGATGTTCTTGAGCACATTAAGGTGTTAGGTGGGTTGGTTAGGCAAAGATATATATAAGGCTCGCCGAAAACTAATTCCCGGGGCTCAAGTTATGACCCGGTGAACTTTTAATTAAAACTTATGGTTATTAATTATGACTTATGATATAAATAATGAATTTCATTATTAATAAATTACTTATGATATAAAAAGTAATTAATTTAATTTAATACTTATGATATATATATTTATTATATCATTTATTAATTACTTACGATTTAATTAAACATTTAATTAAACTTATGATTAATAATACTTTTATTATTAATGAAAAATACTTATGGTAAGTATTAAACTTATATTATGAGATTATTATAATAATACTTATAATAAGGATTAATTAATTATTTAATTATTATAAGGCTTAGTTATTATTTAATTATAATTTAATTATTAAATACTTATGATTTAATGATTATAATTAGAAACTTATGATATGATTAATAATTCATTATTAATGAATAATACTTATGATATGATTTAAAATTTATTATTAATTAATAATACTTATATTATGAATAGTATTTAATTAATTAATTAAATACTTATGTTATATTAATTATATCATTTAAACTTATGTTAACTTTAATAATTCAATTTAATTTAATTAAACCTATGTTATGACATAATTATACATATACGACTTTAAATAACATTATAACCTACATTATTATTATAACCTATGCTTTAAAAATCAATGTTGACTATGTTTGACCAAGGTTGACTTTTGAGTTGACTTTCGGCTGACTTTGACTTTCAGTTGACTTTTTTTGACTTTCTAATTAAGGAAACTTTCCTAACTTAGTAACTTTCTAAAAATAGCAACTTTCTATATATGGAAACTTTCTAAATTTGGAAACTTTCCAAAAATAGAAACTTTCCAAAAATAGAAACTTTCCATAAATAGAAACTTTTCAAAAATAGAAACTTTGCAAAAATGGAAACCTGCTAAAAATAGAAAATTTCTAAAAATAGAAAGTGTGTGTCCGTACGCTGTTCCGATCAAACCTATGCATGTTGAGTGTTGTTCTATGTCTTCTTGCAACGTGTACAATAGCTATCATACTAAGACTTGACCTAAATTAGTTATTTATATCGACCTACTTTATTTATAGGTCGGCGTTGTGATCATTCCTGATCACTTTACTTCATTTGCTGTTCGCATATTTGTGTGGTTACTTCGTTTGCTATTAAGGTGAGTTATAGTCCCGTTTTTACATACTTTTCAAAGTATATTTTTGGGATCTGATTACATGCATTTAATTTTACGTTTAGACACAAGTGGCAATTAAATTTAAATTATTCGTTATGATTTGAACAAAAATATTCCTTAGTCTGGTAACTGTAATCACTGGTTTCTACTGGTGAACGCGAATCCTACGGATAGATCTATTGGGTTGACAACCCCATTTCGAGTTAGTCGCGCTAGCAACTTATAATCGGAATGTTTAGTACTTCGTATTTTGTTGTAGATACACTTGTTCAGTGTATATTATTATTGTGTTTGGCAAGGGTAAATAAAGGGTTAAGTGGTTACCAGGTGGCTCATTGATAATGGAATAATGTTTAATGTTTTCTAACATTTTAAATCTTGTGGTCTAAAGTTTATTCAATTATTTAAACCTATAATTCACTCAACATTTTTGTTGATAGTTTACTCGCATGTTTTCACAGGTACTTGAGTTATTTGGTTGTTTCCGATGTGTTAGAAGAGTCTGCATGCATTTGGGCAGATTTTTGTTAAACAATTATGAAACCTTAAACTTGCATTCTTTTTTTTGAATAATTAAACTTGTGGGTGTTTTGTTGACAATGTTTTATGTCAACTTTGGATATTTAATATGATGGGTTTGTTAAACTACATATTTTGTTAAATTTCCTTTTTGGGAAACTTTTTGAATAAAAGAATGCAATGTTGTTTATTTAATTCATTTAAGTCCGATCAAGCTGTGGGACCAAGTGACGGAGCAGTTAGGTGTTTTGACGGGGCCATCACACTTCTCCTTCAAGAGTAAGCTTGACATTAGTGGCCATTGGCATGGCCATAGGTTTTGAGTTTTCGATTCCAAACTTTTTGAGCATATCATGAATACGATTTTGTTGATTGATGAACGTTCCATCTTCTAGTTGCTTAATTTGAAGTCCGAGAAAGAACTTGAGTTCACCCATCATGCTCATTTCAAACTCATCATGCATTAACTTAGGAAACTCATTGTTAAGAGACTCGTTAGTAGAACCAAATACAATATCATCAACATATATTTGAGCAATAACCAAATCATTTTCATGCTTTTTGACAAATAGTTTATTATCAATTTTTCCCATTTCATATCCATGATTACTAATGAAGGTTTTAAGTCTCTCATACCAAGCTCTAGGTGCTTGTTTGAGTCCATATAGGGCTTTCTTAAGTTTAAACACATGATACGGTTTTTTGAAGTCTTCAAAGCTCGAAGGTTGTGACACATATACTTCTTCATTTATGACACAATTTAGAAAAGCACTTTTAACATCCATTTGATATAGTTTTAAGTTATTAGCACATTCATATACAAGAAGTATTCTAATGGACTCTAGTCTAGCTACGGGGGCAAAGGTTTCATCATAATCGATTCCTTCTTGTTGACTATACCCTTATGCAACCAACCTAGCTTTATTTCTAATAACCTTCCCGTCTTCATCTATTTTGTTTCTATATACCCATTTGGTTCCTATAATATTTTTATCACTTGGTAAGGGAACCAAATCTCATACATTACTCCTTTGGAATTGGTTTAATTCCTCTTGCATGGCTTCTACCCAACTTTCATCTAATAAAGCTTCTTTGACATTTTTGGGTTCTATTTGGGAGATGAATGCTTAGTTTGCAGCTAGGTTGAAGATTTGTGATCGTGTGGTTCTAGTGTTGATATTTCTTATGACTTGTTCTATTGGATGACCCTTAATATGTTTAAGGTAGGTTGTGGGTTCTAATTTATCTTTGTTGGGGTCGTTTTCCACCTGAGATTGTTTCTCATTGGTTTCTTCAACTTTTTTGGACTTATTTTGGTTTGTGCTAGTCACAATGGCTTCTTCTTCAATCACATCATCATCTACTAGTGGTTTGGACTTGGGTGGAGGAGTTTCATCAAAGGTGACATCTAATGATTCTTTTATGACATTAGTGTACTTGTTTAGAAGCCTATATGCTTTGCTTTCTAAAGAATATCCTAGGAATACTCCTTCATAGCCTTTAGGTTCAAACTTAGTTAGGTATTCTTTTTTGTTTAAGATGAAACATTTACATCCAAATACCCTTAGATGACTTACAGTGGGTTTTCTACCAATTAGAATTTCGTAGTGTGTTTTATCCATTGAAGGTCTAATTAGAACTCTATTTTGAATATACGTAGAGGTTGCGACCACTTCACACCAAAAGTTTTGAGGGATTGATTGTTCATTTAACATTGTTCTACTCATTTCTTGAAGAGTTCTGTTTTTCCTGTCAAAAACCCCATTTGATTGGGGAGTGCGAGGAGCAGAGAAATTATGAGAAATTCCATGTAAATCACAAAAGACTCCAAATTCGGCATCATTATCAAATTCTCTTCCATGTTCTGTTCGTATGGTGACAATTGTACACCCAAGCAATTTTTGTATTTTGTAGCAAAAATTACGAATCTTTCAAAAGCTTCATTTTTGTGTTTTAGAAAAAGTGTCCATGTATATCTAGAAAAATCATCAACGATTACTAGGGTGTAGAAATTCCCACCATAGCTTTGAACGAATGATGGACCAAACAAATCCATGTGTAAGAGTTCTAGATATCTTTTAGTTGAAATGAAGTTCTTAGGTTTATGACTAGCATGGACTTGTTTTCCTACTTTACATGCATAACAAAAATGACTTTCATATTTTAGCTTGGGTAAATCTCTAACCATTTTTTTAGAAGATATGTTGTGAATTAATTTCATATCAGCATGCCCAAGTCTTCTATGCCACAAAGTGGTAGTGTCATGAATGGAAGTGAGACAAATATCTAATATTTAAAGGCATTTAATTTACATGTGTATAGGCCCTTTTTCCTAATTTCGTTTATAACATTTTTACCATCTTTGGTTATATGTGAAGATAATTTAGTGAATGTCATGTTATACCCTTTATCACATATTTTACCAACACTTGCAAATTAAAACTTAGGTTCTTAATATGCAAGACATCATCAAGTGTAATTTTATAATTAGTGATGTTACCATTACTGACGATTTTACCTCGTACGTCACCGCAAAGATTACGTCACCATCATTATGTTATTTGTACCTTGTGAAGAAGTCTTTGTTCCCCGTCATGTGCTTTGCACATCCACTATCAATTATCAAATCTTCTTCTTGTACAACGCCATTTAGGCAAACCTATATTTGGTTGATTAATAACTTTGGTACCCAATGTTTATTGGGTCCGGGATGATTAGCATCAAAAACTCCTACTCTAACCCATCTTTTTACTACTTTAGCATTGTAGTTTCCTTTTGGTTGAGCCCTTGTTCAACGCTTTTCTTCCTAAGGTTTCTAGAGTGATTAGTCTTATTTTCCAAGAAATTCCCTTTAGATTCTACCTTTTTAGGTGGTCTAGTTTTTGAAAAAGGACCTGCAGTCGACTCCACGGTCTGTCCGTCCTTCGACCGCACATCTCCTGTAACATTTGATTTTCTTGAGACTTAACAAACACTATAGATTGTTGTTTGATGGTTTAATTTTCAGGGTGCTTTCTTTAAACCCTAACCCATGTTTGTTATTTCTTGTTCATTAAACACTTAAGATGTCTTCTAGTAGTTTTTCACTTTTATTAAATATTAAAAACTTGATTTTATTCTTAGTAGTTTGACGGTTTGTTAAGTGTTCTATTTTCATGCTCTAGATCATCACAAGTAAGGCATTCATGTGAGTTAGCTATTCTTTCCTTTAGCCTAGACACTTCTAACTTAAGTGAGCTATTTTCTTCTTTTAAGTTGGTGTTACTAGTGCTAACTCTACTACTTAGATCACAAAGCTTAACGAAATTATCAAAACAGAATTCAAAAGAGTTTGGAAGAACCTCATTGTCAATTTATCCGACTAGGCAAGCTTCATCATCTATTTTCGAGCTCGGTGCATCAATGGCCATGAGACATGTTTCCTTTCCTTCTTCTTGCTTCTCATTCTCTTCATCGTCCCAAGCACCTCCAAGAAACGCCTTCTCGTTCTTTCTTTTGGGACATTCACTTATCAAATGATTTGGATCACCACATCCAAAACATTTCCTTACGAACTTCTTCTTGGAATCAAAAGGTGCCTTCTGAGAGTCCATTGGAGTTCGGACATGATTCCCGGGTCTTCGGTAGAACTTCTTGAACGATCGAACAATAAGTGAAAGTTGTTCATCATCATTTAGGATATCATCTTCGTCCTCTTCTTGTTCACCTTCTTCACTTGCTTTAGCTTTTAAAGTAATTGACTTATTCTTTTCTTTCTTGATTTGTCCGCTTCTTTATCGTTGTCTAGGATGACCTCATTGACTTTGAGATTTCCAATGAGTTTATCAAGCGATAATTTTTCCAAGTCCCTTGACTCATCTATTGTCGTCACTTTAGGTATCCATTTGGAGGTAATGCTCTTAAGAATTTTAACAGGGTGGAGTTTCATCTGGATCATGATTGACTGTTTCAGCAAGTTTCACATGGAAACCACCGACGAGTGTGTTTGGTGCAGACTTTGAGGACTGTTCGTTACCATTTACAAAAACGGATTATCTGCAACAAACCAAACTTGTTATATTGGAGTATTCGTGTAAAAGTTTTTCATTTATTAGTGGCCATGCATCTTCAAAAGGTGGAAGATCAGATGAGTTGGCAATTTTTTCAACAAAATTATCATTTAAATGTTTCGTGAATTGCTTTGTGGTTTATCTTTTTTTTTCTTTGGTGGATTGGATGCCTATTAGTTTTTTCTCTTAACCGAATGGATTAAAGTTGCGTCTAAGTTTAGATGCGAATCGATTCCATCATTTTTCGGGACAGGGTCCTCCACTTCACGGTCTAAAGGCTCTTCAATTTTATGTTTCATATATGTGAGTCCGGTATGATCTTTTTTTCAACAACTTATTCAAAATCTCTGCAAAAAAAAAAGAAGTATTAGTAAATGCATAATCTAGACCCTAAAATATTACGGTTCGTAAGTTCTATCCTACCCTTTCCACTTATCGCCAAAATCACAGGTCACCTTCCTACATACTTCCAGTATACAAATATATTTCCCAATCTCAGCACTATGTTCCTGTACGGCCAATGCACCAAGTGTGTGTTGCAACATGCGGCAAGGGTACGAGTTGCATCATCATCAAGTGGTCAGTTTCAATGACACCATTCTCCAACCTATCATGCCATACCAATGTATGATACCATCCCTTCAACATTACGGTTTGTTTAATGTAAAAAAGGATTCTTTCCAATTACCATCATTGTTTTTTGAAGTTTGAGTAACATTTTGTTCGGAAATAAAGGAGAGCCATGAGTTATGATGAGGGACGATTCTATAAAGATGGCAAAAAACGCGTACCAGAGGTACATGACAAATCGCGTGGCACCACATCTCGAATAATACTATTTTTCCTACGGCATATGGATGGAGCTGTCCTAAACCTACCTTGGAATGGCTCAGAACCTCCTAAAAATAAATCAATGTGAGGAACTCCAAAATTTCCATGGCTAAAGGTGTATTCATATATGGCTACTCTGTCCTTAGGAGGTTTGTGGGCTCGATCGTGGGATAAGGGGGCTATCGGGTCATACTCAGCTAACGGAGGATATTATTGCTTACTTTTTTCACTGTAATAACGGACGGTTGGTTCTTTACAGTAATATCTGATGATTTTGGCATTTTATCTAAAATAACAAAGGAATAATATGAACAGAAGTGCTACAGGTTGTATTGACTAACCTTACGAGTTTATCAGAAATTGATTCCTGTTGTCGAAAGTGATTTTCGCAGGTTATGTCCATGTAGACGGCGATGTAATTTTAGGAAGAGTTTGAGAAAATTTTCAGGAATGAGAGTATGCACGTATTTATAGGACCAGGAGGATAGTTTGTGTCACATACTTTTAGTCTTCGTCCACTTTTTATGATCTGGGATGATAACCGATTTAAATTCGCACAACGTATTTTAGCATATCGTCAGTTGATTATAATGATGGTGCGTGGAGTTTTGCGCATCAAAAGTCTGCAACGTGTCATGATTTGACGGGCATTTAATACAACATGGTTTCGCGAGCAGGACATTTAATGGTTTCTGTCTTTTTAATATTTTTTATTTTTGGAAAGTTTTTTTATTTTTTCTAGAATTCGATATCATGCCCATTGCAGCATATATAATCGAATCGGGGGACTTAATCATGCGCATACCCGCATTTGCAAATTTCCTGCATGTAATTGCGCTATTACACATGGAATATAAAAATCAATGCACATTCGGTGCAGAATCGTTGACCGGATCTATATTTATGCGTGGTTTCCATGCAGCATGCAGATGGCGCGTGGATCACCCTTGGTCTGTTATACATTCCTTGTCAACCAAGGATAAGATCCTTTCAATAATTATATATGATATTCGGGGAAGTTAGTTATGGAAAGGATTAACACAATCATAGATGAATCTTGAATTAGGGTTTGCCTATAAATACAAACCCTAAACCTTCATAACAACACAACATTTACGTAGTTAAAACTCTGTAGAATCCATTTATAGTCGAGTTACGTAAATCATCAAAATCATCATCGTTCATCTTCAAGGTTAACAGGCCAGTCTCGTCACTTTTGACGGTAACCTACAATCTTTATGGGGCCATCGATTAGTGAACTTCATCGATGGTGAACTTAACTATTTAGTCACTCCATCGTTATCATCATGTGCGTTGTACATCTACTATCAATTATCTAATCTTCTTCTTGTACAACGCCATTTAGGCAAACCTATATTTAGTTGATTAATAACTTTGGTACCCAATGTTTATTGGGTCCGGGATGATTAGCATAAAAAACTCCTACTCTAACCCATCTTTTTACTACTTTAGTGTTGTAGTTTCCTTTTATTTGAGCCCTTGTTCAACGATTTTCTTCCTAAGGTTTCTAGAGTGATTAGTCTTATTTTTCAAGAAATTCCTTTTAGATTCTACCCTTTTAGGTGGTCTAGTTTTTGAAAAAGGACATGAAGTCGACTCCACGGTCTGACCGTGCTTCGACCGCATGTAGTGACCCGAACTTTTCCATGTTTATATATATATTAATTGAGATTGATGTTTACATGATTAAATGTTTCCAACATGTTAAGCAATCAAACTTGTTAAGACTTGATTAATTGAAATAGGTTTCATATAGACAATTGACCACCCAAGTTGACCGGTGATTCACGAACGTTAAAACTTGTAAAAAAACTATATGATGACATATATATGGTTATATATATAGTTAACATGATATTATGATAAGTAAACATATCATTAATTATATTAACAATGAACTACATATGTAAAAACAAGACTACTAACTTAATGATTTTGAAACGAGACATATATGTAACGTTTATCGTTGTAACGACATTTAATGTATATATATCATATTAAGAGATATTCGTACATCATAATATCATGATAATATAATAATTTAAAATCTCTTTTGATATTATAAACATTGGGATAACAACATTTAACAAGATCGTTAACCTAAAGGTTTCAAAACAACACTTACATGTAACGACTAACGATGACTTAACGACTCAGTTAAAATGTATATACATGTAGTGTTTTAATATGTATTTATACACTTTTGAAAGACTTTAATACACTTATCAAAATACTTCTACTTAACAAAAATGCTTACAATTACATTCTCGTTCAGTTTCATCAACAATTCTACTCGTATGCACCCGTATTCGTACTCGTACAATACACAGCTTTTAGATGTATGTACTATTGGTATATACACTCCAATGATCAGCTCTTAGCAGCCCATGTGAGTCACCTAACACATGTGGGAACCATCATTTGGCAACTAGCATGAAATATCTCATAAGATTACAAAAATATGAGTAATCATTCATGACTTATTTACATGAAAACAAAATTACATATCCTTTATATCTAATCCATACACCAATGACCAAAAACACCTACAAACACTTTCATTCTTCAATTTTCTTCATCTAATTGAACTCTCTCAAGTTCTATCTTCAAGTTCTAAGTGTTCTTCATAAATTCCAAAAGTTCTAGTTTCATAAAATCAAGAATACTTTCAAGTTTGCTAGCTCACTTCCAATCTTGTAAGGTGATCATCCAACCTCAAGAAATCTTTGTTTCTTACAGTAGGTTATCATTCTAATACAAGGTAATAATCATATTCAAACTTTGGTTCAATTTCTATAACTATAACAATCTTATTTCAAGTGATGATCTTACTTGAACTTGTTTTCGTGTCATGATTTTGCTTCAAGAACTTTGAGCCATCCAAGGATCCATTGAAGCTAGATCCATTTTTCTCTTTTCCAGTAGGTTCATCCAAGGAACTTAAGGTATTAATGATGTTCATAACATCATTCGATTCATACATATAAAGCTATCTTATTCGAAGGTTTAAACTTGTAATCACTAGAACATAGTTTAGTTAATTCTAAACTTGTTCGCAAACAAAAGTTAATCCTTCTAACTTGACTTTTAAAATCAACTAAACACATGTTCTATATCTATATGATATGCTAACTTAATGATTTAAAACCTGGAAACACGAAAAACACCGTAAAACCGGATTTACGCCGTCGTAGTAACACCGCGGGTTGTTTTGGGTTAGTTAATTAAAAACTATGATAAACTTTGATTTAAAAGTTGTTATTCTGAGAAAATGATTTTTATTATGAACATGAAACTATATCCAAAAATTATGGTTAAACTCAAAGTGGAAGTATGTTTTCTAAAATGGTCATCTAGACGTCGTTCTTTCGACTGAAATGACTACCTTTACAAAAACGACTTGTAACTTATTTTTCCGACTAGAAATCTATACTTTTTTTGTTTAGATTCATAAAATAGAGTTCAATATGAAACCATAGCAATTTGATTCACTCAAAACGGATTTAAAATGAAGAAGTTATGGGTAAAACAAGATTGGATAATTTTTCTCATTTTAGCTACGTGAAAATTGGTAACAAATCTATTCCAACCATAACTTAATCAACTTGTATTATATATTATGTAATCTTGAGATACCATAGACACGTATACAATGTTTCGACCTATCATGTCGACACATCTATATATATTTCGGAACAACCATAGACACTCTATATGTGAATGTTGGAGTTAGCTATACAGGGTTGAGGTTGATTCCAAAATATATATAGTTTGAGTTGTGATCAATACTGAGATACGTATACACTGGGTCGTGGATTGATTCAAGATAATATTTATCGATTTATTTCTGTACATCTAACTGTGGACAACTAGTTGTAGGTTACTAACGAGGACAGCTGACTTAATAAACTTAAAACATCAAAATATATTAAAAGTGTTGTAAATATATTTTGAACATACTTTGATATATATGTATATATTGTTATAGGTTCGTGAATCAACCAGTGGCCAAGTCTTACTTCCCGACGAAGTAAAAATCTGTGAAAGTGAGTTATAGTCCCACTTTTAAAATCTAATATTTTTGGGATGAGAATACATGCAGGTTTTATAAATGATTTACAAAATAGACACAAGTACGTGAAACTACATTCTATGGTTGAATTATCGAAATCGAATATGCCCCTTTTTATTAAGTCTGGTAATCTAAGAATTAGGGAACAGACACCCTAATTGACGCGAATCCTAAAGATAGATCTATTGGGCCTAACAAACCCCATCCAAAGTACCGGATGCTTTAGTACTTCGAAATTTATATCATATCCGAAGGGTGTCCCGGAATGATGGGGATATTCTTATATATGCATCTTGTTATTGTCGGTTACCAGGTGTTCACCATATGAATGATTTTTATCTCTATGTATGGGATGTGTATTGAAATATGAAATCTTGTGGTCTATTGTTACGATTTGATATATATAGGTTAAACCTATAACTCACCAACATTTTTGTTGACGTTTTAAGCATGTTTATTCTCAGGTGATTATTAAGAGCTTCCGCTGTCGCATACTTAAATAAGGACAAGATTTGGAGTCCATTCTTGTATGATATTGTGTAAAAACTGCATTCAAGAAACTTATTTTGTTGTAACATATTTGTATTGTAAACCATTATGTAATGGTCGTGTGTAAACAGGATATTTTAGATTATCATTATTTGATAATCTACGTAAAGCTTTTTAAACCTTTATTGATGAAATAAAGGTTATGGTTTGTTTAAAAATGAATGCAGTCTTTGAAAAACGTCTCATATAGAGGTCAAAACCTCGCAACGAAATCAATTAATATGGAACGTTTTTAATCAATAAGAACGGGACATTTCACCGCACACCTCCTGTAACATTTGATTTTCTGGAGACTTAGCAAACACTATAGGTTGTTGTTTGATGGTTTGATTTTGAGGATGCTTTATTTAAACCCTAACCCATGTTTATTATTACTTGTTCGTTGAACACTTAAGATGTCTTCTAGTAGTTTTTCACTTCTATTAAATATTGAAAACTTGATTTTATTCTCAAGTAGTTTGACGGTTTGTTAAGTGTTCTATTTTCATGCACTAGCTCATCACAAGTAAGGCATTCATGTAAGTTAGCTATTCTTTCCTTTAGCCTAGACACTTCTAACTTAAGTGAGCTATTTTCTTTTTTTTAAGTTGGTATTACTAGTGCTAACTATACTATTTAGATCACAAAGCTTAACGAAATTATCAAAATTGAATTCAAAAGAGTTTGGAAGAACCTCATTGCCGATTTGTCCGACTAGGTAAGCTTCATCATCTATTTCCGAGCTCGGTGCACCAATGGCCATGAGACATGTTTCCTTTCCTTCTTCTTGTGTCTCATTCTCTTCATCGTCCCAAGCACCTCCAAGAAACGCCTTCTCGTTCTTTCTTTTGGGACATTCACTTATCAAATGATTTGGATCACCACATCCAAAACATTTTCTTACGAACTTCTTCTTGGAATCAAAAGGTGCCTTCTGTGAGTCCATTGGAGTTTGGAAATGATTCCAGGGTCTTCGGTTGAACTTCTTGAACGATCGAACAATAAATGCGATTTGTTCATCGTCATTTAGGATATCATCTTCATCCTCTTCGTATTCACCTTCTTCACTTGCTTTAGCTTTCAAAGCATTGACTTATTCTTTTCTTTCTTAACTTTGTCTGCTTTTTCATCTTTGTCTAGGATGACCTCATGGACTTTGAGATTTCCAATGACTTCATCAAGCGACAATTTTTTCAAGTCCTTTTACTCATCTATTGCCGTCACTTTAGGTCTCCATTTGGAGGGTAATGCTCTTAAGAATTTACGAACATATTTCTTGTTCGTGTAGATTGTACCTAAAGCTTTCAAACTTGAACAAATATTGTTAAATCTAGAATAGGCAATATCAATTTTCTCATCATCCGATATAAGAAATTGTTCATATTGAGCTACTTGTAGTTCAATTTTATATTCAATGACTTGCACATTTCCTTGATGAATAACTATTAAACTATCCCATATTTCCTTTGCATTCTTAAGCATAAAGACTCTTTCATATTCTTTTCTAGACTAAGCGTTAAATATGACTAGTTTAGCTTGGTAAATTTTCCCTACATCCGTTTTATGTTCTTTGGACCAATTTTCTTCGGGTACAATTATTTTAGTTTTCCTATCCTCACTTAGAGTAAATGGGACATAATCGCACTTAGTAATAATGTTCCAAACGTCTATATCTTTAGCATAGACATATATTTCAAATCTTTGTTTCCTATAACAAAATCCTTCACTCTCAAGTAGTGTAGGTCATTGCATAGAGAAACCTTCACTATAACTCAAGTTCTCAAATTTTTGTTCCATGATTTTTAACTCAAAAGTTTGCAAAAATTAATCTTTATCTTATAAATGAAAATTTTAGCAAAATGTTTAGATCAACCGCTCTGATACCAATTATAAGTAACTAGATGGGGGTGAATAGTTACTTAGTGTAATTTGAAAACTTTTTTGATTTAGATCTTGAGATTACTATAGTGTGATTTGAATAGTTTGTTCACAAGTATAATAAATAGGAAGATAAAGGATAAGAGAACAAACACGGAGATTTATAGTAATTCGGGAAGATGTTAACTAATTTTCCTTAATCCTCTCCTCAATTCTAACGAATTGAGAGTTAGTTTCACTATGATGCTCCAAACTCGGTGGAGTGTCCGGATACAACACTAGCTCCTTGATAAGCCGCAACTTATGAACCCTTACATCCCGTTGAAGAATTCACAATCACCAAATGTTCTTACCACAAGATTCTGATGCTACCACTAAGTGAAACCTCACTTATCTTCTAGATCCCTTTAAGAAGATAATTTACAAGTAAACTCACAACTAAGTTTACAATCACTTTTGCTTGAATCACTCTAAATTGATTACAATGAAATTTGAATGATATCAGTAAATGTATAGAAATGTAAGTGCAAGAGGTGAGTCTTCAAGTGCTCCGAGTTTTGGCTTTATATACAAGAAAATTCAAACCCGAATGTCTGCGTCTCACCCCACGATCGACCGTGGTTCGACCGTGCAGCTCTGATCTATGAATTTTGTAGCCGTTTGAGATATTTTACTTTGGCTTTTTCCCTTATTAGATGGCGGAAATTAGATGCCAAAAACATCTGAAAAGTCCTGCATTATCCCTTTTATCTTGGAAGCATTCTTTGAAGTTCACCTTGGCTTGAAAGAGGTAAGTCACTCTATACTAGAGGTGTGTTATTGATTTTCTTTTAAGGCAAATGCAGAATTTTGATCCCATGACAACCATATGCTTCCAAAATTCAAGTCACAAGTCTTTAACCCTTTTATCAACATTAGTTTTGCAAGTATGTGCTCTTATTGGCTACTTGCAAGCTTCCAATTTAGACTAACTTGTGTTTATATGAAGAGTTTTGGGAGTTTACACTAAACTCTTATTAAACACATAATTAGTGCTTGATGATTAATCAAGTGGAGAGCATCTCTTTAATTGAGACTTAATGACCATCTTTAATTTTTATTTCTTTTAATTTAGATTTATAAAAATACACTTTGAAAAAAAAAAAAAATTAGCCAAACTTGAATGTTTAACATTTATCATAAGCTAAAAGTGTCATTAAGGTGTCATTAAGTGTGATTAACCAAGTTTAGTGTTGTAGTGACCAAAACTCATTTGAATATGAAGGGGGCAACTATTCTGAGTATGTTTAAACAATTTTTGTATATTATAGATGCCCCGAAGTAGTCAACCATTTTTCGATCAAAAATCCGGACAGTGGGTTTCTGCGGTCGACCCACGGCTGACTGTGGAGTCGACCTGTACCTTGGTTCAGAAAACAAAGGTACTGGGCATCCACGGTCAGACTTGCGGTTGACCGTGGACCAACCGTGCTCCTACAGTATGTTTTCAAATGTCTCTTTTGAATTATCGGTTTTGTGTATTGGTCGTTTGCTAGAGATAGTGTAGGCTTATAAACTTGTGTTTTTCTATACGTTGTTGTAAGCACACAAGACATGGTGTCATCATCAAAACAAAGTGTTTAACATAATATTGGATTACTAACCAACATTCTCCCCCTTTTTGATGATGAAAAACCTATGTAAGTGTGCCTAAGCGTGTAGTACAACACATGTGTTAACATCACTTACCATACATTTTCTCTCCCTTTTGTCGAAGCAAAATGGTTAGCTCCCCTGGAACTAAGCGCGCCCTAAAGTAATGCTCCTCTTGAATGGTACATAATGGTTGATGATATAGCTCTCCCTTGAAATGTGCAATATAAAACTCATAGAAAAGATCATTAGTACACATAAGTCATAATAAGAGTACATGATACATTACACATTCTAAGAATAAATTAGGTTTAACATAACAACCCACCCACAATACAATCCTAACCAACATTTTTAAGATAATTGGCATCGGTGCTGACGGCATCCGAGATTTCCGACTCATCAGAGTCGGATGAGAGGATAGTGATAGGAGTGGCAATCTAAAATGTAAGCGAGGTGGTTGACACGGAGCGAGGAATCTCTAGGGGAGTTATCATTCCTAGGTGTCGGAATATGTGATTGAGATGAATGGAATAGGGAAGTGGATGATTAGGAAGATTACGAAGATTTCCAATTCGTTGAGTCACGACAAAGGCTAAGTTTATGGCTTCGTTTGATAGAAAGGACCATAGAATGGCTACCTCGGTTCCTGAGAGATGATCGAAGGAATTCACCCTACAAAAGATAATGTGTCGAATGACGGTTAGGAGGGGTTGAAGATCATGACGAATCTCAAAATCTTGAACACGGATGCGGCGATTGAGGTTATGAGGTACTTCAGAGTGAGTGATGGTGGATAGTACTTCTTGTATGGGGTATGTTGGGTGCAAGGATCTAAGATCGGTTCGAGGAGTATAGAAATCAAGACCTTGTGAGGGAATTCTCATAACCGAAGCAAAGTATGAGAGAGGCCAAGTGTGAATTTTCCTACCGAGTTTAAATTTAACTTGATTAGGGTTGACAAGTTCGAAATTTGCATAAAATTCTCGGATAAGAGGTGGGTAGATCACTTCATCTATGTTTAAGAAAGAGAAACATTCATTTTGAGTGAATGTTTTGTGAAGGTTTGGAAATTCATCATAGTGAACAACTCTTTCTTCAAGAAGGGTTCGAGTTTCCATTTGTTGTTGGTGACATGCCGCACATTTCCCTCGTGTGTTAGTCATTTACTAGGAACATGAACATTTTAGCAAATATCCATGTTAAGAACATGATTTTGAATACCTATATGATGAACATATATCGATTAATTCTTGTCTAGACACATTTTTGAAAACAAGTAAGGTGTGCCATTTTGAAAAGTTAGACAAGGTTCATCATTTCAATTTTTATTTACCATTGTTTGATAAGTATAATAAGATTGATAGTTATCATAAGAGCTTGGTCAAACATTTGTGTGCATGAGTGGTTTGAGAAGAAAATCAACTTGTATGAATTATGCAAGAAAAAGCTCCTACTTGGCACTCTATGAGTTGAAACTTGTACAAATTAGATTTCACATAATTGATAAGTTATGCATCAAAACAAGTGTTACTATTAGGTATGAAAGACACCAAAATTATTCTCATGTGAGATTAAGCAAGTAATTAAGAATTACATGAGAAAATTTTTAAAGTAAGCAAGATTAAAAGGTTTTGGATGCTTACCTTTGAGGACCACTAGATATTGGAGAGAAGGGAGACAAAGAAACCTGGAATCTAGTGGTTGAGGTTTAAAGAAGGAGTGGGGTTGGTGAAAAAGTGGTTTAAATAATAAAGATGGTGAGGAAAAGGACAAAAACAGCTGTCATCTATTGTGCGGTTGACCCCACGGTCGACCGTGGTTGGGCCGCATGTCTTCAATAAGTTTAATTAAGACACAAGTTCCATCATACCCAACCCATTCCTAAGTAGCGCGAAGGTCTCCTTTTTCAGAGGTTTTATAAAGTTATCAGCAATGTTTTCAAAGGAGTCTACCTTATCAATCACAATATTTCCTTTTTAGACATGATCACGTAAGAAGTGGTGCCTAATGTCTATGTGTTTAGTCCTAGAATGTAATATTTGATTTTTAGATAAGTCTATAGCACTCTTATTATCACAACAAATAGGTATTTCAGATGAGATGATACTGTAATCGATGAAGGTTTGTTTCAGCCATAGCACTTGCGCACATTCTCTTCCTACGGTAACATATTCCACTTCGGTAGTAAATAGTGCGAAGGATGTTTGCTTCTTAGAGAACCATGATGTTAAGCAAAGTTCGACAAATGCACATACACCACTTATGCTCTTTCAATCAATCAACGATCCTCCATGGTCGAAATCTGCAAAGCACATAATGTCAACACCGGTGAACTTTGGATACCATAGACCAAGTGCATGATACCTTTCAAATATCTAGAAATTCGTTTGACCGCTTCTACGTGAGACATTTTGGGATTCTCTTGGAATCTTGCACACAAGCACACACTATACATAATATTGGGTCGGCTTGCCATTAAGTATAGAAGTGATCCAATCATTCATCTATACTTGGTGCTATCGAATGAACCTCCTTCTTGTAACGACCCTACTTTTTTCGTTATCTTTTGCCATTAATTATTTAATGACCGTTAACTGATATTCGTGCCACATCATTTCTATGACCTATATTACTATTTTAGTAATAATATATTAATTATTATGTGTTAAATGAATATTTGTATTCATATTTTAAATTGTAAGTTTATACGAGTCGCGGATTTCTATCCGGCGAATCTTTTCGGTTTTCAAGCCAACGGTCGAGCTTTTGGGATTTTTAAATCCTAATTATTTTAAATATGATATTTTAATGTCATATCTTTATATATAGTATTTATATATATTTTTCGTCGCGTATTTGTTATCTCTCCAAATTTTCAATCGCGTAGTCGTGTTTTCTCGTTTCGGGCTTCGATCGGGCATTCGGGCCACAAGAAAATTGCATTTAATCAAAATTGGGCCATGAGGGGCCCACCCCATGACTCCATCGGCCGAACCTAGGGAGGGAGTATACTCCCTTTCTTCTCATTTTTGTTAATCTCATTTTTCACTTCACAAAACACTTAAACCTAATACTTAATATTTTGCTCTCTTTTTCTCTCTTCCTCCCTCCTCTTTGCTGTCACCATACCACACCCCAACATCATCATCATCAATTAAAAATCATGCTTGGATCATCAAATCATATACATAATCGGATTCTACACGTTCTCCTCTACACATTCATACCATTTGATTCTTGATTAGGGTATAAAACCTAACCCTAACTTTTCAATTTTTACTATATTTTTCTGTTTTTTAATGTTATATTAGTAGTGTAATGATTATATGATGTTGTATTATTGATTTTATGCGTAGAAATGCTCGATTATATATGTTTTCAGTTTGATTATTTTGGGACAGCGGTTTGATTGTTGTTTTCTGGAAATATAACATATATAAAAGTGAAATTAAAGTGTCTAGATGAGTTCCTCTCATCAAGAAATTAATTTTAGGGTGTACTAGTGTGTTAGGATTGATAATGGGATGAACTTTCATGTTCGGGTCATCGAAATCCGAGCCACGGATCACCCGTTATGACTAAAACACGTTTTTGAGCGGATTAAAGATCCAAACTGATTAAGGGCTGTAAGTCATGACTTCGTGAATGTTCTTGGGATGTTCTTGAGCACATTAAGGTTTTGAGTGGGTTGGTTAGGCGAAGATATATATAAGGCTCGCCGAAAACTGATTCTCGGGGCTCAAGTTATGACCCGATGAACTTTTAATTAAAACTTATGGTTATTAATTATGACTTATGATATAAATAATGATTTTCATTATTAATAAATTACTTATGATATAAAAAGTAATTAATTTAATTTAAGACTTATGATATATATATTTATTATATCATTTATTAATTACTTATGATTTAATTAAACATTTAATTAAACTTATGATTAATAATACTTTTATTATTAATGAAAAATACTTATAGTAAGTATTAAATTTATATTATGAGATTATTATAATAAGACTTATAATAAGGATTAATTAATTATTTAATTATTATAAGGCTTAGTTATTATTTAATTATAATTTAATTATTAAATACTTATGATTTAATGATTATAATTAGAAACTTATGATATGATTAATAATTCATTATTAATGAATAATACGTATGATATGATTTAAAATTTATTATTAATTAATGATACTTATATTATGAATAGTATTTAATTAATTAATTAAATACTTATGTTATATTAATTATATCATTTAAACTTATGTTAACTTTAATAATTCAATTTAATTTAATTAAACCTATGTTATGACATAATTATACATATATGACTTTAAATAACATTATAAAATATATTATTATTATTATAACCTATGCTTTAAAAATCAATGTTGACTATGTTTGACCAAGGTTGACTTTTGAGTTGACTCTCGGTTGACTTTGACTTTCAGTTGACTTTTGTTGACTTTCTAATTAAGGAAACTTTCCTAACTTAATAACTTTCTAAAAATAGCAACTTTCTAAATATGGAAACTTTCTAAATTTGAAAACTTTCCAAAAATAGAAACTTTCCAAAAATAGAAACTTTCCAAAAATAGAAACTTTCCAAAAATGGAAACCTGCTAAAAATAGAAACTTTCTAAAAATAGAAAGTGTGTGTCTGTACGCTGTTCTGATCAAACCGATGCATGTTGAGTGTTGTTCTATGTCTACTTGCAACATGTACAATAGCTATCATACTAAGACTTGACCTAAGTTAGTTATTTATATCGACCTGCTTTATTTATAGGTCGGCGTTGTGATCATTCCTGATCACTTTACTTTAGTTGCTGTTCGCATATTTGTGTGGTTACTTCGTTTGCTATTAAGGTGAGTTATAGTCCCGTTTTTACATACTTTTCAAAGTATATTTTTGGGATGTGATTACATGCATTTTATTTTACGTTTAGACACAAGTAGCAATTAAATTTAAATTATTAATTATGAGTTGAATAAAAATATCCCCTAGTCTGCTAACTGTAATCACTGGTTTCTACTGGTTAACGCGAATCCTACAGATAGATCTATCGGGTTGACAACCCCATTTCGAGCTAGTCGCGCTAGCAATTTATAATCGGAATGTTTAGTACTTCGTATTTTGTTGTAGATACACTTATTCAGTGTATATTATTATTGTGTTTGGCAAGGGTAAATAAAGGGTTAAGTGGTTACCAGGTGGCTCATTGATAATGGAATAATGTTTAATGTTTTCTAACATTTTAAATCTTGTGGTCTAAAGTTTATTCAATTATTTAAACCTATAATTCACTCAACATTTTTGTTGACAGTTTACTCGCATGTTTTCACAGGTACTTGAGTTATTTGGTTGCTTCCGCTGTGTTAGAAGAGTCTGCATGCATTTGGGCAGATTTTTGTTAAACAATTATGAAACCTTAAACTTGCATTCTTTTTTTTGAATAATTAAACTTGTGTGTGTTTTGTTGACAATGTTTTATGTCAACTTTGGATATTTAATATGAGGGTTTGTTAAACTACATATTTTGTTAAATTTCCTTTTTGGGAAACTTTTTGAATAAAAGAATGCAATGTTGTTTATTTAATTCATTTAAGTCCGATCAAGCTGTGGGACCAAGTGACGGAGCCATTAGGTGTTTTGTCGAGGCCATTCCAGTTGGTATCAGAGCTCTGTTTGTAGGGAACTAGGCGGTCTTAATGTGGTCAACCCGTGGTTCTTAGGGTACATTA
This sequence comes from Rutidosis leptorrhynchoides, assembly GCF_046630445.1. Lineage (NCBI taxonomy): Eukaryota > Viridiplantae > Streptophyta > Magnoliopsida > Asterales > Asteraceae > Rutidosis > Rutidosis leptorrhynchoides. The sequence goes on from NC_092338.1 coordinate 145,367,407, forward strand.
GAGTCTAGTCTACAGCCCGACCTTTCTCGTTATAGCATTATTATGCATTTCATTTCGTATAAGGAATAATTATAAGTTATTGCTTATGTTATTTCTATGTTGTTTGTGGTTTGTGGTTTTACTGTTTGCAGATGTCGACTTCGAGCAACAATTCTATTCCAGCTCCTGCTCCGACATCGGAGGATAGACGCTGTGCACGTCAGCCGTTAATCGATGACCCAGTTGACTATTACACGGCCACCATCGCTCACATGACCAGTGCATATACGAATGAGACTCGTATTGATGCTCTTAGCGACTGTATGCGTGCCTTGCCGCATAATGAGGTGATGGACGAGATTAGAGCTAGGATGGATTCGTTTATCAGTTTCAAGCATAATGTTGGGTTCGAGAATAGGAAGCGTAACCGTGAGGAGGACGCTAGGTTCGAGGCTCTTGAGAGCATTGTTCGTGGTCTGAAGGCAGAGTTGGAGGAGGTAAAAGGAAAGTTGAGGAAGTATGAGACTCCTGCCGAGCCTCATACGGGCCCAGCTTATCACACCCGCTCCAAGCAGATGTGATATAATGATTCATGATTGATTATTTATTTCATAAGACTTAATGTCCTTTTATACATACATTTTTGGGTTATGTATGGCGTTTTGCCGAGGATTTTATCAAGGATTTTATTATGGGATATTTTTCATTATGTATGGTTGGTTATTTCTTTATGACATCTATTATCATTATCATATTTTATTTTTGATGTTGTGACTCTTGGCATGTTATATCATGCGTAATATAGTTCATGTATGTTAGGTGCTATGTATGTTGTATGATTTCTATCATAAAGTATGTATGCATGTGGTGGCTATTTCTATAACTATCATAACTGTCATGTTATTACTCATAGTGTTTAATGACTATTATTTTAATGGTTAATCTTTTCGTGTTCGATCTATTCATTATAACACCGGTATTATTCTTAGTACTAACGGTTGTGTTATTCTGTTTTGAAGATCATGCCTCTTCACGAGTCCAACGAAGCCCGTATGCAACGACTTATCTCCGAAGGGATAGCAGCTGCTATGGCAGCTAATGCTAATGCTAATTCGAATAAAAACAATCAGGTGGGATGCTCCCACAAGACTTTTATGGCCAGTCGTCCACAAGAATTTAGTGGCACTGAAGAACCCATCGGACTTACTCGTTGGTTTGAGAAGATTGAGTCTATTTTTAGGGTTAGCCGAGTCCGTGATGAGGACAAGGTTAGTTTTGCGAGCTGCACTCTTAAGGATAGTGTATTAACTTGGTGGAACAACTTGGTTAGTAGTTTGGGTAACGATGTAGCGTATGGTTTGACTTGGAACAACTTTAAAGAAAGAATGATCACCCGTTATCGCCCTAGGGGTGAACTTAAGAAGTTAGAAGCTGAACTTAAGAACTTGAAAATGAAGGGCACCGAATTAGATGCCTATGAGCAAAGGTTCTTCGAGTTGACTTTGTTGTGTCCAAATGTTTATGTCGATGAGAATCTTAAGATTGAAGCTTATATTGATGGATTATCTGAGAAAAACCGTGCATGGGGTTGAGTCTAGTGAGCCCCAGACTATTAAAGCTGCTATGTCTATGGCGCACAATCTCAATGATAAGATTTTGAGGAGAAGTAAGGCAGCTGTGACCAATACCGGTGAGGAAGTTGTTAAGAAGGCTGATAATGGGAAAAGAAAGTGGGATAATAACCGCAACCAAAGCTAAGGTCAGCAGAAGAAATAAGATACCTCTGGTTCTAATAACCGAAATCAGTGTGTGTGTCCTCGATGTTATAAGGCTCATGATGGTTACTGTACCGTTACTTGTAAGAGGTGTTCCAAGCAGGGACACATTGCTAAAGATTGTACGGTGCTTATGCCGGGTTCTGCTGCTCCTGCTGCAGGAGGTAGTAATAATGCTGGTAATAATGGTGGTAGTGGTAATGGGGAGCCGAGAAATGGTGGTAATCAGAGGGTTTGTTATGAATGCGGTAAGCCGGGGCATTTCCGTGATGCCTGCCATAACAAGAAGACTACTGAGAATGCACGTGGAAGAGCATTCAACATTAACGCCAGGGATGCTGAGGAAGATCCTAAACTTGTTACGGGTACGTTCTCGATCAACGATTTATCAGTTTATGTACTAATTGATTTAGGGGCTGATTTGAGTTTGTGTCGAATAAATTGAGTCCAAAAATCAAAACACCGTTAACTCCTCTAGACAATACTTATGTTCGAGTCAACTCTGTGAGTTGTTAGACAAAGGTTTTATTTGTCCCAGTTCGTCCCCTTGGGGAGCTCCTGTTCAGTTTGTTAAGAAGAAAGATGGTTCGTTTCGTTTGTGTATTGATTATCGTGAATTGAACAAGCTTACTGTTAAAAACCATTACCCTCTTCTGAGAATTGATGATCTGTTCGATTAGCTTCAAGGTTCGTCTGTTTATTCTAAAATCGATCTTCGTTCCGGTTATCATCAACTGTGTGTTAAATAATATGATGTTCTGAAAACTGCTTTTCGCACCCGTTACTGTCACTACGAATTCCTTTTTATGCCGTTCGGATTGACAAATGCACCTGCTGTGTTCATGGACCTCATGAACCGTGTGTGCAGACCCTATCTGGATAAATTCGTTATTTTATTCATCTACGACATCCTTATTTATTCTAAAAGTGATGAAGAGCACGAAGAACATTTGAAGTTAGTGCTTGATTTGTTGAGGAAAGAAGAATTGTACACTAAGTTCTCTAAGTGTGCTTTCTGGTTAAGGGAAGTTCAATTCCTTGGACATATTATTAGTAAACAGAGAATACAAGTTGATCCTGCCAAGATAGAGGCAATTGAGAAGTGGGAAATCCCGAAGACTCCTACTCAGGTTCGTCAGTTCCTAGGGTTGGCAGGTTATTATCGAAGGTTTATTCAAGATTTCTCTCGTATAGTGAAACCTTTGACTGCTTTAACGCACAAGCGGAAGAAGTATGAGTGGAAGGATGAACAAGAGACTGCTTTTCAAACTTTGAAGAAGAAGTTGACTACCGCTCCGATTTTGTCACTGCCTGAGGGTAATGACGATTTTGTTGTTTATTGTGATGCTTCGCGTCAGGGCTTTGGTTGTGTTTTGATGCAACGAAAGAAAGTTATTGTGTACGCGTCACGTCAGTTGAAGATCCACGAATAGAATTATACAACCCATGATTTAGAGTTGGGAGCTATTGTGTTTGCGCTTAAGATTTGGAGACATTATTTGTATGGTGTCAAGAGTACGGTGTACACTGATCATAAAAGTCTTCAACATATTCTCGACCAAAAATAATTGAATATGAGGCAGCGTAGGTGGGTTGAGACGTTTAATGATTATGATTGTGAACTTTTATATCATCCGAGAAAAGCCAATGTTGTGGCCGATGTGTTAAGTCGTAAAGAAAGGGCTGAACCCCGCAGATTTAGAGCTTTGAATATGACGATTCGGACTAACCTCGCAAGACAAATTCTTGAGGCACAACAAGAAGCCTTAAAGGAGGAGAATTTTATGAACGAGAATGTTAGAGGCATGGCTAAGAAGTTTGAGGTACGAGCAGATGGTACAAGATATTTTACGTCTTTGGGTTCCGAAGTATGGTGATCTGCGACAACTTGTTTTGGATGAAGCTCATAAGTCTAGGTACTCTATTCATCCTGGTTCAGGAAAGATGTATCATGATCTTAAGTGAAATGTCCCGTTCATATTGATTATAAACGTTCCATATTAATTGATTTCATTGCGAGGTTTTGACCTCTATATGAGACGTTTTTCAAAGACTGCATTCGTTTTTAAAACAAACCATAACCTTTATTTTATTGACAAGGTTAAAAGGACACCACCTAGATTATCAGAAATGATAATCTAAAAATATCACACTTACACACTACCAATACATATTGGTTTACAATATTAATATGTTACAACAAAGTAAATTTCAAATGCAGTTTTAAACAATATTATACAAGCATGGACTCCAAATCTTGTCCTTATTTTAGTATGCAACAACAGAAGCTCTTAATAATCACCTGAGAATAAACATGCTTTAAACGTCAACAAAAATGTTGGTGAGTTATAGGTTTAACCTATATATTTATCAAATCATGATAATAGACCAAAAGATTTCATATTTAAAAATACATCCCATACATACAGATAAAAATCATTCATATGGTGAACACCTGGTAACCGACATTAACAAGATGCATATAAGAATATTGATGTGCGTAGAGGTGTATACAAAATAGTTATATTTTTACAAGGAAATACTATTAAATACGATACAATTTTACACAAGTTATTTATTTATTTATAGAGTGGATATACCTAAACATTGCTACAACACTTATAGGCAGTGTACCTAATCGTACAGTAGTGTAGTTTTTAGTAAGTCCGGTTCGTCCACAGGGAACTTACCAAGTTTAACGCTATATTTTTAACAAATATAAAAATATATATATATATATATATATATATATATATATATATATATATATATATATATATATATATATATATATATATATATATATATATATGTAGTATTATTATTATAAAAGGGGAGTTTTTACCGTTTAATGACCGGTTTGTCGATATTAAAACTTAAGTCACAGTTAAAACCTAATGTAAAATATTAAATATATAAAAGACTTAATTTAAAGCATAAAGTAAATAACAATAATGGAATTGCGATAAATAAAAGTGCGATAAATAAAATTGCGATAATTAAAAAGTACGATAATTAAAAGTGCAATTAAATAAAATGACAGTAAATAAAAGTGCGATAATTAAAAGTGCAATTAAATATGAAATAAAGGAATTATGCTTATTTAAACTTCCGTAATCATGATGTTTGACGTGTTGATTTTAGTTTATTACCATGGGTTAATTATCCTTTGTCCTGGATTATTCAATATGTCCATACGGATTTCTCCATAATAGTCCATTAGTCATAATCATAAAGTGCGGAAGTCTTCGTCAAATTATTCTTATTCCCGAAGTCAAATATTCCAACTAATTGGTGATTCGAATTGTAACAAGGTCTTAATACTTTGTTTAATGAATACACCAGTTTATCGACTGCGTGTAGTCCAAGGTTTTACTACTTTGTTAACAATTACACCAATTACCCTTAAATGTAATCCACCCCTATTTTAACTAGTCCATTAACTATTAATCCAGTCCCGTGTCCGGTAAAATGAACAATTATTGGTATTTATAGATATCCCGCCCACTGTACCCAGTCAAGCGTATGTGGTTATATATAAATATGTCAAATTATAACCTTTATATTAAATTAACGAGGTATCATTAAGTTAATATAAAACCCATTAATAGCCCATAGTCTAATTTCCACAAGTGTCGTTCTTTTATCCAAACCCCAATTATGGTACAAAGCCCAATTACCCAATTTTAGTATTTAGTCCAACATCATGATTACTTCGGCTTAAATAAGCATAATAATAACTTAGCTACGAGAAATTAATTTAAAAAGGTTGAACATAACTTACAATGATTAAAAATAGCGTAGCGTTACACGGACAGAATTTTGACTTACACCCTTACAATATTCGCTAACATACCCTTATTATTATTAAAATTAAAATTAAAATTAAAATTATAATATATATATATATATATATATATATATATATATATATATATATATATATATATATATATATATATATATACGTTGAAAGAGAAGAAAGAAAAAGATGTGTTAATTTGAGCCAAAACACGCGAAATTTAATGATGTGGCCTGATAATTGGGGCCATGCGATCTCATGGTTTTCCTTCTTCCTGACCATGCGATCGCATGGTCAGCTGGGAGAGTTCACATGTTGTTGTTTGCTTCTTGCTGACGGTTTTTAAATAATAATATAATATATAAATAATTTTAAGAATTAATTATATATTATATTATATTCATGTGCATAGTTGACTTGTAATTTTTAGTCCGTTGCGTCGAGCGTTGAGAGTTAACTCTGGTCCCGGTTCCAGATTTTCGAACGTCCTTTCGTACAATTTAATATCTTATATTTTGCGTTTTGCGGCTTGTACTCTTGTAATTTTGAGACGTTTCTCACCAATAATTTGAACCACTTTGATTGTACTTTGTACTTTTTAGCTTTTTGGTCGTTTGCATTTTCAATTCGTCCAATCTATCTTTTGTCTTCACCTCTTATTATTTAAACGAATATCACTTGTAAATAGAACAATTACAACTAAAAACTTGTCTTTCTTGAGGGATAATGCTATGAAATATATGTTCATTTTTAGCATTATCAAATATTCCCACACTTGAGCGTTGCTTGTCCTCAAGCAATATTGTTTTGAAATAAAAATACTAGAATCACTTCTTTATTCTTCACACTTTGTACATCAGTGATTTCTATACGGCGGTATGAACAATGGTAGTAACGATGTGGTTTACAGTCCCACATGACTATGAAAAATTAGATCCTTTAGGAAATTGGATCTTTATGAAAACATTTGATCTTTTTGAAAATTCCATCTAGCTTTACCCTAGATAAGATTTCTGGAATAACCCTTCACCGGTGTTTGCAAAATGTTTTTGTGGGTTTGGTGGGTTTCAGATTTGAAAATTTTAGCTCAAAACTTGCGGTTTTGTGTCACCCATTTGCTAACCTTGTATAGGGAAAGCAACACGTTCAGTTTACTTGCTCCGTATATTACCTTTCGGTAAACTACCATCCGGTTGTAAAGGAAAGCGTTGAACAAGCAACTGTTAAGGCAATGTCCCCTGACATGCTTTTAATTATGGTTTATAACGTGTCGGATGCAATTACTATCCTCTGTAGGAGCAATAGTAAAGCTCACCCTATAGTTTTTCGGTCTAGCACAAGGTCCTGTCTTTGACCATGCTATGCAACCACTGTTCTTACGGTTGACACCCGATTTGGTTCAGGTGACCTAATGAATTCCAGGTGAATTCCTAGGATTTTACGTTCAATGGTAATGAACGCATTAAAAATAGGTTTTCAGAAAATAAATCGGTTTATAATTTTGATCAAAATATTTTCTCGTTCAAGCTCGAGTTTAGATATCATCGAATTCCATGAGTTTGTAATTCTCAATCTTTAAAAGTCAATCTCAAGGATTGAGTAATATCAGGCTTAAAAGCTGATTTGTGATCTTTAAGGAGATTATCCTTTCTGGGGATCTGATTCATTAGTCTTATCAAGCTAATTTGTACGGTGCCCTCCCCATTTTACGAGACAGATCCTCTCATGGTTAGGATAAGTTTGACCACTTGGCGACCCTGTTTGATGCTGAGATCCGTGGATTTCCAGCTGATTTTCGAGAAAACTTTTCAAGATTTTTCGTATACTCTACAACTGGTCTGGACGAAAACTTCCTGACTTAAATCAAGAAGCGCGTTTCTTTTTCGGAAGACTTTACTTCCTTTTATTGATGGAATTGATTCATCGTGTAGATCCATCTTTCTTTCAAATATATTACAATTTACCGGGTAAAACGGTTAATTTTGTCCAAAACAAAAGTATCTTCAATTATTTGTACAAAAATATGTGATATATGTTTTAAATAACTTGGTAAATTTTTTCCACACTTGGCTTTTATTTTCCTTTCTTTGCCTTTTTATTGTCCTCTATTCCATTTTAAATGAATTCTAACATTTTGGGTTGTTTCTCAATTTATGTCCTTTCCGAGGTAACAATAATTTCGGTGTTAACACCTAGTTTTATCGTTCATAAATATGTATAAACATGATTTTGAATTCATTTATTTGAAAATTTTGAAAAATTTTACTAGAATTGGGTAGTCAGTATATAAGACTAGGGCTGTTCTTTATTATCAGAGAGCACTAGATTCTAATACAACTAATGCGTTACTAGTATTTTTTAATGGTAACCAAGTGTTTAAATTAAAAATTTTAAAAATTCCAAAGAATTTAACCCCTTCCCACATTTAAGATCTTGCAATGCCCTCATTTGCAAGAAATCAGTAACAATTTAAATTATTGAGGGTGATTAGCGTAGAAAAATGATTAAATTTTACCAAATTTTTCAAACATATTGGAGTTTGTTTGTTGAATGGTAAATGGTGCACATCATTTGTTCATTCCGTCTTGTTGTTACATCACATTTGTTTTTCGTTTTGTCGTCAAAATTAGTAGCTTTTGCTGAACTTAATGCCAGTCTTTGAAAATGCGCTGTTTTACCCTGTTGTATACAATTGACAATATACATACATACAAATATAAACATGCATGGTAATTTGAAATGGGACTTAAAATCCCACTTTCAAATCAAATATGAAATATTAGTACAACAAAATAAAAATATTAAACATTACAATAAAAGTATCAATATTTGTATGTTTAAACATAAATAAATAAAAATAACAAAAAAATAAAAATCATAGAAATCACCAACGGGAATTATATCAATCTGGATAGGGGTTCCAGTTCATGTCGTCGGTCAGGTTCCATGGTTGGTGATAAGTGTACTGGTAGGCCTGGTTAGGGTCGTAGAGAGTATATGGTGGTCTCATCTTGGGCTGGTGGGGAGGATAGTAAGCGGGTCGGGTCGGTACGTAGTGATCCTGAGGTGATAGCCGACTCATGATCTGACGCTGATGATAGTCCCATCTATCATGCTGTCGTTGAATGGAATGCTCGTACTCATTCCGGGCTTGCCACTGCTCGTACCGTCTATGTCTTTCCTTGTTTGTCATTTCTACCTCATCTATACACTGGTAGACGTCAGTCATAGCCTCCCTAATGACATCCCTAATGTCATCTGCTTCCTCCATTTCCTCATCTGAACCTCTCTCTACCTGAGGATGATTACCAACATATGGTATTGCCTGATTGCGTCTACTCTTTAATACCTTAGCACCCTGATAGACCCTCAATCCTAAAGGCTCAACATGTTCCCTACATACCAAAAGTGGACCCCCTTGATCCTTATCTACACCCAAATACTCTCCAATGAGAGTAACAAAAATACCTCCTCCTATTATTCCCCCTTCCTGTATTCCTTCCACCATCTTAGACAAATAAAAACCAACACAGTAAGGGATATTAACAAAGCCTCTTGGGTCTCGAATACACTTTAGGTAAAATAAATCATGTAAGGTCATTTTCTCCTTGTTGTGACCTCTCTGTGTAATCGAGTTAGCAAGAAATCTATGAATTATACGAAGTTCGGCTTTGTTAATATGTAAGTAGGTATGTGTTCCTGCCCGCCCAAAAACATTAAAATCTGACATACGCCTCCAGACGGCGTTAGCATCAAAATTCATATCTATCCTTTCACCATGATAAATCAAATTCATACAATCGGGTAGTAGTAATTCAGTGGGCGTATATATCTGTAAAGCCCTGGCCATGTCCAGCATGGACATCCTGTACATCCTACGGCTAAGTATAAATCTAAGAAAACTTCTATCATCTAACCTATCTACGTCCGTATTTAACGCTATAGTACTCATAAGCTCAATGCATCATTCCTTATATCCAGGTCTATGAATGGTGAATAAACGTTTCCAATCGGGAGAAGAAGAGTTTCCATACCTTTGGATCAGATGGAGTCTAACTCGGTTAGCTAGTTGGACTCTTTCCAAAGGATCCCAATCGATTACCCTTGGCACTTCTACATTTTTCGGTATCAGTTTGAATTTGTTACTTTATATGTTGGGTAATCTTTCCAGCTTCGATCAAATCTTAGATTAGGATGCAACTGTTCTTCATGAATTGTGGGTGAGCTACTATCGGATGCATCGGAAATACTACGTAAGCATCAACATATTCCTGATGCGGATCATAATAAGGCACGTGTTGATCAGGTTGTTGTTGTTGTTCCTGTTGTTGCTCTGGTTCATATTGCATTTCTGGTTCAGGTTCTGGAGCAGGTTGTCTAGATGATGATGATGCACCATCAGTATTAGTAAATCTCTGCAAAACACATTAAACACAAAATTTGTGCATCCAAATATGCATTAGTGTTAGCAAAATAACAAATTAACACAATTACAATAACATGTTCAATCAAAATTAAACTTATACACATTTTCACAATTTTAACAATTCTACACTTTTTCAAATAAGCATATATGAAAATGTTTACAAACTTCATACGCATTTAACTCAAATAACATGTTAAAACAACCATTACTAGCAATTAAACAAGTTTCAAATGGCATTTACATCAATTTAATCAAATTCATGAATTTTATACCTAAAAAGTCCACTTTAATTCTCAAAAATCATGTTTAGGAGCAAAGTTTGGATCATTTAACTACGTAAACATGTTACACTACTTAATTTAGCAATAATTCATGACAAAAATCGGCCATAACTTGTTTATATCAAAAAGCCCCAAATTGCTCAAAAACACAAACCCTAGATTCCTAAAATTTTTGAAGTTTTTGGCTTCAAATCATGTTAAATAGCATCAATCTAGGTTATACATATATAATATACTAACAATTTAACTCTATTAGACTAGAAATTAATAAAATCAAATTAGGTAAAATATAGCTCAAGAACACTAAAAATCAAATTTAAAGAGGTTTAGGGGTGAAATTGTTACCCTTCTTGATAAACTTCTTATCAAATTCATGATTAGAGCGAATTGTAGCAAGAAATTTGGTTGAATTTGGTGAAAAAATGATGAAATTTGAGAGAGTTTGGGAGGTATTTTCGTGTATGTGTGTGTTTGTTATGAGAAGCAGCAACAGCTCGCTGAGCTTTTTGATTCTGACCAAAAATTAGGCCTCATGCGATCGCATGAGGTTGAAGGCCAAACCCCATGCGATCGCATGGGGGTCTGGTTTTTTTTTTTGTTTTTTTTTAAAAAAAACCATTACTTTTAACACATAAATTAATAAATTTTTTTAAAAATTTGTTTCTTTTTAGGAGTGAGGGCGTTTCGGATCGTTGTCCTAGTCCGTCCCTCGACAAAATTTTAAAATTTGTCATTTTTAAGCGCAGTTTTAAAAGCAAAGATTTTCGGGTTTTTAAATGTTTTTGGCATACTTTAATTCAATAACATTAAAAATAATGATAATAAAAGTTCTCGTCCCTCCCTCGGGTAAAGCAATTTCGGTTTAACGACCTATTTTTCAACTCACGACGAATTTTAAAAATCAAATTTTTAACTTAGTGAAATAAAGTAAATTTTTGTTTTTAAATTCACACCAAACTTAAATTTAAAACGCATAAAATTAAAAATTCATATTATTAAAATTTTAAAAATTCACACCAAACTAATATTATATTTTTGTTTTTATACATACAAACTTATATTAAAAATATTAATTTTTTAAATATTTACAAACTTAAATATATTGATTTTAAAAAGTTTACAATAATAATTTAATATTAATTTTAAAAACAAAGTAAAAATAAAATTAAAAATCTTTTTGGTCTTTTATCCCACTTTAATCAATCAAATATTATCAAAAATATACGCCCCTCTTTTTGGTAAAGTAATTTCGGTTCAACGACCTAGTTTTACTCCTGACGAATTTCTGAAATATTTTGGATTAATTGATTAAAGATATTTATACCTTAAGAATAAACGGTAAATTTCGCAGTGATGTAATAAATTTTTGTATGATATCAATAATTTCGATTACGCATACCTAATTTTATTGAATACCAATTTAATACTTTATAGCGAACGATTCAGCGTATATTATCAAAAGGTTAAAAGCAATAAAAATAAAAATAAAAAATTGTACATACTTACCTGTGAGAAAGAATTCTCAGAGACCTGCTTTAGCCGACTCATAGGAGAGTCGTGTGATTTGGTTCTCCATAGCTACGTAAGCATGGCCTCGAATTTTCAATATTTTTTCTTCTAAACATATAAACGGTCCTTCTCTGCATAGAGTAACAAATTCGGTATTTGAATATGTTTGATTATTTGAACATTTACTTTCGTGTGACCATTTTCTGCATTTGTAACATCTTTCAAGGTGTCGTGCTCTTCTTTTTGTTACGGATTTTGATTTTCCTTTACCAAAATGTATCTTATGATGATCTTTTCTGAGTTCTTTTTTTACTCCGTCCATTTTTTCTCTTATGAATGATATCAGTTCACTCGGAAGTGTGTCATTATTACGTTTAGTAATCATAGCATGTAGCATTAGACCATGGTTCAGATCAAAGGAATTCTTCATCTCGTAAAACCTAAAAAAAATAAAAATTCAGAATGGGGGGAGAAGACTAGTTCTTTAGGGTCTGCTAGGGAAAGACCATTCGGATTCCATTCTCAAGAACTACACGAAAACAGAATATCTAACTCTAACAGAAATACATATTACCCTAAAAAGATTCGAACCTCCCCACACTTAGTTAGATGTGGTGTTGAAATTGTGATTAACGTTATTTTCAATTGGATCATCAACAACTTGTATATCTCTGACTTTTGCTTCAATCCATTTGTTGATTTCCTCCGTAACTTTCACAAATTCAACTAACATCGCCTTTTCTTTTGGCGATAAATTGGATACTAATCGGTTACATAACTTAAAGTTTCCCTTAATCCTAGCATCGTGAATCCGTTTATAAAGTTTCTTCGTTGAACTGTTAAAAACGGGTTCATCTAATTTCGTATCATCAACGGGGTTCTTTGTGATCGGATCATCATTAAGTGTTTCTTCATCTTCCCCACACTTATGTGTTTTTATTGGTTTAACAGTTTTGGTTGGTGGAGATCTAAACTTTCGGTTCATAAAGGTGATCGATTTATCACCATCCCTAAGTGTCATTCTACTGTCTCTTACATCAATGAACGCCTCGGTGGTTGCTAAAAATGGGCGACCTAAAATTAGAGGAATATCAAGGTTTTCCTCCATATTAATCACTATGAAGTTTGCAACAAAGGTTAAACTTCCCACGTTAACAAGTAAATTATTTGCTATTCCAACCGGGTGTTTAATGGTTAGGTCAAATGATTGAACACCTATTTTGGTTGGTTTTAATTTACCCATACCTAATCTTTTGTATAAGGAAAGAGGCATAATATTTGCACTTGCTCCTAAATCTGCGAGTCCATTATATATAGCACCATCATTAAGCAAGCAAGAAATGATAAATTCGCCCGAGTCTCCTACTTTAGTAAGTCGAGTTGGTTTTTAAACCTTTTTTGGGTGTTCTTTTCTTGGTTCTTTCACTTCTATTTGAACTTCTTTTTCTTCATTTCTTGGAATGAGAGGTTTATATAGGAATTCTTCTTCATCACTCCAATTTGAATCCTCCCTATTTACCAATTTTGATTTTTCATATGTTGTTGGTAACATATTTATGTTTTCATTTTGAGAGTTTTCTTGAGTGGTGAAATTATGATTGACTTCATTGTCAACTTCCATTGGACCATGTATGTAATGTTTAACTCTGTGACCATTAACTTTAAATTCAATCCCATTTGAATTTATTAACTCTATTGTTCCGTATGGGAAAACTCTTTTGACTATAAATGGTCCAGACCATCTTGATTTCAATTTTTCAGAAAATAGCTTGAATCTTGAATTGAAAAGAAGAACTCTGTCTCCTTCTTTAAATTCTTTTGAACTTCTGATTCTTTTATCATGCCATTTCTTCGTTCTTTCTTTATAGATTAACGAATTTTTGTATGCTTCATGTCTTAATTCTTCTAATTCGTTTAGTTGACTTAATCGTAGACGTCCGGCTTCATGTAAATCAAGATTACATGTCTTCAAAGCCCAAAATGCGTTGTGTTCAATTTCTACTGGAAGATGACATGCTTTTCCGTAAACGAGTCTAAAAGGTGTGGTTCCAATTGGAGTTTTATAGGCTGTTCTAAAAGCCCAGAGTGCATCCTCCAATTTCATGGACCATTCCTTCGGATTTGATCCTACGATTTTCTCTAGAATACGTTTTAAAGCTCGATTGGTATTTTCAACTTGTCCACTTATTTGTGGATGATAAGCGGTTGAGATTTTATGAGTTACTCCATATCTTTTGAGAACTTTCTCAAGTTGATTATTACAGAAATGAGTACCCCGATCACTTATTAAAGCTTTCGGTGTTCCGAACCTAGCAAAAAGACATTTTAAAAAGTTGACTACAACTCGTGCATCGTTAGTTGGGAGACCTTGTGCTTCCGCCCATTTAGATACATAATCAATGGCAACGAGAATGTAGAGATTATTATGAGATTTTGGAAATGGACCCATAAAGTCAATACCCCAAATGTCAAATACTTCACATACTTGAATGACATTTTGTGGCATTTCATCACGTTGACTTATTTTTCCGGCCCTTTGACAAGCATCACAGGATTTGCAAAGAAGGTGTGCGTCTTTGAAAATTGTAGGCCAATAGAATCCAGCATCGTAAACTTTTCTTGCTGTGAGCTGAGGCCCATAATGCCCTCCTGTTGGTCCTGTCTGAAAATGGTTTAAGATTTGACTGGCTTCATCTCTGAATACACATCGACGTATTATTCCATCGGGAAAACTTTTAAACAAATGTGGATCTTCCCAGAAATAGTGTTTTATATCACTAAAGAATTTCTTTCGTTTTTGGTACGACAACCCTTTTTCAAGGAATCCACATACTAAGTAGTTTGCATAGTCTGCAAACCATGGAATTTTATTATAATCTACCTTCAATAGATATTCATCAGGAAAGTTATCTTGTATGGCCGATTCATTTAGAACTTCTAATTCAGGATTTTCAAGACGAGAAAGATGATCAGCGGCGAGATTTTCTGCTCCCTTTTTATCTCGGATTTCAATATCGAAGTCTTGTAAGAGTAAGATCCAACGAATTAATCGTGGCTTGGCATCTTGTTTTGAAAATAGGTATCTAAGAGAAGAATGATCGGTATAGACCACAGTTTTTGCTAGAACGAGATATGAACGAAATTTGTCAAAAGCAAAGAGAATGGCAAGGAGTTCTTTTTCAGTAGTTGTATAATTCGTTTGTGCTCCTTGTAACGTCTTACTAGCATAATAAATAGGTTGAAATCGTTTTTCAATCCTTTGTCCTAAAACGACTCCCATTGCAAAATCACTTGCATCGCACATTAGTTCAAATGGTAAATTTCAATTTGGAGTTATCATGATCGGTGCATTAGTGAGTTTTTCTTTAAGAATATTAAAAGATTTAATGTATTCATCTGAAAAGATGAATGGTGCATCTTTTTCTAGGAGTTTATTCATAGGAGTGGCAATTTTAGAAAAACCTTTTATGAAACGTCGGTAAAAACCGGCATGCCCTAGAAAACTCCTAACTCCTCTAACATTGGTGGGATGTGAAAGTTTAGCAATTACATCTACTTTAGCTCTATCCACTTCAATTCCTTCCTTTGAGATTTTATGACCAAGAACGATGCCTTCTTTAACCATGAAATGGCATTTCTCCCAATTAAGTACTAGATTTGATTGATCGCATCTAATAAGCATTCGTTCAAGATTAACTAGACATGATTCAAATGTATCACCGAAGACTGAAAAGTAATCCATGAAAACTTTCATTTATTCTTCTATCATGTCGTGAAAAATCGCCATCATGCACCTTTGAAAGGTTGCAGGGGCGTTGCAAAGTCCAAATGGCATGCGTTTGTAAGCAAAAGTACCATAAGGGCACGTGAATGTGGTTTTCTCTTGATCTTCGGGTGCTATTGGAATTTGAAAATATCCGGACAAACCGTCAAGAAAACAATAGTAACTGTTTCCGGCTAATCTTTCCAACATTTGATCAATGAAAGGTAAGGGAAAGTGATCTTTTCTGGTGGCGTCATTTAATTTTCTATAATCAATACAAACACGCCATCCTGTTACAGTCCTAGTAGGAATAAGCTCATTTTTCTCATTTGTGATGACAGTCATGCCACCCTTCTTAGGTACGCATTGAACTGGGCTTACCCATGGATTATCAGAGATTGGATAAATTAAACCTGCATCTAGTAGTTTAATAATTTCTTTCTTAACAACATCTTACATATTAGTATTTAGTCTTCGTTGGCATTGCACATATGTTTTATGACCTTCTTCCATAAGGAATTTATGTGTGCAATACGAAGGACTTATTCCTTTAATGTCATGAATCTTCCATGCAATAGCTGGTTTATGAGCTTTTAGCATAGAAATGAGTTGAGTTTTTTCATTTTCAGTAAGAGAAGACGATATTATTATAGGTAATTCATATTCACCATGTAAATAAGCATATTCCAAATGGTTTGGAAGTGGCTTTAACTCTAATGTCGGTGGTTCTTCTATCGATGATTTATATCGATATCTGTCTTCTTCTTTTAGCATTTGAATTTCTTCTGTTGTTGGTTCATATCCATTAGCCATAAGTATAGCTAGCATTTCAGTTTCATTAATTGGTTCAGTTCCTTCTCCTAAAGAACATTCTCATGTTCCTTGTAATTATGGAAATTCTTCTAACAATTCTGCATGTGAATTTATAGTTTGAATATAATAGCATGTATCATCTGCAGATTGCGGTCGTTGCATTGCTCTATCAACTGAAAAGGTAACACTCTCGTCCTCTATACTTAGGGTCAGTTTCTTACTAAACACGTCTATTATTGCTTTAGCCGTGTTTAAGAATGGTCTTCCTAATATGAGAGGAACTCGAGAATCTTCTTCCATGTCCAGAATAATAAAAAATCTACTGGAAAAACTAAAGTACCAACTTTAACTAGCATGTTTTCCATTATCCCTCTAGGATATTTTACTGATCGATCTGCTAATTGTATACTTATTCGTGTTGGTTTCAATTCTCCAAGGTCTAGTTTAGCGTATAGTGAATACGGCATTAAATTTATACTAGCACCTAAGTCTGCCAATGCTTCTATTTAACTAAGACTACCCAGAAAACATGGAATCGTGAAACTTCCTGGATCAGATAATTTTTCTGGTATCTTATTCAATAGTACTGCAGAGTAATTAGCATTCATAGTAACAGCCGAGAGTTCTTCCATTTTCTTCCTATTTGTGATTAGATCTTTCAAGAATTTGGCATATCTAGGCATTCCTGAAATCACATCAATGAAAGGAAGATTTACATTTATCTTTTAAACATATCCAAAAATTTGGATTGCTCGGCTTCAAGTGTCTCTTTTCTCATTTTACTCGGATAAGAAAGTGTTGGTTGGTATGGTTTAACATAAGGTTTTGCCTTAACTGTGTTATCTTCATTAACCTTTTCAACTACCGGTTCTGTTTCCTTATCTTGCTTAGGTTGTGGTTCTTGTGGAGCAGGAATAGCTTCATCAGAAATTACAGGTATTTCAGGTGGTTTAAGTGTAATACCACTTCTTGTGGTAATGGCTTTAGCTGTTTCATTCTGGGGGTTAGCATTTGTATCACTAGGCAGACTTCCCGGTTTTCTTTCACCTATCAACCTTGCTAGGTTACTTACTTCTTGTTCCAAATTTTGAATAGAAGCTTGTTGATTTCTAAATGCTTGAGCATTTTGTTCATTGGTTTGTTTCTGAGATGTGAAAAACTGCATTTGAGATTCAACTAGCTTCGACATCATATCTTCTAAATTTGGCTTTTTATCATCTGTTTGTGGTGGTTTGTTTTGAAAATTAGGTCTTTGCTGATTGTAAGTATTGTTAGATACTTGTTGATTGTTATGACCTTGTTGATTATTGTATGGAACATTTTGGTTATAATTCTAGTTTTGATTGTAGATTGGTCTTGGTAGTTGATAATTATTCTGATAATAATTTCCAGGCCTTTGGTTCATGTATGAAACATTCTCTCTTTGTTCCATTGTTGGTTCAATACTGAGACAATCTTTTGTCAAATGTGGTCCTCCACACTGCTCACAACTAATTCGTATTGAGTGGATATCTTTAGTCATCTTTTCCATTCATCTCTCGATAGCATCTATCTTTGCAGAAATGGAATCAAAGTCATGGCTAGAATCGGCTCTAGCTACTTTAGATGATCTAACGATATCTTTTTCTTGATGCCACTCATGTGAGTGGGAAGCAGTGTTATCAATAATTTTGTAAGCATCAGTTGCGGTTTTCTTCATAATGGAACCACCAGCTGCTATATCTATATCTTTCCTTGTAGTGATGTCACATCCTTGGTAGAATATTTATACTATTTGACAGGTGTCTAAACCATGTTGCGGACATCCTCTCAATAACTTTCCAAATCTTGTTCACGCCTCATATAGAGTTTCATTTAGCTTTTGTGTGAACGTAACAATTTCTCCTTGAAGTCTCACGGCTTTAGATGCCAGAAAGGATTGTTTAAGAAAATTTTCAACTAAAACGTCCCATGTATCAATAGCCCCTTCAGGTAACGATTCTAACCAATCTTTGGCTTCTCCCTTTAAAGTCCAGGGAAATAACATGAGATATATCTGTTCATCCTCCACTTCTCGGATTTTAAATAAAGTACATATCCTATTAAAGGTTCGAAGATGTTAATTTGGATCTTCCTTCGGCACACCACTAAATTGGCATTGATTAGTTATCATGTGTAGGATTTGCCCTTTGATTTCATAATCTGGCGCATTAATGTCTGGTTGAGTAATTGCGTGACCTTCACCAGTGCGTTTAGCTCTCATTCGGTCTTCCATACTTAGAGGTTCCATATTTTCCATGATTGAATTTGAATCACTAGAGGATTCTGATTTAATGGGTTGTTCCTCGACAATCTCCGTTTGAATGATTGGTGGTTCCGGAGGAAAGATTAATGGTTCAGGATCTATGAATTGTCCCTGAATATCCTCCGGATTCTCAATTGTGAAGTCGGGTTCAAAAAATGGATTATCGGAAAATTGAATTGGAGTACTTGGTCGACTTGATGACGATTCTAAAGAAAAATCAACGGCGATAATATTGGCTAGATGTCTTGATCAAGTTACAGGTGGTGAACGTATAAAAGGTGGTGAACGTTTTGCTCGGTGCATTCACTGAATATCCTATTAGTTATAAAAGATAAAAATTATATAAGTTATCAAATTAATAGACTTTTCTGATTTTGCCCACGTTTCGAATAGCCAATAGATGCAGCAGGGAGCCAGAACCCTTTAAATCGGAAGCTCACAACTCAGCCACTAACAAATCCAACTATTACTACGAACCAGAAAATTTTGGATGTCTATCAATTTAACCGCTTAAAATAATTTTTTTTCGTTGAAATTTAAAGAAATTTTAGAGAAGAAATAGAAAAAAAATCTAAGTCCTAAAAATCTAGAGCGTCGAGAAATAAGAAAGAAAAAGAGCGCGTCGAAAAACGTCGAAAAATAAAAGGTCGAAAAATAATAAAAAGAACGTAACAATATTAAAGCTTAGAGAAATTCTAAATCTAAAACAGCAATTACTTAAAAAGGTACTAAAATATATAAAAAAAACGGCGTCGCAAAATTATAAAGCACCTAAATCTTAGTCTAAAGAAAAAGTAATTAATGGATTTTACGGCAAAACCTAAAAATCTAGAAATAAAAATAACTATGGCAAAAACTAAGTTTAAAACTAGTTACGAGCGAAAAATACAAATATTATGCTAAACAAACAAAAAGATACAAAATTTAAAAATAAAACTTAAATTTATAAAAAGTACAATTTTTATAAAAAGTACAATTTTTATATTATTATTTTATAAAAGTATTAATTTTTTATATATTAATACAACTAATTAAACTAAATAATACAAATTAAATAAATAAAACTAAACTAATTAATTAATAAACCCTAATTAGGGTTAATAATATTAATTAAATTTAAATTAAACCCTAAACTAGTCGGCTGAGGTTACAGACCTGTCAACTCAAGTCATGCGATCGCATGGCTTCGAGGTTATATTTCCATGCGGTCGCATGGAGTAGAGTTTCTGGCCAGGAGTTGGGCTACTACAGTTCTCGGGCCGAGGCTTTTATATATTTTTTTTTCTTCTGTTTTTAAAATTCTGTTTTATAATTATTTAAATTATTTATATAAAATAAATAAAAACTTAAATTTTAAAAACTAAAATAGAAATAAAAATACTTTATAATTTATGTATTTTAAACAACTCTTAGAAATATATACTTTATTTTTCTTTTTATATTTTTGTATTTTTAATAATTAAAACGTATTTTTACAAAAGAACTTAATAAAAACTTTAGAAAATTTTTTATATAGCGTTGCGCTTTCTGCGTTTAGCTTTCCCCGGCAGTGGTGCCAAAAATACTGGATGTGCGTAGAGGTGTATAGAAAATAGTTATATTTTTATAAGGAAATACTATTAAATACGATACAATTTTACACAAGTTATCTATTTATTTATAGAGTGGATATACCTAAACCTTGCTACAACACTTATAGGCAGTGTACCTAATCGTACAGTAGTGTAGTTTTTAGTAAGTCCGGTTCGTCCACAGGGAACTTGCCAAGTTTAACGCTATATTTTTAACAAATATAAAAATATATATATGTAGTATTATTATTATAAAAGGAGAGTTTTTACCGTTTAATGACCGGTTTGTCGATTTTAAAACTTAAGTCACAGTTAAAACCTAATGTAAAATATTAAATATATAAAAGACTTAATTTAAAGCGTAAAGTAAATAACAATAATGGAATTGCGATAAATAAAAGTGTGATAAATAAAATTGCGATAATTAAAAAGTACGATAATTAAAAGTGCAATTAAATAAAATGACAGTAAATAAAAGTGCGATAATTAAAAGTGCAATTAAATATAAAATAAAGAAATTATGCTTATTTAAACTTCCGTAATCATGATGTTTGACGTGTTGATTTTAGTTTATTACCATGGGTTAATTATCCTTTGTCCTGGATTATTCAATATGTCCATACGGATTTGTCCATAATAGTCCATCAGTCATAATCATAAAGTGCGGAAGTCTTCGTCAAATTATTCTTATTCCTGAAGTCAAATATTCCAACTAATTGGGGATTCGAATTGTAACAAGGTCTTAATACTTTGTTTAATGAATACACCAGTTTATCGACTGCGTGTAGTCCAAGGTTTTACTACTTTGTTAATAATTACACCAATTACCCTTGAATGTAATCCACCCCTGTTTTAACTAGTCCATTAACTATTAATCCAGTCCCGTGTCCGGTAAAATGAACAATTATTAGTATTTATAGATATCCCGCCCACCGTACCCAGTCAAGCGTATGTGGTTATATATAAATATGTCAAATTATAACCTTTATATTAAATTAACAAGGTATCGTTAAGTTAATATAAAACCCATTAATAGCCCATAGTCTAATTTCCACAAGTGTCGTTCTTTTATCCAAACCCCAATTATGGTACAAAGTCCAATTACCCAATTTTAATATTTAGTCCAACATCATGATTACTTCGGCTTAAATAAGCAAAATAAAAACTTAGCTACGAGACATTAATTTAAAAAGGTTGAACATAACTTACAATGATTAAAAATAGTGTAGCGTTACACGGACAGAATTTTGACTTACACCCTTACAATATTTGCTAACATACCCTTATTTTATTAAAATTAAAATTAAAATTAAAATTATAATATATATATGTATACGTTGAAAGAGAAGAAAGAAAAAGATGTGTTAATTTGATCCAAAACACGCGAAATTCATAGATGTGGCCTGATAATTGGGGCCATGCGATCGCATGGCTTTCCTTCTTCCTGACCATGCGATCGCATGGCCAGCTGTGAGAGTTCACATGTTGTTGTTTGCTTCTTGCCGACGGTTTTTAAATAATAATATAATATATAAATAATTTTAAGAATTAATTATATATTATATTATATTCATGTGCATAGTTGACTTGTAATTTTTAGTCCGTTGCGTCGAGCGTTGAGAGTTGACTCTGATCCAGGTTCCAGATTTTCGAACGTCCTTTCGTACAATTTAATATCTTATATTTTGCATTTTGCGTCTTGTACTCTTGTAATTTTGAGACGTTTCTCACCAATAATTTGAACCACTTTGATTGTACTTTGTACTTTTTAGCTTTTTGGTCGTTTGCGTCTTCAATTCGTCAAATCTATCTTTTGTCTTCACCTTTTATTATTTAAACGAATATCACTTGTAAATAGAACAATTACAACTAAAAGCTTGTCTTTCTTGAGGGATAATGCTATGAAATATATGTTCATTTTTAGCATTATCAAATATTCCCACACTTGAGCGTTGCTTGTCCTCAAACAATATTGTTTTGAAATAAAAATACTAGAATCACTTCTTTATTCTTCACACTTTGTACATCAGTAATTTCTATACGGCGGTATGAACAATGGTAGTAACGATGTGGTTTACAGTCCCACATGACTATGAAAAATTAGATCCTTTAGAAAATTGAATCTTTATGAAAACATTTGATCTTTTTGAAAATTCATTCTAGCTTTTACCCTAGATAAGTTTTTTGGAATAACCCTTCATCGGTGTTTGCAAAATGCTTTTGTGGGTTTGGTGGGTTTCAGATTTGAAAATTTTAGCTCAAAACTTGTGGTTTTGTGTCACCCACTTGCTAACCTTGTATTGGGAAAACAACACGTCCAGTTTACTTGCTCCGTATATTACCTTTCGATAAACTACCGTCCGGTTGTAAAGGAAAGCGTTGAACAAGCAACTGTTAAGGCAATGTCCCCTGACATGCTTTTAATTATGGTTTATAACATGTCAAATGCAATTACTATCCTTTGTAGGAGCAATAGTAAAGCTCACCCTATAGTTTTTCGGTCTGGCACAAGCTCCTGTCTTTGACCATGCTATGCAACCACCGTTCTTACGGTTGACACCCGATTTGGTTCAGGTGACCTAATGAATTCCAGGTGAATTCCTAGGATTTTACGTTCAATGGTAATGTACGCATTAAAAATGGGTTTTCAGAAAATAAATCGGTTTGTAATTTTGATCAAAATATTTTCTCGTTCAAGCTCGAGTTTAGATATCATCGAATTCCTTGAGTTTGTAATTCTCAATCTTTAAAAGTCAATCTCAAGGATTGAGTAATATCAGGCTTAAAAGCTAATTTTTGATCTTTAAGGAGATTATCCTTTCTGGGGATCCGATTCATTAGTGTTTTCAAAATATATTTACAACATTTTTAATACGTTTTAATGTTTTAAGTTTATTAAGTCAGCTGTCCTCGTTAGTAACCTACAACTAGTTGTCCATAGTTAGATTTACAGAAATAAATTGATATATATTATCTTGACCTAATCCATGACCCAGTGTATATACGTCTCAGACTAGATTACAACTCAAAGTATATATATTTTTGGAATCAACCTCAACCCTGTATAGCTAACTCCAATATTCCTGCATATAGAGTGTCTATGGTTGTTCCAAATAATATATATAGATGGGTCAATATGATATGTCAAAACATTTGCATACGTATCTATGGTATCCCAAGATTACATAATATATTAGAATATATGTATTATACAATATAAGTTAGCTAGAATATGATTAATATAGATTTGTTACAATATTTCCCGTAGCTACAACAATCAAAAAATATCCATTCTTGTTTTACCCATAACTTCTTCGTTTTAAATCCGTTTTGAGTGAATCAAATTGCTATTGTTTCATATTGAACTCTATTTTATGAATCTAAACAGAAAAAGTATAGTATTATAGTCAGAAATATAAGTTACAAGTCGTTTTTGTAAGAGGTAGTCATTTCAGTCGAAAGAACGACGTCTTGATGACCATTTTGAAAAACATACTTCCACTTTGAGTTTAACCATGATTTTTGGATATAGTTTCATGTTCATAAGAAAAATCATTTTTCCAGAAGAACAAATTTTAAATCAAAGTTTATCATAGTTTTTAATTATCAAACCCAAAACAGCCCGCGGTGTTACTACGACGGCGTATGTCCGGTTTTACCCTTGTTTTTCGTGTTTCCAGGTTTTAAATCATTAAGTTAGCATATCATTTAGATATAGAACATGTGTTTAGTTAATTTTAAAAGTCAAGTTAGAAGGATTAACTTTTGTTTGCGAACAAGTTTAGAATTAACTAAACTATGTTCTAGTGATTTCAAGTTTAAACCTTCGAATAAGGTAGTTTTATATATATGAATCAAATTATGTTATGAGCATCATTACTATCTCAAGTTTTGTGGATAAACCTACTGGAAATGAGAAAAATAGATCTAGCTTCAAAGGATCCTTGGATGGCTTGAAAGTTCTTGAAGCAGAATCATGACATGAAAACAAGTTCAAGTAAGATTTCCACTCGAAATAAGATTGTTATAGTTATAGAAATTGAATCAAAGTTTGAATGTGAGTATTACCTTGTATTAGAAAGATATATTACTATAAATAAGAAAGATTTCTTGAGGTTGGATGATCACTTTACAAGATTGGAAGTAAGCTAGCAAACTTGGAAGTATTCTTGATTTTATGAAACTAGAACTTAGAGAATTTATGAAGAACACTTAGAACTTGAAGATAGAACTTAAGAGAGATCAATTAGATGAAGAAAATTGAAGAATGAAAGTGTTTGTAGGTGTTTTTGGTCGTTGGTATATGGATTAGATATAAAGGATGTGTAATTTTGTTTACATGTAAATAAGTCATGAATGATTACTAATATTTTTGTAATTTTATGAGATATTTCATGCTAGTTGCCAAATGATAGTTCCCACATGTATTAGGTGACTCACATGGGCTGCTAAGAGCTGATCATTGGAGTGTATATACCAATAGTACATACATCTAAAAGCTATGTATTGTACGAGTACGAATACGGGTGCATACGAGTAGAATTGTTGATGAAACTGAACGAGGATGTAATTGTAAGCATTTTTGTTAAGTAGAAGTATTTTGATAAGTGTCTTGAAGTCTTTCAAAAGTGTATGAATACATATTAAAACACTACATGTATATACATTTTAACTTAGTCGTTAAGTCATCGTTAGTCGTTACATGTAAATGTTGTTTTGAAACCTTTAGGTTAACGATCTTGTTAAATGTTGTTAACCCATTGTTTATTATATCTAAAGAGATGTTAAATTATTACATTATCATGATATTATGATATATTAATATATCTTAGTATGATATATATATAGTTAAATGTTGTTACAATGATAATCGTTACATATATGTCTCGTTTCGAAATCATTAAGTTAGTAGTCTTATTTTTACGTATGTAGTTCATTGTCAATACACTTAATGACATATTTACTTATCATTTATCATGATTAAACATAGTGTATAAATATCTTAATATGATTCATATGTATTTAGTAAGACGTTGTTATAACGATAATCGTTATATATATCGTTTCGAGTTTCTTAATTCAATAAACTCAATTTTATGTATATAACTCATTGTTAAAATACCTAATGAAATACTTACTTATCATAATATCATGTTAACTATATATATAATCATATATATGTCATCATATAGTTTTTACAAGTTTTAACGTTCGTGAATCACCGGTCAACTTGGGTGGTCAATTGTCTATATGAAACCTATTTAAATTAATCAAGTCTTAACAAGTTTGATTGCTTAACATGTTAGAAACACTTAATCATGTAAAATAACAATTTCATTTAATATATATAAACATGAAAAAGTTCAGGTCACTACATTAAGCAGCTATATTGGTGGCCTAATTTGAAAGCTGATGTGGCTACTTATGTGGCTAAGTGTTTGACCTGTGCTAAGGTTAAAGCTGAACATCAAAAACCGTCAGGACTTTTGGTGCAACCTGAGATTCCCGAGTGGAAGTGGGAAGGTATTACGATGGATTTTATTACGAAGTTACCGAGAGTTGCGGGTGGCTATGATACCATTTGGGCGATTGTATATCGACTCACTAAGTCAGCTCACTTTTTGTCGATTAAGGAAACGGATTCGATGGAGAAGCTTACTCGTTTGTATTTGAAGGAGATTGTTTCTAGGCATGGTGTTCCTTTATCAATCATTTCAGACCGAGACAGTCGATTTATATCGAGGTTTTGGCGATCCTAACAGGAAGCTTGGGGAACTAAGTTGGATATGAGCACCGCTTTCATCCGCAGATGGATGGTCAGAGTGAAAGGACCATTCAAATGTTAGAAGACATGCTGCGAGCATGTGTTATTGATTTTGGTGATGGGTGGGATAGATATTTGCCGTTGGCTGAATTTTCTTATAATAACAGCTATCATGCAAGTATTAAAGCCGCACCGTTTGAAGCTCTGTATGGTAGAAAGTGTAGGTCTCCTGTTTGTTGGAATGAGGTTGGGGATGCTCAACTCACAGGTCCAGAAATTATTCATGAGACTACCGAGAAGATCGTACAGATTAAGGAAAGGGATTGAGAACCGCCAGAAGTAGGCAAAAGAGCTATGCCAATAAGAGAAGGAACAATATTGAATTTCAGGTCGGTGATCGTGTTATGTTGAAGGTATCGCCTTGGAAGGGCGTGATACGTTTTGGTAAAAGGGGAAAGTTGAGTTCTAGTTTTGTTGGACATTTTGAGATTATTGAGAGAGTTGGACCCGTGGCTTATCGTTTGAAATTGCCACAAGAACTCAGTGCTGTTCATGACGTTTTCTATGTATCGAATTTAAAGAAGTGTTTGGCCGAAGCCGATGAGACTATTCCTCTGGAGGAACTTCATGTTGATAAGCAACTACATTTTAATGAGGAACCTGTTGAAATTATGGACCGAGAGGTTAAGACTCTTAAGCAGAGCAGAATTCCTATTGTTCGGGTTAGATGGAACGCCAGACATGGTCCCGAGTTCACTTGGGAGTGTGAAATTCAAATGAAGCAGAAGTACCCGCATTTATTCCCAGATGCTGAGTCAACCCCTACACCTGCTTAAATTTCGGGACGAAATTTCCATAACGGGAAGGTACTGTAACGATCCTACTTTTTCCGTTACCTTTTACCGTTAATTATTTAACGATCGTTAACTGTTATTCGTGCCACGTCATTTCTATGACCTATATTACTATTTTAGTAATAATATATTAATTATTGTGTGTTAAATGAATATTTGTATTCATATTTTAAATTGTAAGTTTATACGAGTCGCGGATTTCTATCCGGTGAATCTTTTCGGTTTTCAAGCCAACGGTTGAGCTTTTGGGATTTTTAAATCCTAATTATTTTAAATATGATATTTTAATGTCATATCTTTATATATAGTATTTATATATATTTTTCGTCGCGTATTTGTTATCTCTCCGAATTTTCAATTGCGTAGTCGTGTTTTCTCGTTTCGGACTTCGATCAGGCATTCGGGCCACAAGGAAATTGCATTTAATCAAAATTGGGCCATGAGGGGCCCACCCCATGACCCCATCGGCCGAACCTAGGGAGGGAGTATACTTCCTTTCTTCTCATTTTTGTTAATCTCATTTTTCACTTCACAAAACACTTAAACCTAATACTTAATATTTTGCTCTCTTTTTCTCTCTTCCTCCCTCCTCTTTGCTGTCGCCATACCACACCCCAACATCATCATCATCAATTAAAAATCATGCTTGGATCATCAAATCATATACATAATCGGATTCTACACGTTCTCCTCTACGCATTCATACCATTTGATTCTTGATTAGGGTATAAAACCTAACCCTAACTTTTCAATTTTTCTTATATTTTTCTGTTTTTTAATGTTATATTAGTAGTGTGATGATTATATGTTGTTGTATTATTGATTGTATGCGTAGAAATGCTCGATTATATATGTTTTCGGTTTGATTGTTTTGGGACAGCGGTTTGATTGTTGTTTTCTGGAAATATAACTGATATAAAAGTGAAATTAAAGTGTCTTGATGAGTTTCTCTCATCAAGACATTAATTTTAGACTCCGGATTCATGTTATTCCGATTTCTGGAACATAAGTTATGAATAAAATGGTGTTATATTGAGATTAAAATATAAAAACGAATTGAACCAGGTGTGGTCTGACTTTGTGACCATTTTTAGAGTCTTTATGGTGTACTAGTGTGTTAGGATTGATGATGGGATGAACTTTCATGTTCGGGTCATCGAAATCCGAGCCACGGATCACCCGTTATGACTAAAACACGTTTTTGAGCGGATTAAAGATCCAAACTGATTAAGGGCTGTAAGTCACGACTTGGTGAATGTTCTTGGGATGTTCTTGAGCACATTAAGGTTTCGGGTGGGTTGGTTAGTCGAAGATATATATAAGGCTCGCCGAAAACTGATTCCCGGGGCTCAAGTTATGACCCGTTGAACTTTTAATTAAAACTTATGGTTATTAATTATGACTTATGATATAAATAATGAATTTCATTATTAATAAATTACTTATGATATAAAAAGTAATTAATTTAATTTAATGCTTATGATATATATATTTATTATATCATTTATTAATTACTTATGATTTAATTAAACATTTAATTAAACTTATGATTAATAATACTTTTATTATTAATGAAAAATACTTATGGTAAGTATTAAACTTATATTATGAGATTAATATAATAAGACTTATAATAAGGATTAATTAATTATTTAATTATTATAAGGCTTAGTTATTATTTAATTATAATTTAATTATTAAATACTTATGATTTAATGATTATAATTAGAAACTTATGATATGATTAATAATTCATTATTAATGAATAATACTTATGATATGATTTAAAATTTATTATTAATTAATAATACTTATATTATGAATAGTATTTAATTAATTAATTAAATACTTATGTTATATTAATTATATCATTTAAACTTATGTTAACTTTAATAATTCAATTTAATTTAATTAAACCTATGTTATGACATAATTATACATATACGACTTTAAATAACATTATAACCAATATTATTATTATAACCTATGCTTTAAAAATCAATGTTGACTATGTTTGACCAAGGTTGACTTTTGAGTTGACTTTCGGCTGACTTTGACTTTCAGTTGACTTTTTTTGACTTTCCAATTAAGGAAACTTTCCTAACTTAATAACTTTCTAAAAATAGCAACTTTCTAAATATAGAAACTTTCTAAATTTGGAAACTTTCCAAAAATAGAAACTTTCCAAAAATAGAAACTTTCCATAAATAGAAACTTTTCAAAAATAGAAACTTTGCAAAAATGGAAACCTGCTAAAAATAGAAAATTTCTAAAAATAGAAAGTGTGTGTCCGTACGCTGTTCCGATCAAACCGATGCATGTTGAGTGTTGTTCTATGTCTACTTGCAACGTGTACAATAGCTATCATACTAAGACTTGACCTAAATTAGTTATTTATATCGACCTACTTTATTTATAGGTCGGCGTTGTGATCATTCCTGATCACTTTACTTCATTTCCTGTTCGCATATTTGTGTGGTTACTTCGTTTGCTATTAAGGTGAGTTATAGTCCCGTTTTTATATACTTTTCAAAGTATATTTTTGGGATCTGATTACATGCATTTAATTTTACGTTTAGACACTAGTGGCAATTAAATTTAAATTATTCATTATGAGTTGAACAAAAATATTCCTTACTCTGGTAACTGTAATCACTGGTTTCTACTGGTGAACGCGAATCCTACGGATAGATCTATTGGGTTGACAACCCCATTTCGAGCTAGTCGCGCTAGCAACTTATAATCGGAATGTTTAGTACTTCGTATTTTGTTGTAGATGCACTTGTTCAGTGTATATTATTATTGTGTTTGGCAAGGGTAAATAAAGGGTTAAGTGGTTACCAGGTGACTCATTGATAATGGAATAATGTTTAATGTTTTCTAACATTTTAAATCTTGTGGTCTAAAGTTTATTCAATTATTTAAACCTATAATTCACTCAACATTTTTGTTGATAGTTTACTCGCATGTTTTCACAGGTACTTGAGTTATTTGGTTGCTTCCGATGTGTTAGAAGAGTCTGCATGCATTTGGGCAGATTTTTGTTAAACAATTATGAAACCTTAAACTTGCATTCTTTTTTTTGAATAATTAAACTTGTGGGTGTTTTGTTGACAATATTTTATGTCAACTTTGGATATTTAATATGATGGGTTTGTTAAACTACATATTTTGTTAAATTTCCTTTTTTGGAAACTTTTTGAATAAAAGAATGCAATGTTGTTTATTTAATTCATTTAAGTCCGGTCAAGCTGTGGGACCAAGTGACGGAGCAGTTAGGTGTTTTGACGGGGCCATCACACTTCTCCTTCAAGAGTAAGCTTGACATTAGTGGCCATTGGCATGGCCATAGGTTTTGAGTTTTCGATTCCAAACTTTTTGAGCATATCATGAATATGATTTTGTTGATTGATGAACGTTCCATCTTCTAGTTGCTTAATTTGAAGTCCGAGAAAGAACTTGAGTTCACCCATCATGCTCATTTCAAACTCATCATGCATTAACTTAGGAAACTCATTGTTAATAGACTCGTTAGTAGAACCAACTACAATATCATCAACATATATTTGAACAATAACCAAATCATTTTCATGCTTTTTGACAAATAGTTTATTATCAATTTTTCCCATTTCATATCCATGATTACTAATGAAGGTTTTAAGTCTCTCATACCAAGCTCTAGGTGCTTGTTTGAGTCCATATAGGGCTTTCTTAAGTTTAAACACATGATACTGTTTTTTGAAGTCTTCAAAGCCCGAAGGTTGTGACACATATACTTCTTCATTTATGACACAATTTAGAAAAGCACTTTTAACATCCATTTGATATAGTTTTAAGTTATTAGCACATTCATATACAAGAAGTATTCTAATGGACTCTAGTCTAGCTACGGGGGCAAAGGTTTCATCATAATCGATTCCTTCTTGTTGACTATACCCTTATGCAACCAACCTAGCTTTATTTCTAATAACCTTCCCGTTTTCATCTAGTTTGTTTCTATATACCCATTTGGTTCCTATAATATTTTGCTCACTTGGTAAGGGAACCAAATCTCATACATTACTCCTTTGGAATTGGTTTAATTCCTCTTGCATGGCTTCTACCCAACTTGCATCTAATAAAGCTTCTTTGACATTTTTGGGTTCTATTGGGAGATGAATGCATAGTTTGCAGCTAGGTTGAAGATTTGTGATCGTGTGGTTCTAGTGTTGATATTTCTTATGACTTGTTCTATTGGATGATCCTTAATATGTTTAAGGTAGGTTGTGGGTTCTAATTTATCTTTGCTAGGGTCGTTTTCCACGTGAGATTGTTTCTCATTGGTTTCTTCGACTTTTTTTGGACTTATTTTGGTTTGTGCTAGTCACAATGGCTTCTTCCTCAATCACATCATCATCTACTAGTGGTTTGGACTTGGGTGGAGGAGTTTCATCAAAGGTGACATCTAATGATTCTTTTATGACATTAGTGTACTTGTTTAGAAGTCTATATGCTTTGCTTTCTAAAGAATATCCTAGGAATACTCCTTCATAGGCTTTAGGTTCAAACTTAGTTAGGTATTCTTTTTTGTTTAAGATGAAACATTTACATCCAAATACCCTTAGATGACTTACAGTGGGTTTTCTACCAATTAGAATTTCGTAGTGTGTTTTATCCATTGAAGGTCTAATTAGAACTCTATTTTGAATATACGTAGAGGTTGCGACCACTTCACACCAAAATTTTTGAGGGATTGATTGTTCATTTAACATTGTTCTACTCATTTCTTGAAGAGTTCTGTTTTTTCCTGTCAACAACCCCATTTGATTGGGGAGTGCGAGGAGCCGAGAAATTATGAGAAATTCCATGTAAATCACAAAAAGACTCCAAATTCGGCATCATTATCAAATTCTCTTTCATGATCTGTTCGTATGGTGACAATTGTACACCCAAGCAAGTTTTGTATTTTTGTAGCAAAAATTACGAATCTTTCAAAAGCTTCATTTTTGTGTTTTAGAAAAAGTGTCTATGTATATCTAGAAAAATCATCAACGATTACTAGGGTGTAGAAATTCCCACCATAGCTTTGAACGAATGATGGACCAAACAAATCCATGTGTAAGAGTTCTAGATACCTTTTAGTTGAAATGAAGTTCTTAGGTTTATGACTAGCATGGACTTGTTTTCCTACTTTACATGCATAACAAAAATGACTTTCATATTTTAGCTTGGGTAAATCTCTAACCATTTTTTTAGAAGATATGTTGTGAATTAATTTCATATCAGCATGCCCAAGTCTTCTATGCCACAAAGTGGTAGTGTCATGAATGGAAGTGAGACAAATATCTAATATTTAAAGTCATTTAATTTACATGTGTAGAGGCCCTTTTTCCTAATTCTGTTTATAACATTTTTACCATCTTTGGTTATATGTGAAGATAATTTAGTGAATGTCATGTTATACCCTTTATCACATATTTTACCAACACTTGCAAATTAAAACTTAGGTTCTTAATATGCAAGACATCATCA
Organism: Rutidosis leptorrhynchoides; assembly: GCF_046630445.1. Taxonomy (NCBI): domain Eukaryota; kingdom Viridiplantae; phylum Streptophyta; class Magnoliopsida; order Asterales; family Asteraceae; genus Rutidosis; species Rutidosis leptorrhynchoides. The sequence goes on from NC_092338.1 coordinate 145,399,739, forward strand.
AGTGTAATTTTATATTTAGTGATGTTACCTTTACTGACGATTTTACCTCGTACGTCACCGCAAAGATTACGTCACCATCTTTATGTTATTTGTACCTTGTGAAGAAGTCTTTGTTCCCCGTCATGTGCTTTGCACATCCACTATCAATTATCAAATCTTCTTCTTGTACAACGCCATTTAGGTAAACCTATATTTGGTTGATTAATAACTTTGGTACCCAATGTTTATTGGGTCCGGGATGATTAGCATCAAAAACTCCTACTCTAACCCATCTTTTTACTACTTTAGCATTGTAGTTTCCTTTTGGTTGAGCCCTTGTTCAACGCTTTTCTTCCTAAGGTTTCTAGAGTGATTAGTCTTATTTTCCAAGAAATTCCCTTTAGATTCTACCTTTTTAGGTGGTCTAGTTTATGAAAAAGGACCTGCAGTCGACTCCACGGTCTGTCCGTGCTTCGACCGCACATCTCCTGTAACATTTGATTTTCTTGAGACTTAACAAACACTATAGATTGTTGTTTGATGGTTTAATTTTCAGGGTGCTTTCTTTAAACCCTAACCCATGTTTGTTATTGCTTGTTCGTTGAACACTTAAGATGTCTTCTAGTAGTTTTTCACTTTTATTAAATATTGAAAACTTGATTTTATTCTTAGTAGTTTGACGGTTTGTTAAGTGTTCTATTTTCATGCTCTAGATCATCACAAGTAAGGCATTCATGTGAGTTAGCTATTCTTTCCTTTAGCCTAGACACTTCTAACTTAAGTGAGCTATTTTCTTCTTTTAAGTTGGTGTTACTAGTTCTAACTCTACTACTTAGATCACAAAGCTTAACGAAATTATCCAAACAGAATTCAAAAGAGTTTGGAAGAACCTCATTGTCGATTTATCCGACTACGCAAGCTTCATCATCTCTTTTCGAGCTCGGTGCATCAATGGCCATGAGACATGTTTCCTTTCCTTCTTCTTGCTTCTCATTCTCTTCATCGTCCCAAGCACCTCCAAGAAACGCCTTCTCGTTCTTTCTTTTGGGACATTCACTTATCAAATGATTTGGATCACCACATCCAAAACATTTCCTTATGAACTTTGATGTTATGCGAGGTGTATATAAAATAGTTATTAATTTTAGCAGAAAACACTATTAAATACGATACAATTTTACACAAGATATTTATTTATTTATAGAATGGATATACTTAAACCTTGCTACAACACTTATAGGCAGTGTACCTAATCGTAAAGTAGTGTAGTTTTTAGTAAGTCCGGTTCGTTCCACAGGGAAATCTTTAAACAAAGCTCAACGCTATATTAGTTTACTTTTATAAAAATACAAATATATATATAAGTAATATTATTATTATAAAAGGGGGGTTTTTACCGTTTAATGACCGGTTTGTCGATTTTAAGACTTTAGTCGCAGTTAAAACCTAATGTAAAATATAAAATAAATACAAGACTTAAATTAAAGCGTAAAGTAAATAACGATAATGAAATTGCGAATAATAAAAGTGCGATAAAATAAACTTGCGATAATTAAAAAGTACGATAATTAAAAGTGCGATTAAATAACAATAAATAAAAGTGCGATAATTAGAAGTGCAATTAAATATAAAATAAAGGAAATTAAATATGAAATAAAAGAATTATGCTTATTTAAACTTCCGTAATCATGATGTTTGACGTGTTGATTTTAGTTTTATGCCCATGGGTTAATTGTCCTTTGTCCTGGATTATTTAATATGTCCGTCTGGTTTTTGTCCATAACAGTCCATCAGTCATAAATATAAAGTGCGAGTGTCCTCATCAAATTATTCTTATACCCGAAGTTAAATATTCCAACTAATTGGGGATTCGAATTGTAACAAGGTTTTAATACTTTGTTTAATGAATACACCAGGTTATCGACTGCGTGTAAACCAAGGTTTTACTACTTTGTTAACAATTACACCAATTACCCTTGAATGTAATTTCACCCCTGTTTTAATTATTCTAGTAGCTATTAATCCATTCCCGTGTCCGGTTAAATGAACGATTATTCGTACATATAAATACCCCGCCCATCGTGTCCGATTGAGTGTATATGGTAATTTATAGGGACGCCCAATTGTAAATCTTTATATTAACATTAACAAACTTTCATTTAGTTAAACAAATATAAAGCCCATTAATAGCCCATAGTCTAATTTCCACAAGTGTCGTTCTTTTGTCCAAACCCCAATTATGGTACAAAGCCCAATTACCCAATTTTAGTAATTAGCCCAACATCATGATTACTTCGTTTTAAATAAGCATAATAATAACTTAGCTACGAGACATTAATATAAAAAGGTTGAACATAACTTACAATGATTAAAAATAGCGTAGCGTTACACGGACAGAATTTCGACTTACACCCTTACAACATTCGCTAACATACCCTTATTATTAGAATTATAATTAAAATTAAAATTAAAATATAAATTATATATATATTTTTTACGTATATATGAGAGAAGAGAGAAATAGAATATGAAAAATGATCAGAATTCGGTTTGCTTTATAGCCAGAGTTGAAATTTGGGGCTCCGCGACTCGCGGCAAAATCCTCTTCAAACTCCGCGAGTCGCGGAGAATGTATTTACAGCTCAGTCCTTGGAGTTTTTCTCTGCCGACGGTTTTTTATTTATAAATATAATATATATATAATTAATATAATTAATTATATATTATATTATATTTATATACATAGTTAACTTGTAATTTTTAGTCCGTTGCGTCGAGCGTTAAGAGTTGACTCTGGTCCCGGTTCCGGATTTTCGAACGTCCTCGCGTACAATTTAATATCTTGTACTTTGCGTTTTGAATCTTGTACTTTTGTAATTTCGAGACGTTTCTTATCAATAATTGGAACCTTTTTGATTGTCTTTTGTACTTTTGAGCTTTTTGGTCGTTTGCGTCTAAAATTCGTCGAATCTGTCTTTTGTCTTCACCTTTTATTATTTAAATGAATATCACTTGTAAATAGAACAATTGCAACTAAAAGCTTGTCTTTCTTGAGGAATAATGCTATGAAATATATGTTCGTTTTTAGCATTATCAAATATTCCCACACTTGAGCGTTGCTTGTCCTCAAGCAATATCGTCTTGAAATACTAGAATCACTTCTTTATTCTTCACACTTTGTACATCAGTGATTTCTATACGGCGGTATAAACAATGGTAGTAACGATATGGTTTACAGTCCCACATGACTATAAAAATTTAGATCCATTAAGGAAATTGGATCTTTATGAAAACATTTGATTTTTTTGAAATCTAGTTTTTACCCTAGATAAGTTTTCCGGAATAACCCTTTACCGGTGTTTGCAAAATATTTTTGTGGGTTTGGTGGGTTTCAGATTTGAAAATTTTAGCTCAAAACTTGCGGTTTTGTGTCACCCACTTGCTAACCTTGTATTTGGAAAGCAACACGTCCAGTTTACTTGTCCCGTATATTACCTTTCGGCAAACTACCGTCCGGTTGTAAAGGAAAGCGTTGAACAAGCAACTATTAAGGCAATGTCCCCTGACATGCTTTTAATTATGGTCTATAACGTGTCGGACGCAATTACTATCCTTGGTAGGAGCAATAGTAAAGCTCACCCTTATAATTTTTCGGTCTGGCACAAGGTCCTGTCTTTGACCACTATGTAACCACCGTTCTTACGGTTGACACCCGATTTAGTTCAGGTGACCTAATGAATTCCAGGTGAATTCCTAGGATTTTACGTTCAATGGTAATGAACGCATTGAAAATAGGGTTTTCAGAAAACAAATCGGTTTATAATTTTGATCAAAATATTTTCTCGTTTAAGCTCGAGTTTAGATATCATCGAATTCCATGAGTTTGTAATTCTCAATCTTTAAGGTCAATCTCTAGGATTGAGTAATATCAGTCTTAAAAGCTGATTTTTAATCTTTAAGGAGATTATCCTTTCTGGGGATCTGATTCATTAGTCTTATCCAGCTAATTTGCATGGTACCCCCCCCCCCATTGTACGAGATAAATCCTTCTCATGGTTAGGATAAATCTGACCACTTGGCGACCCTGTTTAATGCTGAGGTACGTGGATTTCCTGCTGATTTTAGTGATGACTTTTCTAGATTTTTCGTCAACCTACAGCTGGTCTGGACGACAACTTCATGACCTAAATCAAGAAGCGCGTTTCTTTTTCGGAAGACTTTACTTCCTTTTAATGATGGAATTGATTCATCATGTAGATCCATCACTTCTTTTCTTTCATCGGGTAAAACAGTTTAGTTTAGTCCAAAGCAAAAGTATTTTCAGTTATTTGTTACAGATATATGTGACATATGTTTAAAATAACTTGGTAAATTTTCCCACACTTGGCTTTTATTTTCCTTTTTATCGTCCTCTATTCCACTTTAAATGAATTTTAACATTTTAGTTTGTTTCTCAATTTATGTCCTTTCCGAGGTAACAATAATTTCGGTGTTAAAACCTAGTTTTATCGTTCATAAATATGTATAACATGATTTTGAGTTCATTTAATTGAAAATTTTTTTATTTTTTTTTTAAATTTTACTAGAATTGGGTAGTCAGTATATAAGACTAGGGCTGTTCTTTTTTATCAGAGAGCACTAGATTCTAATACAACTACTGCTTTACTAGTATTTTTAATGGTAACCAAGTGTTTAATATAAAAATTTTAAAATCCGAAAGAATTTAACCCCTTCCCACACTTAAGATCTTGCAATGCCCTCATTTGCAAGAAATCAGTAACAATTTAAATTATTGAGGGTGATTTGTGTGAAAATGATTAAATTTTACCAAAGTTTCCAAATATATTGGCGTTTGTTTGCTGAATGATAAATGGTGCACATCATTTGTTCATTCCGTCTTGTTGTTATTTCACATATATTTTGCATCTTGTCGTCAAAATTAGTTGCTTTTGCTGAACTTAATGCCAGTCTTTGAAAATGCGTTGTTTTACCCTGTTGTGTACATAAGATAAACTGCAAACATATATACATATTTTTGAAGTTTGGTATATTACCCCACATTCAAAAATTATTAAAATCTAAGAATAAAAGTTAGATAATTATAAAAATGATTACAATATTAACAAAAATATTAAATGTATCAATAATTACAAATTACAAAATAAAAAAAAATAATAAGTAAACTAAGGATGATATTGGTACCAATAGGGGTTCCAGGCATAACCATAAGTGCTATAGAATGCTTCGGCAGGGTCATACGTAGGATATGGTGGCTGCATCTCTATCGACCAAGGAGGGAAGATGGGTTTCGGTGTAGGAATATAGTTTCTACCTATATGTTGGCAATGAGCTATGATCTGGTTCTGATGAACTTGCCAATCTTCAAATGCTCTCTGTCTAGCATTTTCGTATTCCTGAGAAGCTATAAACCTATGCATTTCTTGCATCTCATTCCCCCCTCCTACATTACCTTGCTGCTGGTTTCTCTCCACCTGTGGATGTCTACCATGGTATCGTACTGCGGCGTTATTTCGCCTCTTCAAAACTTTCGCACCATGGTATACATTTAAACCTATAGTATCGCGGGGTTCTGGTTCTTCTACTAATAATCCCCCCCGACTTATATCCACACCGAGATATTCACCAATCAAAGTAATAAAAATTCCACCTCCTATTATGCTATGTGGTCGCATCCCCCGAACCATAGCTGATAAATAATAACCCACACAATATGGTATACTTACAGCGCTTTGTGGGTCTCGAATACACATATGGTAAAACAAATCCTGTTCATTTACTTTTTCTTTGTTTTTACCCCTTTGTGTAATCGAATTAGCTAAAAACCTATGTATCACTCTTAATTCGGCTCTATCTATATCCAAATAAGAGTAATTTCCCCCTTTGAAACGGTGATGGCTTGTCATTTGACTCCACACACCGTGTGTATCAAAATTTTCATCTATCTTTCTACCGTTTAGTATCAATCCTCTACAATCGGCAGACGCTAACTCCTCAGGCGTATATATACGTAAAGCCTGAGCCATGTCCAGTAAAGACATGTGGCGCATCGAACCGCCTAACAAAAATCTAATAAAAGAACGATCGGTTAAACTAGCTACCCGATCATTCAACTCTATACTACATAACAATTCTTCACACCATACTTTATATACAGGTCTACGTATGGTGAATAAACATATCCAGTCATTAAAAGAAGAATTACCATACCTCTGTACAAGTAATTCCCTAATTGGCCCGGCCAATTCTACAGCTTCTAAGGGTCCCCATTCTATGACCCTCGGTACCTCAACAACCTTAGAGTGAAGAGTATGCAAACCCCGTTGATATTTTGGATAATCTATCCAAAGTCTGTCAAATCTCAGGTTCGGGTGCAACTCTTCCAAGTGCATATCGGAAAAAGTCATGACTGGATGAGGTACATCCTGCTTGTAGTAGTTATCCACCTCCTGTTGTTCCAAATTCTCAGCAGGAGCATTGCGGGCTTGGGATGAAGATTCACCCCTTTCATTCTGCAAAACACATCAAACACAAATTTTGTGCATCCATATATGCATTAGTGTCAGCAAAATCATCAATCAAAATAATTACAATGACATTATCAATTTATATCAAACTTAAGCTCATTTTCATATTTTCATCAAATCTACACTTTTTCAAATAAGCATATACGAAAATGTTCGCCAAGTTCATAAGCATTCAACTCAAATAACATGTCAAAATAATCATTACTAGCAATTAAACAAGTCTCAAATGGCATTATCTTTCAAAAATCAAGTTCATGAATTTTAGACTTGAAAAAGTCCACTTTAATTCTCAAAATCATGTTTAGGCTCAAAGTTTGGATCATTTAACTACCTAAACATGTTACACTACTTAATTTAGCAACAATTCATGACAAAAATCGGTCATAACCTGTTTATATCAAAAAGCCCCAAATTGCTCAAGAACACAAACCCTAGATTACTCAAAATTTGAAGTTTAAGGCTTCTAATCATGTTAAACAGCATCAATCTAGGTTATACAAGCATAATACATAAACAATTTAAGCTTAATTACACTAAAAAGCATCAAAATCAAATTGGGGAAAAATTTGCTCAAGAACACCAAATTTCAAATTAAATGGTGTTTAGGTGTAGAAATTTACCGTTTTTCTTGAGTAATTCTTAGATAGCATCCTTCTCAACATGATTTTAGCAAAAAATTTGGTGATTAACGGTTAAAAATTGTGATTTTGGGGGGTTTTTTTCGTGTTTTTGCGGAGTGTTTTTCGCAGGTTTTTATTGTTTTGGGGTTGGGACTGATCTGTTCCAGCTCTTTATTTTTTTCTGATTTTTCATCCCTCCGCGAGTCGCGGAGGTTTTTTTTTTTTTTTTTTTTTTTTATAATCATTAACTTTTGAAAACAATTAAGAAATTAATTTTAAAATTTTGTTTCCCTTGTTATTTAGGACGAGGTCGTTTCGGATCGATGTCCTAGTCCGTCTCTCGACAAAATTTTAAAATTTGTCTTTTTGTAGCGATTGTTTTAAAAGCTAAGATTTTTGGGTTTTTTTAATGTTTTTGGCATACTTTAAATTAATAAGATTAAAAATAATGATAATAAAAGTTCTCGTCCCTCCCTTGGGTAAAGCAATTTCGGTTCAAAGACCTAGTCTTCAACTTACGACGAATTTTAAAAATCATATTTTTAACTTAATGAGATAAAGTAAATTTTTGTTTTTAAATTCACACAACTTAAATATAAAATTCAAAATTAATATTAAAAATTCACACCAAACTCAAAATTTAAAATGCATAAAATTAAAATTTTATATTTTAAAAATTAAAAATTCACACCAAACTTAAAATTAATTTTTCAAATATTTACAATTTTAAATATATTGTTTTTACAAAGTTTACAATATTAATTTAAGATTTAAATATTAATTTTAAAAACATGGTAAAAAATAAATTTAAAAATCTTTTTGTCTTTTTATCCCACTTTAATCAATCAAATATTATCAAAAATATGCGCCCCTCTTTTCGGTAAAGTAATTTCGGTTCCAAGACCTAATTTAACTCATGACGAATTTTTGAAATATTTTGGGTTGATTGATTAAAGATATTTATACCTTAAGAATAAACGTTAAATTTCGCAGTGATGTAATAAATTTTTGAATGATATCAATAATTTCGGTCGCCAAACCTAATTTTATTCAATACCAATTTAATACTTTTTAGCGAACAAATTAGCGTTTATTATCAAAAGGTTAAAAATAAAAATAAAAATAAAAACTGTACAGACATACCTGTGAAATAGATTTCTTAGTTATATGATCTATTCCATTCATAAGATAGTCGGTTTAATTGATTTTCCATGGCTACATAGGCGTAACCTCGAGCATTCAGTGTCTTTTCTTCTAAACATATGAACGGTCCGTCTCTGCATAAAGTAACAAATTTGGTATTTGAATAGGTTTGATTATTTGAACATTTACCTCCATGTGACCATTTTCCGCATTTGTGACATCTTTCTAGGTGTCGTGCTCTTCTTTTCGCTGCGGATTTTGATTTTCCTTTACCAAATTGTAACTTATTATCTTCGCATCTGGATTCTTTTCTAACTCCGTCCATTCTTTCTCTGATTACTGATACTATTTCACTCGGTAGTATGTCATTATTACGTTTAGTGATCAAAGTGTGTAGCATTAGACCATGGTTTAGTTCACAGGCAGTCTTCATTTTGTAAAAACCTAAAAAAAATAAAAATTCAGAATGGGGGGAGAAGACTAGTTCTTTAGGGTCTGCTAGGGAAAGACCATTCGGGTTCCATTTTCGAGAACTACACGAAAACAAACAATCTAACTCTAGCAGAAATACATATTATCCTTTAAAGACTTGATTCTCCCCACACTTAGTTAGTTGTGGTATCGAAATTGTGATTAACTTCGTTGTCGACTTCCATCGGACCATGTATGTAATGTTTAACTCTGTGACCATTAACTTTAAATTCAATCCCATTTGAATTTATCAATTCTATCGTTCCGTATGGGAAAACTCTTTTGACTATGAATGGTCCAGACCATCTTGATTTCAATTTTCCAGGAAATAGCTTGAATCGTGAATTGAAAAGAAGAACTCTGTCTCCTTCTTTAAATTCTTTTGAACTTCTGATTCTTTTATCATGCCATTTCTTCGTTCTTTCTTTATAGATTAACGAATTTTCGTATGCTTCATGTCTTAATTCTTCTAATTCATTTAGTTGACTTAATCGTAGACGTCCGGCTTCATGTAAATCAAGATTACATGTCTTCAAAGCCCAAAATGCTTTGTGTTCAATTTCTACTGGAAGATGACATGCTTTTCCATAAACAAGTCTAAAAGGTGTGGTTCCAATTGGAGTTTTGTAGGCTGTTCTAAAAGCCCAGAGTGCATCCTCCAATTTAATGGACCATTCCTTCGGATTTGATCCTACGGTTTTCTCTAGAATACGTTTTAAAGCTCGGTTGGTATTTTCAACTTGTCCACTTGTTTGTGGATGATATGCGGTGGAGATTTTATGAGTTACTCCATATCTTTTAAGAACTTTCTCAAGTTGATTATTACAGAAATGAGTACCCCGATCACTTATTAAAGCTTTCGGTGTTCCAAACCTTGCAAAAAGACGTTTTAAAAAGTTGACTACAACTCGTGCATCGTTAGTTGGGAGAGCTTGTGCTTCCGCCCATTTAGATACATAATCAATGGCTACGAGTATATATAGATTATTATGAGATTTTGGAAATGGACCCATAAAGTCAATACCCCAAATGTCAAATGCTTCACATACTTGGATGACATTTTGTGGCATTTCATCACGTTGACTTATTTTTCCGGCCCTTTGACATGCATCACAGGATTTGCAAAGAAGGTGTGCGTCTTTGTAAATTGTAGGCCAATAGAATCCAGCTTCATAAACTTTTCTTGCTGTTAGTTGAGGCCCATAATGCCCTCCTGTTGGTCCTGTGTGACAATGGTTTAAAATTTTACTAGCTTCATCTCCAAATACACATCGGCGTATTATTCCATCGGGACAACTTTTAAACAGATGTGGATCTTCCCAGAAATAGTGTTTTATATCACTGAAGAATTTCTTTCGTTTTTGGTACGATAATCCTTTTTCAAGGAATCCACATACTAAATAATTTGCATAGTCTGCAAACCATGGGATTTCTTTATAATCTATCTTCAATAGATATTCATCAGGAAAGTTGTCTTGTATGGCTGATTCATTTAGAACTTCTAATTCGGGATTTTAAAGACGAGAAAGATGATCAGCGGCGAGATTTTCTGCTCCTCTTTTATCTCGGATTTCAATATCAAACTCTTGTAAGAGTAAGATCCAACGGATTAATCTTGGTTTAGCATCTTGTTTTGAAAATAGGTATCTAAGAGCAGAATGGTCGGTATAGACCACCGTTTTTGCTAGAACGAGATATGATCGAAATTTGTCAAAAGCAAAGACAATAGCAAGGAGTTCTTTTTCAGTAGTTGTATAGTTCGTTTGTGCTCCTTGTAACGTCTTACTAGCATAATATATAGGTTGAAATCGTTTTTCAATCCTTTGTCCTAAAACGGCTCCCATTGCAAAATCACTTGCATCGCACATTAGTTCAAATGCTAGATTCCAATTTGGTGTTATCATGATCGGTGCATTAGTGAGTTTTTCTTTAAGAATATTAAAAGATTTGATACACTCATCTGAAAAGATGAATGGAGCATCCTTTTCTAGGAGTTTATTCATAGGAGTGGCAATTTTAGAAAAATCTTTTATGAAACGTCGGTAAAAACCGGCATGTCCTAGAAAACTCCTAACTCCTCTAACATTGGTGGGATGTGGAAGTTTAGCAATTACATCTACTTTAGCTCTATCCACTTCAATTCCTTCTTTTGAAATTTTATGTCCAAGAACGATGCCTTCTTTAACCATGAAATGGCATTTCTCCCAATTAAGTACTAGATTTGATTTTTCGCATCTAATTAGCATTCGTTCCAGATTAACTAGACATGATTTAAATGTATCACCGAAGACTGAAAAGTCATCCATGAATACTTCCATGCATTCTTCTATCATGTCGTGAAAAATCGCCATCATACACCTTTGAAAGGTTGCAGGGGCGTTACAAAGTCCAAATGGCATGCGTTTGTAAGCAAAAGTACCATAAGGGCACGTGAATGTTGTTTTCTCTTGATCCTCGGGTGCTATTGGAATTTGAAAATATCCGGAAAATCCATCTAGAAAACAATAGTAACTATTTCCGGCTAATCTTTCCAACATTTGATCTATGAAAGGTAAGGGAAAGTGATCTTTTCTGGTGGCGTCATTTAATTTTCTATAATCAATACATACACGCCATCCTGTTACAGTCCTAGTAGGAATAAGCTCATTTTTCTCATTTGTAATGACAGTCATGCCACCCTTCTTAGGCACGCATTGAACTGGGCTTACCCATGGACTATCAGAGATTGGATAAATTAAACCTGCATCTAGCAGTTTAATAATCTCTTTCTTAACTACATCTTGCATATTAGGATTTAGTCTTCGTTGGCGTTGCACATACGTTTTATGACCTTCTTCCATAAGGATTTTATGTGTGCTATACGAAGGACTTATTCCTTTAATATCATGAATCTTCCATGCAATGGCTGGTTTATGAGCTTTCAACACAGAAATGAGTTGTGATTTCTCATTTTCAGTAAGAGAAGACGATATTATTACAGGTAATTCAGATTCACCATGTAAATAAGCGTATTCCAAATGGTTTGGAAGTGGCTTTAACTCTAATTTCGGAGGTTCTTCTATTGATGATTTATATCGATATCTGTCTTCTTCTTTTAGCATTTGAATTTCTTCTGTTGTTGGTTCATATTCATTAGCTATAAGTGTAGCTAACATTTCAGCTTCATCAATTGGTTCATTACCTTCTCCTAAAGAACATTCTCCTGTTCCTTGTAATTCTGGAAATTCTTCTAATAATTCTGCATGTGCATCTATAGTTTGAATATAATAACATGTATCATCTGCAGATTGTGGCTGTTGCATTGCTCTATCAACTGAAAAGGTAACACTCTCATCCTCTATACTTAGGGTCAGTTTCTTACCGAACACGTCTATCATTGCTTTAGCCGTGTTTAAGAATGGTCTTCCTAATATGAGAGGAACTTGAGAATCTTCTTCCATGTCCAAAACAACAAAATCTACTGGAAATACTAAAGTACCAACTTTAACTAGCATGTTCTCCATTATCCCTCTAGGATATTTTATTGATCTATCGGCTAGTTGTATGCTTATTCTGGTTGGTTTTAATTCTCCAAGGTCTAGTTTAGCGTATAGTGAATACGGCATTAGATTTATACTAGCACCTAAGTCTGCCAATGCTTCTATTGAACTAAGACTACCCAGAAAACATGGAATTGTGAAACTTCCTGGATCAGATAATTTTTCTGGTATCTTATTCAACAGCACTGCTGAACAATTAGCATTCATAGTAACAGCCGAGAGTTCTTCCATTTTCTTTCTATTTGAGATTAGATCTTTCAAGAATTTAGCATATCTTGGCATTCCTGAAATCACATCAATGAAAGGAAGATTTACATTTATCTGTTTAAACATATCCAAGAATTTGGATTGCTCGGCTTCAAGTTTTTCTTTCTTCATTTTACTCGGATAAGTAAGTGGTGGTTGGTATGGTTTAACATAAGGTTTATCCTTAAATGTGTTATTTTCATTAACCTTTTCAACTACCGGTTCTTTTTCCTTATCTTGATCAGGTTGTGGTTCTTGTGGAGTAGGAATAGTTTCATCAGAAGTTACAGGTATTTCAGGTGGTTTAAGTGTTGCACCACTTCTTGTGGTAATAGCTTTAGCTGTTTCATTCCGGGGGTTAGCATTTGTATCACTAGGTAGACTTCCCGGTTTTCTTTCACCTATTAATCTTGCTAGGTTACTTACTTCTTGTTCCAGATTTTGAATAGAAGCTTGTTGATTTCTAAATGCTTGAGCATTTTGTTCATTAGTTTGTTTTTGAGATGTGAAAAACTGCGTTTGAGTTTCAACTAGCTTCGTCATCATATCTTCTAAATTCGGCTTTTTATCATCGGTTTGTTGTGGTGGTTTGTTTTGAAAATTCGGTCTTTGCTGATTGTAAGTATTATTGGATACTTGTTGATTGCTAGGACCTTGTTGGTTGTTGTATGGAATATTTCGGTTATAATTCTGGTTTTGATTGTAAATCGGTCTTGGCGGTTGATAATTATTCTGATAATTATTTCCAGGCCTTTGGTTTATGTATGAAATATTCTCTCTTTGTTCCATTGTTAATTCAATACTGAGACAATCTTTTGTCAAATGTGGTCCTCCACACTGCTCACAACTAATTCGTATTGAGTGAATATCTTTAGTCATCTTTTCCATTCTTCTCTCCACAGCATCTATCTTTGCGGAAATGGAATCTAAGTCATGGCTGGAATCGGCTCTAGCTGCTTTAGATGATCTAATGATGTCTTTTTCTTGGTGCCACTCATGTGAGTGGGAAGCAGTGTTATCAATAATTTTGTAAGCATCAGTTTCGGTTTTCTTCATAATAGAACCACCAGCTGCTATATCTATGTCTTTCCTTGTAGTGATGTCGCATCCTCGGTAGAATATTTGTACTATTTGACAGGTGTCTAAACCATGTTGCGGACATCCTCTTAATAACTTTCCATATCTTGTCCACGCCTCATATAGAGTTTCATTTGGCTTCTGTGTGAACGTAACAATTTCTGCTTGAAGTCTTACGGCTTTAGATGCAGGAAAGAATTGTTTAAGAAATTTGTCAATTAAAACGTCCCATGTATCAATCGCCCCTTCAGGTAACGATTCCAACCAATCTTTGGCTTCTCCCTTTAAAGTCCAGGGAAATAACATGAGATATATCTGTTCATCCTCCACTTCTCGGATTTTAAATAGTGTGCAGATCCTATTAAAGGTACGTAGATGTTCATTTGGATCTTCCTTTGGCGCACCACTAAATTGGCATTGATTAGTCACCATGTGTAGAATTTGTCCTTTGATTTCATAATCTGGCGCATTAATGTCTGGATGAGTAATTGCGTGACCTTGGCCAGTGCGTTTAGCTCTCATTCGGTCTTCCATACTTAAAGGTTCCAGATTCTCCATAATTGAATTTGTTGAATCGGTATCACTAGATGATTCTGATTTAATGGTTCGTTCCTCAACAATCTCTGTTTGAATGATTGGTGGTTCCGGAGGAAAGTTTAGTGGTTCAGGATCTACGAACCGTTCCTGAATATTTTCTGGATTCTCAATTGTGAGGTCGGGTTCAAAAAATGGATTATCGGAAATTTGAACTGAAGTACTTGGTCTACTGGATGACGATTCTAAAGAAAAATCAACGGCGGTTATATTTGCTAAATGTCTTGATCTAGTTACAGGTGGTGAACGTACAAAAGGTGATGAACGTCTTGCTCGGTGCATTCACTGAATATCCTATTAGTTTTTAAAAGGAAAGAAAAATTATAATAAGTTATCCAATCAATAGACTTTTCTGATTTTGCCCACGTTTCGAATAGCCAAAAGATGCAGCAGAGGGGCAGGATTCGTTTGGTCTCAATATAATTGAGGACTGTTTGGCTCCAATAACCCGGTCCACGTACAAATCCAACTATTACTACGAACCAGAAAATTTTGATGTCTATTAATTTAACCACTTAAAATAAATTTTCGTAATTTTAAGAAATTTAGATAAGAAGTAGAAAAAATTCTAAGTCCTAAAAACTAGAATGGCGAGAAATAAGAGAGAAAAAGAGTTCGTCGCAAAAGGTAGAAAAAGAAAAAAAATGGTTGAAAAATAAAAGGTGACGGGAAAATAAAAGAAACTTATAAAAACTTAAAAATACTTGACTAACCTAACCTTATTACTACAACTAACTTAAAATTATAATCGCAAATTGAGATTACTAATTGGAATGATAATTGATACATAGTAAAAGGTCTAAAAATATTAAAGCTTACAAGGAAAAACTAAATCCCAAATGGAAATAACTTAAAAAGAAACTAAAACTTAAAAAGGCGTCGCAAAATTCTAAAGCACCTAAATCTTAGTCTAAAGAAAAAGCACTTAAGGAATTCTACGGCAAAGCCTAAAAATCTAGGAGTAAAAATAACTATAGCAAAAACTAAGTTTAAAATTAAATATGAGCGAAAAATACAAATATTACGCTACAACGATTAAAAAGGTACAAAATATAAAAATATACAAAAAGTTGTAAAAATTACAATTTTTATAAAAATATTATTTTTATATTATTTATTTAATAAAACTATTAATTTTACAAATTAATTAAACTAATTAATACTAAATAAAACAAATTAAATAAAAAGTAAATCTTAAAATAAAACTAATAATAATAATAATAATAATAATTAGGTTTAAATAATAATAATAATTAATTAAAACCCGTAATTAATGCTGGTTTAGGGTTTTTTGTCGCCTGTCAGAAAGGCTCCGCGAGTCGCGGCAATTAAAGCATCAAACCCCGCGAGTCACGGGGTTCCAGAATTCAGCTGACAGGTTTGAAATTTTACGCGTTTTTATATATATATATTTTTTTTATTTTCTGTTTTCTATTTTTTTTTTTTCTATATATAAAAGATATTTAATAAAATTTATATTATTATAAACTAAAATAAAGATAAAGAAACTTATAAAACTTTTAACAAACTCTTAAAAATATATAAATTTTTGTTTTTCTTTTTATATTTTTGAATAATTAAAACATATTTTTACAAAAACGAATTTTTAATAGAAGTAAGCTAAAAATCTTTTTTTTTTTTTTTATATTAGCGTTGCGCTTCCGGCTTTTAAGATAGTTCCCCGGCAGCGGCGCCAAAAATACTTGATGTTATGCGAGGTGTATATAAAATAGTTATTAATTTTAGCAGAAAACACTATTAAATACGATACAATTTTACACAAGATATTTATTTATTTATAGAATGGATATACTTAAACCTTGCTACAACACTTATAGGCAGTGTACCTAATCGTAAAGTAGTGTAGTTTTTAGTAAGTCCGGTTCGTTCCACAGGGAAATCTTTAAACAAAGCTCAACGCTATATTAGTTTACTTTTATAAAAATACAAATATATATATAAGTAATATTATTATTATAAAAGGGGGGTTTTTACCGTTTAATGACCGGTTTGTCGATTTTAAGACTTTAGTCGCAGTTAAAACCTAATGTAAAATATAAAATAAATACAAGACTTAAATTAAAGCGTAAAGTAAATAACGATAATGAAATTGCGAATAATAAAAGTGCGATAAAATAAACTTGCGATAATTAAAAAGTACGATAATTAAAAGTGCGATTAAATAACAATAAATAAAAGTGCGATAATTAGAAGTGCAATTAAATATAAAATAAAGGAAATTAAATATGAAATAAAAGAATTATGCTTATTTAAACTTCCTTAATCATGATGTTTGACGTGTTGATTTTAGTTTTATGCCCATGGGTTAATTGTCCTTTGTCCTGGATTATTTAATATGTCCGTCTGGTTTTTGTCCATAACAGTCCATCAGTCATAAATATAAAGTGCGAGTGTCCTCATCAAATTATTCTTATACCCGAAGTTAAATATTCCAACTAATTGGGGATTCGAATTGTAACAAGGTTTTAATACTTTGTTTAATGAATACACCAGGTTATCGACTGCGTGTAAACCAAGGTTTTACTACTTTGTTAACAATTACACCAATTACCCTTGAATGTAATTTCACCCCTGTTTTAATTATTCTAGTGGCTATTAATCCATTCCCGTGTCCGGTTAAATGAACGATTATTCGTACATATAAATACCCCGCCCATCGTGTCCGATTGAGTGTATATGGTAATTTATAGGGACGCCCAATTGTAAATCTTTATATTAACATTAACAAACTTTCATTTAGTTAAACAAATATAAAGCCCATTAATAGCCCATAGTCTAATTTCCACAAGTGTCGTTCTTTTGTCCAAACCCCAATTATGGTACAAAGCCCAATTACCCAATTTTAGTAATTAGCCCAACATCATGATTACTTCGTTTTAAATAAGCATAATAATAACTTAGCTACGAGACATTAATATAAAAAGGTTGAACATAACTTACAATGACTAAAAATAGCGTAGCGTTACACGGACAGAATTTCGACTTACACCCTTACAACATTCGCTAACATACCCTTATTATTAGAATTATAATTAAAATTAAAATTAAAATATAAATTATATATATATATATTTTACGTATATATGAGAGAAGAGAGAAATAGAATATGAAAAATGATCAGAATTCGGTTTGCTTTATAGCCAGAGTTGAAATTTGGGGCTCCGCGACTCGCGGCAAAATCCTCTTCAAACTCCGCGAGTCGCGGAGAATGTATTTACAGCTCAGTCCTTGGAGTTTTTCTCTGCCGACGGTTTTTTATTTATAAATATAATATATATATAATTAATATAATTAATTATATATTATATTATATTTATATACATAGTTAACTTGTAATTTTTAGTCAGTTGCGTCGAGCGTTAAGAGTTGACTCTGGTCCCGGTTCCGGATTTTCGAACGTCCTCGCGTACAATTTAATATCTTGTACTTTGCGTTTTGAATCTTGTACTTTTGTAATTTCGAGACGTTTCTTATCAATAATTGGAACCTTTTTGATTGTCTTTTGTACTTTTGAGCTTTTTGGTCGTTTGCGTCTAAAATTCGTCGAATCTGTCTTTTGTCTTCACCTTTTATTATTTAAACGAATATCACTTGTAAATAGAACAATTGCAACTAAAAGCTTGTCTTTCTTGAGGAATAATGCTATGAAATATATGTTCGTTTTTAGCATTATCAAACTTCTTCTTTGAATCAAAAGGTGCCTTCTGAGAGTCCATTGGAGTTCGGACATGATTCCCGGGTCTTCGGTAGAACTTCTTGAACGATCGAACAATAAGTGAAAGTTGTTCATCATCATTTAGGATATCATCTTCGTCCTCTTCTTATTCACCTTCTTCACTTGCTTTAGCTTTTAAAGTAATTGACTTATTCTTTTCTTTCTTGATTTGTCCGCTTCTTTATCGTTGTCTAGGATGACCTCATTGACTTTGAGATTTCCAATGAGTTCATCAAGCAATAATTTTTCCAAGTCTCTTGACTCATCTATTGTCGTCACTTTAGGTATCCATTTGGAGGTAATGCTCTTAAGAATTTTAACAGGGTGGAGTTTCATCTGGATCATGATTGACTGTTTCAGCAAGTTTCACAAGGGAACCACCGACGAGTGTGTTTGGTGCAGACTTTGAGGACTGTTCGTTACCATTTACAAAAACGGATTATCTGCAACAAACCAAACTTGTTATATTGGAGTATTCGTGTAAAATTTGTTCATTTATTAGTGGCCATGCATCTTCAAAAGGTGGAAGATCAGATGAGTTGGCAATTTTTTCAACAAAATTATCATTTAAATGTTTCGTGAATTGCTTTGTGGTTTATCTTTTTTTTTTCTTTGGTGGATTAGATGCCTATTAGTTTTTTCTCTTAACCGACTGGATTACAGTTGCGTCTAAGTTTAGATGCGCATCGATTCCATCATTTTTCTGGACAGGGTCCTCCACTTCACGGTCTAAAGGCTCTTCAATTTTATGTTTCATATATGTGAGTCCGGTATGATCTTTTTTTCAACAACTTATTCAAAATCTCTGCAAAAAAAAAAGAAGTATTAGTAAATGCATAATCTAGACCCTAAAATATTACGGTTCGTAAGTTCTATCCTACCCTTTCCACTTATCGCCAAAATCACAGGTCACCTTCCTACATACTTCCAGTATACAAATATCTTTCCCAATCTCAGCACTCTGTTCCCGTACGGCCAATGCACCAAGTGTGTGTTGGAACATGCGGCAAGGGTACGAGTTGCATCATCATCAAGTGGTCAGTTTCAATGACACCATTCTCCAACCTATCATGCCATACCAATGTATGATAACATCCCTTCGACATTACGGTTTGTTTAATGTAAAAAAGGATTCTTTCCAATTACCATCATTGTTTTTTGAAGTTTGAGTAACATTTTGTTCGGAAATAAAGGAGAACCATGAGTTATGATGAGGGATGATTCTATAAAGATGGCAAAAAACGCGTACCAGAGGTACAAGACAAATCGCGTGGCACCACATCTCGAATAATACTATTTTTCCTACGGCATATGGATGGAGCTGTCCTAAACCTACCATGGAATGGCTCAAAACCTCCTAAAAATAAATTGATGTGAGGAACTCCAAAATTTCCATGGCTAAAGGTGTATTCATATATGGCTACTCTGTCCTTAGGAGGTTTGTGGGCTCGATCGTGGGATAAGGGGGCTATCGGGTCATACTCAGCTAACGGAGGATATTATTGCTTACTGTTTTTCACTGTAATAACGGACGGTTGGTTCTTTACAGTAATATCTGATGATTTTGGCATTTTATCTAAAATAACGAAGGAATAATATGAACAGAAGTGCTACAGGTTGTATTGACTAACCTTACGAGTTTATCAGAAATTGATTCCTGTTGTCGAAAGTGATTTTCGCAGGTTATGTCCATGCAGACGGCGATGTAATTTTAGGAAGAGTTTGAGAAAATTTTCAGGAATGAGAGTATGCACGTATTTATAGGACCAGGAGGATAGTTTGTGTCGCATACTTTTAGTCTTCGTCCACTTTTTATGATCTGGGATGATAACCGATTTAAATTCGCACAACGTATTTTAGCATATCGTCAGTTGATTATAATGATGGTGCGTGGAGTCATGCGCATCAAAAGTCTGCAATTTATGTCACATCTCCACCATTCATGGTGTCATGATTTGACGGGCATTTAATACAACATGGTTTCGAGAGCAGGACATTTAATGGTTTCTGTCTTTTTAATATTTTTTATTTTTGGAAAGTTTTTTTATTTTTTCTAGAATTCGATATCATGCCCATTGCAGCGTATAACATCAAATCGGGGGACTTAATCATGCGCTTACCCGCATTTGCAAATTTCCTGCATGTAATTGCGCTATTACACATGGAATATAAAAATCAATGCACATTCGATGCAGAATCGTTGACCGGATCTATATTTATGCGTGGTTTCCATGCAGCATGCAGATGGCGCGCGGATCACCCTTGGTCTGTTATACATTCCTTGTCAACCAAGGATAAGATCCTTTCAATAATTATATATGATATTCGGGGAAGTTAGTTATGGAAAGGATTAACACAATCATAGATGAATCTTGAATTAGGGTTTGCCTATAAATACAAACCCTAAACCTTCATAACAACACAACATTTACGTAGTTAAAACTCTGTAGAATCCGTTTATAGTCGAGTTACGTAAATCATCAAAATCATCATCGTTCATCTTCAAGGTTAACAGGCCAGTCACGTCACTTTTGACGGTAACCTACAATCTTTATGGGGCCATCGATTAGTGAATTTCATCGATGGTGAACTTAACTATTTAGTCACTCCATCGTTATCATCATGTGCGTTGTACATCTACTATCAATTATCTAATCTTCTTCTTGTACAACGCCATTTAGGCAAACCTATATTTGGTTGATTAATAACTTTGGTACCCAATGTTTATTGGGTCCGGGATGATTAGCATAAAAAACTCCTACTCTAACCCATCTTTTTACTACTTTAGTGTTGTAGTTTCCTTTTATTTGAGCCCTTGTTCAACGATTTTCTTCCTAAGGTTTCTAGAGTGATTAGTCTTATTTTTCAAGAAATTCCTTTTAGATTCTACCCTTTTAGGTGGTCTAGTTTTTGAAAAAGGACATGCAGTCGACTCCACGGTCTGACCGTGCTTCGACCGCACACCTCCTGTAACATTTGATTTTCTTGAGACTTAGCAAACACTATAGGTTGTTGTTTGATGGTTTGATTTTGAGGATGCTTTATTTAAACCCTAACCCATGTTTATTATTACTTGTTCGTTGAACACTTAAGATGTCTTCTAGTAGTTTTTCACTTCTATTAAATATTGAAAACTTGATTTTATTCTCAAGTAGTTTGACGGTTTGTTAAGTGTTCTATTTTCATGCTCTAGCTCATCACAAGTAAGGCATTCATGTAAGTTAGCTATTCTTTCCTTTAGCCTAGACACTTCTAACTTAAGTGAGCTATTTTCTTTTTTTTAAGTTGGTATTACTAGTGCTAACTATACTATTTAGATCACAAAGCTTAACGAAATTATCAAAATTGAATTCAAAAGAGTTTGGAAGAACCTCATTGCCGATTTTTCCGACTAGGTAAGCTTCATCATCTATTTCCGAGCTTGGTGCATCAATGGCCATGAGACATGTTTCCTTTCCCTCTTCTTGTGTCTCATTCTCTTCATCGTCCCAAGCACCTCCAAGAAACGCCTTCTCGTTCTTTCTTTTGGGACATTCACTTATCAAATGATTTGGATCATCACATCCAAAACATTTCCTTACGAACTTCTTCTTGGAATCAAAAGGTGCCTTCTGTGAGTCCATTGGAGTTCGGAAATGATTCCAGGGTCTTCGGTTGAACTTCTTGAACGATCAAACAATAAATGCGAGTTGTTCATCGTCATTTAGGATATCATCTTCATCCTCTTCGTATTGACCTTCTTCACTTGCTTTAGCTTTCAAAGCATTGACTTATTCTTTTCTTTCTTAACTTTGTCTGCTTTTTCATCTTTGTCTAGGATGACCTCATGGACTTTGAGATTTCCAATGACTTCATCAAGCGACAATTTTTTCAAGTCCTTTTACTCATCTATTGCCGTCACTTTAGGTCTCCATTTGGAGGGTAATGCTCTTAAGAATTTACGAACATATTTCTTGTTCGTGTAGATAGTACCTAAAGCTTTCAAACTTGAACAAATATTGTTAAATCTAGAATAGGCAATATCAATTTTCTCATCATTCGATATAACAAATTGTTCATATTGAGCTACTTGTAGTTCAATTTTATATTCAATGACTTGCACATTTCCTTGATGAATAACTATTAAACTATCCCATATTTCCTTTGCATTCTTAAGCATAAAGACTCTTTTATATTCTTTTCTAGACTAAGCGTTAAATATGACTAGTTTAGCTTGGTAAATTTTCCCTACATCCGTTTTATGTTCTTTGGACCAATTTTCTTCGGGTACAATTATTTTAGTTTTCCTATCCTCACTTAGAGTAAATGGGACATAATCGCACTTAGTAATAATGTTCCAAACGTCTATATCTTTAGCATAGACATATATTTCAAATCTTTGTTTCCAATAACAAAATCCTTCACTCTCAAGTAGTGTAGGTCATTGCATAGAGAAACCTTCACTATAACTCAAGTTCTCAAATTTTTGTTCCATGATTTTTAACTCAAAAGTTTGCAAAAATTAATCTTTATCTTATAAATGAAAATTTTAGCAAAATGTTTAGAGCAACCGCTCTGATACCAATTATAAGTAACTAGATGGGGGTGAATAGTTACTTAGTGTAATTTGAAAACTTTTTTGATTTAGATCTTGAGATTACTATAGTGTGATTTGAATAGTTTGTTCACAAGTATAATAAATACGAAGATAAAGGATAAGAGAACAAACACGGAGATTTATAGTAATTCGGGAAGATGTTAACTAATTTTCCTTAATCCTCTCCTCAATTCTCACGAATTGAGAGTTAGTTTCACTGTGATGCTCCAAACTCTGTGGAGTGTCTGGATACAACACTAGCTCCTTGATAAGTCGCAACTTATGAACCCTTACGTCCCGTTGAAGAATTCACAATCACCAAGTGTTCTTACCACAAGATCCTGATGCTACCACTAAGTGAAACCTCACTTATCTTCTAGATCCCTTTAAGAAGATAATTTACAAGTAAACTCACAACTAAGTTTACAATCACTTTTGCTTGAATCACTCTAAATTGATTACAATGAAATTTGAATGATATCAGTAAATGTGTAGAAATGTAAGTGCAAGAGGTGAGTCTTCAAGTGCTCCGAGTTTTGGCTTTATATGCAAGAAAATTCAAACCCGAATGTCTGCGCCTCACCCCACGATCGACTGTGGTTCGACCGTGCAGCTCTGATCTCTGAATTTTGTAGCCGTTTGAGATATTTTACTTTGGCTTTTTTCCTTATTAGATGGCGGAAATTAGATGCCAAAAACATCTGAAAAGTCCTGCATTACCCCTTTTATCTTGGAAGCATTCTTTGAAGTTCACCTTGGTTTGAAAGAGGTAAGTCACTCTATACTAGAGGTGTGTCATTGATTTTCTTTTAAGGCAAATGCAGAATTTTGATCCCATGACAACCATATGCTTCCAAAATTCAAGTCACAAGTCTTTAACCCTTTTATCAACATTAGTTTTGCAAGTATGTGCTGTTATTGGCTACTTGCAAGCTTCCAATTTAGACTAACTTATGTTTATATGAAGAGTTTTGGGAGTTTACACTAAACTCTTATTAAACACATAATTAGTACTTAATGATTAATCAAGTGGAGAGCATCTCTTTAATTGAGACTTAATGACCATATTTAATTTTTATTTCTTTTAATTTAGATTTATAAAAATACACTTTGAAAAAAAAAAATTAGCCATACTTGAATGTTTAACATTTATCATAAGCTAAAAGTGTCATTAAGGTGTCATTAAGTGTGATTAACCAAGTTTAGTGTTGTAGTGACCAAAACTCATTTGAATATGAAGGGGGCAACTATTCTGAGTATGTTTAAACAATTTTTGTATATTATAGATGCCCCGAAGTAGTCAAACATTTTTCGATCAAAAATCCGGACAGTGGGTTTCTGCGGTCGACCCACGGCTGACTGTGGAGTCGACCTGTACCTTGGTTCGGAAAACAAAGGTACTGGGCATCCACGGTCAGACTTGCGGTTGACCGTGGACCAACTGTGCTCCTACAATATGTTTTCAAATGTCTCTTTTGACTTATCGGTTTTGTGTATTGGTCGTTTGCTAGAGATAGTGTAGGCTTATAAACTTGTGTTGTTCTATACGTTGTTGTAAGCACACAAGACATGGTGTCATCGTCAAAACAAAGTGTTTAACATAATATTGGATTACTAACCAACATTCTCCCCCTTTTTGATGATGAAAAACCTATGTAAGTGTGCTTAAGCGTGTAGTACAACACATGTGTTAACATCACTTACCATACATTTTCTCTCCCTTTTGTCAAAGCAAAATGGTTAGCTCCCCTGGAACTAAGCGCGCCCTAAAGTAATGATCCTCTTGAATGGTACATAATGGTTGATGATATAGCTCCCCCTTGAAATGTGCAATATAAAACTCATAGAAAAGATCATTAGTACACATAAGTCATAATAAGAGTACATGATACATTACACATTCTAAGAATAAATTAGGTTTAACATAACAACCCTCCCACAATACAATCCTAACCAACATTTTTAAGATAATTGGCATTGGTGCTGACGGCATCTGAGATTTCTGACTCCTCAGAGTCGGATGAGAGGATAGTGATAGGAGTGGCAATCTAAAAGGTAAGCGAGGTGGTTGACACGGAGCGAGGAATCTCTAGGGGAGTTATCATTCCTAGGTGTCGGAAGATGTGATTGAGATGAATGGAATAGGGAAGTGGATGATTAGGAAGATTACAAAGATTTCCAATTCGTTGAGTCACGACAAAGGCTAAGTTTATGGCTTCGTTTGATAGAAAGGACCATAGAATGGCTACCTCGGTTCCTGAGAGATGATCAAAGGAATTCACCCTACAAAAGATAATGTGTCGGATGACGGTTAGGAGGAGTTGAAGATCATGACGAATCTTGAAATCTTGAACACGGATGCGGCGATTAAGGTCGTGAGGTACTTCAGAGTGAGTGATGGTGGATAGTACTTCTTGTATGGGGTATGTTGGGTGCAAGGATCTAAGATCGGTTCGAGGAGTATAGAAATCAAGACCTTGTGAGGGAATTCTCATAACCGAAGCAAAGTATGAGAGAGGCCAAGTGTGAATTTTCCTACCGAGTTTAAATTTGACTTGATTAGGGTTGACAAGTTCGAAATTTGCATAAAATTCTTGGATAAGAGGTGGGTAGATCACTTCATCTATGTTTAAGAAAGAGAAACATTCATTTTGAGTGAATGTTTTGTGAAGGTTTGGAAATTCATCATAGTGAACAACTCTTTCTTCAAGAAGGGTTCGAGTTTCCATTTGTTGTTTGTGACATGCCGCACATTTCCCTCGTGTGTTAGTCATTTACTAGGAACATGAACATTTTAGCAAATATCCATGTTAAGAACATGATTTTGAAAACCTATATGATGAACATATATCGATTAATTCTTGTCTAGACACATTTTTGAAAACAAGTAAGGTGTGCCATTTTGAAAAGTTAGACAAGGTTCATCATTTCAATTTTTATTTACCATTGTTTGATAAGTATAATGAGATTGATAGTTATCATAAGAGCTTGGTCAAATATTTGTGTGCATGAGTGGTTTGAGAAGAAAATCAACTTGTATGAATTATGCAAGAAAAAGTTCCTACTTGGCACTCTATGAGTTGAAACTTGTATAAATTAAATTTCACATAATTGATAAGTTATGCATCAAAATAAGTGTTACTATTAGTTATGAAAGACACCAAAATTATTCTCATGTGAGATTAAGCAAGTAATTAAGAATTACATGAGAAAATTTTTAAAGTAAGCAAGATTAAAAGGATTTGGATGCTTACCTTTGAGGACCACTAGATGTTGGAGAGGAATCTAATGGTTGGGGTTTAAAGAAGGAGTGGGGTTGGTGAAAAAGTGGTTTAAATAATAAAGATGGTGAGGAAAAGGACAAAATAGCTGTCATCTATTGTGCGGTTGACCCCACGGTCGACCGTGGTTCGGCCGCACGTCTTCAGTAAGTTTAATTAAGACACAAGTTCCATCATACCCAACCCATTCCTAAATAGCGTGAAGGTCTCCTTTTTCAGAGGTTTTATAAAGATATCAGCAATGTTTTCTAAGGAGTCTACCTTATCAATCACAATATTTCCTTTTTGGACATGATCACGTAAGAAGTGGTGCCTAATGTCTATGTGTTTAGTCCTAGAATGTAATATTTGATTTTTAGTTAAGTCTATAGCACTCTTATTATCACAACAAATAGGTATTTCAGATGAGATGATACCGTAATCGATGAAGGTTTGTTTTAGCCATAGCACTTGCGCACATTCTCTTCCAACGGTAACATATTCCACTTCGGTAGTAGATAGTGCGACGGATGTTTGCTTCTTACAGAACCATTAAGCAAAGTTCGACAAATGCACATACACCACTTATGCTCTTTCGATCAATCAACGATCCTCCATGGTCGAAATCCGCAAAGCACATAATGTCAACACCGATGAACTTTGGATACCATAGACCAAGTGCATGGTACCTTTTAAATATCTAGAAATTCGTTTGACCGCTTCTACGTGAGACATTTTGGGATTCTCTTGGAATCTTCCACACAAGCACACACTATACATAATATTGGGTCGGCTTGCCGTTAAGTATAGAAGTGATCCAATCATTCCTCTATACTTGGTGCTATCGAATGAACCTCCTTCTTGTAACGACCCTACTTTTTCCGTTATCTTTTACCATTAATTATTTAACGATCGTTAACTGTTATTCGTGCCACGTCATTTCTATGACCTATATTACTATTTTAGTAATAATATATTAATTATTATGTGTTAAATGAATATTTGTATTCATATTTTAAATTGTAAGTTTATACGAGTCGCGGATTTCTATCCGGCGAATCTTTTCGGTTTTCAAGCCAACGGTCGAGCTTTTGGGATTTTTAAATCCTAATTATTTTAAATATGATATTTTAATGTCATATCTTTATATATAGTATTTATATATATTTTTCGTCACGTATTTGTTATCTCTCCGAATTTTCAATCGCGTAGTCGTGTTTTCTCGTTTCGGGCTTCGATCGGGCATTCGGGCCACAAGGAAATTGCATTTAATTAAAATTGGGCCATGATGGGCCCACCCCATGACCCCATCGGCCGAACCTAGGGAGGGAGTATACTCCATTTCTTCTCATTTTTGTTAATCTCATTTTTCACTTCACAAAACACTTAAACCTAATACTTAATATTTTGCTCTCTTTTTCTCTCTTCCTCCCTCCTCTTTGCTGTCGCCATACCACACCCCAACATCATCATCATCAATTAAAAATCATGCTTGGATCATCAAATCATATACATAATCGGATTCTACACGTTCTCCTCTACGCATTCATACCATTTGATTCTTGATTAGGGTATAAAACCTAACCCTAACTTTTCAATTTTTCTTATATTTTTCTGTTTTTTAATGTTATATTAGTAGTGTAATGATTATATGTTGTTGTATTATTGATTGTATGCGTAGAAATGCTCGATTATATATGTTTTCAGTTTGATTGTTTTGGGACAGCGGTTTGATTGTTGTTTTCTGGAAATATAACATATATAAAAGTGAAATTAAAGTGTCTAGATGAGTTCCTCTCATCAAGAAATTAATTTTAGACTCCGGATTCATG
This sequence comes from Rutidosis leptorrhynchoides, assembly GCF_046630445.1. Lineage (NCBI taxonomy): Eukaryota > Viridiplantae > Streptophyta > Magnoliopsida > Asterales > Asteraceae > Rutidosis > Rutidosis leptorrhynchoides. Next base: position 145,427,357 of record NC_092338.1, read on the forward strand.
TTATTTCGATTTCTGGAACTTAAGTTATGAATAAAATGGTGTTATATTGAGATTAAAATATAAAAACGAATTGAACCAGGTGTGGTATGACTTTGTGACCATTTTTAGAGTCTTTAGGGTGTACTATTGTGTTAGGATTGATAATGGGATGAACTTTCATGTTCGGGTCATCGAAATTCGAGCCACGGATCACCCGTTATGACTAAAACACGTTTTTGAGCGGATTAAAGATCCAAACTGATTAAGGACTGTAAGTCACGACTTGGTGAATGTTCTAGGGATTTTCTTGAGCACATTAAGGTTTCGGGTGGGTTGGTTAGGCGAAGATATATATAAGGCTCGCCGAAAACTGATTCTCGGGGCTCAAGTTATGACCCGATGAACTTTTAATTAAAACTTATGGTTATTAATTATGACTTATGATATAAATAATGAATTTCATTATTAATAGATTACTTATGATATAAAAAGTAATTAATTTAATTTAAGACTTATGATATATATATTTATTATATCATTTATTAATTACTTATGATTTAATTAAACATTTAATTAAACTTATGATTAATAATAAGTATTAAATTTATATTATGAGATTATTATAATAAGACTTATAATAAGGATTAATTAATTATTTAATTATTATAAGGCTTAGTTATTATTTAATTATAATTTAATTATTAAATACTTATGATTTAATGATTATAATTAGAAACTTATGATATGATTAATAATTCATTATTAATGAATAATACATATGATATGATTTAATTTAAAATTTATTATTAATTAATAATACTTATATTATGAATAGTATTTAATTAATTAATTAAATACTTATGTTATATTAATTATATCATTTAAACTTATGTTAATTTTAATAATTCAATTTAATTTAATTAAACCTATGTTATGACATAATTATACATATATGACTTTAAATAACATTATAAAATATATTATTATTATAACCTATGCTTTAAAAATCAATGTTGACTATGTTTGACCAAGGTTGACTTTTGAGTTGACTTTCAGTTGACTTTGACTTTCAGTTGACTTTTGTTGACTTTCTAATTAAGGAAACTTTTCTAACTTAATAACTTTCTAAAAATAGCAACTTTCTAAATATGGAAACTTTCTAAATTTGAAAACTTTTCAAAAATAGAAACTTTTCAAAAATAAAAACTTTCCAAAAATAGAAACTTTCCAAAAATGAAAACTTGCTAAAAATAGAAACTTTCTAAAAATAGAAAGTGTGTGTCTGTACGCTGTTCTGATCAAACCGATGCATGTTGAGTGTTGTTCTATGTCTACTTGCAACATGTACAATAGCTATCATACTAAGACTTGACCTAAGTTAGTTATTTATATCGACCTGCTTTATTTATAGGTCGGCGTTGTGATCATTCCTGATCACTTTACTTCATTTGCTGTTCGCATATTTGTGTGGTTACTTCGTTTGCTATTAAGGTGAGTTATAGTCCCGTTTTTACATACTTTTCAAAGTATATTTTTGGGATGTGATTACATGCATTTTATTTTATGTTTAGACACAAGTAGCAATTAAATTTAAATTATTCGTTATGAGTTGAATAAAAATATCCCCTAGTCTGCTAAATGTAATCACTGGTTTCTACTGGTTAACGCGAATCCTATGGATAGATCTATTGGGTTGACAACCCCATTTCGAGCTAGTCGCGCTAGCAATTTATAATCGGAATGTTTAGTACTTCGTATTTTGTTGTAGATACACTTGTTCAGTGTATATTATTATTGTGTTTGACAAGGGTAAATAAAGGGTTAAGTGGTTACCAGGTGGCTCATTGATAATGGAATAATGTTTAATGTTTTCTAACATTTTAAATCTTGTGGTCTAAAGTTTATTCAATTATTTAAACCTATAATTCACTCAACATTTTTGTTGACAGTTTACTCGCATGTTTTCACAGGTACTTGAGTTATTTGGTTGCTTCCGCTGTGTTAGAAGAGTCTGCATGCATTTGGGCAGATTTTTGTTAAACAATTATGAAACCTTAAACTTGCATTCTTTTTTTTGAATAATTAAACTTGTGTGTGTTTTGTTGACAATGTTTTATGTCAACTTTGGATATTTAATATGAGGGTTTGTTAAACTACATATTTTGTTAAATTTCCTTTTTGGAAAACTTTTTGAATAAAAGAATGCAATGTTGTTTATTTAATTCATTTAAGTCCGATCAAGCTGTGGGACCAAGTGATGGAGCCGTTAGGTGTTTTGTCGAGGCCATCACAGTTGGTATCAGAGCTCTAGTTGTAGGGAACTAGGCGGTCTTAATGTGGTCAACCCGTGGTTCTTAGGGTACATTAGAGTCTAGTCTACAGTCCGACCTTTCTCGTTATAGCATTATTATGCATTTCATTTCATATAAGGAATAATTATAAGTTATTGCTTATGTTATTTCTTTGTTGTATGTGGTTTGTGGTTTTACTGTTTGCAGATGTCGACTTCGAGCAACAGTTCTGTTCCTGCTCCTGCTCCGACATCGGAGGATAGACGCCGTGTACGTCAGCCGTTAATCGACGACCCAGTTGACTATTACACGGCCACCATCGCTCACATGACCAGGGCATATACGAATGAGACTCGTATTGATGCTCTTAGCGACTGTATGCGTGCCTTGCCGCATAATGAGGTGATGGACGAGATTAGAGCACGGATGGATTTGTTTATCAGTTTCAAGCATAATGTTGGGTTCGAGAATAGGAAGCGTAACCGTGAGGTGGACGCTAGGTTCGAGGCTCTTGAGAGCATTGTTCGTGGTCTGAAGGCAGAGTTGGAGGAGGTAAAAGGAAAGTTGAGGAAGTATGAGACTCCTGCTGAGCCTCATACGGGCCCAGCTTATCACACCCGCTCCAAGCAGATGTGATATGATGATTCATGATTGATTATTTATTTCATAAGACTTAATGTCCTTTTATACATACATTTTTGGGTTGTGTATGGCGTTTTGCCGAGGATTTTATTAAGGATTTTATTATGGGATATTTTTCATTATGTATGGATGGTTATTTCTTTATGACATCTATTATCATTATCATATTTTATTTTTGATGTTGTGACTCTTGGCATGTTATATCATGCGTAATATAGTTCATGTATGTTAGGTGCTATGTATGTTGTATGATTTCTATCATAAAGTATGTATGCATGTGGTGGCTATTTCTATAACTATCATAACTGTCATGTTATTACTCATAGTGTTTAATGACTATTATTTTAATGGTTAATCTTTTCGTGTTCGATCTATTCCTTTATAACACTGGTATTATTCTTAGTACTAACGGTTGTGTTATTCTGTTTTGAAGATCATGCCTCTTCGCGAGTCCAACGAAGCCCGTATGCAACGACTTATCTCCGAAGGGATAGCAGCTGCTATGGCAGCTAATGCTAATGCTAATGCGAATAACAACCATCAGGTGGGATGCTCCCACAAGACTTTTATGGCCAGTCGTCCACAAGAATTTAGTGGCACTGAAGAACCCATCGGACTTACTCGTTGGTTTGAGAAGATTGAGTCTATTTTCAGGGTTAGCCGAGTCTGTGATGAGGACAAGGTTAGTTTTGCAAGCTGCACTCTTAAGGATAGTGCACTAACTTTGTGGAACAACTTGGTTAGTAGTTTGGGTAACGATGTGGCGTATGGTTTGACTTGGAACAACTTTAAAGAAAGAATGATCACCCGTTATCTCCCTAGGGGTGAACTTAAGAAGTTAGAAGCTGAACTTAAGAACTTGAAAATGAAGGGCACCGAATTAGATGCCTATGAGCAAAGGTTCTTCGAGTTGACTTTGTTGTGTCCAAATGTTTATGCCGATGAGAATCTTAAGATTGAAGCTTATATTGATGGATTATCTGAGAAAAACTGTGCATGGGGTTGAGTCTAGTGAGCCCCAGACTATTGAAGCTGCTATGTCTATGGCGCACAATCTCAATGATAAGATTTTGAGGAGAAGTAAGGCAGCTGTGACCAATACCGGTGAGAAGTTATTAAGAAGGTTGATAATGGGAAAAGAAAGTGGGATAATAACCGCAACCAAAACCAAGGTCAGCAGAAGAAACAAGATACCTCTGGTTCTAATAATCGAAATTAGCATGTGTGTCCTCGATGTTATAAGGCTCATGATGGTTACTGTACGGTTACTTATAAGAGGTGTTCCAAGCAGGGACACATTGCTAAAGATTGTACGATGCTTATGTCGGGTTCTGCTGCTCCTGCTGCAGGAGGTAGTAATAATGCTGGTAATAATTGTGGTAGTGGTAATGGGGAGCCGAGAAATGGTGGTAATCAGAGGGTTTGTTATAAATGCGGTAAGCCGGGGCATTTCCGTGATGCCTATCCTAACAAGAAGACTACTGAGAATGCACGTGGAAGAGCATTCAACATTAACGCCAGGGATGCTGAGGAAGATCCTAAACTTGTTATGGGTACGTTCTCGATCAACGATTTATCAGTTTATGTACTAATTGATTTAGGGGCTGATTTGAGTTTGTGTCGAATAAATTGAGTCCAAAAATCAAAACACCGTTAACTCCTCTAGACAATACTTATGTTGTAGAGATAGCTAATGGTAAAGTGCTTACTGCTAAGACTGTGTATCGTAAATGTAACATTAATTTGGCTGGTAGAGATTTTGAGATAGATTTGATACCGATTAACCTAGGTAGTTTTGACATTGTTATTGGTATGGATTGGTTGTCTGCGAATCGTGCTGAGATTGTGTGTTATGAGAAAGCTATTCGTATTACTAATGTGGTTGGAGAGCCGCTGATGGTTTTTGGGGATAAGAAATGCAGACAGTTAAACCTTATTAGCTGTTTGAAAGTTCATAAACATCTTCGCAAAGGATGTCATGCTATTCTAGCCCATGTTGTTGATTCTAATAGAGAAGAGAAGAGCGTTGGCGATGTTCATATTGTTAGAGATTTTCCCGAGGTATTTCCCGAAGATTTACCTGGCCTTCCGCCGCAACGCACGGTAGAATTTCAAATCGATCTTGTTCCCGGTGCTGCTCCTGTAGCACGTGCTCTTTATCGACTTGCGCCATCCGAACTTCAAGAATTGTCGAGTTAACTCTGTGAGTTGTTAGACAAAGGTTTTATTTGTCCCAGTTCGTCCCCTTGGGGAGCTCCTGTTCAGTTTGTTAAGAAGAAAGATGGTTCGTTTCGTTTGTGTATTGATTATCGTGAATTGAACAAGCTTACTATTAAAAACCATTACCCTCTTCCGAGAATTAATGATCTGTTCGATCAGCTTCAAGGTTCGTCTGTTTATTCTAAAATCGATCTTCGTTCCGGTTATCATCAACTGCGTGTTAAATAATATGATGTTCCGAAAACTGCTTTTCGCACCCGTTACGGTCACTACGAATTCCTTGTTATGCCGTTCGGATTGACAAATGCACCTGCTGTGTTCATGGACCTCATGAACCGTGTGTGCAGACCCTATCTGGACAAATTCGTTATTTTATTCATCTACGACATCCTTATTTATTCTAAAAGTGATGAAGAGCATGAAGAACATTTAAAGTTAGTGCTTGATCTGTTGAGGAAAGAAGAATTGTACGCTAAGTTCTCTAAGTGTGCTTTCTGGTTAAGGGAAGTTCAATTCCTTGGACATATTATTAGTAAACAGAGAATACAAGTTGATCCTGCCAAGATAGAGGCAATTGAGAAGTGGGAAATCCCGAAGACTCCTACTCAGGTTCGTCAGTTCCTAGGGTTGGCAGGTTATTATCGAAGGTTTATTCAAGATTTCTCTCGTATAGCGAAACCTCTGACTGCTTTAACGCACAAGGGGAAGAAGTATGAGTGGAAGGATGAACAAGAGACTGCTTTTCAAACTTTGAAGAAGAAGTTGACTGCCGCTCCGATTTTGTCACTGCCTGAGGGTAATGAGGATTTTGTTGTTTATTGTGATGCTTCGCGTCAGGGCTTTGGTTGTGTTTTGATGCAACGAAAGAAAGTTATTGCGTACGCGTCACGTCAGTTGAAGATCCACGAACAGAATTATACAACCCATGATTTAGAGTTGGGAGCTGTTGTGTTTGCGCTTAAGATTTGGAGACATTATTTGTATGGTGTCAAGAGTACGGTGTACACTGATCATAAAAGTCTTCAACATATTCTCGACCAAAAATAGTTGAATATGAGGCAGCGTAGGTGGGTTGAGACGTTGAATGATTATGATTGTGAACTTTTGTATCATCCGAGAAAAGCCAATGTTGTGGCCGATGCGTTAAGTCGTAAAGAAAGGGCTGAACCCCGCAGATTTAGAGCTTTGAGTATGACGATTCGGACTAACCTCGCAAGACAAATTCTTGAGGCACAACAAGAAGCCTTAAAGGAGGAGAATTTTATGAACGAGAATGTCAGAGGCATGGCTAAGAAGTTTGAGGTACGAGCAGATGGTACAAGATATTTTGCGGGACGTCTTTGGGTTCCGAAGTATGGTGATCTGCGACAACTTGTTTTGGATGAAGCTCATAAGTCTAGGTACTCTATTCATCCTGGTTCAGGAAAGATATATCATGATCTTAAGTGAAATGTCCCGTTCATATTGATTATAAACGTTCCATATTATTTGATTTCATTGCGAGGTTTTGACCTCTATATGAGACGTTTTTCAAAGACTGCATTCGTTTTTAAAACAAACCATAACCTTTATTTTATCGACAAGGTTAAAAGGACACCACCTAGATTATCAGAAATGATAATCTAAAAATATCACACTTACACACTACCAATACATATTGGTTTACAATATTAATATGTTACAACAAAGTAAATTTCGAATGCAGTTTTAAACAATATTATACAAGCATGGACTCCAAATCTTGTCCTTATTTTAGTATGCAACAACGGAAGCTCTTAATAATAACCTGAGAATAAACATGCTTTAAACGTCAACAAAAATGTTGGTGAGTTATAGGTTTAACCTATATATTTATCAAATCATGATAATAGACCAAAAGATTTCATATTTCAAAATACATCCCATACATAGAGATAAAAATCATTCATATGGTGAACACCTGATAACCGACATTAACAAGATGCATATAAGAATATTTATGTGCGTAGAGGTGTATACAAAATAGTTATATTTTTACAAGGAAATACTATTAAATACGATACAATTTTACACAAGTTATTTATTTATTTATAGAGTGGATATACCTAAACATTGCTACAACTCTTATAGGCAGTGTACCTAATCGTACAGTAGTGTAGTTTTTAGTAAGTCCGGTTCGTCCACAGGGAACTTGCCAAGTTTAACGCTATATTTTTAACAAATATAAAAATATATATATATGTAGTATTATTATTATAAAAGGGGAGTTTTTACCGTTTAGTGACCGGTTTGTCGATTTTAAAACTTAAGTCACAGTTAAAACCTAATGTAAAATATTAAATATATAAAAGACTTAATTTAAAGCATAAAGTAAATAACAATAATGGAATTGCGATAAATAAAAGTGCGATAAATAAAATTGCGATAATTAAAAAGTACGATAATTAAAAGTGCAATTAAATAAAATGACAGTAAATAAAAGTGCGATAATTAAAAGTGCAATTAAATATGAAATAAAGGAATTATGCTTATTTAAACTTCCGTAATCATGATGTTTGACGTGTTGATTTTAGTTTATTACCATGGGTTAATTATCCTTTGTCCTAGATTATTCAATATGTCCATACAGATTTCTCCATAATAGTCCATTAGTCATAATCATAAAGTGTGGAAGTCTTCGTCAAATTATTCTTATTCCTGAAGTCAAATATTCCAACTAATTGGTGATTCGAATTGTAACAAGGTCTTAATACTTTGTTTAATGAATACACCAATTTATCGACTGCGTGTAGTCCAAGGTTTTACTACTTTGTTAACAATTACACCAATTACCCTTGAATGTAATCCACTCCTGTTTTAACTAGTCCATTAACTATTAATCCAGTCCCGTGTCCGGTAAAATGAACAATTATTGGTATTTATAGATATCCCGCCCACCGTACCCAGTCAAGCGTATGTGGTTATATATAAATATGTCAAATTATAACCTTTATATTAAATTAATGAGGTATCGTTAAGTTAATATAAAACCCATTAATAGCCCATAGTCTAATTTTCACAAGTGTCGTTCTTTTATCCAAACCCCAATTATGGTACAAAGCCCAATTACCCAATTTTAATATTTAGTCCAACATCATGATTACTTCGGCTTAAATAAGCATAATAATAACTTAGCTACGAGACATTAATTTAAAAAGGTTGAACATAACTTACAATGATTAAAAATAGCGTAGCATTACACGGACAGGATTTCGACTTACACCCTTACAATATTCGTTAACATACCCTTATTATTATTAAAATTAAAATTAAAATTAAAATTAAAATTATAATATATATATATATATATATATATATATATATATATATATATATATATATATGTATGTATGTATGTATGTATACGTTGAAAGAGAAGAAAGAAAAAGATGTGTTAATTTGAGCCAAAACACGCGAAATTTATAGATGTGGCCTGATAATTGGGGCCATGCGATCGCATGGTTTTCCTTCTTCCTGACCATGCGATCGCATGGCCAGCTGGGAGAGTTCACATGTTGTTGTTTGCTTCTTGCCGACGGTTTTTAAATAATAATATAATTTATTTTATTTTAAGATTTAATTATATATTATATTATATTCATGTGCATAGTTGACTTGTAATTTTTAATCCGTTGCGTTGAGCGTTGAGAGTTGACTCTGGTCCCAGTTCCAGATTTTCGAACGCCCTTTCGTACAATTTAATATCTTATATTTTGCGTTTTGCGGCTTGTATTCTTGTAATTTTGAGACGTTTCTCACCAATAATTTGAACCACTTTGATTGTACTTTGTACTTTTTAGCTTTTTGGTCGTTTGCATCTTCAATTCGTCAAATCTATCTTTTGTCTTCACCTTTTATTATTTAAACGAATATCACTTGTAAATAGAACAATTACAACTAAAAGCTTGTCTTTCTTGAGGGATAATGCTATGAAATATATGTTCATTTTTAGCATTATCAAATATTCCCACACTTGAGCGTTGCTTGTCCTCAAGCAATATTGTTTTGAAATAAAAATACTAGAATCACTTCTTTATTCTTCACACTTTGTACATCAGTGATTTCTATACGGCGGTATGAACAATGGTAGTAACGATGTGGTTTACAGTCCCACATGACTATGAAAAATTTGATCCTTTAGGAAATTGGATCTTTATGAAAATATTTGATCTTTTTGAAAATTCAATCTAGCTTTACCCTAGATAAGTTTTCCGGAATAACCCTTCACCGGTGTTTGCAAAATGTTTTTGTGGGTTTGGTGGGTTTCAGATTTGAAAATTTTAGCTCAAAACTTGCGGTTTTGTGTTACCCATTTGCTAACCTTGTATTGGGAAAGTAACACGTCCAGTTTACTTGCTCCATATATTACCTTTCGGTAAACTACCGTCCGGTTGTAAAGGAAAGCGTTGACCAAGCAAATGTTAAGGCAATGTCCCCTGACAAGCTTTTAATTATGGTTTATAACGTGTCGGATGCAATTACTATCCTCTGTAGGAGCAATAGTAAAGATCACCCTATAGTTTTTCAGTCTGGCACAAGGTCCTGTCTTTGACCACCGTTCTTACGGTTGACACCTAATTTGGTTCAGGTGACCTAATGAATTCCAGGTGAATTCCTAGGATTTTACGTTCAATGGTAATGAACGCATTAAAAATAGGTTTTCAGAAAATAAATCGATTTGTAATTTTGATCAAAATATTTTCTCGTTCAAGCTCGAGTTTAGATATCATCGAATTCTATGAGTTTGTAATTCTCAATCTTTAAAAGTCAATCTCAAGGATTGAGTAATATCAGGCTTAAAAGCTGATTTTTGATCTTTAAGGAGATTATCCTTTCTGGGGATCTGATTCATTAGTCTTATCAAGCTAATTTGTACGGCACCCACCCCATTTTACGAGACAGATCCTCTCATGGTTAGGATAATTTTGACCACTTGGCGACCATGTTTGATGCCGAGGTCCGTGGATTTCCAGCTGATTTTCGAGAAAACTTTTCAAGATTTTTCGTATACTCTACAACTGGTCTGGACGAAAACTTCCTGACCTAAATCAAGAAGCGCGTTTCTTTTTCGGAAGACTTTACTCCCTTTTATTGATGGAATTGATTCATCGTGTAGATCCATCTGTCTTTCAAATATATTACAATTTACCGGGTAAAACGGTTAATTTTGTCCAAAACAAAAGTATCTTCAATTATTTGTACAAAAATATGTGATATATGTTTTAAATAACTTGGTAAATTTTTTCCACACTTGACTTTTATTTTCCTTTCTTTGCCTTTTTATTGTCCTTTATTCCATTTTAAATGAATTCTAACATTTTGGGTTGTTTCTCAATTTATGTCCTTTCCAAGGTAACAATAATTTCGGTGTTAACACCTAGTTTTATCGTTCATAAATATGTATAAACATGATTTTAAATTCATTTATTTGAAAATTTTGAAAAATTTTACTAGAATTGGGTAGTCAGTATATAAGACTAGGGTTGTTCTTTATTATCAGAGAGCACTAGATTCTAATACAACTACCGCGTTACTAGTATTTTTTTAATGGTAACCAAGTGTTTAAATTAAAAATTTTAAAAATTCGAAAGAATTTAACCCCTTCCCACACTTAAGATCTTGCAATGCCCTCATTTGCAAGAAATCAGTAACAATTTAAATTATTGAGGGTGATTAGCGTAGAAAAATGATTAAATTTTACCAAAATTTTCAAACATATTGGCGTTTGTTTGTTGAATGATAAATGGTGCACATCATTTGTTCATTCCGTCTTGTTGTTACATCACATTTATTTTTCGTTTTGTCGTCAAAATTAGTAGCTTTTGCTGAACTTAATGCCAGTCTTTGAAAATGCGATGTTTTACCCTGTTGTATACAATTGACAATATACATACATACAAATATAAACATGCATGGTAATTTGAAATGGGACTTAAAATCCCACTTTCAAATCAAATATGAAATATTAGTACAACATAATAAAAATATTAAACATTACAATAAAAGTATCAATATTTGTATGTTTAAACATAAATAAATAAAAATAACAAAAAAATAAAAATCATAGAAATCACCAACGGGAACTATATCAATCTGGATAGGGGTTCCAGTTCATGTCATCGGTCGGGTTCCATGGTTGGTGATAAGTGTACTGGTAGGCCTGGTTAGGGTCGTCGAGAGTATATGGTGGTCTCATATCGGGATGGTGGGGAGGATAGTAAGCGGGTCGGGTCGGTACGTAGTGATCCTGAGGTGATAGCCGACTCATGATCTGACGCTGATGATAGTCCCATCTATCATGCTATCGTTGAATGGAATGCTCGTACTCATTCCGGGCTTGCCACTGCTCGTACCATCTATGTCTTTCCTCGTTTGTCATTTCTACCTCATCTATACGCTGGTAGACGTCAGTCATAGCCTCCCTGATGACATCCTTAATGTCATCTGCTTCCTCCATTTCCTCATCTGAACCTCTCTCTACCTGAGGATGATTACCAACATATGGTATTGCCTGATTGCGTCTACTCTTTAATACCTTAGCACCCTGATAGACCCTCAATCCTAAAGGCTCAACCTGTTCCCTACATACCAAAAGTGGACCCCCTTGATCCTTATCTACACCCAAATACTCTCCAATAAGAGTAACAAAAATACCTCCTCCTATTATTCCCCCTTCCTGTATTCCTTCCACCATCTTAGACAAATAAAAACCAACACAGTAAGGGATATTAACAAAGCCTCTTGGGTCTCGAATACACTTTAGGTAAAATAAATCATGTAAGGTCATTTTCTCCTTGTTGTGACCTCTCTGTGTAATCGAGTTAGCAAGAAATCTATGAATTATACGAAGTTTGGCTTTGTTAATATGTAAGTAGGTATGTGTTCCTGCCCGCCCAAAAACATTAAAATCTGACATACGCCTCCAGACGGCGTTAGAATCAAAATTCATATCTACCCTTTCACCATGATAAATCAAATTCATATAATCGAGTAGTAGTAATTCAGTGGGCGTATATATCTGTAAAGCCCTGGCCATGTCCAGCATGGACATCCTGTACATCCTACGGCCAAGTATAAATCTAAGAAAACTTCTATCATCTAACCTATCTACGTCCGCATTTAACGCTATAGTACTCATAAGCTCAATGCACCATTCCTTATATACAGGTCTAAGAATGGTGAATAAACGTTCCCAATCGGGAAAAGAAGAGCTTCCATACCTTTGGATCAGATGGAGTCTAACTCGGTTAGCTAGTTGGACTCTTTTCAAAGGATCCCAATCGATTACCCTTGGCACTTCTACATTTTTCGGTATCAGTTTGAATTTGTTACGTTGATATGTTGGGTAATCTTTCCAGCTTCGATCAAATCTTAGATTAGGATGCAACTGTTCTTCATGAATTGTTGGGTGAGCTACTATCGGATGTATCAAAAATGCTACGTAAGCATCATCATATTCTTGATGCGGATCATAATAAGGTACGTGTTGATCAGGTTGTTGTTGTTGTTCCTGTTGTTGCTCTGGTTCATATTGCATTTCTGGTTCAGGTTCTGGATCAGGTTGTCTAGATGATGATGATGCACCATCAGTATTAGTAAATCTCTGCAAAACACATTAAACACAAAATTTGTGCATCCAAATATGCATTAGTGTTAGCAAAATAACAAATTAACACAATTACAATAACATGTTCAATCAAAATTAAACTTATACACATTTTCACAATTTTAACAATTCTACACTTTTTCAAATAAGCATATATGAAAATGTTTACAAAGTTCATAAGCATTTAACTCAAATAACATGTTAAAACAACCATTACTAGCAATTAAACAAGTTTCAAATGGCATTTACATCAATTTAATCAAATTCATGAATTTTATACCTAAAAAGTCCACTTTAATTCTCAAAAATCATGTTTAGGAGCAAAGTTTGGATCATTTAACTACGTAAACATGTTACACTACTTAATTTAGCAATAATTCATGACAAAAATCGGCCATAACTTGTTTATATCAAAAAGCCCCAAATTGCTCAAAAACACAAACCCTAGATTCCTAAAATTTTTGAAGTTTTTGGCTTCAAATCATGTTAAATAGCATCAATCTAGGTTATACATACATAATATACTAACAATTTAACTCTATTAGACTAGAAATTAATAAAATCAAATTAGGTAAAATATAGCTCAAGAACACTAAAAATCAAATTTAAAGAGGTTTAGGGGTGAAATTGTTACCCTTCTTGATAAACTTCTTATCAAATTCATGATTAGAGCGGATTGTAGCAAAAATTTGGTTGAATTTGGTGAAAAAATGATGAAATTTGAGAGAGTTTGGGAGGTATTTTCGTGTATGTGTGTGTTTGTTATGAGAAGCAGCAACAGCTCGCTGAGCTTTTTGATTCTGACCAAAAATTAGGCCTCATGCGATCGCATGAGGTTGAAGGCCAAACCCCATGCGATCGCATGGGGGTCTGGTGTTTTTTTTTAAAAAAAACCATTACTTTTAACACATAAATTAATAAATTTTTTTAAAAATTTGTTTCTTTTTAGGAGTGAGGGCGTTTCGGATCGTTGTCCTAGTCCGTCCCTCGACAAAATTTTAAAATTTGTCATTTTTAAGCGCAGTTTTAAAAGCAAAGATTTTCGGGTTTTTAAATGTTTTTGGCATACTTTAATTCAATAACATTAAAAATAATGATAATAAAAGTTCTTGTCCCTCCCTCGGGTAAAGCAATTTCGGTTTAACGACCTATTTTTCAACTCACGACGAATTTTAAAAATCAAATTTTTAACTTAGTGAAATAAAGTAAATTTTTGTTTTTAAATTCACACCAAACTTAAATTTAAAACGCATAAAATTAAAAATTCATATTATTAAAATTTTAAAAATTCACACCAAACTAATATTATATTTTTGTTTTTATACATACAAACTTATATTTAAAATATTAATTTTTTAAATATTTACAAAGTTAAATATATTGATTTTAAAAAGTTTACAATAATAATTTAATATTAATTTTAAAAACAAAGTAAAAATAAAATTAAAAATCTTTTTGGTCTTTTATCCCACTTTAATCAATCAAATATTATCAAAAATATACGCCCCTCTTTTCGGTAAAGTAATTTTGGTTCAACGACCTAGTTTTACTCCTGACGAATTTCTGAAATATTTTGGGTTGATTGATTAAAGATATTTATACCTTAAGAATAAACGGTAAATTTCGCAGTGATGTAATAAATTTTTGTATGATATCAATAATTTCGGTTACGCATACCTAATTTTATTGAATACCAATTTAATACTTTATAGCGAACGATTCAGCGTTTATTATCAAAAGGTTAAAAGCAATAAAAATAAAAATAAAAAATTGTACATACTTACCTGTGAGAAAGAATTCTCAGAGACCTGCTTTAGCCGCCTCATAGGAGAGTCGTGTGATTTGGTTCTCCATAGCTACGTAAGCATGGCCTCGAATTTTCAATATTTTTTCTTCTAAACATATAAACGGTCCTTCTCTGCATAGAGTAACAAATTCGGTATTTGAATATGTTTGATTATTTGAACATTTACTTTCGTGTGACCATTTTCCGCATTTGTAACATCTTTCAAGGTGTCGTGCTCTTCTTTTTGTTACGGATTTTGATTTTCCTTTACCAAAATGTATCTTATGATGATCTTTTCTGAGTTCTTTTCTTACTCCGTCCATTTTTTCTCTTATGAATGATACAAGTTCACTCGGAAGTGTGTCATTATTACGTTTAGTAATCATAGCATGTAGCATTATACCATGGTTCAGATCAAAGGAATTCTTCATCTCGTAAAACCTAAAAAAAATAAAAATTCAGAATGGGGGGAGAAGACTAGTTCTTTAGGGTCTGCTAGGGAAAGACCATTCGGATTCCATTCTCAAGAACTACACGAAAACAGAATATCTAACTCTAACAGAAATACATATTACCCTAAAAAGATTCGAACCTCCCCACACTTAGTTAGATGTGGTGTTGAAATTGTGATTAACGTTATTTTCAATTGGATCATCAACAACTTGTATATCTCTGACTTTTGCTTCAATCCATTTGTTGATTTCCTCCGTAACTTTCACAAATTCAACTAACATCACCTTTTCTTTTGGCGATAAATTGGATACTAATCGATTACATAACTTAAAGTTTCCCTTAATCCTCGCATCGTGAATCCGTTTATAAAGTTTCTTCGTTGAACTGTTAAAAACGGGTTCATCTATTTTCATATCATCAACGGGGTTCTTTGTGATCGGATCATCATTAAGTGTTTCTTCATCTTCCCCACACTTATGTGTTTTTATTGGTTTAACAGTTTTGGTTGGTGGAGATCTAAACTTTCGGTTCACAAAGGTGATCGATTTATCACCATCCCTAAGTGTCATTCTACCTTCTCTTACATCAATGAATGCCTCGGTGGTTGCTAAAAATGGGCGACCTAAAATTAGAGGAATATCAAGGTTTTCCTCAATATTAATCACTATGAAGTTTGCAACAAAGGTCAAACTTCCCACGTTAACAAGTAAATTATTTGCTATTCCAACCGGGTGTTTAATGGTTAGGTCAAATGATTGAACACCTATTTTGGTTGGTTTTAATTTACCCATACCTGATCTTTTATATAAGGAAAGAGGCATAATATTTGCACTTGCTCCTAAATCTGCGAGTCCATTATATATAGCACCATCATTAAGCAAGCAAGAAATGATAAATTCGCCCGAGTCTCCTACTTTAGTAAGTCGGGTTGGTTTTTAAACCTTTTTTGGGTGTTCTTTTCTTGGTTCTTTCACTTCTATTTGAACTTCTTTTTCTTCATTTCTTGGAATGGGAGGTTTATATAGGAATTCTTCTTCATCACTCCAATTTTAATCCTCCCTATTTACCAATTTTGATTTTTCATATGTTGTTGATAACATATTTATGTTTTCATTTTGAGGGTTTTCTTGAGTGGTGAAATTATGATTGACTTCATTGCCAACTTCCATCGGACTATGTATGTAATGTTTAACTCTGTGACCATTAACTTTAAATTCAATCCCATTTGAATTTATTAACTCTATTGTTCCGTATGGGAAAACTCTTTTGACTATAAATGGTCCAGACCATCTTGATTTCAATTTTTCAGGAAATAGCTTGAATCTTGAATTGAAAAGAAGAACTCTGTCTCCTTCTTTAAATTCTTTTGAACTTCTGATTCTTTTATCATGCCATTTCTTCGTTCTTTCTTTATAGATTAACGAATTTTCGTATGCTTCATGTCTTAATTCTTCTAATTCGTTTAGTTGACTTAATCTTAGACGTCCGGCTTCATGTAAATCAAGATTACATGTCTTCAAAGCCCAAAATGCGTTGTGTTTAATTTCTACTGGAAGATGACATGCTTTTCCGTAAACGAGTCTAAAAGGTGTGGTTCCAATTGGAGTTTTATAGGCTGTTCTAAAAGCCCAGAGTGCATCCTCCAATTTCATGGACCATTCCTTCGGATTTGATCCTACGGTTTTCTCTAGAATACGTTTTAAAGCTCGATTGGTATTTTCAACTTGTTCACTTGTTTGTGGATGATAAGTGGTTGAGATTTTATGAGTTACTCCATATCTTTTGAGAACTTTCTCAAGTTGATTATTACATAAATGAGTACCCCGATCACTTATTAAAGCTTTCGGTGTTCCAAACCTAGTAAAAAGACGTTTTAAAAAGTTGACTACAACTCGTGCATCGTTAGTTGGGAGAGCTTGTGCTTCCGCCCATTTAGATACATAATCAATGGCAACGAGAATGTAGAGATTATTATGAGATTTTGGAAATGGACCCATAAAGTCAATACCCCAAATGTCAAATACTTCACATACTTGAATGACATTTTGTGGCATTTCATCACGTTGACTTATTTTTTCGGCCCTTTGACAAGCATCACAGGATTTGCAAAGAAAGTGTGCGTCTTTGAAAATTGTAGGCTAATAGAATCCAGCATCGTAAACTTTTCTTGCTGTGAGCCGAGGCCCATAATGCCCTCCTGTTGGTCCTGTGTGAAAATGGTTTAAGATTTGACTGGCTTCATCTCCGAATACACATCGGCGTATTATTCCATCGGGACAACTTTTAAACAAATGTGGATCTTCCCAGAAATAGTGTTTTATATCACTAAAGAATATCTTTCGTTTTTGGTACGACAACCCTTTTTCAAGGAATCCACATACTAAGTAGTTTGCATAGTCTGCAAACCATGGAATTTTATTATAATCTACCTTCAATAGATATTCATCAGGAAAGTTATCTTGTATGGCCGATTCATTTAGAACTTCTAATTCAAGATTTTCAAGACGAGAAAGATGATCAGCGGCGAGATTTTCTGCTCCCTTTTTATCTCGGATTTCAATATCGAACTCTTGTAAGAGTAAGATCCAACGGATTAATCGTGGCTTGGCATCTTGTTTTGAAAATAGGTATCTAAGAGCAGAATGATCGGTATAGACCACCGTTTTTGCTAGAACGAGATATGAACGAAATTTGTCAAAAGCAAAGACAATGGCAAGGAGTTCTTTTTCAGTAGTTGTATAATTCGTTTGTGCTCCTTGTAACGTCTTACTAGCATTATAAATAGGTTGAAATCGTTTTTCAATCTTTTATCCTAAAACGGCTCCCATTGCAAAATCACTTGCATCGCACATTAGTTCAAATGGTAAATTTCAATTTGGAGTTATCATGATCGGTGCATTAGTGAGTTTTTCTTTAAGAATATTAAAAGATTTAATGCATTCATCTGAAAAGATGAATGGTGCATCTTTTTCTAGGAGTTTATTCATAGGAGTGGCAATTTTATAAAAATCTTTTATGAAACGTCGGTAAAAACCGGCATGCCCTAGAAAACTCCTAACTCCTCTAACATTGGTGGGATGTGAAAGTTTAGCAATTACATCTACTTTAGCTCTATCCACTTCAATTCCTTCCTTTGAGATTTTATGACCAAGAACGATGCCTTCTTTAACCATGAAATGGCATTTCTCCCAATTAAGTACCAGATTTGATTGTTCGCATCTAATAAGCATTCGTTCAAGATTAACTAGACATGATTCAAATTTATCACCGAAGACTGAAAAGTCATCCATGAAAACTTCCATGCATTCTTCTATCTTGTCGTAAAAAATCGCCATCATGCACCTTTGAAAGGTTGCAGGGGCGTTGCAAAGTCCAAATGGCATGCGTTTGTAAGCAAAAGTACCATAAGGGCATGTGAACATGGTTTTCTCTTGATCTTCGGGTGCTATTGGAATTTGAAAATATTCGGAAAAACCGTCAAGAAAACAATAGTAACTGTTTCCGGCTAATCTTTCCAACATTTGATCAATGAAAGGTAAGGGAAAGTGATCTTTTCTGGTGGCATCATTTAATTTTCTATAATCAATACAAACACGCCATCCTGTTACAGTCCTAGTAGGAATAAGCTCATTTTTCTCATTTGTGATGACAGTCATGCCACCCTTCTTAGGTACGCATTGAACTGGGCTTACCCATGGACTATCAGAGATTGGATAAATTAAACCTGCATCTAGTAGTTTAATAATTTCTTTCTTAACAACATCTTACATATTAGTATTTAGTCTTCGTTGGCATTGCACATACGTTTTATGACCTTCTTCAATAAGGAATTTATGTGTGCAATACGAAGGACTTATTCCTTTAATGTCATGAATCTTCCATGCAATAGCTGGTTTATGAGCTTTTAGCACAGAAATGAGTTGAGTTTTTTCATTTTCAGTAAGAAAAGATGATATTATTATAGGTAATTCATATTCACCATGTAAATAAGCATATTCCAAATGGTTTGGAAGTGGCTTTAACTCTAATGTCGGTGGTTCTTCTATCGATGATTTATATCAATATCTGTCTTCTTCTTTTAGCATTTGAATTTCTTCTGTTGTTGGTTCATATTCATTAGCCATAAGTATAGCTAGCATTTCAGTTTCATTAATTGGTTCAGTTCCTTCTCCTAAAGAATATTCTCCTGTTCCTTGTAATTCTGGAAATTCTTCTAACAATTCTGCATGTGAATCTATAGTTTGAATATAATAGCATGTATCATCTGCAGATTGCGGTTGTTGCATTGCTCTATCAACTGAAAAGGTAACACTCTCGTCCTCTAGACTTAGGGTCAGTTTCTTACTAAACACGTCTATTATTTCTTTAGCCGTGTTTAAGAATGGTCTTCCTAATATGAGAGGAACTCGAGAATCTTCTTCCATGTCCAGAATAACAAAATCTACTAGAAATACTAAAGTACCAACTTTAACTAGCATGCTTTCCATTATCCCTCTAGGATATTTTACTGATCGATCTGCTAATTGTATACTTATTCGTGTTGGTTTCAATTCTCCAAGGTCTAGTTTAGCGTATAGTGAATACGGCATTAAATTTATACTAGCACCTAAGTCTGCCAATGCTTCTATTAAACTAAGACTACCCAGAAAATATGGAATCGTGAAACTTCCTGGATCAGATAATTTTTCTGGTATCTTATTCAATAGTACTGCAGAGTAATTAGCATTCATAGTAACAGCCGAGAGTTCTTCCATTTTCTTCCTATTTGTGATTAGATCTTTCAAGAATTTGGCATATCTAGGCATTCCTGAAATCACATCAATGAAAGGAAGATTTACATTTATCTGTTTAAACATATCCAAAAATTTGGATTGCTCGGCTTCAAGTCTCTCTTTTCTCATTTTACTCGGATAAGGAAGTGGTGGTTGGTATGGTTTAACATAAGGTTTTGCCTTAACTGTGTTATCTTCATTAACCTTTTCAACTACCGGTTCTGTTTCCTTATCTTGCTCAGGTTGTGGTTCTTGTGGAGCAGGAATAGCTTCATCAGAAATTATAGGTATTTCAGGTGGTTTAAGTGTAATACCACTTCTTGTGGTAATGGCTTTAGCTGTTTCATTCTGGGGGTTAGCATTTGTATCACTAGGCAGACTTCCCGGTTTTCTTTCACCTATCAACCTTGCTAGGTTACTTACTTCTTGTTCCAAATTTTGAATAGAAGCTTGTTGATTTCTAAATGCTTGAGCATTTTGTTCATTGGTTTGTTTCTGAGATGTGAAAAACTGCGTTTGAGATTCAACTAGCTTCGACATCATATCTTTTAAATTTGGCTTTTTATCATCTGTTTGTGGTGGTTTGTTTTGAAAATTAGGTCTTTGCTGATTGTAAGTATTGTTGGATACTTGTTGATTGTTAGGACCTTGTTGATTGTTGTATGGAACATTTCGGTTATAATTCTGGTTTTGATTGTAGATTGGTCTTGGCAGTTGATAATTATTCTGATAATAATTTCCAGGCCTTTGGTTCATGTATGAAACATTCTCTCTTTGTTCCATTGTTGGTTCAATACTGAGACAATCTTTTGTCAAATGTGGTCCTCCACACTGCTCACAACTAATTCGTATTGAGTGGATATCTTTAGTCATCTTTTCCATTCGTCTCTCGATAGCATCTATCTTTGCAGAAATGGAATCAAAGTCATGGCTAGAATCGGCTCTAGCTGCTTTAGATGATCTAACGATATCTTTTTCTTGATGCCACTCATGTGAGTGGGAAGCAGTGTTATCAATAATTTTGTAAGCATCAGTTGCGGTTTTCTTCATAATGGAACCACCAGCTGCTATATCTATATCTTTCCTTGTAGTGATGTCACATCCTTGGTAGAATATTTGTACTAGTTGACAGGTGTCTAAACCATGTTGCGGACATCCTCTCAATAACTTTCCAAATCTTGTTCACGCCTCATATAGAGTTTCATTTGGCTTTAGTGTGAACGTAACAATTTCTCCTTGAAGTCTCACGGCTTTAGATGCCGGAAAGAATTGTTTAAAAAATTTTTCAACTAAAACGTCCCATGTATCAATCGCCCCTTCAGGTAACGATTCTAACCAATCTTTGGCTTCTCCCTTTAAAGTCCAGGGAAATAACATGAGATATATCTGTTCATCCTCCACTTCTCAGATTTTAAATAAAGTACATATCCTATTAAAGGTTCGAAGATGTTAATTTGGATCTTCCTTCGGCACACCACTAAATTGGCATTGATTAGTTACCATGTGTAGGATTTGTCCTTTGATTTCATAATCTGGCGCATTAATGTCTGGTTGAGTAATTGTGTGACCTTGACCAGTGTGTTTAGCTCTCATTCGGTCTTCCATACTTAGAGGTTCCAGATTTTCCATGATTGAATTTGTTGAATCTGAATCACTAGAGGATTCTGATTTAATGGGTTGTTCCTCGACAATCTCCGTTTGAATGATTGGTGGTTCCGGAGGAAAGATTAATGGTTCGGGATCTATGAATTGTCCCTGAATATCCTCCGGATTCTCAATTGTGAAGTCGGGTTCAAAAAATGGATTATCGGAAAATTGAATTGGAGTACTTGGTCGACTGGATGACGATTCTAAAGAAAAATCAACGGCGATAATATTGGCTAGATGTCTTGATCGAGTTACAGGTGGTGAACATATAAAAGGTGGTGAACGTTTTGCTCGGTGCATTCACTGAATATCCTATTAGTTATAAAAGATAAAAATTATATAAGTTATCAAATTAATAGACTTTTCTGATTTTGCCCACGTTTCGAATAGCCAATAGATGCAGCAGGGAGCCAGAACCCTTTAAATCGGAAGCTCACAACTCAGCCACTAACAAATCCAACTATTACTACGAACCAGAAAATTTTGGATATCTATCAATTTAACCGCTTAAAATAATTTTTTTCGTTGAAATTTAAAGAAATTTTAGAGAAGAAATAGAAAAAAAAATTCTAAGTCCTAAAAATCTAGAGCGTCGAGAAATAAGAAAGAAAAAGAGCGCGTCGAAAAACATCGAAAAATAAAAGGTCGAAAAATAATAAAAAGAAAGTAACGCGTCGAAACTTAAAAGTCTAAAAACTAAAAATTAAAAGTTGCGTCTAAAAATATTAAAGCTTAGAGAAATTCTAAATCCAAAACGGCAATTACTTAAAAAAGTACTAAAATATAAAAAAAAACGGCGTCGCAAAATTATAAAACACCTAAATCTTAGTCTAAAGAAAAAGTACTTAAGGGATTTTACGGCAAAACCTAAAAATCTAGAAATAAAAATAACTATGGCAAAAACTAAGTTTAAAACTAGTTACGAGCGAAAAATACAAATATTACGCTAAACAAACAAAAAGATACAAAATTTAAAAATAAAACTTAAATTTATAAAAAGTACAATTTTTATAAAAATATTATTTTTATATTATTATTTTATAAAAGTATTAATTTTTTATATATTAATACAACTAATTAAACTAAATAATACAAATTAAATAAATAAAACTAAACTAATTAATTAATAAACCCTAATTAGGGTTAATAATATTAATTAAATTTAAATTAAACCCTAAACTAGTCGGCTGAGGTTACAGACCTGTCAACTCAAGCCATGCGATCGCATGGCTTCGAGGTTATATTTCTATGCGGTCGCATGGAGTAGAGTTTCTGGCCAGGAGTTGGGCTGCTACAGTTCTCGGGCCGAGGCTTTTATATATTTTTTTTCTTCTGTTTTTAAAATTTTGTTTTATAATTATTTAAATTATTTATATAAAATAAATAAAAACTTAAATTTTAAAAAGTAAAATAGAAATAAAAATACTTTATAATTTATGTATTTTAAACAACTCTTAGAAATATATACTTTATTTTTCTTTTTATATTTTTGTATTTTTAATAATTAAATCGTATTTTTACAAAAGAACTTAATAAAAACTTTAGAAAATGTTTTATATAGCATTGCGCTTTTTGCGTTTAGCTTTCCCCGGCAGCGGCGCCAAAAATACTGGATGTGCGTAGAGGTGTATACAAAATAGTTATATTTTTATAAGGAAATACTATTAAATACGATACAATTTTACACAAGTTATTTATTTATTTATAGAGTGGATATACCTAAACCTTGCTACAACACTTATAGGTAGTGTACCTAATCGTACAGTAGTGTAGTTTTTAGTAAGTCCGGTTCGTCCACAGGGAACTTGCCAAGATTAACGCTATATTTTTAACAAATATAAAAATATATATATGTAGTATTATTATTATAAAAGGGGAGTTTTTACCGTTTAATGACCGGTTTATCGATTTTAAAACTTAAGTCACAGTTAAAACATAATGTAAAATATTAAATATATAAAAGACTTAATTTAAAGCGTAAAGTAAATAACAATAATGGAATTGCGATAAATAAAAGTGCGATAAATAAAATTGCGATAATTAAAAAGTACGATAATTAAAAGTGTAATTAAATAAAATGACAGTAAATAAAAGTGCGATAATTAAAAGTGCAATTAAATATAAAATAAAGAAATTATGCTTATTTAAACTTCCGTAATCATGATGTTTGACGTGTTGATTTTAGTTTATTACCATGGGTTAATTATCCTTTGTCCTGGATTATTCAATATGTCCATACGAATTTGTCCATAATAGTCCATCAGTCATAATCATAAAGTGCGGAAGTCTTCGTCAAATTATTCTTATTCCTGAAGTCAAATATTCCAACTAATTGGGGATTCGAATTGTAACAAGGTCTTAATACTTTGTTTAATGAATACACTAGTTTATCGACTGCATGTAGTCCAAGGTTTTACTACTTTGTTAACAATTACACCAATTACCCTTGAATGTAATCCACCCCTGTTTTAACTAGTCCATTAACTATTAATCCAGTCCTGTGTCCGGTAAAATGAACAATTATTGGTATTTATAGATATCCCGCCCACCGTACCCAGTCAAGCGTATGTGATTATATATAAATATGTCAAATTATAACCTTTATATTAAATTAACAAGGTATCGTTAAGTTAATATAAAACCCATTAATATCTCATAGTCTAATTTCCATAAGTGTCGTTCTTTTATCCAAACCCCAATTATGGTACAAAGCCCAATTACCCAATTTTAATATTTAGTCCAACATCATGATTACTTCGGCTTAAATAAGCATAATAATAACTTAGCTACGAGACATTAATTTAAAAAGGTTGAACATAACTTACAATGATTAAAAACAGCGTAGCGTTACACGGACAAAATTTCGACTTACACCCTTACAATATTTGCTAACATACCCTTATTATTATTAAAATTAAAATTAAAATTATAATATATATATATATATATATATATATATATATATATATATATATATATATATATATATATATATATATACGTTGAAAGAGAAGAAAGAAAAAGATGTGTTAATTTGAGCCAAAACACGCGAAATTTATAGATGTGGCCTGATAATTGGGGCCATGCGATCGCATGGTTTTCCTTCTTCCTGGCCATGCGATCGCATGGCCAGCTGGGAGAGTTCACATGTTGTTGTTTGCTTCTTGCCGACGGTTTTTAAATAATAATATAATATATAAATAATTTTAAGAATTAATTATATATTATATTATATTCATGTGCATAGTTGACTTGTAATTTTTAGTCCGTTGCGTTGAGCGTTGAGAGTTGACTCTGGTCCCGGTTCCGGATTTTCGAACGTCCTTTCGTACAATTTAATATCTTGTATTTTGCGTTTTGCGGCTTGTACTCTTGTAATTTTGAGACGTTTCTCACCAATAATTTGAACCACTTTGATTGTACTTTGTACTTTTTAGCTTTTTGGTCGTTTGCGTCTTCAATTCGTGGAATCCATCTTTTGTCTTCACCTTTTTTTATTTAAACGAATATCACTTGTAAATAGAACAATTGCAACTAAAAGCTTGTCTTTCTTGAGGGATAATGCTATGAAATATATGTTCGTTTTTAGCATTATCAAATATTCCCACACTTGAGTGTTGCTTATCCTCAAGCAATATTGTTTTGAAATAAAAATACTAGAATCACTTCTTTATTCTTCACACTTTGTATATCAGTAATTTCTATACGGCGGTATGAACAATGGTAGTAACGATGTGGTTTACAGTCCCACATGACTATGAAAAATTAGATCCTTTAGGAAATTGGATCTTTATGAAAACATTTGATCTTTTTGAAAATTCATTCTAGCTTTTACCCTAGATAAGTTTTCCGGAATAACCCTTCACCGGTGTTTGCAAAATGTTTTTGTGGGTTTGGTGGGTTTCAGATTTGAAAATTTTAGCTCAAAACTTGTGGTTTTGTGTCACCCACTTGCTAACCTTGCATTGGGAAAGCAACACGTCCAATTTACTTGCTCCGTATATTACCTTTCGATAAACTACCGTCCGGTTGTAAAGGAAAGCGTTGAACAAGCAACTGTTAAGGCAATGTCTCCTGACATGCTTTTAATTATGGTTTATAACGTGTCGAATGCAATTACTATCCTTTGTAGGAGCAATAGTAAAGCTCACCCTATAGTTTTTCGGTCTGGCACAAGGTCCTGTCTTTGACCATGCTATGCAACCACCGTTCTTACGGTTGACACCCGATTTGGTTCAGGTGACCTAATGAATTCCAGGTGAATTCCTAGGATTTTACGTTCAATGGTAATGAACGCATTAAAAATGGGTTTTCAGAAAACAAATCGGTTTGTAATTTTGATCAAAATATTTTCTCGTTCAAGCTCGAGTTTAGATATCATCGAATTCCATGAGTTTGTAATTCTCAATCTTTAAAAGTCAATCTCAAGGATTGAGTAATATCAGGCTTAAAAGCTGATTTTTGATCTTTAAGGAGATTATCCTTTCTGGGGATCTGATTCATTAGTCTTTTCAAAATATATTTACAACATTTTTAATACGTTTTAATGTTTTAAGTTTATTAAGTCAGCTGTCCTCGTTAGTAACCTACAACTAGTTGTCCATAGTTAGATGTACAGAAATAAATTGATATATATTATCTTGACCCAATCCATGACCCAGTGTATATACGTCTCAGGCTAGATTACAACTCAAAGTATATATATTTTTGGAATCAACCTCAACCCTGTATAGCTAACTCCAATATTACTACATATAGAGTGTCTATGGTTGTTCAAAATAATATATATAGATGGGTCGATATGATATGTCAAAACATTTGCATACGTGTCTATGGTATCCCAAGATTACATAATATATTAGAATATATGTATTATACAATATAAGTTAGCTAGGATATGATTAATATAGATTTGTTACAATATTTCCCGTAGCTACAACAATCAAAAAATATCCATTCTTGTTTTACCCATAACTTCTTCGTTTTAAATCCGTTTTGAGTGAATCAAATTGCTATTGTTTCATATTCAACTCTATTTTATGAATCTAAACAGAAAAAGTATAGTATTATAGTCAGAAATATAAGTTACAAGTCGTTTTTGTAAGAGGTAGTCATTTCAGTCGAAAGAACGACGTCTTGATGACCATTTTGAAAAACATACTTCCACTTTGAGTTTAACCATGATTTTTGGATATAGTTTCATGTTCATAAGAAAAATCATTTTCCCAGAAGAAAAAATTTTAAATCAAAGTTTATCATAGTTTTTAATTATCAAACCCAAAACAGCCCGCGGTGTTACTAAGACGGCGTATGTCCGGTTTTACGGTGTTTTTCGTGTTTCCAGGTTTTAAATCATTAAGTTAGCATATCATATAGATATAGAACATGTATTTAGTTAATTTTAAAAGTCAAGTTAGAAGGATTAACTTTTGTTTGCGAACAAGTTTAGAATTAACTAAACTATGTTCTAGTAATTTCAAGTTTAAACCTTCGAATAAGGTAGTTTTATATATATATGAATCGAATTATGTTATGAACATCATTACTATCTCAAGTTTTGTGGATAAACCTACTGGAAATAAGAAAAATAGATCTAGCTTCAAAGGATCCTTGGATGGCTTGAAAGTTCTTGAAGCAGAATCATGACATGAAAACAAGTTCAAGTAAGATTTCCACTCGAAATAAGATTGTTATAGTTATAGAAATTGAATCAAAGTTTGAATATGAGTATTACCTTGTATTAGAAAGATATCTTACTATAAATAAGAAAGATTTCTTGAGGTTGGATGATCACTTTACAAGATTGGAAGTAAGCTAGCAAACTTGGAAGTATTCTTGATTTTATGAAACTAGAACTTATAGAATTTATGAAGAACACTTAGAACTTGAAGATAGAACTTGAGAGAGATCAATTATATGAAGAAAATTGAAGAATGAAAGTGTTTGTAGGTGTTTTTGGTCGTTGGTATATGGATTAGATATAAAGGATGTGTAATTTTGTTTACATGTAAATAAGTCATGAATGATTACTAATATTTTTGTAATTTTATGAGATATTTCATGCTAGTTGCCAAATGATGGTTCCTACATGTGTTAGGTGACTCAAATGGGCTACTTAGAGCTGATCATTGGAGTGTATATACCAATAGTACATACATCTAAAAGCTGTGAATTGTACGAGTATGAATACGGGTGCATACGAGTAGAATTGTTGATGAAACTGAACGAGGATGTAATTGTAAGCATTTTTGTTAAGTATAAGTATTTTGATAAGTGTCTTGAAGTCTTTCAAAAGTGTATGAATATATATTAAAACACTACATGTATATACATTTTAACTGAGTCGTTAAGTCATCGTTAGTCGTTACATGTAAATGTTGTTTTGAAACCTTTAGGTTAACGATCTTGTTAAATGTTGTTAACCCATTGTTTATTATATCTAAAGAGATGTTAAATTATTACATTATCATGATATTATGATATATTAATATATCTTAGTATGATATATATACAGTTAAATGTTGTTACAACGATAATCGTTACATATATGTCTCGTTTCGAAATCATTAAGTTAGTAGTCTTGTTTTTACGTATGTAGTTCATTGTTAATACACTTAATGACATGTTTACTTATCATTTATCATGATTAAACATAGTGTATAAATATCTTAATATGATTCATATGTATTTAGTAAGACGTTGTTATAACGATAATCGTTATATATATCGTTTCGAGTTTCTTAATTCAATAAACTCAATTTTATGTATATAACTCATTGTTAAAATACCTAATGAAATAATTACTTATCATAATATCATGTTAACTATATATATAATCATATATATGTCATCATATAGTTTTTACAAGTTTTAACGTTCGTGAATCACCGGTCAACTTGGGTGGTCAATTGTCTATATGAAACCTATTTAAATTAATCAAGTCTTAACAAGTTTAATTGCTTAACATGTTGGAAACACTTAATCATGTAAAATAACAATTTCATTTAATATATATAAACATGGAAAAGTTCGGGTCACTACATTAAGGAGCTATATTGGTGGCCTAATTTGAAAGCTGATGTGGCTACTTATGTGGCTAAGTGTTTGACCTGTGCTAAGGTTAAAGCTGAACATAAAAAACCGTCAGGACTTTTGGTGCAACCTGAGATTCCCGAGTGGAAGTGGGAAGGTATTACGATGGATTTTATTACGAAGTTACCGAGAGTTGCGGGTGGCTATGATACCATTTGGGTGATTGTATATCGATTCACTAAGTCAGCTAACTTTTTGCTGATTAAGTAAATGAATTCGATGGAGAAGCTTACTCGTTTGTATTTGAAGGAGATTGTTTCTAGGCATGGTGTTCCTTTATCAATCATTTCAGACCGAGACAGTCGATTTATATCGAGGTTTTGGCGATCCTAACAGGAAGCTTGGGGAACTAAGTTGGATATGAGCACCGCTTTCATCCGCATATGGATGGTTAGAGTGAAAGGACCATTCAAATGTTAGAAGACATGCTGCGAGCGTGTGTTATTGATTTTGGTGATGGGTGGGATAGATATTTGCCGTTGGCTGAATTTTCTTATAATAACAGCTATCATGCAAGTATTAAAGCCGCACCGTTTGAAGCTCTGTATGGTAGAAAGTGTAGGTCTCCTGTTTGTTGGAATGAGGTTGGGGATGCTCAACTCACAGGTCCATAAATTATTCATGAGACTACCGAGAAGATCGTACAGATTAAGGAAAGGGATTGAGAACCGCCAGAAGTAGGCAAAAGAGCAATGCCAATAAGAGAATGAACGATATTGAATTTCAGGTCGGTGATCGTGTTATGTTGAAGGTATCGCCTTGGAAGGGCGTGAAACGTTTTGGTAAAAGGGGAAAGTTGAGTTCTCGTTTTCTTAGACATTTTGAGATTATTGAGAGAGTTGGACCCGTGGCTTATCGTTTGAAATTGCCACAAGAACTCAGTGCTGTTCATGATGTTTTCCATGTATCGAATTTAAAGAAGTGTTTGGCCGAAGCCGATGAGACTATTCCTCTGGAGGAACTTCATGTTGATAAGCAACTACATTTTAATGAGGAACCTGTTGAAATTATGGACCGAGAGGTTAAGACTCTTAAGCAGAGCAGAATTCCTATTGTTCGGGTTAGATGGAACGCCAGACGTGGTCCCGAGTTCACTTGGGAGTGTGAAATTCAAATGAAGCAGAAGTACCCGCATTTATTCCCAGATGCTGAGTCAACCCCTGCACCTGGTTAAATTTCGGGACGAAATTTCCATAACGGGAAGGTACTGTAACGACCCTACTTTTTCCGTTACCTTTTACCGTTAATTATTTAACGACCGTTAACTGTTATTCGTGCCACATCATTTCTATGACCTATATTATTATTTTAGTAATAATATATTAATTATTGTGTGTTAAATGAATATTTGTATTCATATTTTAAATTGTAAGTTTATACGAGTCGCGAATTTCTATCTGGCGAATCTTTTCGGTTTTCAAGCAAACGGTCGAGCTTTTGGGATTTTTAAATCCTAATTATTTTAAATATGATATTTTAATGTCATATCTTTATATATAGTATTTATATATATTTTTCGTCACGCATTTGTTATCTCTCCGAATTTTCAATCGCGTAGTCGTGTTTTCGCGTTTCGGGCTTCAATCAGGCATTCGGGCCACAAGGAAATTGCATTTAATCAAAATTGGGCCATGATGGGCCCACTCCATGACCCCATCGGCCGAACCTAGAGAGGGAGTATACTCCCTTGCTTCTCATTTTTGTTAATCTCATTTTTCACTTCACAAAACACTTAAACCTAATAATTAATATTTTGCTCTTTTTTCTCTCTTCCTCCCTCCCCTTTTCTGTTGCCATACCACACCCCAACATCATCATCATCAATTAAAAATCTTGCTTGGATCATCAAATCATATACATACTCAGATTCTACACGTTCTCCTCTACGCATTCATACCATTTGATTCTTGATTAGGGTATAAACCCTAACCCTAACTTTTCAATTTTTCTTATATTTTTCTGTTTTTGAATATTATATTAGTAGTGTGAGGATTATATGTTGTTGTATTGTTGATTGTATGCGTAGAAATGCTCGATTATATATGTTTTCGGTTTGATTGTTTTGGGACAGCGGTTTGATTGTTGTTTTCTGGAAATACAACTGATATAAAAGTGAAATTAAAGTGTCTAGATGAGTTCCTCTCATCAAGACATTAATTTTAGACTCTGGATTCATGTTATTCCGATTTCCGGAACATAAGTTATGATTAAAATGGTGTTATATTGAGATTAAAATATAAAAACGAATTGAACCAGATGTGGTCTGACTTTGTGACCATTTTAGAGTCTTTAGGGTGTACTAGTGTGTTAGGATTGATGATGGGATGAACTTTCATGTTCGGGTCATCGAAATCCGAGCCACGAATCACCCGTTATGACTAAAACACGTTTTTGAGCGGATTGAAGATCCAAACTGATTAAGGGCTGTAAGTCACTACTTAGTGACTGTTCTTGGGATGTTCTTGAGCACCTTAAGGTGTCGGGTGGGTTGGTTAGTCGAAGATATATATAAGGCTCGCCGAAAACTGATTCCCGGGGCTCAAGTTATGACCCGATGAACTTTTAATTAAAACTTATGGTTATTAATTATGACTTATGATATAAATAATGAACTTCATTATTAATAAATTACTTATGATATAAAAAGTAATTAATTTAATTTAAGACTTGTGATATATATATTTATTATATCATTTATTAATTACTTATGATTTAATTAAACATTTAATTAAACTTATGATTAATAATACTTTTATTATTAATGAAAACTACTTATGGTAAGTATTAAACTTATATTATGAGATTATTATAATAAGACTTATAATAAGGATTAATTAATTATTTAATTATTATAAGGCTTAATTATTATTTAATTATAATTTAATTATTAAATACTTATGATTTAATGATTATAATTAGAACTTATGATATGATTAATAATTCATTATTAATGAATAATACTTATGATATGATTTAAAATTTATTATTAATTAATAATACTTATATTATGAATAGTATTTAATTAATTAATTAAATACTTATGTTATATTAATTATATCATTTAAACTTATGTTAACTTTAATAATTCAATTTAATTTAATTAAACCTATGTTATGACATAATTATACATATACGACTTTAAATAACATTATAACCTATATTATTATTATAACCTATGCTTTAAAAATTAATGTTGATTATGTTTGACCAAGGTTGACTTTTGAGTTGACTTTCGGTTGACTTTGACTTTCAGTTGACTTTTGTTGACTTTCTAATTAAGGAAACTTTCCTAACTTAATAACTTTCTAAAAATAGCAACTTTCTAAATATGGAAACTTTCTAAATTTGGAAACTTTCCAAAAATAGAAACTTTCCAAAAATAGAAACTTTTCAAAAATAGAAACTTTCCAAAAATGGAAACCTGCTAAAAATAGAAACTTTCTAAAAATATAAAGTGTGTGTCCGTACGCTGTTCCGATCAAACCGATGCATGTTGAGTGTTGTTCTATGTCTACTTGCAACATGTACAATAGTTATCATACTAAGACTTGACCTAAGTTAGTTATTTATATCGACCTACTTTATTTATAGGTCGGCGTTGTGATCATTCCTGATCACTTTACTTCATTTGCTGTTCGCATATTTGTGTGGTTACTTCGTTTGCTATTAAGGTGAGTTATAGTCCCCTTTTTACATACTTTTCAAAGTATATTTTTGGGATGTGATTACATGCATTTAATTTTACGTTTAGACACAAGTGGCAATTAAATTTAAATTATTCGTTATGAGTTGAACAAAAATATTCCTTAGTCTGATAAATGTAATCACTGATTTCTACTGGTGAACGCGAATCCTACGGATAGATCTATCGGGTTGACAACCCCATTTCGAGCTAGTCGCGCTAGCAACTTATAATTGGAATGTTTAGTACTTCGTATTTTGTTGTAGATACACTTGTTCAGTGTATATTATTATTGTGTTTGGCAAGGGTAAATAAAGGGTTAAGTAGTTACCAGGTGGCTCATTGATAATGGAATAATGTTTAATGTTTTCTAACATTTTAAATCTTGTGGTCTAAAGTTTATTCAATTATTTAAACCTATAATTCACTCAACATTTTTGTTGACAGTTTACTCGCATGTTTTCACAGGTACTTGAGTTATTTGGTTGCTTCCGCTGCGTTAGAAGAGTCTGCATGCATTTGGGCAGATTTTTGTTAAACAATTATGAAACCTTAAACTTGCATTCTTTTTTTTTGAATAATTAAACTTGTGGGTATTTTGTTGACAATGTTTTATGTCAACTTTGGATATTTAATATGATGGGTTTGTTAAACTACATATTTTGTTAAATTTCCTTTTTGGGAAACTTTTTGAATAAAAGAATGCAATGTTGTTTATTTAATTCATTTAAGTCCGATCAAGCTATGGGACCAAGTGACGGAGCAGTTAGGTGTTTTGACGGGGCCATCACACTTCTCCTTTAAGAGTAATCTTGACATTAGTGGCCATTGGCATGGCCATAGGTTTTGAGTTTTCGATTCCAAACTTTTTGAGCATATCATGAATATGATTTTGTTGATTGATGAACGTTCCATCTTCTAGTTGCTTAATTTGAAGTCCGAGAAAGAACTTGAGTTCACCCATCATGCTCATTTCAAACTCATCATGCATTAACTTAGGAAACTCATTGTTAAGAGACTCGTTAGTAGAACCAAATACAATATCATCAACATATATTTGAACAATAACCAAATCATTTTCATGCTTTTTGACAAATAGTTTATTATCAATTTTTCCTATTTCATATCCATGATTACTAATGAAGGTTTTAAGTCTCTCATACCAAGCTCTAGGTGCTTGTTTGAGTCCATATAGGGCTTTCTTAAGTTTAAACACATGATACAGTTTTTTGAAGTCTTCAAAGCCCGAAGGTTGTGACACATATACTTCTTCATTTATGACACAATTTAGAAAAGCACTTTTAACATCCATTTGATATAGTTT
Source organism: Rutidosis leptorrhynchoides (assembly GCF_046630445.1). Taxonomy (NCBI): domain Eukaryota; kingdom Viridiplantae; phylum Streptophyta; class Magnoliopsida; order Asterales; family Asteraceae; genus Rutidosis; species Rutidosis leptorrhynchoides. The sequence continues at coordinate 145,460,869 of NC_092338.1, forward strand.
TAAGTTATTAGCACATTCATATGCAAGAAGTATTCTAATGGACTCTAGTCTAGCTACGGGGGCAAAGATTTCATCATAATCGATTCCTTCTTGTTGACTATACCCTTATGCAACCAACCTAGCTTTATTTCTAATAACCTTCCCGTCTTCATCTAGTTTATTTCTATATACCCATTTGGTTCCTATAATATTTTGCTCACTTGGTAAGGGAACCAAATCTCATACATTACTCCTTTGGAATTGCTTTAATTCCTCTTGCATGGCTTCTACCCAACTTTCATCTAATAAAGCTTCTTTGACATTTTTGGGTTCTATTTGGGAGATGAATGCATAGTTTGCAGCTAGGTTGAAGATTTGTGATCGTGTGGTTCTAGTGTTGATATTTCTTATGACTTGTTCTATTGGATGATCCTTAATATGTTTAAGGTAGGTTGTGGGTTCTAATTTATCTATGCTGGGGTCGTTTTCCACGTGAGATTGTTTCTCATTGGTTTCTTTGACTTTATTGGACTTATTTTGGTTTGTGCTAGTCACAATGGCTTCTTCCTCAATCACATCATCATCTACTAGTGGTTTGGACTTGGGTGGAGGAGTTTCATCAAAGGTGACATCTAATGATTCTTCTATGACATTAGTGTACTTGTTTAGAAGCCTATATGCTTTGCTTTCTAAAGAATATCCTAGGAATACTCCTTCATAGGCTTTAGGTTCAAACTTAGTTAGGTATTCTTTTTTGTTTAAGATGAAACATTTACATCCAAATACCCTTAGATGACTTACAGTGGGTTTTCTACCAATTAGAATTTCGTAGTGTGTTTTATCCATTGAAGGTCTAATTAGAACTCTATTTTGAATATACGTAGAGGTTGCGACCACTTCACACCAAAATTTTTGAGGGATTGATTGTTCATTTAACATTGTTCTACTCATTTCTTGAAGAGTTCTATTTTTTCCTGTCAACAACCCCATTTGATTGGGGAGTGCGAGGAGCCGAGAAATTATGAGAAATTCCATGTAAATCACAAAAGACTCCAAATTCGGCATCATTATCAAATTCTCTTCCATGATCTGTTCGTATGGTGACAATTGTACACCCAAGCAAGTTTTGTATTTTTGTAGCAAAAATTATGAATCTTTCAAAAGCTTCATTTTTGTGTTTTAGAAAAAGTGTCCATGTATATCTAGAAAAATCATCAACGATTACTAGGGTGTAGAAATTCCCACCATAGCATTGAACGAATGATGGACCAAACAAATCCATGTGTAAGAGTTCTAGATATCTTTTAGTTGAAATGAAGTTCTTAGGTTTATGACTAGCATAGACTTGTTTTCCTACTTTACATGCATAACAAAAATGACTTTCATATTTTAGCTTGGGTAAATCTCTAACCATTTTTTTAGAAGATATGTTGTGAATTAATTTCATATCAGCATGCCCAAGTCTTCTATGCCACAAAGTGGTAGTGTCATGAATGGAAGTGAGACAAATATCTAATATTTAAAGTCATTTAATTTACATGTGTAGAGGCCCTTTTTCCTAATTTCGTTTATAACATTTTTACCATCTTTGGTTATATGTGAAGATAATTTAGTGAATATCATGTTATACCCTTTATCACATATTTTACCAACACTTGCAAATTAAAACTTAGGTTCTTAATATGCAAGACATCATCAAGTGTAATTTTATATTTAGTGATGTTACCTTTACTGACGATTTTACCTCGTACGTCGCCGCAAAGATTACGTCACCATCATTATGTTATTTGTACCTTGTGAAGAAGTCTTTGTTCCCCGTCATGTGCTTTGCACATCCACTATCAATTATCAAATCTTCTTCTTGTACAACGCCATTTAGGCAAACCTATATTTGGTTGATTAATAACTTTGGTACCCAATGTTTATTGGGTCCGGGATGATTAGCATCAAAAACTCCTACTCTAACCCATCTTTTTACTACTTTAGCATTGTAGTTTCCTTTTGGTTGAGCCCTTGTTCAACGCTTTTCTTCCTAAGGTTTCTAGAGTGATTAGTCTTATTTTCCAAGAAATTCCCTTTAGATTCTACCTTTTTAGGTGGTCTAGTTTTTGAAAAAGGACCTGCAGTCGACTCCACGGTCTGTCCGTGCTTCGACCGTACATCTCCTGTAACATTTGATTTTCTTGAGACTTAACAAACACTATAGATTGTTGTTTGATGGTTTAATTTTCAGGGTGCTTTCTTTAAACCCTAACCCATGTTTGTTATTGCTTGTTCATTAAACACTTAAGATGTCTTCTAGTAGTTTTTCACTTTTATTAAATATTGAAAACTTGATTTTATTCTTAGTAGTTTGACGGTTTGTTAAGTGTTCTATTTTCATGCTCTAGATCATCACAAGTAAGGCATTCATGTGAGTTAGCTATTCTTTCCTTTAGCCTAGACACTTCTAACTTAAGTGAGCTATTTTCTTCTTTTAAGTTGGTGTTACTAGTGCTAACTCTACTACTTAGATCACAAAGCTTAACGAAATTATCAAAACAGAATTCAAAAGAGTTTGGAAGAACCTCATTGTCGATTTATCCGACTAGGCAAGCTTCATCATCTCTTTTCGAGCTCGGTGCATCAATGGCCATGAGACATGTTTCCTTTCCTTCTTCTTGCTTCTCATTCTCTTCATCGTCCCAAGCACCTCCAAGAAACGCCTTCTCGTTCTTTCTTTTGGGACATTCACTTATCAAATGATTTGGATCACCACATCCAAAACATTTCCTTACAAACTTCTTCTTGGAATCAAAAGGTGCCTTCTGAGAGTCCATTGGAGTTCGGACATGATTCTCGGGTCTTCGGTAGAACTTCTTGAACGATCGAACAATAAGTGAAAGTTGTTCATCATCATTTAGGATATCATCTTCGTCCTCTTCTTATTCACCTTCTTCACTTGCTTTAGCTTTTAAAGTAATTGACTTATTCTTTTCTTTCTTGATTTGTCCGCTTCTTTATCGTTGTCTAGGATGACCTCATTGACTTTGAGATTTCCAATGAGTTCATCAAGCGACAATTTTTCCAAGCCCCTTGACTCATCTATTGTCGTCACTTTAGGTATCCATTTGGAGGTAATGCTCTTAAGAATTTACGAACATATTGCTTGTTCGTGTAGATAGTACCTAAAGCTTTCAAACTTGAACAAATATTGTTAAATCTAGAATAGGCAATATCAATTGTCTCATCATCCGATATAACAAATTGTTCATATTGAACTACTAGTAGTTCAATTTTATATTCAATGACTTGCACATTTTCTTGATGAGTAACTATTAAACTATCTCATATTTCTTTGCATTCTTAAGCATAAAGACTCTTTCATATTCTTTTCTAGGCAAATCGTTAAATATGACTAGTTTAGCTTGGTAATTTTCCCTACATCCCTTTTATGTTCTTTGGACCAATTTTCTTCGAGCACAATTATTCTAGTTTTCCTATCCTCACTTAGAGTGAATTGGACATAATCGCCCTTAGTAATAATGTTCCAAACGTCTATATCTTTAGCACATACATATGTTTCAAATCTTTGTTTCCAATAGGAAAATCCTTCACTCTCAAGTAGTGGAGGTCTTTGCATAGAGGAACCTTCACTATAGCTCAAGTTCTCAAATTTTTATTCCATGATCGTTTACTCAAAAGTTTGCAAAAATTAATTTTCATCTTAAAAATGATAATTTTAGCAAAATGTTTAGAGCAACCGCTCTGATACCAATTGTAAGTAACTAGAGGGGGTGAATAGTTACTTAGTGTAATTTTGAAAACTTTTTCGATTTAGAGTTTGAGATTACTATAGTGTAATTTGAATAGTTTGTTCACAAGTATAATAAATACGAAGATAAAGGATAAGAGAACAAACACGGAGATTTATAGTGGTTCGGGAAGATGTTAACTAATCATCCTTAATTCACTCCTCAATTCTAACGAATTGAGAGTTAGTTTTACTATGATGCTCTAAACTCGGTGGAGTGTCCGAATACAACACTAGCTCCTTGATAAACCGCAACTTATGAACCCTTATATCCCGTTAAAGAATTCACAATCACCAAATGCTCTTACCATAAGATCATAATGCTACCACAAAGTGAAACCTCACTTATCTTCTAGATCCCTTTAAGAAGATAATTTACATGTAACTCACAACTAAGTTTACAATCACTCTTACTTGAATCACTCTAAATTGATTACAATGAAATTTGAATGATATCAGTAAATGTATAGAAATGTAAGTGCAAAAGGTGAGTCTTCAAGTTCTCCAAGGTTTGGATTTTATAGGCAAGAAATGTGATGACCCGGAAATTTCCGATCAAATTTAAACTTTAATCTTTAGAGGATTCTGACACCATGAGCAAAATCTATAATGTTGAGTCTCGAAAGTTTTGAAATCTATATTTATGTAATCAATTACCCTTTGACCAAGCCTGACGATTCACGAACAATTATGTGTAAATGAATATGTAAATACATTTATAGATATAAATATAAATATAAGTGTATATAACATTTTGAAATTTATAACTTAAGCATTCAGAATTAAAAATGTAAAAATATATATATATATATATATAAATGAAATAAGTGTAATTGAAATGAATACCTATACGATTTCAATATACAATTATTATTATATTGTAACGTATGAATAATAAATATTCAATATATATTATATATTACAAAATTAATAATAGGTAATATTAATCATTTTGATTATAGATAAAAAAACATATATAATTGTTATAGTTACTGTCATTAATACTATTACTATTAATGCTAATAACAATGTTAGTAGTATTAATATTATTATTTTAATTATAAAACATATAAATATGAAATTTGAGATATAAAAATTATTATTACTTTTATGATTATTACTAAAATAGATATTAATATCAACACTAATATCAGTATTTTGAATGATACTATTTTAATAGAATATATATATATATATATATATATATATATATATATATATATATATATATATATATATATATATATATATATATATATATATATATATAATTTGACACATGTAACTTATTATATTTTAATTATTACTTGTATTTTCATTAGACATTATTATCAAAAAAAAAAAAAAAAAACATTGTTATTACCAATAATAAGATTATCAATATCATTTTATGGTTATTATTATAATTATTATTAATTATTATTACTATTAGTATTAGTATTATTCATAAAATTATTAGCATCATTGGTATTATTGAATGTTTTATTATTAATATCAACATATTATGATTATTACCTTTATTATTATTATTATTATTATTATTATTATTATTATTATTATTATAATTATTATTTATATTTAGATTATTATTAATATAATTATAATTATTAATTATTAATAATGAATATATAAATCACTCGTACAGACTTTTGGATCCAAATTTGTTTCCCATAACTATCATACTGTAATAGACTTTTGTTTTATCTGTTAATTGGTACGAACTAAATCACCATGTCACCATCTGATGATTTTCTTAAGTCACTAATTTTGATTCTTGTCCAAAAATTGGTTACCAGTCAATTCACTTGTCAATACATAGGATCAATTTACGTACTACATCACTCAATAAATCACAACATATATTGTATCTGCTACTGTCATTCGAAGATTGAAAAATAGAAATATAAAAAAAAATGTGTCGACTCTGTTCTTGAACTTGATTTTCAAAACCTCGAATTAGATTCGATTATCAAAATGTAAAAATGCAGTTTTATTAGGCTTCTTCTACTCAAACTTCCTGCGAAATTTCAAATTCTAATTCCTAATATCGAGTGTGAATTTACGAGTCAAAGATTTAAGATAAAAAAGTCAACTAATTCGTTCTCCGCCAAATTCGTTTTCATTTTGAAGTTTTTGATAAAATTAATGATTTGTAAAGTTTCCATTGATGATTTCTAATCTATTTCATGTTACAAGTATCATCTAATACGTTATAAATTTCGAAAATCTATATTTTTTTTTTCTTACAGGGCTGCGTCGAAACAGCAGGCCTTTGTGGTCTGTTTAATTTTTTTTATTTTTTGATCAACCATTACAAAACGTTTTTCTTGTTTCAATTAATAGTCTCAATTCAAAACTGGAACTTCTTGTTGTTATCGACTGTAATGGTGTGGATCGATTCAGTTTGGGATGAAGGAGAAATAAGAACACAATAATACAGTGTATATGTATTTCGATGTGTATTAAAACAGAAAGTCTGAAATGGCGGAATGGTTAAGAGAGGTGACGGGTTAGCGAGGGGTCTCGGGTTCGAGCCCTGCTCGAGATATTCTTTTTAGGAAAGCATTTTGAAATGGTATACACTTTAATTTTCTTTTCCATTATCATTATTATTATCATTATTATTATTATTATTTTTATTATGATTATTGTTATTATTTTTACTAGTTATTATTATTGTTATGACTATTGTTATAATTATTAGTATAAACTCAAATTATTATTAATAGAGTTAATATCATTATATAATTATTAATATCTTTGTTATTAGTATTATTATGAATATTACTATAAATAGTATTAATGTGATTAATAAGATTATTGTTATTATTATCATTTTAGTTAATATTATGTAATATCATAAAGTATTAAAAGTATTATTATTATCATTATGATACCAAACATATTATTAACATAAACACATATTAAAAGATGATAAGATAGAAATTAAAGAAATTAGTTATAGGTATACGAATACTCATAAAAATAATGATTTTAGTACAAATTAATGTATTACAAAACTATAGGCAGTAGCGTAGAAAGTTGACACGAAGATTATGATTTAAAGGAATTGTTAAAATTATTATAACTATTGTTATCATAATACAATTTAGTATTACTATCATTATTAATATCATTAATTCTATTAACATTATTATTATTATCACTTTTATCAATATAATTATATAATATTATTATTTTACTAACCGTAGTATTATCAAAATTAACAAATTCATAAACAAATGATCTTTATATAAAAGGTATATTTATTATACTTAACTTAACTATATTAATATTACTATATATAAAATAAAGATATAAAAATAAATAATGAAACATACGAATTATTAAAAATAACAATTATATCAATAATAAAAATAAATAAAGTTATTCGGTTACAAGAATATGTTTTTAATACGTATATGAATGTTATAGGTTCGTGAATCCGAGGCCAACCCTACTTTTGTTCAATGTCGTTATATGTATTTTTACTACAAAATACATTATGGTGAGTTTCATTTGCCTTTTCACCCTTTATATTTTTGGGCTGAGAATACATGCGCAATTTTTATAACTGTTTTACGAAATGGACACAAGTAATTGAAACTACATTATATGGTTGAATTATCGAAATCGAATATGCCCTTTTTTATTAAGTCTGGTAATCTTAGAATTGGGGAACAGACACCTTAATTGACGCGAACTCTAAAGATAGATCTATCGGGCCCAACAAGCCCCATCCAAAGTATCGGATGCTTTAGTACTTCGAAATTTATATCATGTCCGAAGGAGGATCCCGGAATGATGGGGATATTCTTATATGCATATTGTGAATGTCGGTTACCAGGTGTTCAATCCATATGATTGATATTTTTGTCTCTATGCATGGGAGGTATGTTTATGAGAAATGGAAATATGAAAATCTTGTGGTCTATTAAAATGATGGAAATGATTATTTATGTTAAACTAATGAACTCACCAACCTTTTGGTTGACACTTTAAAGCATGTTTATTCTCAGGTATGAAAGAAATCTTCCGTTGTGCATTTGCTCATTTTAGAGATGTTACTTGGAGTCATTCATAACATATTTCAAAAGACATTGCATTCGAGTCATTGAGTTCATCAAGATTATTATTAAGTTAATTATAATTAGATATATTATGAAATGGTATGCATGCCGTCAACTTTCGATGTAATGAAAGTTTGCCTTTTCAAAAACGAATGCAATGTTTGTAAAATGTATCATATAGAGGTCAAGTACCTCGCGATGTAATCAACTGTTGTGAATCGTTTATAATCGATATGGACTTCGTCCGGATGAATTAGGACGGGTCTTCACAGTTGGTATCAGAGCGGTGGTCTTAGAGAACCATGTCTTGTATTAGTGTGTCTAACTGATAGTTGTTAGGACGCATTAGTGAGTCTGGACTTCGACTGTGTCTGCATGTCAAAAGTTTGCTTATCATTTCATGTCAGAAATCATCTGCTTATCATCCTTAGGAAATTACCTGCTTATCATTCTTAGTCTAGACACATCTTACTGCATTGATTGCATTAATTGTGTATAGACAAATTTGTAGTGACCCGAACTTATCCATGTTTATATATATATTAAATGAAATTGTTATTTACATGATTAAGTGTTTCCAACATGTTAAGAAATCAAACTTGTTAAGACTTGATTAATTGAAATAGGTTTCATATAGACAACTGACCACCCAAGTTGACCGGTGATTCACGAACGTTAAAACTTGTAAAAACTATACGATGACATATATATGGTTATATATATAGTTAACATGATTTTATTATAAGTATGTATCTCATTAGGTATTTTAACAATGAGTTATATACATAAAAATGAGACTATTAATTTAAGAAACTCGAAAACGATATATATAACGATTATCGTTATAACAACGTCTTACTAGGTACATATGAATCATATTAATATATTGATACACTTGGTTAATTATGTTAAATGATAAGTAAATATATTATTAAGTGTATTAACAATGAAATACATATGTAAAAATAAGACTACTAACTTAATGATTTCGAAACGAGACATATATGTAACGATTATCGTTGTAACGACATTTAACTGTATATATATATCATACTAAGATATATTATATATCATAATATCATGATAATATAACAATTTAAAATCTCATTTGTTATAATAAACAATGGGTTAACAACATTCAACAAGATCGTTAACCTAAAGGTTTCAAAACAACATTTACATGTAACGACTAACGATGACTTAACGACTCAGTTAAAATGTATATACATGTAGTTTTTTAATATGTATTCATACACTTTTGAAAGACTTCAAGACACTTATCAAAATACTTCTACTTAACAAAAATGCTTACAATTACATCCTCGTTCAGTTTCATCAACAATTCTACTCGTATGCACCCGTATTCGTACTCGTACAATACACAGCTTTTAGATGTATGTACTATTGGTATATACACTCCAATGATCAGCTCTTAGCAGCCCATGTGAGTCACCTAACACATGTGGGAACCATCATTTGGCAACTAGCATGAAATATCTCATAAAATTACAAAAATATGAGTAATCATTCATGACTTATTTACATGAAAATAAAATTACATATCCTTTATATCTAATCCATACACCAACGAACAAAAACACCTACAAACACTTTCATTTTTCAATTTTCTTCATATAATTGATCTCTCTCAAGTTCTATCTTCAAGTTCTAAGTGTTCTTCATAAATTCCAAAAGTTCTAGTTTCATAAAATCAAGAATACTTCCAAGATTGCAAGTTTACTTCCAAGTTTTCTAAATCCATTCCAAGTAATCATCCAAGATCAAGAAACCTTTGTTACTTACAGTAGGTTATCTTTCTAATACAAGGTAATAATCATATTCAAACTTTAATTCAATTTCTATAACTATAACAATCTTATTTCGAGTGGAAATCTTACTTGAAATTGTTTTCGTGTCATGATTCTGCTTCAAGAACTTTCAAGCCATCCAAGGATCCTTTGAAGCTAGATCCATTTTTATCATTTCCAGTAGGTTTATCCAAGGAACTTGAGGTAGTAATGATGTTCATAACATCATTCGATTCATACATATAAAGCTATCTTATTCGAAGGTTTAAACTTGTAATCACTAGAACATAGTTTAGTTAATTCTAAACTTGTTCGCAAATAAAAGTTAATCCTTCTAACTTGACTTTTAAAATAAACTAAACACATGTTCTATATCTATATGATATGCTAACTTAATGATTTAAAATCTAGAAACACGAAAAACACCGTAAAACTGGATTTACGCCGTCGTAGTAACACCGCGGGCTGTTTTGGGTTAGTTAATTAAAAACTATGATAAACTTTGATTTAAAAGTTGTTATTCTGGGAAAATGATTTTTATTATGAACATGAAACTATATCCCAAAATTATGGTTAAACTCAAAGTGGAAGTATGTTTTCTAAAATGGTCATCTAGACGTTGTTCTTTCGACTGAAATGACTACCTTTACAAAAACGACTTGTAACTTATTTTTCCGACTATAAACCTATAATTTTTCTATTTAGATTCATAAAATAGAGTTCAATATGAAACCATAGCAATTTGATTCACTCAAAACGGATTTAAAAGAAGAAGTTATGGGTAAAACAAGATTGGATAATTTTTCTCATTTTAGCTACGTGAAAATTGGTAACAAATCTATTCCAACCATAACTTAATCAACTTGTATTGTATATTATGTAATCTTGAGATACCATAGACACGTATACAATGTTTCGACCTATCATGTTGACACATCTATATATATTTCAGAACAACCATAGACACTCTATATGTGAATGTTGGAGTTAGCTATACAGGGTTGAGGTTGATTCCAAAATATATATAGTTTGAGTTGTGATCAATACTGAGATACGTATACACTGGGTCGTGGATTGATTCAAGATAATATTTATCGATTTATTTCTGTACATCTAACTGTAGACAACTAGTTGTAGGTTACTAACGAGGACAGCTGACTTAATAAACTTAAAACATCAAAATATATTAAAAGTGTTGTAAATATATTTTGAACATACTTTGATATATATGTATATATTGTTATAGGTTCGTGAATCAACCAGTGGCTAAGTCTTACTTCCCGACGAATTAAAAATCTGTGAAAGTGAGTTATAGTCCCACTTTTAAAATCTAATATTTTTGAGATGAGAACACATGCAGGTTTTATAAATGATTTACAAAATAGACACAAGTACGTGAAACTACATTCTATGGTTGAATTATCGAAATCGAATATGCCCCTTTTTATTAAGTCTGGTAATCTAAGAATTAGGGAACAGACACCCTAATTGACGCGAATCCTAAAGATAGATCTATTAGGCCTAACAAACCCCATCCAAAGTACCGGATGCTTTAGTACTTCGAAATTTATATCATATCCGAAGGGTGTCCCGGAATGATGGGGATATTCTTATATATGCATCTTGTTAATGTTGGTTACCAGGTGTTCACCATATGAATGATTTTTATCTCTATGTATGGGATGTGTATTGAAATATGAAATCTTGTGGTCTATTATTATGATTTGATAATATATAGGTTAAACCTATAACTCACCAACATTTTTGTTGACGTTTTAAGCATGTTTATTCTCAGGTGATTATTAAGAGCTTCCGATGTCGCATACTTAAATAAGGACGAGATTTGGAGTCCATGCTTGTATGATATTGTGTAAAAACTGCATTCAAGAAACTTATTTCGTTGTAACATATTTGTATTGTAAACCATTATGTAATGGTCGCGTGTAAACAGGATATTTTAGATTATCATTATTTGATAATCTACGTAAAACTTTTTAAACCTTTATTGATGAAATAAAGGTTATGGTTTGTTTTAAAATGAATGCAGTCTTTGAAAAATGTCTCATATAGAGGTCAAAACCTCGCAACGAAATCAATTAATATGGAACGTTTTTAATCAATAAGAACGGGACATTAAAGTTGGTATCCGAGCGTTGGTCTTAGAGAGCCAGAATTTTGCATTTGTGTGTCTTATCGAGTTTGTTAGGATGCATTAGTGAGTCTGGACTTCGACCGTGTTTACTTGAAAAATGATTGCTTAACAAATTTTGTTGGAAACTATATATTTTTAACATGTGAATATTATGTGATATATTAATCTCTTAACGCGTTTGATATTATGTGATAGATGTCTACCTCTAGAACAAGTCCTATTGACTCACCTAATAATAACGAAGAGTCGAATATATATTGGACTGATTCACAAGTTCCCGAAGAAGATCCGGAAGAAGAATCAGAACCGGAAGAAGAATCAGAACCGGAAGAGGAGGAACCGGAGGAGGAAATAGAACCGGTGGGGGAAATAATAAAACGATTAAGTAAAAGAAAATCCTCAACCAACCGACCAAGGTTAATTATGGTCAATGGTGTTTCCGCCAAGGAAGCAAAATATTGGGAGGATTACCAATTCTCCGATGAATCGGATTCCGACGAGAATTTCGATGATGTTATAGAAATTACCCCAACTGAATTTAAAAAGGCCAAAGAAAATAATAAGGGAAAGGGCATAAAAATAGAGAAATCTAATTCCAACCCCGATGAACTTTATATGTATCGTCAACTCCCGAAGCCCTTAAGTTGTAACAATGACCCGGGAACCTCTAAACCACCAGGTTTTTCTAAACCGTTGTGGAAAACGACAGCTCGTATTAGGGGAACATCATATATCCCCAGAAACTTGGCAAAACGAACCAAAACCGAAGAAGAAGAAGAAACGAGCGAGTCGAAATAAGATAGTTGTATTCGTGTGGTGTAATATATGTAATATAGTGTGCTTATGCTTTATGATATATGTAAAAATTGCTTGTATTAATAAGTATTTTTTTTATGAATCTAACTCTTGTCTATTTTACAGTATAAAAACACAAAATGGATAGACAACCCAATATTTTAAGAGACCTACCCGGAGACATGATTGATGAAATCTTGTCTAGAGTCGGTCAGAATTCTTCGGCACAACTATTTACGGTGAAATCAGTTTGTAAGACATTCGAAGAACGTTCCAAGAATGTCTTGGTTTATAAGAGACTTTCGTTTGAAAGATGGGGGATATCACATTGGGAAACCCATAAGTTACGATGTGTTTACTTTGACGCATGTATTGCGGGGAACCCAAATGCTATTTTACGCAACGGGTTAAGAAATTATTTTGACTCAATGTATTCGAATATAGGACTTCATGATTTAGAAAAAGCGGCTAACATGCAACATAAAGAAGCATGCTATGCTTACGGGTTAGTAATGTTCGCTTCTCACCAAAGTGAGAAAAAGAACATCGGGCTACAACTATTAAACAAAATATTCCCACAAGTGACGGAGTCGGTAATTGGGGTAAGAAATGAGGTTTTTATGTTATTACGAGACTGTTGGTCATTACGTAACCCTCGTACCTTTGACGACGTTACAACACGCTGTCTTATCAACGGCCATAACGGTTATGTTCCACAAGACCAAGGATGGGAAGTAGTCCTAGTAAAACCAGAATGCATGACTTGTTTCTGGACGTATGAATTACGTGTCTTTATTGCCTTTGCTGAAAGACTTGTGTACTAGCTAGAATTATCTTCACAACTATCTTGTATCAAAGTTATTATGTGCTATATTTCATACTTTATGTAAAATAAGCGGTATTGTAAGTTTGTAAAATATTGTATAAAAGTTTGAACGCGAAATATTATTACAATCAGTTTTTCATATAGAATTGTAGTAGTTGAATTGTATATTAGCTACTAAGTATGAACTTAACGGGTAGGTACTACCCGAATTTAAACTTATAAAACGCTAATATGAAGAAAAAGCTTTTATAAATGAGTTCATATTATGCTACGAAATACTATTAACTACTCTTAATATTCTGTATGATTAACTTGTTCCATTTGACTATTTTGAAGGAAATGGCACCGACTACTCGACACACCGTGAATATGAATGAAGAGGAATTTTGTACTTTTCTAGCTTCAAACATAGCCGCAGTACAGGCTGCGCTACATACCAATAATAACCTTGGATCTAGCAGTACAGGAAATCGTGTAGGATACACCTACAAAGAATTCACTGCCTGCAAACCTTTGGAATTTGATGGAACCGAAGGACAGATCGGATTGAAACGGTGGACCGAGAAGGTCGAATCGGTGTTTGCCATAAGTAAGTGTACTGAAGAGGACAAAGTGAAGTACGCTACGCATACCTTCACAGGTTCTGCGTTAACATGGTGGAATACCTATCTAGAGCAAGTGGGATAAGATGATGCGTACGCACGACCGTGGTCAGCATTCAAGCACTTGATGAACGAGAAGTACCGTCCCAGAACCGAGGTCAATAAGCTCAAGATAGAACTTAGAGGGTTACGAAATCAAGGATTTGATATTACCACGTACGAAAGACGATTCACAGAATTGTGCCTATTGTGTCCGGGAGCGTTCGAAGATGAGGAAGAGAAGATCGACGCGTTTGTGAAAGGATTACCGGAAAGAATCCAAGAAGATATAAGTTCACACGAGCCCGCCTCCATACAATAGGCATGTAGAATGGCTCACAAACTAGTGAACCAGATTGAGGAAAGAATTAAAGAACAGATGGCTGAAGAGGCCAATGTGAAGCAAGTCAAAAGAAAGTGGGAGGAAAACGGCGATAAGAATCACCAATACAACAACAACAGCAATTACAATAATAATCGCAACAATTATCCCAACAATCGCAACATCAATCGCAACTACAACAAACGGCCCAACAACAACAACAATAACAACAACAACAACAACAACAACAACAACAACAACAACAACAACAACAACAACAACAACAACAACAACAACAACAACAACAACAACAACAACAACAACAACAACAACAACAACAACAACAACAACAACAACAACAACAACAACAACAACAACAACAACAACAACAACAACTACAAAAATCATCCCAACAACAATAACAACCGCAACAACAACAACAATCAGAAGCAGCTATGCCAAAGGTGTGAAAAGTATCACTCGGGGTTCTGCACCAAATTTTGCAACAAGTGTAAAAGAAATGGTCAGAGCGCGGTGAAGTGTGAGGTCTACGGACCAGGGGTTAACAGAACGAAAGGAACAAATGGTGTCAAAACGAGTAATGGTGGAGCAAGTAGTGTCGGAGCAAGTTATGCCAATGTAGTTTGTTATAAATGTGGAAAACCGGGCCACATTATTAGATATTGCCCGAACCAGGAGAACACGAATGGACAAGGCCGCGGAAGAGTTTTCAATATTAACGCGGCAGAGGCACAGGAAGACCCGGAGCTTGTTACGGGTACGTTTCTTATTGACAATAAATCTGCTTACGTTTTATTTGATTCGGGTGCGGATAGAAGCTATATGAGTAGAAATTTTTGTGCTAAATTAAGTTGTCCATTGACGCCGTTGGATAGTAAATTTTTACTCGAATTAGCAAACGGTAAATTAATTTCAGCAGATAATATATGCCGAAATCGAGAAATTAAACTGGGTAATGAAATATTTAAGATTGACTTGATACCATTAGAGTTAGGGAGTTTTGATGTGATAATCGGTATGGACTGGTTGAAAGAAGTTAAAGCAGAGATCGTTTGTTACAAAAATGCAATTCGCATTGTACGAGAAGAAGGAGAACCCTTAATGGTGTACGGAGAAAAGGGCAACACGAAGCTACATCTTATTAGTAATTTGAAGGCACAAAAACTAATAAGAAAAGGTTGCTATGCTGTTCTAGCACACGTCGAGAAAGTACAAACTGAAGAAAAGAGCATCAATGATGTTCCCGTGGCAAAAGAATTTCCTGATGTATTTCCGAAAGAATTACCGGGATTACCCCCACATCGATCCATTGAATTTCAAATAGATCTTGTACCAGGAGCTGCACCAATAGCTCGTGCTCCTTACAGACTCGCACCCAGCGAGATGAAAGAACTGCAAAGCCAATTATAAGAACTTTTAGAGCATGGTTTCATTCGACCAAGCACATCACCGTGGGGAACTCCTGTTTTGTTTGTCAAGAAGAAAGATGGTACATTCAGGTTGTGTATCGACTACCGAGAGTTGAACAAACTTACCATCAAGAACCGCTACCCACTACCGAGAATCGACGACTTATTTGATCAACTACAAGGCTCGTCTGTTTATTCAAATATTGACTTACATTCCGGGTATCATCAAATGCGGGTGAAAGAAGATGATATTCCAAAGACTGCTTTCAGAACACGTTACGGTCATTACGAGTTTATGGTCATGCCGTTTGGTTTAACTAATGCACCAGCTGTGTTCATGGACCTTATGAACCGAGTGTGTGGACCATACCTTGAAAAGTTTGTCATTGTTTTCATTGATGACATACTTATTTACTCAAAGAATGACCAAGAACACGGTGAACATTTGAGAAAGGTGTTAGAAGTATTGAGGAAGGAAGAATTGTACGCTAAGTTTTCAAAGTGTGCATTTTGGTTGGAAGAAGTTCAATTCCTCGGTCACATAGTGAACAAAGAAGGTATTAAGGTGGATCCGGCAAAGATAGAAACTGTTGAAAAGTGGGAAACCCCGAAAACTCCGAAACACATACGCCAGTTTTTAGGACTAGCTGGTTACTACAGAAGGTTCATCCAAGACTTTTCTAGAATAACAAAACCCTTGACTGCATTAACGCATAAAGGGAAGAAATTTGAATGGAAGGATGAACAAGAGAAAGCGTTTCAGTTATTGAAGAAAAAGCTAACTACGGCACCTATATTGTCATTGCCTGAAGGGAATGATGATTTTGTGATTTATTGTGACGCATCAAAGCAAGGTCTCGGTTGTGTATTAATGCAACGAACGAAGGTGATTGCTTATGCGTCTAGACAATTGAAGATTCACGAACAAAATTATACGACGCATGATTTGGAATTAGGCGCGGCTGTTTTTCCATTAAAGACTTGGAGGCACTACTTATATGGGGTCAAAAGTATTATATATACCGACCACAAAAGTCTTCAACACATATTTAATCAGAAACAACTGAATATGAGGCAGTGTAGGTGGATTGAATTGTTGAATGATTACGACTTTGAGATTCGTTACCACCCGGGGAAGGCAAATGTGGTAGCCGATGCCTTGAGCAGGAAGGACAGAGAACCCATTCGAGTAAAATCTATGAATATAATGATTCACACTAACCTTACTACTCAAATAAAGGAGGCGCAACAAGGAGTTTTAAAAGAGGGAAATTTAAAGGATGAAATACCCAAAGGATCGGAGAAGCATCTTAATATTCGGGAAGACGGAACTCGGTATAGGGCTGAAAGGATTTGGGTACCAAAATTTGGAGATATGAGAGAAATGGTACTTAGAGAAGCTCATAAAACCAGATACTCAATACATCCTGGAATGGGGAAGATGTATAAGGATCTCAAGAAACATTTTTGGTGGCCGGGTATGAAAGCCGATGTTGCTAAATACGTAGGAGAATGTTTAACGTGTTCTAAGGTCAAAGCTGAGCATCAGAAACTATCAGGTCTACTTCAACAACCCGAAATCCCGGAATGGAAATGGGAAAACATTACCATGGATTTCATCACTAAATTGCCAAGGACTGCAAGAGGTTTTGATACTATTTGGGTAATAGTTGATCGTCTCACCAAATCAGCACACTTCCTGTCAATAAGAGAAGATGACAAGATGGATAAGTTAGCACGACTGTATTTGAAGGAAGTCGTCTCCATACATGGAATACCAATCTCTATTATCTCTGATAGGGATGGCAGATTTATTTCAAGATTCTGGCAGATATTACAGCAAGCATTAGGAACTCATCTAGACATGAGTACTGCCTATCATCCACAAACTGATGGTCAGAGTAAAAGTACGATACAAACTCTTGAAGACATGCTACGAGCATGTGTTATTGATTTCAGAAACAGTTGGGATCGACACCTACCGTTAGCAGATTTTTCCTACAACAACAGTTATCATTCTAGTATTGAGATGGCACCGTTTGAGGCACTTTATGGTAGAAAGTGCAGGTCTCCGATTTGTTGGAATGAAGTGGGGGATAGACAGATTACGGGTCTGGAGATAATACAAGAAACTACCGAGAAAATTATCCAAATTCAACAAAGATTGAAAACCGCCCAGAGTCGTCAAAAGAGCTACGCGGACAGTAAAAGAAAAGATATAGAGTTTGAAATTGGAGAAATGGTCATGCTTAAGGTTTCACCTTGGAAAGGCGTTGTTCGATTTGGTAAACGGGGGAAACTAAATCCAAGGTACATTGGACCATTCAAGATTATAGATCGTGTCGGACCAGTAGCTTACCAACTGGAGCTACCTCAACAACTCGCAGCTGTACATAACACTTTCCACGTCTCAAATTTTAAGAAATGTTTTGCTAAAGAAGATCTCACTATTCCGTTGGACGAAATCCAAATCAATGAAAAACTTCAATTAATTGAAGAACCCGTCGAAATAATGGATCGTGAGGTTAAGAGACTTAAACAAAACAAGATACCGATTGTTAAGGTTTGATGGAATGCTCGTAGAGGACTCAAGTTCACCTGGGAACGTGAAGATCAGATGAAGAAGAAATACCCGCATTTATTTCCAGAAGATACGTCAACACCTCCAACTGCTTAAAATTTCGGGACGAAATTTATTTAACGGGTAGGTACTGCAGTGACCCGAACTTTTCCATGTTTATATATATATATTAAATGAAATTTTTATTTACATGATTAAGTGTTTCCAACATGTTAAGAAATCAAACTTGTTAAGACTTGATTAATTGAAATAGGTTTCATATAGACAATTGACCACCCAAGTTGACCGGTGATTCACGAACGTTAAAACTTGTAAAAACTATACGATGACATATATATGGTTATATATATAGTTAACATGATTTTATTATAAGTATGTATCTCATTAGGTATTTTAACAATGAGTTATATACATAAAAATGAGACTATTAATTTAAGAAACTCGAAAACGATATATATAACGATTATCGTTATAACAACGTCTTACTAGGTACATATGAATCATATTAAGATATTGATACACTTGGTTAATTATGTTAAATGATAAGTAAATATATTATTAAGTGTATTAACAATGAAATACATATGTAAAAATAAGACTACTAACTTAATGATTTCGAAACGAGACATATATGTAACGATTATCGTTGTAACGACATTTAACTGTATATACATCATACTAAGATATATTATATATCATAATATCATGATAATATAACAATTTAACATCTCATTTGTTATAATAAACAATGTGTTAACAACATTCAACAAGATCGTTAACCTAAAGGTTTCAAAACAACATTTACATGTAACGACTAACGATGACTTAACGACTCAGTTAAAATGTATATACATGTAGTGTTTTAATATGTATTCATACACTTTTGAAAGACTTCAAGACACTTATCAAAATACTTCTACTTGACAAAAATGCTTACAATTACATCCTCGTTCAGTTTCATCAACAATTCTACTCGTATGCACCCATATTCGTACTCGTACAATACACAGCTTTTAGATGTATGTACTATTGGTATATACACTCCAATGATCAGCTCTTAGCAGCCCATGTGATTCACCTAACACATGTGGGAACCATCATTTGTCAACTAGCATGAAATATCTCATAAAATTACAAAAATATGAGTAATCATTCATGACTTATTTACATGAAAACAAAATTACATATCCTTTATATCTAATCCATACACCAACGACCAAAAACACCTACAAACACTTTCATTCTTCAATTTTATTCATCTAATTGATCTCTCTCAAGTTCTATCTTCAAGTTCTAAGTGTTCTTCATAAATTCCAAAAGTTCTAGTTTCATAAAATCAAGAATACTTCCAAGATTGCAAGTTTACTTCCAAGTTTTCTAAATCCATTCCAAGTAATCATCCAAGATCAAGAAACCTTTGTTAATTACAGTAGGTTATCTTTCTAATACAAGGTAATAATCATATTCAAACTTTAATTCAATTTCTATAACTATAACAATCTTATTTCGAGTGGAAATCTTACTTGAAATTGTTTTCGTGTCATGATTCTGCTTCAAGAACTTTCAAGCCATCCAAGAATCCTTTGAAGCTAGATCCATTTTTCTCATTTCCAGTAGGTTTATCCAAGGAACTTGAGGTAGTAATGATGTTCATAACATCATTCGATTCATACATATAAAGCTATCTTATTCGAAGGTTTAAACTTGTAATCACTAGAACATAGTTTAGTTAATTCTAAACTTGTTCGCAAATAAAAGTTAATCCTTCTAACTTGACTTTTAAAATCAACTAAACACATGTTCTATATCTATATGATATGCTAACTTAATGATTTAAAACCTAGAAACACGAAAAACACCGTAAAACCGGATTTACGCCGTCGTAGTAACACCGCGGGCTGTTTCGGGTTAGTTAATTAAAAACTATGATAAACTTTGATTTAAAAGTTGTTATTCTGGGAAAATGATTTTTATTATGAACATGAAACTATATCCAAAAATTATGGTTAAAGTCAAAGTGGAAGTATGTTTTCTAAAATGGTCATCTAGACGTCGTTCTTTTGACTGAAATGACTACCTTTACAAAAACGACTTGTAACTTACTTTTCCGACTATAAACCTATACTTTTTCTGTTTAGATTCATAAAATAGAGTTCAATATGAAACAATAGCAATTTGATTCACTCAAAACGGATTTAAAATGAAGAAGTTATGGGTAAAACAAGATTGGATAATTTTTCTCATTTTAGCTACATGAAAATTGGTAACAATTCTTGAGATACCATAGACACGTATACAATGTTTCAACCTATCATGTCGACACATCTATATATATTTCGGAACAACCATAGACACTCTATATGTGAATGTTGGAGTTAGCTATACAGGGTTGAGGTTGATTCCAAAATATATATAGTTTGAGTTGTGATCAATACTGAGATATGTATACACTGGGTCGTGAATTGATTCAAGATAATATTTATCGATTTATTTCTGTACATCTAACTGTGGACAACTAGTTGTAGGTTACT
The DNA here is from genome assembly GCF_046630445.1 of Rutidosis leptorrhynchoides. Classification (NCBI taxonomy): domain Eukaryota; kingdom Viridiplantae; phylum Streptophyta; class Magnoliopsida; order Asterales; family Asteraceae; genus Rutidosis; species Rutidosis leptorrhynchoides. The sequence continues at coordinate 145,481,797 of NC_092338.1, forward strand.
AACGAGGACAGCTGACTTAATAAACTTAAAACATCAAAATATATTAAAAGTGTTGTAAATATATTTTGAACATACTTTGATATATATGTATATATTGTTATAGGTTCGTGAATCAACCAGTGGCCAAGTCTTACTTCCCGACGAAGTAAAAATCTATGAAAGTGAGTTATAGTCCCACTTTTAAAATCTAATATTTTTGGGATGAGAATACATGCAGGTTTTATAAATGATTTACAAAATAGACACAAGTACGTGAAACTACATTCTATGGTTGAATTATCGAAATCGAATATGCCCCTTTTTATTAAGTCTAGTAATCTAATAATTATGGAACAGACACCCTAATTGACGCGAATCCTAAAGATAGATCTATTGGGCCTAACAAACCCCATCCAAAGTACCGGATGTTTTAGTACTTCGAAATTTATATCATATTCGAAGGGTGTCTCGGAATGATGGGGATATTCTTATATATGCATCTTGTTAATGTCAGTTACCAGGTGTTCACCATATGAATGATTTTTATCTCTATGTATGGGATGTGTATTGAAATATGAAATCTTGTGGTCTATTATTATGATTTGATAATATATAGGTTAAACCTATAACTCACCAATATTTTTGTTGACGTTTTAAGCATGTTTATTCTCAGGTGATTATTAAGAGCTTCCGCTGTCGCATACTTAAATAAGGATGAGATTTGGAGTACATGCTTGTATGATATTGTGTAAAAACTGCATTCAAGAAACTTATTTCGTTGTAACATATTTGTATTGTAAACCATTATGTAATGATCGCTTGTAAACAGGATATTTTAGATTATCATTATTTGATAATCTACGTAAAGCTTTTTAAACCTTTATTGATGAAATAAAGGTTATGGTTTGTTTTAAAATGAATGCAGTCTTTGAAAAACGTCTCATATAGAGGTCAAAACCTCGCAACGAAATCAATTAATATGGAACGTTTTTAATCAATAAGAACGGGACATTAAAAAATTCGTATCTTAGCGTATCTGTTACCATTACCTTTGCCTGACAGCTTCCGTAGATTCCTCCGTAATTTATGAGATTTTAGTATCATATATGCATATGTATATTATGTATTGCAGGGTACTAATCTACATCCTATAATCTATTTCTTATCAAAAATCCTTCATCTGATCGTACGAGATGAATCCTGCAACCAGTTCGAGTCCCTCAGATTCCGATAGCTATTTCGATAATTATTCCGACAGCTATTCAGACATAGATGTTCACCTAAGCTCCGAAAACAGCGTCATCGGCGTGAATCAACCAATCAGCCATTATCAATCCATCTGATGGGTTCGTAGTCTATTTAATTATTGGAAACGCGCAGAAGGAAATCCCTTCCACCAACCGAATTCACCTCTTGACAATGAACCTGAAGCGTTTACCGGCGAACCTGTTCGAGACACCATTTTCAGTCTCATTTCCAGGGTAACTCGACAAGATTATATTCTATCCACAATTCTGAACCTTATTCATCCGCTCGTTCCGACCGACAATCATCCTGGAGTAATAAGTCAACGAACTTTCGCGCTTGAATAATCAATTCGGAGAATATGGTGCAAAATGTACCAGCTTCAGCAACATCACCGGCACCAACAGTACCATCAATAACAGCACCAGTACCATCAACAATCCATGCTTCAATATCATCATCTATACTTTGGATCTTCGTTCTACGTATCGTACTATCTCATTTATCTTCGTTCGACATGGCGAATATGTAATCTCTAAAGTTTTAGAGATTATTTATTCTAATTCCAACCGAAAAGCAAATGAGTTTAATATCATATTAACTCATTAAATCCATGAATACATCTGAAGAAAATATATATGTATATATGTTTTCATAAAGATTGTAATTAAAAATTCTCTTGTTACAACTGTTAATGGTGAAAATATTTTAACGGGTAGGTAATACCCGAGGACTATTTAAATTTCACATTAATAAGTTACATTGTACGTTCTTTGAATCTGTTTCAACAGTCATATACTATCCTACTTACATTCACCGATATACAAATCCGTTCACCACAGAATAACCATATCCATCCAATTACATATTTGGATTTTGACCTATCAGAATCCAACAAATGGCATAATGAAGAAATAATGGACACAATAAAAATTGATTAGAAACAGATTAATTAACAATATGAAATTCTATTAAGAATCCACGCTAACAAAATCCTAGCTAACTGTTCCTAGCTAACTGTTAATTCCGTACTACCATTTAATTATCGCAATTTATTTATCGCAGTTTATTTATCGCAATTTATATTCTCGCAATTTTATTTATCGTCATTTAATTTCTGTTATTTCCTTTACGCACTTTATTATTCGTCATTTAAATTTCTGCTATTTATTTTTACGCACTTTAAATATCGGGACACGTATACAAGGTTTTGACATATCATATCGACGCATCTATATATATTATTTGGAATCACCATAGACACTCTATATGCAGTAATGATCGAGTTCTCTATACAGGAATAACATATATAGTTTGAGTTGTGATCGAGTCTGAGACGTATACGGGTCACAATACGTATTAATTAATTCGAATATTATATATTAAACTGTATATAAATTATTGGGCTGTTAACTGTAGACCATCGACTGTGGACGAATAATATTGGACAATTAAAAATGAATAAAAATACTGATTATAACATATGAAACTAAACAATTCTTCAAGTTTGCCACTTGATTTCATTTTAAACCTCATTTGTATCTTGACGATTACAATCTGCGTTCAAACTTCTCATGATTCTTGAAAACACCTCAATCGAGAGGATGAACCAACCGCACTTCATCTACGAAAGGAAAGATTTATGCATATAGTATGCACCTGAAAAATTCTCGGAAACTGAGTAAACGTTTAACGCGTAGCTGTGCTAATTCCTTTAGCGTTATTATTATCGAAAATAACTTTGCAATCTCTTTCCAAATTAGTCAATTTTGTCACAGCTCCAGCAAATCAACTTTGATTTTCGTTCGAAACAACCTTATTATAACCTTAATATATATATATATACATGCTCTTTTATTGTACCGGGGAACCTTTTATATTCCATCATATTACCGGCAGACGTACCAGTAACCTCGTTGCTCCTTAGTTTAAATCCCTCCGACAAATCACTATATTTATCTATTGAAGTCTCGTCATGTACTCATCCGCATCTTGTAATGAGAACTGCCATAACAATTACAGGAATCAGCAATCAGTACTTTGAAAACTCACAGCATATCTACATCAACAGTTATATGTATGACATTTATCTCTTAGAATTATGATCTCTCATTCTAAAATTTCTGAAAAGCACTCAGTCACAAATCAATACTCTGAATGTTGAAAAAGCTGAATGAATCAACAGAAACCATAGACAACCGTAAACGACCTTAATCATCGAAAGTTTGATGATAAAGAATAGTATGTTGAAAAAGCTCAGAAAAGTTGGAACTGGAAAACGGATTGAGCTAACCACGAAGGAGACCAAAGACAAATACAAGTACCATACCATATATTCAAAGAATCCAGGTAATTCTGGATCCGATAAAAACTTCAACGAATATCTTACTCCGTACTCCTGTTAAAATCTTGCGGAAAATCTTCCTCATCAACCATCGAACTTAGAAATTCCAAAAATATCATCATCAATATCTTCGATATTTCTGAGGATATTTTCATAAATATTCTCGTCCGAAATTATATACCTCTTCGTGCTTCCTGTGTATCATTATATTGGAAACATTCAATAGAAAATTTAGTACCGAAAAGCAGATTATACGAAACTATGAAGAAAGCAGGGGACAAATCACAAAGAATAAGTTTGACTTTAATGAATCCAAATGATTCAATGTCTGCTAAAGTCTTTAGCAAAGGTCTTGCTCCTTACTCTAAACCCTTGTGGACGATATTCTTCATCATCCTCCGATCATAGATATTCCAAGATATCATCGTATCTTTCATTATAAATATCCTCCATATTTCTGGAGATATTTTTATAACTATTCTTATCTGAAATCATTAATCTCTTCGTGATATCAGTGTTACATCATATAGAAACTGTTAGTTTCTATATTCTGTAAACTTTAGAGCTTAAAATATGAATGTTATTGAAGTAATGTTGGGAACTGATGCATGAGTTAGTATAATATAATGACACTTGATCAACGTGATTATATTACAGTAAGTCATGCTGAGTTTCTAATGGAACGTGATGATTCACAGATCATAACGTCATCATGTGCCATGTTACACGACTCGTTCATTCTACTTCACCTCCGAATATACCAAGAAAAATATATTCTTGATAGTTCTATTCTCAGTGATTCTGGTAATTTGACAAATCAAATCGTGCCATTACGATTTCCTTCTTAGAACATTAACAATGTTCATTCCGAAGTTTATATCTGCGAATTCTGAACCATTATAAGCGGTGTTTAATCGCAAGAAGAAGAAACGAAGGGACAAAGCTCCAAAATATAAGAGAAAATATAAAGCCCAATAAACAACACGGAGGTTACAAACCGTGGATTTTAATACGAACAACAATATAATGACACAGTAGAATTAAGAATAGTATCACCCCAAGGTAATAGTAGAAGCAAATAGATTTTTCTGGAGGAAGATTTAAAAGAAGGATGACAGAATTGATAATTAGGAAATATCAAGGAGTAGGACGGGATTAAGCATTTTCACAATCTTTTGGGATATATGAACTAAGAAAGAAAGTATAGGAATGGTGAGAATAATAGAACGGAAGAGCTTAATTTATAATGGAAATATCAGACAGAGTAATCGAGGCAGATCACCGTATTTAATTATAGAGATCTTAAATTCCTTACTCGCCGAAGAATCAAATCTTTTAGATTTCAAAGATTTTCTCTAAATCCCTTGAATTCCGGTATTCAATCAAGGCAACGTCAAAAGTTAAAACGAAACTTTATTTATTCATTTCACTCTTTTATGATAGCTTCACTCGTACGCTTCGAATAATCGAATCGTTTTATCCATATTATTCAATGATAATAAAACTCTATTTATCAACTCATATTCGTCATGAAAACATTTTTATTGTTAACCATGACCACCTTACTCAAATTTCGGGACGAAATTTCTTTAACGGGTAGGTACTGTGATGACCCGGAAATTTCCGATCAAATTTAAACTTTAATCTTTATATGATTCTCACACGATGAGCAAAATCTATAATGTTGAGTCTCGAAAGTTTTGAAATCTATATTTATGTAATCAATTACCCTTTGACCAAGCCTGACGATTCACGAACAATTATGTGTAAATGAATATGTAAATACATTTATAGATATAAATATAAATATAGGTGTATATAACATTTTGAAATTTATAAGGCATACTTAAGCATTCAGAATTAAAAATGTAAAAAAATAATAATATATAAATGAAATAAGTGTAATTGAAATGAATACCTATACGATTTCAATATACAATTATTATTATATTGTAACGTATGAATAATAAATATTCAATATATATTATATATTACAAAATTAATAATAGGTAATATTAATCATTTTGATTATAGATAAAAAAAAATATATAATTGTTATAGTTACTGTCATTAATACTATTACTATTAATGCTAATAACAATGTTAGTAGTATTAATATTATTATTTTAATTATAAAACATATAAATATGAAATTCGAGATATAAAAATTATTATTACTTTTATGATTATTTCTAAAATAGATATTAATATCAACACTAATATCAGTATTTTGAATGATACTATTTTAATAGAATATATATATATATATATATATATATATATATATATATATATATATATATATATATATATATATATATATATATATATATAATTTGACACATGTAACTTATTATATTTTAGTTATTACTTGTATTTTCATTAGACATTATTATCAAATAAAAAAAAACATTGTTATTACCAATAATAAGATTATCAATATCATTTTATGGTTATTATTATAATTATTATTAATTATTATTACTATTAGTATTAGTATTATTCATAAAATTATTAGCATCATTAGTATTATTGAATGTATTATTATTAATATCAACATATTATGATTATTACCTTTATTATTATTATTATTATTATTATTATTATTATTATTATTATTATTATTATTATTATTATTATTATTATTATTATAATTATTATTTATATTTAGATTATTATTAATATAATTATAATTATTAATTATTAATAATGAATATATAAATCACTCGTACAGACTTTTGGATCCAAATTTGTTTCCCATAACTATCATACTGTAATAGACTTTTGTTTTATCTGTTAATTGGTACGAACTAAATCACCATGTCACCATCTGATAATTTTCTTAAGTCACTAATTTAGATTCTTGTCCAAAAATTGGTTACCAGTCAATTCACTTGTCAATACATAGGATCAATTTACGTACTACATCACTCTATAAATCACAACATATATTGTATCTGCTACTGTCATTCGAAGATTGAAAAACAGAAATATAAAAAAAAAATGTGTCGACTCTGTTCTTGAACTTGATTTTCAAAACCTCGAATTAGATTCGATTATCAAAATGTAAAAATGCAGTTTTATTAGGCTTCTTCTACTCAAACTTCCTGCGAAATTTCAAATTCTAATTCCTAATATCGAGTGTGAATTTACGAGTCAAAGATTTAAGATAAAAAAGTCAACTAATTCGTTCTCCGCCAAATTCATTTTCATTTTGAAGTTTTTGATAAAATTAATGATTTGTAAAGTTTCCATTGATGATTTCTAATCTATTTCATGTTATAAGTATCATCTAATACGTTATAAATTTCGAAAATCTATATTTTTTTTTTCTTACAGGGCTGCGTCAAAACAGCAGGCCTTTGTGGTCTGTTTAATTTTTTTTATTTTTCGATCAACCATTACAAAACGTTTTTCTTGTTTCAATTAATAGTCTCAATTCAAAACTGGAACTTCTTGTTGTTATCGACTGTAATGGTGTGGATCGATTCATTTTGGGATGAAGGAGAAATAAGAACACAATAATACAGTGTATATGTATTTCGATGTGCATTAAAACAGAAAGTCTGAAATGGCGGAATGGTTAAGAGAGGTGACGGGTTAGCGAGGGGTCTCGGGTTCGAGCCCTGCTCGAGATATTCTTTTTAGGAAAGCATTTTGAAATGGTATACACTTTAATTTTCTTTTCCATTATTATCATTATTATTATTATTATTATTATTATTATTATTATTATTATTATTATTATTATTATTATTATTATTATTATTATTATTATTATTATTATTATTATTATTATTATTATTATTATTATTATTATTATTATTATTATTTTTATTATTTTTATTATGATTATTGTTATTATTTTTACTAGTTATTATTATTGTTATGACTATTGTTATAATTATTAGTATAAACTCAAATTATTATTAATAGAGTTAATATCATTATATAATTATTAATATCTTTGTTATTAGTATTATTATGAATATTACTATAAATAGTATTAATGTGATTAATAAGATTATTGTTATTATTATCATTTTAGTTAATATTATGTAATATCATAAAGTATTAAAAGTATTATTATTATCATTATGATACCAAACATATTATTAACATAAACACATATTAAAAGATGATAAGATAGAAATTATAGAAATTAGTTATAGGTATACGAATACTCGTAAAAATAATGATTTTAGTACAAATTAATGTATTACAAAACTATAGGCAGTAGCGTAGAAAGTTGACACGAAGATTATGATTTAAAGGAATTGTTAAAATTATTATAACTATTGTTATCATAATACAATTTAGTATTATTATCATTATTAATATCATTACTTCTATTAACATTATTATTATTATCACTTTTATCAATATAATTATATAATATCATTAATTTACTAACCGTAGTATTATCAAAATTAACAAATTCATAAACAAATGATCTTTATATAAAAGGTATATTTATTATACTTAACTTAACTATATTAATATTACTATATATAAAATAAAGATATAAAAATAAATAATGAAACATATGAATTATTAAAAATAACAATTATATCAATAATAAAAATAAATAAAGTTATTCGGTTACAAGAATATGTTTTTAATACGTATATGAATGTTATAGGTTCGTGAATCCGAGGCCAACCCTACTTTTGTTCAATGTCGTTATATGTATTTTTACTACAAAATACATTATGGTGAGTTTCATTTGCCTTTTTACCCTTTATATTTTTGGGCTGAGAATACATGCGCAATTTTTATAACTGTTTTACGAAATGGACACAAGTAATTAAAACTATATTATATGGTTGAATTATCGAAATCGGATATGCCCCTTTTTATTAAGTCTGGTAATCTAAGAATTAGGGAACAGACACCCTAATTGACGCGAACTCTAAAGATAGATCTATCGGGCCCAACAAGTCCCATCCAAAGTATCGGATGCTTTAGTACTTCGAAATTTATATCATGTCCGAAGGAGGATCCCGGAATGATGGGGATATTCTTATATGCATATTGTGAATGTCGGTTACCAGGTGTTCAATCCATATGATTGATATTTTTGTCTCTATGCATGGGACGTATGTTTATGAGAAATGGAAATATGAAAATCTTGTGGTCTATTAAAATGATGGAAATGATTATTTATGTTAAACTAATGAACTCACCAACCTTTTGGTTGACACTTTAAAGCATGTTTATTCTCAGGTATGAAAGAAATCTTTCGCTGTGCATTTACTCATTTTAGAGATGTTACTTGGAGTCATTCATGACATATTTCAAAAGACGTTGCATTCGAGTCGTTGAGTTCATCAAGATTATTATTAAGTCAATTATAATTAGATATATTATGAAATGATATGCATGCCGTCAACTTTCGATGTAATGAAAGTTTGCCTTTTCAAAAACGAATGCAATGTTTGTAAAATGTATCATATAGAGGTCAAGTACCTCGCGATGTAATCAACTGTTGTGAATCGTTTATAATCGATATGGACTTCGTCCGGATGAATTAGGACGGGTCTTCACAAGAAAATTCAAACCCGGATGTCTGCGGCTTACCCCATGGTCGACCATGGTTAAACCGTGCAGCTCTGATCTCTGAATTTTGTAGCCGTTTGAGATCTTTTACTCTGGCTTTTTCCCTTATTAGATGGCTGCAATTAGATGCCAAAAACATCTGAAAAGTCCTGAATTACCCCTTTTATCTTGGAAGCATTCTTTGAAGTTGACCTTTGCTTGAAAGAGGTAAGTCACTTTGTACTATATGTGTGTCATTGATTTCCTTTTAAGGCAAATGCAGAATTTTGATCCCATGACAACCGTATGCTTCCAAACTTCAAGTCACAAGTCTTCAACCCTTTTGTCAACATTAGTTTTGCAAATATGTGCTCTTATTGGCTACTTGCAAACTTCCAATTTAGACTAACTCTTTTTTATATGAAGACTTTTGGGAGTTTACGCTAAACTCATATTAAATACATAATTAGTGCTTAATGGTTAATCAAGTTGAGAGCATCTCTTTAATTGGGACTTAATGACCATCTTTAAGTTTTATTTCTTTTAATTTAGATTTATAAAAATACACTTTAAGAAAGAACTTTTAGCCATACTTGAATGTTTAACATTTATCATAAGCTAAAAGTGTCATTAAGGTGTTATTAAGTGTGATTAACCAAGATTAGTGTTTTAGTGACCAAAACTCATTTGAATATGAAGGGAGAAACTATTCTGAGTATGTTTAAACAAGTTTTGTAAATTATTGATGCCCCGAAGTAGTCAAACATTTTTCGATCAAAAATATAGTAGGTTTCTGCGGTCAACCCACTGCTGACCTTGGATTCGACCGTGTACGTTGTTTCGAAGAACAAAGGTACATGGCATCCACGGTCATACCTGCGGTCGACCATGGACCGACTGTGCTCCTTCAGTATGTTTTCAAATGACTCTTTGACTTATCGGTTTTGTGTATTGGTCGTTTGCTAGAGATAGTGTAGGCTTATGAACTTGGGTTGTTCTATACGTTGTTGTAAGCACACAAGACATGGTGTTATCATCAAAACAAAGTGTTTAACATTTGAATATTAATATTGGATTACTAACCAACACACGTAATTGCATTACAAAATATCTTCATCAATCGTCTACAAGATAAAACTCGCGCTACCAGAGCTCACAACATCTTACCCGCTCTACCGGACTTAACTATCATACCAACTACTCTAATTGTTACAGGTAACGTTCCTAGAACACAAAAACCTAACACCTCCCTTGAGCCATCAATGCCGGCTATCCCGATGACGGTGGGTCGACATTTAAGCACCCCTCATATTATCATCTCACAACGGGGTTATTCACGCTATATCGGACCGGAGAGTTAAACTCGAATGACCCTTAGATCCCCTCTTGTTGACCAAGTGTAGACCGAACTCATTAGATCTATCTTATGATTGATCAGTATATATACACACAACACACCGATTAATTTGAATTCAAAATTAATTTCTATGATTATTTCGATTAAATTATGATTTTTTTTTTCGGTTTTAATTGAAAGCACATCGAATAAAAATTCGATTTTGATTCGGTTTCAATTTAGGATTTATGTTCATTCTTTTTTTATTTTCAGTGTTTTTTCGAGACTATTAAAATCGAACAATCTGAACTGAATAAATAAAGAAAATTGAAAATCGAAAACGAAACCGACCCTACTTTTTTTGGTAACGAGGAACTCCCTTAGAACGAGCCCATTGGCTCCCCCTTAGCAAGTAAAACTCGGATATCGACAAGCCAGACGTCACCCCAATGCTAGGTGCACATCCCAATATAAATCCCTAAATCCTAATCTGGCTTAAGAAGACATTGCAAATAATTGAATTCGAGACTTACAACTTCACTAGAAATTCTGGTGGTCACCTATGTAAAGCTCAAGCGGTTACATTTAATACGGTCCGGAAAAATTAACATCAGAACTCCACGTACAATAGTTAAAGTGCAGTTGAACAATCGAGATAATATATTTGCCCTCACGGAGGGACAAGCTTTATTAAAAAAAGTCATATTGGTAAGTCAATTTGATCGTTAATTGTTCAGAAAGAAGCTACTCCGTATAATTGATAACTCGCGTTGTTGAGGTTGATAAAGTATAGTACTATAGTTGGACTAAAACATGCTTGTTAAATATAAAACAATCATTTTCACTTTATAACTTCAACGCGGCTTGTGAGACTCACGTGCTGCAGTCATGTGTACGTGTTACATGCATATAGATATATGGTCGGAGCTTCATAAGTTCAAAAGTTTGTATTCTTTTAATTTTATTCTGTGGGTCCCAGTCAACATTCTTCAACTAAAAATTGTCAAAATTAAGAATCATGAATGAAAATGAACACAAGCTCACACATACTCAACTAACGTTCGTTGCACCGTCCTCTATTATTCTCTTTTTCACAATATTTTCCTATCTTTTTGCACCTATAAAACGCAACTTTTACATCCAAACAAAGTGTGTGTCACCTCGCAAAATCCAAATATAAATCCCAATTAAATCCAAATATCCATTTATTAACTTATTACACATACAAATATAAATTCATGAAGGGTTTAATTGGCATGGTGAAACCATGCAGTCTAGCTAAACCATCAACTCATATATTTGAATTCACAAACTGTTCTTCTAGTACGAATCTTCAAACCCGAACCAGACACTTGAACGTCAAAAGTTCTTGGAATAGTGATTCGAGTCAGGCTCGGGTTGCGAGCCGAGTGGCTAAATTAGGCCAAAAATGGAGGGAGTATCAAGGGATAAAGAATTGGGAAGGATTGCTTGATCCTTTAGATGATGGTTTACGCCACGAGATACTTCGTTATGGCGATTTCGTTGAAGCGGCATATCGGTGTTTTGAGTTTGATACGTCATCGTCAGATTATGGAAGTTGTAAGTATTCGAAAAACTCGATGTTGAATAGATGTGGGTTAGGTGGAAGTGGATATAAGGTGACTAAGAATTTACATGCTACATGTGGAGTTCAGCTACCAGGTTGGATCGATAGAGTGCCAAGTTGGACATCCGTGAATTCCAGCTGGATTGGTTACGTGGCAGTTTGTAATGATGACGAGGAGATCGCGCGGTTAGGCCGAAGAGATGTAGTGATTGCATTTAGAGGAACTGCCACTTGTCTAGAGTGGGTTGAGAATCTACGTGCTATGTTGACATCATTACCTAATGACGTGGCACCTGAAAAGAAAAAGGCAATGGTGCAAAAAGGGTTTTTGAGTATGTACACGTCAGCAAACCCAACATGTCCGAGTTTACAAGATATGGTGAGGGACGAGATATCGAGAATTATGGCGACTTATGGCGACGAGCCACTTAGCATAACGATAACCGGTCATAGTCTTGGTGCAGCCCTAGCCACTCTAACTGCCTACGACATAACCTCGACATTTGAAAAATCGCCAATGGTGACTGTTGTTTCATTTGGTGGGCCACGTGTCGGTAACAATAATTTCAGATCACAGCTTGAAAGTAACGGTACACGAGTCCTTCGGATCGTGAACACAACGGATGTGATCACGAAAGTCCCCGGATTCTTAGTCGATGACAACCACACAACAACAAAAAGAATAATCTGTTTATCGGGGTTTCAAGGATGGCTACAAAAACGTGTTGATAATACAGAATGGTTTAGATATGCGGATGTTGGTAAAGAACTTCGACTTAGTAGTGACGCATCACCATACCTTACGAAAACTGATTTTGCCACGTGTCACGATTTAAAGACTTATCTTCACTTAGTCGATGGCTTCGTGAGCTCCACATGTCCGTTCCGGACAACAGCAAAAAGACTGTTGGCCGGAACGAAACACACAAAACAACAAATTTTGATTAGATGATTGAAAACGTACGTCCTTATTAGTTAGAGAAACTTGTGAAATTGGTGTTATAAAGCACATTGTATAGATAGAATCCAAGAAAATACGCAAAACCCTAAATGGGAAATGATAGATGATAGTTAGTCAAGTAAATGGTGAATTTACTTTTGAAAATCAGTGTTTAATTAATTGTTGCAAAGATAATTAAGATAACATTAATCATGCACTTTTCGAAATGCATGCATATCCATTATGTGAGCTAAGTTCCTTGCATCAAAGTAAACGACTACTTTTGCTACGTATTCTCACATTTTAGTTATCATACCACAAAAAGTTTTAGTGGTCATTTAACAAAATAATTAGTACTGTGATGATTCAAACAGTCTCTCTTGGTGATTAACATAAATATAAATTATACAATTTAGATACTTGATTTCTTCTCCCTAAGATAAATTACAGGTTAAGAAATGTCAAGTCTGCCCTCTTATAAAACAATTTTGAATTTAAAAATTGTATATACATTTTTTAAGATCAAGGGTGTTTTTGGCATAGAGGGTTATAGGGGGATCTTACGGATTGAAATACTAACTTCAAGCGCCTAGAATTAACATTATCGCTTGGAAACATGAAACGACTTGAATAGGGCTTATCGAAAACGAAAATTCACTAAAATATTGAATTTGCACCCAGCGACTCCCCTTCAAACAGAATACAACATCACCGAGCCTCTCCTTCAACTAGGGGCGAAGTGTAGATGATTATAACGGATATTAGAACTAGTCTTGACTCGATCTAAAGGCGAAAAACAATATACCAAAGATTAATTGAATTACCGGTTGTTCTCGGGACCGAAATAGCCAAACCTAGACCTATATCTAGATTAGAACGGTGCCTAAAAGATGTAATTCGGTGGGTTCAAAGGTAGGAGACGATTACAGATCAGTTTGGGATGATTAGGGTATATGAAATGTGTAACCTAATAATGAAACACAAATTACGTATATGTATTGTCTGCAGTGACAGTCAGTCGACTGACTCCGTTAGTCGGTCGACTATCTGCTTAGTCGATCGTTGATCAACTTACACCAACCTTACACTGTTGACCGACAGTGTATTCAATCGGCCGACTGTCTCTTATAGTCGATACTGTCATGTCAGTTTAACTATTAATTAATACATTCACGCATAATAACAAAAGTTCAATAATCATAGTACATAATTTAAAGTTACATGACTGAATTATACAATAATGTTCATATAACTAGAGATTTCAAATATGCACCAAAAAACTCCCTCTAAGACCTAGTTCTTCATGAGTCTTTAGTGATGTCATCAACCTTGAAACGGATCTGTCACCATATTGTTCAAGTAGCTGACCTTCGCAACACGCATAAACTGCTCCGCTTGAATGCGATTTTCCCTTCTGAACAACAACTGATTGTAATATAGACTGAAGATGTCGGCTTCACAACAGTTCCTCAACATAAGGGATCTAAAACCCGTATTGAGTCGTTGTCATCATCTCCACTTTTCTCCAACATAATGAATGTTTCCTCTGAGCATTCATCGTAATACGACCAATGAAAACGAGGGCTGAAATTTTGTAGCATTTTCTTTACAAAAACATTCCTCGTGTATTTCATCGCTTCATATCATACAATTTTTCTCCTTTCGCCCGTTTTCTTGTTAGTCCGATAAGAATTCTTTGGAAACTGAGGCCTAAAGCCCTCAAAGTACTTAGACATGAACGATCTCCTAATCTTCCGAGCCAATATACCAGGAATCCCGACATGATCCTGATACAACATTCTCAACATGCATGAATTCAAAATAAGGAAGTGACTTAAACTCATGAGCATGTTTGATGTAGTCGACTCCAATCTCTTTCTTGATTACATTTATGTCAAATTCTTTAATATAGGCCCAGGCTAGAATCTTTCCTTTTGTCAATTGTTTATCCGATCTCTCAATATAATTCAGCCAATTTGGCTCCAGCTTTGGCTTCTCACAATACTTCTTTATTCTCATTTGAATCTTCCATTCCTCTTCCAGAACATCTACCTTTTCCTTGTTAATCTTGACCGACAAAAATCCTTCTGGCAAAACCTCGTTCTTTTCTTTTTCTTCACACTTTTTGTTCAAAACCTCTTCATCCATCTTGAAGTACTCAGAAAAAGTAGGAAGATCATTGTTATTTACACCATCATACTTAGGACAATTTTTTGTTGGTTCATCTTCCATAATAACCTCGTCAAAATCATTGTTTCTTTCATCAATAACAGCAGTTTCAAAAGATGCATCCTTAGCGTTAGGAGTCTCTGCAGATGATTTGGCTACCTCCACGTCAACAGATGTTCCTTCTTCTTGCTCTTGACGCACCAACTTATCAAGATCTTCTCTTGAGAGATCGTGAGGGATCTCTCATTCCCCTAAATCATCATACACAACAGAATAATTCAGTTGATCCTGCATTGCCAAATATTCATTCAAAGTATAAGCAACATTAAGAGGAAGTAACTGACATTGGATTGTCATCAGTACCCTTAGCCACATCCACTATCAATTCATCGTCCCCTTGATCATTACAACTTCCGAACTCATCATCGTTTTCATCGTCAACCACTTCCAAATCAAACTTCTTCTCCCAATCATCCATCCTAACTGACACATAGTTTTCTGCATTCTTCGCATCCGTAATCAACAATATGTGATCACCAACCTGATTTGTTAGCTGCTGAATATCCAACTTTTGTTGCTCAACCACTTGTCTCAATCTGGCAATCTCAGCATCTTGTTTATTAGCTCTCTCATTAGATGCTTCCTGGTACCTTTTAAATTCTTCCATCAACTTCACCATGCTGGTGCCCAAAGATCTCACTATGAAGACAGATGCAACATCAGTAGCAGCTAAAGTTTGAGATTCAGGAGAATTTTCAGTAGGAGTAACAGATGGTGGTGTAACAATATGTGTTTGTGAGTGTGACTGGGTAGCAGAAGACGAAACATCATCCTTTCTAACCACTTTGAAACTTGTTCTCTTTGGCTTTGGTTTCGTTGTCACAATTCAACCTTCTTCTTGCTTCCTTTTTCTCAACTCAAACTGACTCGCATCAACCTCTTCAACATCCTCCTCCTTATGAAAAAAATCTTTGTTCTTGTTCTCTCACAAGTGGAGGTTGATTTACTTCTACATCACTGATTACCTCGATCTCAGCTTCAACACCTGATGTAATATCTTCATGTCTACATGCTTTACCCTCAGAACATACATAGTTCGGATCTGCGAGATGACCGATCAACCTCTTGAATGACATATATGGCACACCGGTCTTCTTTTGCATGAGTCGATGGAACATAGCATCAGACAATTGAACCAACTTTCATCTTCTCTTATTCTGTTAAGTCCCTCAACCTGTTTGTTGATCATTATTTGCATGAATCTTGGGAACATCAAATGACTCTTCTTCTTCACATTGGTCAGCAGACACTGAAAAATAACCTCCAAAATGTTGAATTTTGCATTCAGAACCAAAGCATCAAACAGCGATGAATAAGTTTCATTCATATTGTCAAATCCTCCCTTCATAGGACTTAAGAATCTCAGCAACACTAGAGACAAGTATTTGTACTGATCACAAAATCATGTTCTTTTGACTCCCCCCTTTCTCAATATCACCAACATATCTACATCTCAACAGACATGTTCTCACATTTTTTTTGTCTAGAGTAATTAGCATGCTATCTTTACCCTGAAAGCTAATATCCTCCTTAATTGTCTGAGTAGTGATCCTGATAATTGTACCAAACATGTTGCTGAATGTCACCTAGTATCAACAACAACCATTTTCAAAACTCCTTTTGATGAGAGTAGTATGGAGTGCATTCGGCAGTAATGGCTCTGTGAATCCTAGACTTCTTCAGAAAAGTGATAATATCAATAAATCCTTGCTTAGCTTCATCGCCCGGATCATCTAGAAAGGCTAACATATTAGCTCCCTCATTTACCGCAGTCATGGTAGATCCCTAGACAAAGGGATTATTGGTTGTTCCTCTGAAGCAGTAGCTGAGCTTGATTGTTCATTAGCTGCCATTTCACTGTAAAACTTAAGAAGATAAAGTTAGAAATCACCACCATGTATCATGGGTATCTGCATATATCACAATCAATCGATATCACTGAAAGTAAGCTTTAAACATTACGAAATATCATAACGAGATTACAACACAATTCCAAGTTCATAGTAGCTAGTACTTAATAGAAATCCAAGTTCAAATTACAGACATAATTTAGAATAATGTAAAAGGTGCAGCAGCGATCATGTGTATGTGCACATCTTCCCCGCCATCTTCTAGTAACTCCTCAGTCAGATCATCACCAAAGAAGAGTGCATTCAAATGAACTGTTTACGACAACGGCCTCTCATTGTCCTCAAGAAGACCCGACATCCTATTAGCAACCATGTACGTTGTTTTAACTTGGATCCTTTCAATCAAACACATCGGGATGACACTTTAGTCACGAACATTTCATCATCATCCTCTTCTCGAAACATCACATTCCATTTGATAATCTGCAACTGCGGCTGGCAGATGTCCTTGATGTCTGAGTCCTTAATGATAATAGGACCCCTGTCGAGAATAACATACTCTCATTTACACAATCCCATTACAAATCAAGCACCACTAAACCTTAGCCTAGGGGCTTGATTCATATTCTTCCTTAGGCTGAAGAACTTTTCTCCACAGTCGGGTAGTAACAGAATTTCAGCAAGACCTCTAAGGTCCATTCATAAGGAACACCAAATAGGTTACAGTGTACACTCTTGTTCCTACGTTCGTTGAACACAAAGTTTGAATATAACTTCCTAATTAACTTAGGATAGTACTTGACTCCAATATAAATAAACGTCGGATATTTGATTTCATTCCACAATTCTATGGTTCCCTGAGAGGCTATGACTCTAGATTCTACTTAGATAGGACGGTTAGACATGAGTTGTCTCCTACTTGCAAATTGGTTCGGGGCATCTCCAATGGATGATCTACCTGCCATTCTAAAGAGTACTAAACAAGCAAACACTAGCAATTAGAATTCAGGTGTGAAATAATAACATAAAGTAATCGACAACAGTTAACCAAAAGCATACGAAAAAACTGTTCAAAAATCATTAACCTAGGCCAGTCGATCGATTGTCATAGACCATCGATCGACTCTGTGACAATCGGTCGATAGTATCAGTAAAATTAACAATAGACCGTCGATTGAAGGGCACCACCATCGGTCGTCGAAGTCAACACAAACGGTCGACTGACGAACACAGTCAGTCAGCTGTGTTATCAAATCTGTGAACATTCAAAACATCAAAAAATTGATTTGTGTTGTTTAGGCCTGATAACTCCTAAATTATAAAGAATTTTGATAACATTAATTATACAAAATTTTGATAACATTTTAAGGAGTTATCTTGCTATTTTAAAGTAATTTTAATCCTAAAACACACTAAAACGGGTAAAAAGGGGAAAAAGGTATTTCTAATGATTTTATTGAAGTTATGTATCAAACAGGATAAAAAACAGGTAAAAACGGCAAAAAACATGATGAAGCCGCCGGCCTGGCACCTGAAGCTGCCGGCTTGGTAACAATATTCCAGAAAGTTCCAGAATTTTACAGAAAAGCCAGAATTATTTAAATCAGCTGGCTTGGGATTAAAGCCAAGTCCAAGAAAAAGCTAAAAATGGAAACTAAATCAAAAAGATTGTCGGATCTCTAACGCCACTGGCTTGGTACTGGAGCCATCGACTTGACTAGGACGGTTACACATTTATCTGCTTGCGGCCTACGTTAAACTTGCAAAAGGAGTCACCGACCAACTGAAGCCACCGGCTTCCCACTGAAGCAGCTGGCTTGGCTATCGAATTTGAAAACTATAAATAGAGGCCTTCTGTATCAGTTTTCAATGTACTTAGTTCGTTTTTCTTCTGGTGTTTTCTCTAAATCACGAAAACTCTTAGATTAGGGTTTATTTTCAAGTGTATTCAAGATTGTTAAAGTTTTCAATAAAGTTTCTCTTCATCTACCTTTTTGAGGTATGAATCTATCTTTATATTCTTGTCTATTTTATTTTATTTACTTTTTCTGTTTCTGTTCGTCTTCCACTATGAACTAAGCGTTCATAGTGGTTACGTTGACGAAAACTACTTTGTCTAGGAATCAGATGAAGCCGCCGACTTAACCAGTCCAAGCCATAGGATTGACTGGAACAAAGCCGCCGGCTTCGTGCATATATCCGTACAGTTTCTGGTTTTTTTAGATATGTATAAACTAAGTTTCTGTGATGATTATTAAACTGTTTTGAATCTGTTATGCATTAATGTACTTGTTTGCCATGCTTAATGATTAAATGCTAGATTTTAGGATTGATTAGTACTTAATCCAAAGATCTATTATTCGATTCATGCTACTTGTTTAGATCTAGTCATTCAAACTTGTTGAATTGAATTGCATGCAATTAAGTTAAACAACATAATAGTCATAAATCTGTTGAATTTGAGTTACGCCTATATAATAAAATTTAATATTGTTAGGCTTAGTCGAAGATCCTCTGTTTGGATGTGTTTGATTAATGATTGCATGAAAACCAAGTAATAATTAACTTTCAGCTAGTAAATTGAGTTGATCTACTTGATGTTTAATAGCATATATAATCTGTCAGTCTATTTGCATGTTGATCCGCATCATAAGGTTAATATGTATCATGTAATTGAATTGAATACTAAGAATTGAGATGTTAGTCATACACATCACATGTCTAACATATGCTTTAAGTCCTGCCTATTGAATGATATGCAACACTTGTCTTAACCAGTTTAGGGATGATAATTGGTCTATGATTATTATCTTGATTTGTGTTAGTATAAGTTATGAAACTTACCTAATATGATTCCCGCATGAGTTGTTTGTTCATGTAACTACTTTTATTTATAATTGTTTATTTTAAATCTTTATTTCTTGCTTTATTATTTCATTGTTTTGTTTATCTTCAATCATGTCTTTCCTAAGAGATAAGAATCTATAATCTCAAAAACATATAAAAATCTATATTTAGTTCTTTAATAAGAGCTAAGTTATCTAATAAACCAACTTATAACGCATCTACGCTCTCTTGCGATCACCTAAAATACTTCATCTGATCGGGTCTTGTTGCTCATTAGAGTGTTAAAAGTAAAATAAAGGTTTTATAAATTTAAAAATTGAAATAAAAGTTTTAGCACTACGGCACACACTTTTAACACATCAACTTTTTGGCACCGCTGCCGGGGAGCGCGGTAAATACGAAAGTTGGATATATTTTAGTTATTGATATTTCTTGAAAACAAGTAATGACGGTCTTCCTTTAGGGGAGGGTTGCTGGGGTTCTAATTTAAAGGTTCCTACTCGAACCTAGACGCTGACGGTCACTTAAGTATTGAAAGATTGAATAGGCCGTTTATGTTTGATTATTCGTTTTTATGCGATAAAAGTTGTTACTTAACATTTATATTTATAATTATGTCATTAATATTTATTATTATATTTATTAATATAAATTATCTTGATAAATTAATATATCTCCGAAATATCCTCATTAACATAAAATCTATAGTAAGAAAAAGGATTATATTAAACTTAAATTGTCTACATCCCATTTGATCTAAACAATTTTCTCCTAAAATATTTCTTTTTATGATTTTAGATCACATGAATACCCGATCCAAGAATCCTGATGATGTGTTGCGTTATATGCATATTTTACCCTCTAAATTTATATATGATTCAAACACTACAAATAAGCACACATAATTAACGATCATTTAGAACCCGGTTATTATAGCATTTCAATGTAAGTATTCTTATCAAGTTCATCCCAAGAGAGCGGTGTAAGTCGAATATTTAAAACTATCAATTGTCCTAGGGTTTGTTTGATTGCGGGATTTTGATTGATTTTGATTAACAACTAAAACTTGTACAATTAAACAAACTTAAACTTAATAATTAAACTAGTAGCAAGTAACAAGTAATGAAATATTAAGAACTTAAATCAAATTAACTAAGTAGTGTTCACTTATCTAATCCTCTCTATGCTTGGCTTGTCCCGTTTTACCTATTTTGCTATCTCATTAGTTGGTGAACTATTAAATGTTTAGTATTACTACTAAACCTTAAATCAAATAACACTTCGCGAATTCACATAAGCATTGTATTCTAAGATCAAGTTAAGCATGATAGGTTATTGAGAATATGCTTGGGTTGAAATCACTTAAAACCCTCCAACTATCAAAATCACTTAAGATAATCGGCACTACTATGTTGACTAAAGGCCAATTGAAAACCAGCCTAGATCAAGAACACAATCACTTGAAATTCCTAAGCTAGTTGTCTAGATCACTCAAGGTGTTGAAGCACACGTTGATTCACTTCTAAAATCACTAGGAAGACTTTAACTTCCTTAAAAAGGATCAAGCTTGTCTTGGGAGACTTTACTCCCAAGCTTGGAACACAAAAGAACTTGGAAGACTTTACTTCCAAGTTTGGAAGACTTGACTTCCAAAATGAGACATTGGGAGGACTTGACTCTTCCGGGAGTGTCAAAGCTTGAAGTTTTCATTCACTCACCTACTTCCCACATAACAAGCTTTTATGCTTATGTTAAGAAAAGGTAGGAAGTAGCTACTACCTTTCCGTTAATTGAATGCACAGGTGTGCCATAGCTTTTGGCTATGGCGTGTGTTATCTAGCAACACTAGCATGAAGCCATTGCTCTTCATCAAGAAGATAGCACACGGTGAATCTCGGTGGCTCCTCTTCCCACAGTAAGATACATCGGTTGAAACATCATGAAATGATGAGATAACCAATGTCAATATGAAATGGTGTAGATTAGGAAGTCTCCCACACCAAGTAAAAGGAAATTCAGGAGACTTGACTCCCTATAATGGATGGACTCGATTCATCCGGAAGTGTTAAAGCATAATGCTTTAAACACTTGGTTTTGGTGCAACATGCATGAAAGACTTTAACTTCCAAGCATAAGTTTTGAAAATCAAGCAAAAGACTTTACTTTTCCAAAAATTTTAAAAATTTTACAAGTTTTAACCATCTTAGTGATTATGATATGAATTAATGTAATGGTTAAAAACTTGTTCCAAAAATTAATCAACATTGCAAGCTTCAATCTTTGTAGTGTATGTGATACGTTTACCCGAAAAAGTTTAAAATGGCCCGATATTTTAACTCTTCCCCCTACATTTAGTTTGATGCAATGCCTCATTGCATTGAAATGATAGAATAAGTGAAAATGAGGGGCATTTTGAAATAGAAAAGATGAGAGAAAAGAAAGTAAAAACTGGTTAAGATCAAACGATCTTTGTTGTCACCATTCGGATAATATGTACTCAACAAAGTTTCTTGCATGCCATTGTACCATTTGTTGAGCCAAAAGAAGGAGCCAAGTGCATATGGCATTCCCTACAATTGAAGTATGCTTACAATGTACAAAATGTGTGGGGCCATACTCGGGGGAGTATGCGCGCCCACAAAATAATCACAACGTTCCAAAATTATCAACAAAGTAATCTAAACGTCCATCAACATAATGAGATTCTCAGCCAAACAACTCAATCAATAAGATCACATTCAAAAGATAGTGTCTATACTTCAACAAACAAGCATAAGGTAATAATGATCATCATCACACATGCATAATCCAACAAATCAATCAACACACAAATCCACATCATACACCTAACAAGAATGAATATAAACATCTCGAACTAAGTTCAAGTTATTACAAACCAAACTCAAATTCATAATTGTTTTATCCGGGAATCACATACCCTCCGGATTCAAATACCTACCATCATTAGCCATAGTCAAATGCAAATGAAATTGTTTTATCACCTAAACAAATCCACATAACCATCATCAAATTGTTCAAATCCCCGAAACCATCCTCCCGCAATATTACATACCAAATGTTTCAAGATAAGTTTCACAAACCTACGATCAAAAGTTTTAACTAAACCAGCAATAAAAGGAGCAAGAGCACAACAATTAGAGTTACCACCAATTATAACCTCCGTAGTACGAACTCCCGGTTTGGTCCGGGTTTGGATAATCCTCATAGTTTGGCGGCCTACTCCACTCATCTTACTCTTATTGTTGTTGTCGCCTCAACCGCTCAAAATGTTCGAATTCTTCGGCTCTCCTTAAAGTTTAATTGTGGTCGTAGTCAATAAGAGGTTAGCTTCTTGGGTGCTCATAATCATACGGGTTGTAGGTGGGAGCAAAAGGCATAGGCGCATTCGTGTCCGCGCGGTTCAGTTGGTTGCAATGGACTTGCCATTGAGATACCGCACGGAGGCCCGAAAAGTTATAACGCGCCTCATATTCTTAGTTGCCTTGGTTGATATGAAGTTGGTTAAATTGGTTAGCAATCCAAGATTGGTCATACCCCCCGGTACACTACTACCCGCACCCGGTGTTCCGCTACTCAAGCCAATATTACCCGTCTCATAACCATGCATCACCCTTTTTTATTCTTCTCATTCATTCTCTTCCTCGACATTGATATTTCCAAGATCAAACCATCTCCTCATGATGTTATTTTGGTCCCGCTTAAGAATCTTACCTCCTTGTAGTCAACATATCCAAATCTACCCATTTTCTTAGCCGTGTACCCCTCTATATCAATCCCCAATTGATTAGCTATCCTAGTTACAAAAACGCCACCTACCGTGCCCTTTTTTCCCTTAGTCCCATGCTTATCAAAAAGGTAATCGGCTATAATGTGTGGGACATGGATGTGTTCCTTGTGAAAGATTCGATCAGTGAGCCAAATGTCCAAGTAAGACATTTTTTCATTGCTATGAAAACGATAGTTGACCGTGTTAGTAATAAAACGGGCTATGATCCGGTGTGGAATGGTCCTTAGGGTGTTGGCTACGGTCTTTTTCGGGCTAAAGGTTTCGGAGCTTATTTGGTGCCAAACGCTTGGATAGTTAAACTCCTTAGGGTTGGTGGTGGGGATTTGGCATGAACAAAGATAAGACCAAAGGATATCATATTTGTTCTTAAAATCCTTGTATATTGCTAAGTCCTTGATAAATTGAAGCATGCTCATGCTTCGGGGTCTTCCAGCCAAGTAAAAGTGCATGTAATCTGGGTCCTCAATTCGTCTACTGAAAAGTCGACGGTTAAAGTGAAGGTGAACTCTAAGGTCAGGACAACGTATACAGGCTCATTTAAATTGAACAGAGGAATCCAAGGACAAAACATTAAGCTCTTGAACTCAACCTTAAACAGGTCCTCAACCTCTTCGCGCATGCCTACTTCATCTTGAGGAGACCAATCAATATATTTCCCTGGGTAGAATTTATCTTTAAGCCTAAGTTCTAGGCCTGCCCTATAGCGTTCGTTCATTAAGATTTGTTGCAAACACGGATCCGCTGAAAGCCTTCGGATGTCTTCCAGAATCATTGGCACTTTTTCTTCTTCTTCTACTTCTACTTCTTGCTGAGGTGTAGGTCACTTCCCTCTCCCCTTGGTTCCAATGCTCTTTTGTCGCTTAGCCCCGCTTCTGGTAGCACTATGTGATCTTGGGGTTTCGTGAGTCTACAAAATAAGGCAAACAAGAGAAACATTGTGGAGAGGTATATGTTAGCATATAAACAATTTGCCTTTTAACTTCAACCATTATCACCAAGTTGATTCCAAAAAATCACAACAAGTTTTTATCATGCAAATCATGTGAGAAGATAGAGTACATGAACAAAACAAGTGCAATTAATCACTGTAAAGCTTGAAATCAAACAAGGATTAACCCCATGGCACAATCTCAAATTCATTAAAAAGTTGCAAAATTTTCGCTCATGCAATGAAATTTCGAATCATATGAAGCATCACAAGCTAAACATGCATTATTATCAATCATTAGGTTTCATTTGGTAAACATGGTTAACATGAACCAATTGTAGAAAGTCAACCCTAGTCAAAGTCTAATTCTTTCAAAATTTGGCTAAGACAAAGAGCATTCATCAAATTATAGCAATTCTTTATGTTATAACATAAATAGACTGCAAACAAACACATTATCACTAATCACATGCTCATATTGGTCAAACCAAGTCAAACCTCAAACTTATGAACCCTAATTTTGAAAATTCAATTCATACAAGCATCAAAGGTGGATTCAAATCAAGATAATCATGGTAACCTATCAATTAAGCATTAACAACATCAATTAACACTCCAATTTGGCTCAGAATTAAAAACCCCCAAATTGGATGAACCCTAGAATTTCAAAGTTGAAATCGATGTAACTAATCATGCAAATCATGATAATAAACATCAATGTAGTCTAGATTCATCAACAATTTGACCATTAACATCATTAATCAAGCACAATCTACAAATTAAGCATAAAGAGAGAAATAGTGAAAATCACAAGAATCATGTTAAAGAATGAATATAAATGATGGATTCTTACTTTTTCCATGTTAAATGTTGAAGATTTGCAAGAAATTAGATGAAATTTGAAGTTTTGTGTTGATTAGGGTCGATTAGGGTTGAGAGAAGGCCGCACTTAGAGAGAAAAAATTGAGTTGTGGGTGAAAAAGTGAGATTTTGGTCGGGCAGATTTCTTAAGTAACCAGGTACAGGAGCGCCGTTTTTGGAACAAAAGCGCCGTTCCTGGTGAAGTGAAAGTGCCACTTTTGAAAATAAAAGCGTCGCTCTTGGTGAATAAAAGCGCCGCTTCTACAAACAGAAGCGTAGTTCTTGGCTACTGCCCATTTTTGAACCCAAAACACAGGTTAAAGCGTCGCGTTTGAAACAGAAGCGCCGCTCTTGAAGATCAAAAGCGCCGCTCCTAGGACAAAAGCACCACTTTTGTACCTGATTGCAGTTTTTCCAATTTAAAGTCCATTTTGACCCATTCAAAAACGATTTTTGGTGTTTTCTAGTTTTACCCATATGCATGAAATGCAAAAACATGTAAATGCAACTAAGAAAAGGAATATCATACAATTTTAAAATAAATGCAACTAAACAAAACTATGTACACAATTGCGGAAAGTTTTTAACGAGTCTATCACCCGACTCCCATCCCCTTGAGATTTCAACTAATACCGGGGTGGTAAACTTCCCCTCCCTTTGAGCTAAGGGAAACATTTTCGTTACCACCATCACTTAACATTGACATTAACCAATCATTCGTTACTTTTTTTTATTTATTAAATCTTTGAGTTTGACTTTTTCACGTTTTGACAAGTTTGAAACTAGGCGTTTTCTCAAATGTTCATCCTTTTTTGATGAAGCCCGATGCACCCGCCCAAACAATTTTCTCATGGACTTATCAACAACATGGTTTTGATCTTTGGGTTTACTTGGAGTTCCCTTGGTTAATCCCCCGCCACCTTTAGTTGGTGAACCAACTTGCTTTGTGCTTGTGATGCATTGCATACTAGTAACAAGTTGTGGTGTGGTCAATGGCATTGATGGTGCTTTAACATGTTTGGTTCGTATGCTCATGCATTTCTCTTTGTCCCTAAGAGTCAATTTCCCGGTTCTAAAGTCAAAGAAAGAACCCGCGGTTGCTAAAAATGGCCTTCCCAAAATGAGGGGAACAACCGGGTCTTCCTTTATATCGACAATGACAAAATCAATTAGAAATTTCATGTCCCCCACCTTAACAATTAAGTATTCGGCAATTCCCACACTAGAGCTAATTGATTAATCAATTAATTTAACTCCCATTGTAGTGGGCGAAAGGTCACCCTAAGCCTAACCTTTTGTAAACGGAGTAGGGCATGAAGTTGATACTTGCCCCTGAGTCGGCTAAAGATGTAAGCATCTCCAACCCGTTCACATTACATGGGATAAGGAAAGGTCCGGGATCACCCATTTTTGGTGGTAGGTTACATTTTTTTAAAATCCCATCACACTCCTTTTTCAAGAAAGCAGTGGATGCTTGCTCAACATCTCCCTTTTTGGCCATAAGTGTCTTCAAAAATTTCCCATAGTTGGGCATATTCTCAAGCACCTCCGCCAAAGGGAGTTTAACATAAATTTTTTCATTGTCGGTTAAAGTTAACTTACAATCCACATCCTTTAGATGTGTATGAGGTAATGGTTGAGGATGTGAGACCGGTGCCTCATTTTTCTCCTTGGTTGATGTAGTAAGAACCTCGACCTCATTCTTTTGCTTCTTTGCATTCAATAAAGTTTCAACTTTTAGCTCTTTCTCAACCTTTCCCAATTTAATTCGCTCAAATTCACCCTTTAGTTCCATGCATGTCGACTCGGTAACCTCCATAGACATTACACTTTTAAATTTATAGGGAAAGAACATTGCATCGTCCGAATCCTCCGAAAACTTGAATACCCCATAATCTATCATATCGATTTCCAACACTTCATCGAAATTAACCTTGCTCCCTTCAATGTCGAACGTGAAAACTTGAGGATATTTGGGTTGATCCTCCTCGGTTGCATCTATTGAGTTCACTTGAGCATAAGTATTGTTAGGATTTGATGAACTCGCTTGATTTTGGTTTGGATTAGTAGTGTTGCTCTCGATAGGAATAACTCTCGTGTTATTGTGGTTTTGGTTTTGTTGGTTGTGTTGGGGGTGTTGGTTGCTTCGATTGTTATTGTTGATGTAGTTATTGTTTGGGTTAACTTGAGTGTTTGAAGGTAAAGTTCCTTGCGCTCTTTCAACAACTTGATTTGAAAGTCTCCCAACGATGCTCTCAAGGTTTTGGAATGAGGCTTGTTGGTTTCGTATTTGTTGCTTCAAAAGTTCATTTTCTTTTGTTAGGAAAGCTTCGGTCAATTCTACCTTCTTGATATAGTTTTGCATGATTTCTTCTAAACTCTTTGAAGGTTGGGATTGTTGAATGTTTTGTTAAGGTTGTTGATTGTAACCTTGGTTATTTTGTGGTTGACTATAACCTTGGTTGTTTTGATAATTCGAATTGGCTTAGTTGTTATAAGGTTGATTGTTGTAAAGTTGTTGGTTTTGGTATTGAAAGTTGTTGTTCTGATTTTGGTTATAGTTGTTGTTGTAACCTTGGTTTCGGTTTGCAAATCCGGGTGGTGTATTGATTTGATTGTTGAATGAAACTTGTTTTTGATTAGGATTGTAGTAGCCTTGGTTCGATATTCCTCCCCGTTGATAGTTTTGATTACTCACGTAGTTCACATGAGCATCTGAATTCATGGGAATATCATCTAGATCAATATGATGGCATTCAGTAATTTGAGGACAATTTTTCGTGAGATGTGGACCCTCACATTGTTGAAAACCTACTTGCATTGCGACTATCGTTTATTGAAGCTTTTTCAACTCTTTCCCATACGTTTGAAATTGATTGTTCAAGTTTGCAAGCGTCACTTGCCCATTGTCACTCTCGATTTGTGCTATACTTTTCCTTGTCAAATCTCGCGGTGAAGGTGCCCATTCATATGTGTTAACCGAGATGTCTTCTAACAAAATTTTGGCCGCATTTGGTGATTTATACATAAATACCCCACCGGATGAAGAATCAAGATATTGCTTTGTCAAAACATTAGTACGCCGGTAGAATGTGTTGATGTACTCCTTCTTCGTTAAACCGTGCGGTGGGCAAGCTCTTAGCACTTTCTTGAATCGTACCTACGCATCATACAAAGACTCATCACCCCGTTGGGTGAAGCCATTAATGTCCAAGCGAAGTCGTTCTACTTTTGACAGTGGGAAGAAGTGATTGATAAACTCGTTGGTTAAATCTTGAAAAGTTCTTATGGAATTGGATGGTAAGCTCCTTAACCAAATTTCCGCTTCTCCTTGACGTGTAAAGGGGAATGCCCTTAACTTAAAAGCGTCATCGGTGACATCCTTGCTTTTATAGATATCACAAAGATTGTTAAAATGTTGGATGTGTTCGAACGGATTCTCGTCTATTAACCCATGAAGGAACGTGTCTTTGATCAACGTGACCCTCAATCTTCCAATTATCCGCTTCAATTGGTGGTTTTGTAATAGCTGGTGCTATCATTGTTGGTGCTACTAATCTAGCGTTCTACATCGGCGTGTCGTTCGGATCATTCAATAACTCTTGATTAACCGATGGACCTTGGTTAATTGGATTACCCTCTTCATTGTGAATCGGTTGACCGTTTGGATCCATGTCTTCTAAACAAAATGGCAAAACCTTAAAATTTTTCCTTAATACTCGTTCTTCTCTATGCTTATAAACCCCGTGCACGTGTCTTTCCGGATCGGAGAATGGATGTGTGAACTTTTGATCCTTGAGGGACCTTGTTTTCATACACCAAAGGTACCTATCCTTCAATCACAACACAAACATAAGCGGTTTTCCAAACAAAAATAATATATAAAACACGAAAAGTAACTTTCGTAAGGGTAAACCCCTACGAAAGGATTGAATAATTAAAAGTTTAAACCAAATATCCAACTAAGCTAACCGCTCCCCGGCAGCGGCGCCAAGAAAGTTGATGATGTGTTGTGTGATATGCATCTTTTACCCTCAAAATTTATATATGATTCAAACACTACAAATAAGCACACACAATTAACGAGAACTTAGAACCCGGTTATTATAGCACTTCAATGTAAGTATTCTTATCAAGTTTGTCCAAAGAGAGAGCGGTAAGTCGAATATTTGAAACTATCAATTGTCATAGGGTTTGTTTGATTGAGGGGTTTTGAATGATTTTGATTAACAACTAAAACTTGCACAATTAAACAAACTTAAACTTAATAAGTAAACTAGTATCAAGTAACAAGTAATGAAATATTAAGAACTTAAATCAAGTTAACTAAGTAGTGTTCACTTATCTAATCCTCTCTATGCTTGGATTGCCCCGTTTTACCTATTTTGCTATCTCATTAGTTGTTGAACTATTAAATGTTTAGCATTACTACTAAATCTTAAATCAAATGCACTCCGCGAATTCACATAAGCATTGTATTCCAAGATCAAGTTAAGCAAGATAGGTTATTGAGAATTTGCTTGGGTTGAAATCATTTAAAACCCTCCAACTATCAAAATCACTTAAGATAATCGGCACTACTATTTTGACTAAAGGCCAATTGAAAACCAACCTAGATCAAGAACACAATCACTTGAAATTCCTAAGCTAGTTGTCTAGGTCACTCAAGGTGTTGAAGCACACATTGATTCACTTCTCAAATCACTAAGAGAAATACTCAACATATGTAATCAAAGTAAAGCCTAAAACAAACGCATAGCGATGGTTCTTTAGCTAACACAATAACACATGATCATGTAATTCATTCAAACAACATCATTCAATTGATTTTGGGGTAAACACTAGCATTAGAGATGCATAGATAAGCAAACACAAGAGATTTAGCCAATCACGGCTAAGATTAAACTAATAATAAGCATAGAAACATAAACAATCATCATCTTAAAGTTATTACAAGCAAGAGATTCAAAATATGTAAAGTAAAGTGGAGATTACAACACAAAATGTAAAGAGATGAAGATCTAGAGCTAAATAATGATGGATCTTGAGATGGCTTCCTTGAATCCACCTTCAAACATCAATGGATGATGAAATTAGGGTTTTGTAGGTGAAATTCGGAGTTGGAATAGCTGCTCTTTAAAGACACACACTAAAAATAACCTAATCTTGTTCCTTTTATAGTGCTGAAAATCTAGGCTGAAACAGCGACAGGAGCGCCGCTTTTGACACAGGAGTGGCACTTTTGGCTTAAGTGAGGAGCGGCACTCTTGGCTTAAGTGAGGAACGGTGCTTTTAATCAGGAATGCCGCTTTTGGCTTCATTCAGGGGCGGCGCCTTTGCTTTAGGAGCACCGCTTTTGGCTAGATAGGAGCGGCGCTTTTGGCTGTAGAAACGGCGCTTCTGGCCACTGGTGGAAAATGGAGCCAAAACATGCATAAGAACGTCGCTTTTGATGTAGGTACGGCACTTTTGCTCCACAGGAGCGGCGCTCTTAGTTAAAGTTTTGATGCTGAATTCTGCACTTGTCACTTCCTTAGCCACTTTTGATCAAGATTTGGTCAATTTTACAACAAATCAAGTCCTCAGCCCCAAAATTACCATTTAGCTCAATAGCACACAAAATAGGCTCTAAGATCATCAAAAACCGAACAAAGAGAAGGAGATATCGCGAGATAAAACATGTATAAATGGAGCGATATCAAATCCCATCTTAGAAGATATGTTACCAAATCCCGATATACTATTTAAATATTCTAAAGAGCCAAACATTGTTAGGAAATTAAACTTCAATGAAGGAACTACTTCTCAGACTAATGATAGTCCACTTTCTAGTACACCGTCTAGTCCTAATTCTAATTTTGGAACTCTTTTTGATTCAGACATTGAAATGACTACTGAAATGGAAGCACTAATGAAAGCAGATCAGGAAGGATTGGGTCACGCCATTACTCAACCAGTTATAAAAGAAAATTTTGATATTAAGGGTCCTATCTTTCACTTGCTTAAGGATAACCAATTTAGGGGTACTAAAAAAGAAGATGCTAATGCTCACATTCGAAACTTCAAGGATATCTGCAATCTGTTTAATATCACTAATGTTGAAAGTAATACAATTTATCTTCGTTTGTTTCCGTGGTCATTAAAAGATGAAGCTAAGGAGCGGTTAAATTCGTTGCCCGAAGGAGATATCACTAGTTGGGATACTATGGTTGAAATTTTTTTAACTCGTTTCTTTCCCGCATCCAAAACTGTCACCCTTCAAACTGATATTGCTAATTTTCGTCAGAAATCTAATGACACACTTTATTCTGCGTGAGTTAGATTTGTTCAATTGCTTAGAGGTTGTCCACAACATGGGTTGGATACGTTTAAAAAGTTAACTACTTTCTACAAAGGTTGTGATATAGCTACAAGGAGAGAGATTGATACATCTGCTGGAGGAAATATCATGAGTAAAACTGCCGAAGAAGCTGAATTGTTAATTAATAAGTTAGCTGCTCATTTCCATGAATGGCACTAAGACTTAGACATTTCCCGTTCGGTCAAATCTATTAGTTATGAATCTGAAGATATAATTAAAGCTATGAACACACAGCTGGGTAATCTAGGAAGGCAAATAGAAAAGCTTACAAAAGAGATGCATATAATTAAGGTAGGTTCTGAAAAATGCTAAGGTCCTCATGCTACGAAAGATTGTGTTGCTAGTCTGTAGCAAGTCGAAAACGTCTCTTATGTGACTCAATATCAAGGAGGAAATCCAAACTACCGTAATAACTATAATACACCTTATCCTGCTAATAATAAAAACCCACCGGGTTTCTTTCCTGATAGAGCGCCCTTCATTCCAAATTCGTCTCCTAATGCTTAATCCGAAAAGAATTCTAATCTTGAAAAAAGCATCATAACTTTCATCAAGAATCAAAATGAAGCTAATGATAACATTAAAGCTCAACTTTCCCAAGTGCAAAATAATCATCAAGCGTCCATTCAAAACTTAGAACGCAATGTTACTAAGTTATTCAAACTAGTCAAAGGAAAAGTTCCAGATGAATCTGAAAACTCTAAAGAGGTTCATTTTGAAAAGGTAAATATGGTTAAAGAGGTAAAACGGGTTGAAACTTATGAACCTGGTTTAAGATTCTTATGGGAATAAGAAATGGGAGAAGAGGAATATGATCAAGAAATTAAGAAGTTAACTGCGGATGAAGAAGATAAGTCAAAAGATGCTAAAGTTCAAGGTCTTGATCGTGATGAGGTAATTTTTATGTATGAATTGTTTGATGAAGGAGAAGAGGTAAATGAAAAAGCTAGTGAAAATGATGAAGTTACTAGTGAAAAATCTGAGTGTGAAAATAATGAAGATTGGTTAGCTGAAACTATGAAGCAACTAGAAGAAAGAAGAAAAGAAGGTTTCCGTCCTCCTTATTCATCCACCGTTGAGCCATTAGAACCATCTGAAACACCCGAGTTTCCTGTTATGCGTGTTGATCAAGGAGATTCCTAGTTCCTTACCTAATTCGTGGTCCCATTCCTATCATTGGATTAGCCGATACTGGTTCTAGCATTAATGTGATGTCGTTTTCTGCTTATAATCACTTAAGATTGCCACCTTTGGAACCTATCCAAGTTATTGTTTGTTTTGCCGTTAATCAGTTGCAAAAGCTGTTGGGGATTGTTAAAGAAGTTGAAATCATTGTTGGTTATGCTTTTTATAATATTAATTTTGTGGTTATGGACATGGAAGAAGATTCTATAAATCCTTTGATTTTAGGGTCTCCGTTTCTAGCTA
The DNA here is from genome assembly GCF_046630445.1 of Rutidosis leptorrhynchoides. Classification (NCBI taxonomy): domain Eukaryota; kingdom Viridiplantae; phylum Streptophyta; class Magnoliopsida; order Asterales; family Asteraceae; genus Rutidosis; species Rutidosis leptorrhynchoides. Next base: position 145,515,079 of record NC_092338.1, read on the forward strand.
CCGCCTGTGCCACCATTAACTATGCGAATAATACTTTGATCATTTGTTATGGTGCTCTTATTGAATCCATTCCACTAGTCCCTAGAACTAGAGTTCCGCGAGCAAATGTGAAAATGGTTAAGATAGATAAAGAGGATGATGATGAGCTTACCATTGAAAAAATAGTGATGGAGTTCTTGAAAGAACAATATAAGATTAGTGAAGAAGTGAGGAAGCAAATCCATGAGTTAAATGTTAAATTTGAAGTGTCATTTCGTAGGGGTCTTAACACCACATTAAGTTTTTTGGAGCAAATTAAAATGTCAAATGAGATCGAGAAGAACAAGTGTGGAGAAAATCAACCTAAGGAGTAATCCCGATGGAATATTGAGTCGCGCAACCGACTCTATAATCAAAAGTACATATCCCTATATGTTTATTAGGATTATGTTTTAAGAATATTTTGTTTCGTTATTTATATTATGAATGTAAGAGCAATATAGCTCCTAAGTGTTAAAGTGATAAAGTGATAAAGTTATTAATAAAATATTATGTTTGTGTTATAAATTGCATTGTTTAACAAATTCTGTCAAGTTGTTTATATTGAATTCAAAGAAATCCGCAAGTGTTCCGCAATTATTCCACGATCCTACAATCAAGTAACATCACTCTTTCCCTTATTTTCAATTATGTCTTTCATTTATTATTATTTAAAATGCAATGAGGACATTGCATAATCTAAGTGTGGGGAGGGAAGTGATTAATCACTTAAAAGTTTAAAAAGATACAATTTTTCTCAAAAATTTAAAATAATTGCAAAAATGGGTACAAATTAATTTTTTTAGAAGTATAAATTCTTAGTAAACTTATGTCCTTTTACTAACTTAATAATAGAACTACTCTCAACTTCGAGATATGACTACTTGTTTAAGATAAGAACTAAAAGACAAAAATGGTGAAACAATTGCAAACTTATAGCCGCTACCATATGGCATAATAAGCATGGACCACTGAGGTAGCAAAAGAGTCCCAATAAGGGCCAACTTAGAAAAAATTACCAAATGTAAAGCTAATGCTAAGCATGAAAGCAAAAGAAATGACAAGTAAAAGAGCCCAATGAAGTCCACTAAGAGTGATGAGAGTAAAGAGTTTCAATGAGAACCACACACTTCTAAAAGCTATAGTTAGAAAACAAAAGAGTTTAATGATGATCAACTTGTATAAATCTGGATTAAATAAACATTAGGACCACTTATAATAATAAAAGCTAACGTTTAAATAGACATCTTTTTAACTTTGCATTTTACTTCAACTCTATACCCATTTAAATAAATATGATTTATAAAGTTTACTTGAGGACAAGTAAATGTTTAAGTGTGGGAAATTTGATAACTCCTAAATTATACAGAACTTTGATAACATTTTAAGGAGCTATCTTGCTATTTTAAAGTCATTTTAATCTTGAAACACACTAAAATGGGTAAAAATGGAAAAAATGTATTTCTAATGATTTTATAGAATTTATGTATCAAACAGAATCAAAAACAGGTAAAAACTACAAAAAACAAGATAAAGCCGCCGGCCTGGCACCTTAAGCCGCCGTCTTGGGTAGAATATTCCAAAAAGTTCCAGAATTCTACAGAAAAGGCCAGAATTATTTAAAGCAGTCGGATTGGGATTGAGGTCGTCGACCTAAAATAGTTTCGTGCACATAAAGTCCAAGAAAAAGCTAAAAATGGAAACAAAATAAAAAATATTGTCGGATCTCTAAAGCCGCCGGCTTGGTACTGAAGTTGTCGGCTTGACTAGGACGGTTACGCGTTTATCTGCTTGCGGCCTTCGTTAAACTTGCAAAAGGAGTCACCGACCAACTGAAGCCGCCGGCTTCCCAATGAAGCCGCCGGCTTGGCCACCGAATTTGAAAACTATAAATAGAGGCCTTCTGTATCAGTTTTCAATGTACTTAGTTCGTTTTTCTTCTGGTGTTTTCTCTAAATCACGAAAACTCTTAGATTAGGGTTTATTTTCAAGTGTATTCAAGATTGTTAATGTTTTCAATAAAGTTTCCTTTCATCTACCTTTTTGAGGTATGAATCTATCTTAATATTCTTGTCTATCTTATTTTATTTACTTTTTATGTTTTTGTTCGTCTTCCACTATGAACTAAACGTTCATAGTGGTTATGTGGATGAAAACTACTTTATCTAGGAATCAGATGAAGCCGCCGGCTTCACCAGTCCAAGCCGCCGGCTTGACTGGAATAAAGCCGCCGGCTTCATGCCTATATCCGTACAGTTTCTGATTTTTTTAGATCTGTATAAACTAAGTTTCTGTGATGATTATTAAACTATTTTGAATCTGTTATGCTTTAATATACTTGTTTGCCATGCTTAATGATTAAATGTTAGATTTTAAGATTGATTAGTACTTAATCTAACGATCTATTATTCGATTCGTGCTACTTGTTTAGATCTAGTCAATCAGACTTGTAAATTGAATTGCATGCAATTAAGTTAATCAACATAATAGTGATAAATCTGTTGAATTTGAGTTACACTTATATAATAAAATTTAATATTGTTAGGCTTAGTCGAAGATCCTCTGCTTGGATGTGTTTGATTAATGATTGCATGAAAACCAAGTAATAATTAACTTTCAGCTAGTAACTTGAGTTGATCTACTTGATGTTTAATAGCTTATATAATCTATCAGTCTATTTGCATGTTGATCCGCATCATAAGGTTAATATGTATCATGTAATTGAATTGAATACTAAGAATAGAGATGTTAGTCATGCACATCACATGTCTAGCATATGCTTTAATTCCTACCTATTGAATGATATGCAACACTTGTCTTAACCCGTTTAGGGATGATAATTGGTCTATGATTGTTATCTTGATTTGTGTTAGTATAAGTTATGAAACTTACCTAATATGATTCCCGTATGAGTTGTTTGTTCATGTAACTGCTTTTATTTATAATTGTTTATTTTAAATCTTTATTTCTTGCTTTATTATTTCATTGTTTTGTTTATCTTCAATCATCTTTTTCCTAAGAGATAAGAATCTATAATCTCAAAAACACATAAAAATCTATATTTAGTTCTTTAATACGAGCTAAGTTATCTAATAAACCAACTCATAACGCATCTACGCTCTCTTGGAACGATAACCTAAAATACTACATCTGATCGTGTCTTGTTGCTCGTTAGGGTGTTAAAAGTAAAATAAAAGTTTTATAAATCTAAAAGTTGAAATAAAAGATTAAGCACTATGGCACACACTTTTGACACATCAAGGCCTATAAAACGATCGAGTAAGTAACATAGGGATCTGATAATCACTATAGAACTAGAAATTTACAGATGGAACACTTAAATCAATCAGAATTGCCACCTAGGGTTCGAAATACAATTTTAATGATTAAACTAAATATAGATCGAGATAGAATACCAGTTATGCAGCGCTAGAATCACAATTCAAAGTTGTATAATAAACTGAGATTAGAAACTCCTTTCTTTAATCGTCAAATTTCATAAAAAAATTGCCAAAAATCAAACAAGTGTCGAAACCGATGGGCTCAAGTCCCTTTTATACTCTCAATCGAGAGTCAGTCGATGGAGTGCCCAAACCGTCCAAATTTTAGCTGTCTGTCAACCAGTCAAAACTATTCTGGTCCAACACTATGTCAATCGACTGACATCCATTCGCTCGACATACCTCTATCTCCTTCGACTGTTTCCATGGTTTAAAATCAAAATTTTATAATTCAAAAGCTTTCATACCCTTCAATATGAATCCCCTAGGGATGATCTTACACACGAAATTCATCAGATTTTAGTAATTTAGCATTACTCATTACAATTAAAAACTTTAATCCAACATCGAGACATGATTCGCAACTCTCAATAAATAAAAATGCAAATATTTTTGTATTATTCAAAGTTTATGCTAAAACACACCAAAAATCTTTTTGTATTTTTAAAAAATGTCATATATTGATGCTTTTCGTTATCACATCAATGTACTTTCGATTTAATTGAATAGGAAGGTTCTCACGGCATTTTGAATAACCATGTCAGCCTTTGGCTTCTAACTTAAACTTATACTTTTCAATCGAGTTAACTTGACAGATCTGAAAAATGGTGAATCATCTGAATGGGTGCAATGCTTGATGAGCAATCGCTGGAGACCCCATGCTTGGTAAATATTCTTAAAGTTATTGGTGGAAACAGATGTTTGAAAGAATGAGCTTTCTTTATGAGTGATTTGTCAGAATACCCTTCAGAAAATATCCCTCGATATCTAGGCCTTAATTGACACAGTCCCATACCACAGACAATGTTGAATAGTCCAAAGGCGTAACGTTGATGAAGTATGAATGATTTGAGTTCTATAGTTGAGATCACCTCCCAAAAATCATTCTTTCGATTGAACGGTTCCACCTTAATGTAATACAAAGATGCTTTATCCTGTGAACTTCATATGAACCGCTTAATCTTCATTGTATACTTGAATCAAACTTCATTTCTAGATTCACCATCATCTTGACTTAGATTTCTTGTACTTTAAGATATCTTGATTTATGCATCTCTTAATTGTTCAAACAAAACAAACAAAACAAAAATACATGATATGAAGTGTACCATAATTATTTTTAGTACACTTCAATTTTGACATTAATAGAGTTCTCGAGATGACGTCCTTCCATTAATAACCTTGTATCTTCAACTGTATATAAGCTCGTGACTTAAAAATCATTCATTCATGGACTGTTAGTGATACAAAACTGTATATTTCAACCCGTTCATAGGAAAGACACTCTCCTTTGGATAAACCAACTTTTAAGTGATTAGATTCGATTATAGCATTAAAGGTCAATAGAAATTGACGTGCGCCAACTATACTGACAACCCTCAGCTCAATATTGATCTTTTGAATATCCCATCATAGTAATTAAACTGAATGGTAGAGCAAAACTTGATTATTGCTTGGAGATATCTAACATCAACTCTCTCTAATGATTATAAGTTATAGTAGGGGAGATCCTCAATCGACTATTGATTTCCTCAACAATTATTTCTTGATACATTCTCAGTGTTAATTAGGTGAATACCCCCAACCGCTATAGACCTTTTCATGATTTCTTTATCCCGATATTTACGAGTTCTTAGTGCGATCATCTCAATCTAGGATTTGATCATTAAAGCCTACCAATAAATCATGAGCTTAACATGTACTACTTAGATTTTGCGTAGAACGATAAACATGCAAGTTCAGTAATACAGTTATTTCTCAACAGATAGTTCAACTACTCATTTTCAGGATTTTCTATTTTTTATGGATTTTCATTTTATGATTTTTTTTTTTTTTTTGTATTTTCTGATGTTACCATTTTCTTCCTCTAAAATTCTAAAACCAAAAATCTTTTTAGCTTTTTGAATATTATCTGTACAAAAACATAAGAAAATATACAACATAGAGAATAAAACTAGCCTGCAAAGCAAAAATATCCTAATCATCATGCAGACATAAAGAAACACGCAGTAACCACCACTAACATGAAAATACACACATAAATATATAGAAAATGTATAGCATGAGTTACTCCCCAGCCTCTTTGTCAGAAACAGCATCAGACAAGATTTTGACACCTATTTCAGTTAACAAAACCTCAAAACATTTTCTGTCAAAAGCTTTGGTGAAAAGATCGACCCGTTGGGTATATGTTTCTATTTTAACAACATCTATCATCCTTTTCTCATAGTAGTCTCTAATAAATTGGTATTTAATCTGTTGAGTCCCCAAAATGATTAAGGATTTAATTATGACAAAAAAGCATTACACTAAAATGTAATGTACGGTCAACATAGGTTTATTTATGTTTAGACAGCATATGTTGCTGTGTCAAGTGTCCCAGTACGCTGCCTAATCTATCAACACAAGATAGACAGTGTTCTTCAACCAGCACATGATGTGTGCCCAGCAAATTAAGAAGACCAAGTGAACCAGTAGAAGAACCAGCATGGCTGGTAGCAGCATACAACACTTAGACAATTATGCTCCATTACAAGCATAATAGTTTTCTGTGTGGTATACATCAATTGTACTATTCACCAGAAGTCGAAGACAAAGTTGAACAGAAAGGGACACGCGTCGGCGGTTGACAATTGACCTTACAAGACCACATGGGAATGCAAAAGTTCGCATGTGCAGACATGGGTTATTACTTTTTCAATGCCTAGGGAACCCAACATTCTATTTGTTAATTCGAATAGTATGACCAAACCAATTTGGGGTGTTACTGCAAATAGCCACCAGAGAGGAAAGAAAGAGAGCACAATCTTTGACGATGTTGTCCACACAAGTACAGACATCTTTTGTACCAATGTACAATAGATCTATTACCTGGTCAATAGGACTCTTATAAATAAAGATCTCCACTGTTGTAATATTTAACGGTGTGAGTTTAATTAAATAGAGTCCAAATTTTGTAAAAGCTTAAGATATCCTCTATAGCTATTTTAGGCGTAATCTTTATCAACCAACTATTTGTTTCGCCATTGAATAGTTTTAATTCTTTGATTTTCATATCAATAAAAGAATAACGTTGAAAATTACCCATAACTCTTATTATTTATCTGTTTAAATATACTTAACTATTTAATTATCTGTTTAAACCAAAAGGAGTTGTATTCACCCCCCCTACAATTCTCCTTTTGTTATTTCGAGACCAACATAATCCCTATATGTTTTGTCTAAGAGTGATTCACAGGATTATTAGTAACGGCTATGACAACAGTATTATCAACATAAATAGGAGTTTTAGAAATATTCAAACCATAGTCACAAAGCAGCTGTTGTATCCAGATAACCTGAGATGTACAGCTAGCTGCGATGATGTATTCAGCTTTACCGGTAGATAGGGCCACTACTTTCTGCTTCTTGCACTGCCAAGTAACTAGTCTGCTTCCAAAAAATTGACACCCCTTGAATTTGATTTAAACTTTCTTGCATCCACCATAGTTTGAATCACTGTATGCAGTAAGCTCAAAACCATCATAACCCGAATACTATAAACCCATACTCGGAGTCTGCTTCAAATACCGCATAATTGTAACGACCCGAGTTTTTCGACTTGCTTTTGTGCTTTGTGCTTTCACGAAACTGCGTATTTGTGCGTACTGAGCTATATTATACTCTGGGATCTTACTATATGTGGATTACTTTCGTTTATATGTTTAAATGTGCCTTTAAGTACGTAGGGTACTTAACTTGATCCCCGGAAGCCTTTATGACCGTTGGTGTCACTTGACGTTTAGAACGAACTGCGTACTGTGTACACGTTTAACTTTGGTCATAATCGGAATATTATGACTACGAAATACTAATTGTTATTTAATAATAACAATTACTTGGGTTTTTGGATGCTTAATTACGCTTAGTAATTTACTAGAGCACACTAGTTAGTCTTGTTGGACTTTCTACCTTGTTGGACCTTAGCCCACCCTACACTAGCTAGTGGACTATTTAATTAGCCCAATTTAAATAAGTTAGTGACCCATATTAATGAAAGACAAATGCCCATTTATTAGAGAGAACATACTAGCATTTTTGTTAACCATTATCCTTAATGTTGCATGGAATCCTAACATAAGCACCAACTTTAGACAACCATTAACCAAAAAGCAAAAGTTGTCCCCCCCCCTGTCTCCCCCCATACTCACGGCCTAACCACCCCTTTTCCCCTATAAATACAACACAAACCTTACCCATTTTACACTTGATCTCATTTACAAATTACACACGCTTACTCTCTAATTCTCTCTCTAGTTTTTCTCACTCTAAAAAGTGTAAGTTTTAAATTTTCTTCTTCTTCATAAAGTCGACATCATCATCATCATTTAAAGGATCAATCTTTTAGCTTTTGATCTTGTTATATCATGTAGATTCAAACTTTGGTTTGAATCCTTCAAGAACATGAAAGATTCAAGCTTTCTAGCTTTGAATCTTCATTTACTTGCTAGATCTAGGTTTTCTAGCTTATGATTTCTTTATTTTGTTATAAAGATCAAAACTTGTGTTTATGATCTTCATGTAACTTGAAGATCTAGTCTTTTGCTTTAAGGATCTTCAAGAACATTAAAGATCCAAGCGTTCTAGCTTAGGGTTTCATTATTTTGTTAAAGATCTTAGCTTTTTAGCTTAAGGTCTTATTACTTTCATTAGAACTTAGCTCTTTAGCTTATGGTCTCATTAATCTTGTAAAGATCCAAGCTTTCTAGCTTAGGGTTTTCTTAATACTTGAGATCTAAGTTATTATTGTAGATATCACTTACTTGGAACCTTTTTGTGATTGTTGTAATGATAAATATCAAGTCTTTATCATCTCACATGATGTAGATGCATAAACTTGTGTAAAAAGGGCAAAGGTTGAAGCTTTATTGGGTTTATTCAATAAAGAGGCAATCTTGATGTTCAAAACTTGTAGAATGATAGCTTTTACTCTTAGTTGTGTATTGATTGTTGAATCTTGGTCAAAGTGATCCTAACACATCAATGAGTTATACACTTGAAGCTACAAGCATCAAGGATGAGAACTGTGATGAGCATCAAGCACCAAGAATCTCACCGGAGCACTTGTTTTCTATTTTGGGGGTCTGATCAGACACCTGGACTTCTGTAAAATTGATTTTCAGATATTTCATTTCGATTAGATGACTTTTCGTTTAGACCTCGCCTTAATCCGATATACGGTTTAGGATTTATAGCCTTCCGAAAGTCACTACGCCTTTGTAACGTTGTGCTGAAATTTCCAACCTACTCGCACTTAAGCCGTCGCTACGGTCAAACGAAGACGAGTTAGGTTCTAAAAATTGGTCAGCGGTTAGAGGACTCACATACAGAGCCATGGCCACAGACTACGCTTCTTTTCGATTTATTTAGAGGTCGTAAAATCTGTCCAAATTCACCCTTTTGTTTCGATCACTATTCTTGTTAAACTTACCTTAGTTTTGATGAACGATGATGATGGTGATGATGACACTTAAACTTAATTATGCACTTTTAAACTTATGGGGACAACATACTGACCTAGTGACCTTTGACTTAGGTTGACGACCTTTCGGACCGACTTACTACCTGCATACGTTTCACAGCGACTTTTACTGCTTATTCACTGTGGGTTATAGCATCCCTTTTGCTATTTTTACTATTTTTAGGACTGAGAATACATGCGCTTTTTACGTTTTACATACCAGACACGAATACTTAAACTTTATATATGTGTGGGTTACAAAATGGCACAAAGATTTCCCTTAGCTCGGTAACATTTAATCATTGGTTTCCAAACCATGAACGCGAATCTTAGATATGGATCCATAGGGTTTGACAACCCCACTCGAGCTAGTCGCGCTAGCAGACAACGGGTGTTTAATACTTCGAGAACAAACGCACTCTCCAAGTGCACTTTTAGGGGGTAATATACATACGTTAAGTCTAGTTACCGGGTGCCCATGGTTAAGCATATACTTTTCATATTGATTTTAAACTGCTGATTGAAGCACTAAAATCTCGTGGTCTACATTACTTTACTGATTACAAACTATAGCTCACCAACATTCGTGTTGACTTTTAAGCGTGTATTTCTCAAGTGCTTAGACGATGTTGCTTCTGCTGTTAGAATTTCTGTCTTGGTGTTATAGACTTGCTGTTATGGACCTGCTGTGTTAGATTTCTGCTGCATTACTTAGAGATGTCCCAATCATGGAACTTTTCTTTTGCATTCGTAACTTATGTTATTTTCAAACAATGACTTTGTAATGACCTTTGTGTCACGTTATCTTTTGTAAAACACTATCTTTTTATGAATGCAAAACCGGTTTTCAAACAGCATATAGTGTTTGACCTTGTAATGATTATGTTGTTGATGAACCGTACACGATGGTTTTGTACAGGGCGTCACATTCGGTATCAGAGCCTTGGTTGTAGGGAATTAGGTTGCAATAATGAGTCTAGACCAGGCCGAGTAGGATTCACTAATAGGACTAATCTATAACTTGCTTGTTTACCTATTTCTGCGGAACTGTTGCATGCTACTATGTTGTATTATTACATGTCACTGTTACTACTACTGCATGCTACTACTTACTTTTAGTATGAACTTGTTGCATGCTACTGCCTACTTTCACTACTATGTGAACTTACTATATGCTGCTGCTTATTCTCGCTACTGCATGCTACTATCTGAAAGGACCCGTTCATACCGATTATAAACGATTCACAATAGTTGATTTCATTGCGAGGTATTTGACCTCTAAATGATACATTTTACAAACATTGCATTCGTTTTTTAAAGACAAACTTTCATTACATCGAAAGTTGACAGCATGCATACCATTTCATAATATATTCAACTATAAATGACTTAATAATATTCTCGATGAACTCAACGACTCGAATGCAACGTCTTTTGAAATATGCCATGAATGACTCCAAGTAATATCTCTAAAATGAGCAAATGCACAGCGGAAGATTTCTTTCAAACCTGAGAATAAACATGCTTAAAAGTGTCAACCAAAAAGGTTGTAAGTTCATTAGTTTATCATCAATATTCATTTCAATCATTTTTATAGACCACGAGATTTTCATTTCCATTTCTCATAAATAAACATCCCATACATAGAGATAAAAATCATTCATATGGATTGAACACCTGGTAATTGACATTCACAAGATGCATATAGAATATCCCCATCATTCTGGGACATCTTTCGGACATGATAAATTTCGAAGTACTAAAGCATCCTCAACAATGGATAGGGCATGTTGGGCCCGATAGATCTATCTTTAGGATTCGCGTCAATTAGGGGTCAGTTTCCTAATTCTTAGATTACCAGACTAAAAGGGACATATTCAATTTCGATCATTCAACCATATAATGTAGTTTCGATTACTTGTGTCTATTTCGTCAAACATTTATAAAAGCGCATGTATTCTCAGTCCCAAAAATATATATTGCAAAAGCATTTAAAAAGGGTGCAAATGAAACTCACAATACGATATGTTGTAGTAAAAATATGCATACGACGGAACTGAACAATGCAAGGTTGGCCTCCGATTCACAAACATATATCAATTATTTATCAGGTAATATTAACACATATAATAATAGTAAACAAATATTATGATCATATTTAATATTTATATATATCCAATTCTTGTTAAAGTATTTTAATTAGAATATATATATATATATATATATATATATATATATATATATATATATATATATATATATATATATATATATATATATATATATATATCATTTATTATAATTTTTATATATACTTAAAATATTATATAATGTATCAAAATTAATATTTATATATATATGATTATGTTAGAATATATATTTATACCATATGTAAATTAGTTATATGTAAAATTATAGATAGTAATATTTTATAAAAAAATTATGTAGTATTAATATAGTATATGTAATAAGTATACCTTTATATACAAAACATTTATTTGTTATAATAATAATGATAATAAAAATGATAATACTTATAATGATAAAAATGATAATACTAATGATAGTTTTAATAATAAAGGCAATCTTATTAAAAATGATATTTTTAATACTTTTTAATAATAAGAATGATAATAATAATAGTAAGAATGATAATAACTATAATATCTAAAATAATAATACCTATGTTAATAATAATAATAATAACAATAATAATAATAATACTAATAATTATAAAATGGTACTAATACTAATGTTAATGATAATAATAATACTTTTAACATTTCTTAATAATCACAAATGGTAGAAATATTAATCTTATAATTAATATTAACATAATAACAACAATAATTAACAATAATAACAATAATAATAAAGATAATAATAATAATAATAATAATAATAATAATAATAATAATAATAATAATAATAATAATAATAATAATAATAATAATAATAATAATAATAATAATAATAATAAATTGGCAGATGTTTATTTCACAAAGGTTACCGCTTCTGCAGAATCCACTTTTTCCTTATCTCCACGACAATCGGCATTGTGGAAATCACAACAGGGGGATCACACCTCTGCTTGGCTAAGGGCAGTCCCTATTTTGGGGTTGGGTCAGACGATGAACGCAAAGACTTACCGATGTGTGTTGTGTTACCGGTTGGGTGTTCCTTTGTTCTCTGTCTCGACGGCATGCTCTGCCTGTTCACGGGTTTTTCATGGGGATATTTTCGGGGATCACGCGGTGTCTTGTGCTGGTATGGTGGGTATTAAGCATCGACATAATGTTGTTCGGGATTCCCTTGTTGATGTTTGTTATCGATCTGGGATTTCAGCGAGAAAGGAGGTTGACATTGGGTTGTCTGGAGGGAACGACAGGGCCCTCAGACCTGCAGATGTGTTACTTTATTCCTGGGATCGTGGTCGTGATGTTTGTGTTGACCTGACAGGGTCTTCTCCTTTGACACAGTCTGGGCTTTCTAACTTCGTCCCTGGACGTGCTGTGGTTGATGCGGCTCGTCGGAAGCGGGACAAGTACGAATCTAGCTGTCAGGCGATTGGTTATGGTTTCATTCCTTTCTCATTTTCTTCGCTTGGGGAATTAGAGAAGGAGGCTGTTTCTTTGCTAAAGCGGGTTCAGAAGATTTCGATGGTGCAAGATATTGGTGCCGGTGCTGCTGCTCATATTTTTACTAGGATAGGTTTTGCTATTGCTAGAGGTGTGGGGGCCCAGATTGTCTCTAGGCTTCCCACTAATTTTTTGTAAGTTTTAAAACTTTTAAGTTAATATAATTTCCATTTCCATAATAATAATAATAATAATAATAATAATAATAATAATAATAATTATTATTATTATTATTATTATTATTATTATTATTATAATTATTATAATTATAATAAAAAAATTTCTATTCATAACCCTAAAAGTTATCCTTAAAAAAAAAAAAAAATAATAATAATAATAATAATAATAATGATGATGATAAGTTACTACCTCAAAATAGGCTAAAAAAATAAACTGCCCGCGACGGGACTCGAACCCGCGACCTCTCCTTTCCCATAACACCCCTAACCATCCAGTCCATCTTATTTTTCTGATAATATGCCGAACCCAAAAATATATAATTCGTTTATATCCCAATTAAGCTTGGCCCAACAATAACAATACAAAAGCCCAATATAACGATTTTAATAAGCCCCAAAAATAGAATCGGTTTAACCCGAAATATATAGTAACCATTTGATGGTGATTGTGGCATTTGAATTATGCTTTTATGATCGAAGAAGTAGAAATGAAAACATGTTTGAATTGGGTTTGATCGAAACAGAATAGTAGCAATTTAAGTGATCGATCATAAACAAGCAAACAAGTGTATGTGATGTAGGTCTTCAAACAACAATGGCATCACTTCATCTTTTAATGGTGGTTATTTGTTTTGGTTCATTAGAAAAAGAAAAAGAACAAGAAAGGTGGTGATAGGGTGGCGATGACATGTGAAATGTCCCGTTCATATCGATTATAAACGTTTCATATTAATTGATTTCCTTGCGAGGTATTGACCTCTATATGAGACGTTTTTCAAAGACTCCATTCGATTTTTAAAATAAACCATAACCTTTATTTTATCGATAAAGGTTTAAAATATTATGACGTTTATCAAACAATGATAATCTAAAATATAGTTTTTTCACATGACCATTACATAATGGTTTACAATAATATTACACAACAAAATAAGTCTTTGAATGCAGTTTTTAAACAATATTACACAAGCATGCAGACTCCAATCTTGTCTTTATTTAGTATGCAACAACGGAAGCTCTTAATAATCACCTGAGAATAAACATGCTTTAAACGTCAACAAAAATGTTGGTCAGTTAACCTATATATTTATCAATTCGTAATAATAGACCACAAGATTTTCAATTTCCATTTCTCAATAACATGCAAACTGCATAAAAATCATTCATATGATGAACACCTGGTAACCGACCTTAACAGGATGCATATAGAATATCCCCATCATTCCGGGACTCTCATCGGACATGATAAATTGAAGTACTAAAGCATCCGTAACTCGGATGAGGCTTGTTGGACCAAATAGATCTATCTTTAGGATTCGCGTCAATTGGTGGCAGTTATAATAAACACCAATTCTTAGGCTACCAAGCTAAAGAGGGGAATATTTGGTTCGATAATTCAACATAGAATGTAATTTTTTTGATCACTTGTGTCTATTTCGTAAAATATTTATAAAACTGCATGTATTCTCATCCCAAAAATAATAGATTTTAAAAGTGGGACTATAACTCACTTTCACAGATTTTTACTTCATCGGGAAGTAAGACTTGGCCACGGGTTGATTCATGAACCTATAACAAATGTATACATATATATCAAGGTATGATCGAAATATATTCACAAAATTTTTTATTACGTTCTAACGATTTAAGTTTGTAAAGTTAGCAGTCCAACGTTAGTAATCTATAACTAGTTGTCCACAGTTAGATGTACAGAAATAAATCAATATATATATTATCTCGAATCAATCCACGACCCAGTGTATACAAGTCTCAGACTAGATCACAACTCAAAGTATATATATTATTTTGGAATCAACCTCAACCATGTATAGCTAACTCGAGCATTACTGCATATAGAGTGTCTATGGTTGTTACCAAATAATATATATAGATGGGTCAATATGATATGTCAAAACATTGTATATGTGTCTACGGTATCCTAAGATTACATAATATATGTTAGAATATATGTATAATACAATATAAGTTAGTTAAGTTATGATTTTTATAGATTTGTTACAAATTTCACGTAGCTACAACAAGCAAAATTATTCAATCTTGTTTTACCCATAACTTCTTCGTTTTAAATCCGTTTTGAGTGATTCAAGTTGCTATGGTTTCATAATGAACTAAAATTTATGAAAATAAATAGAAAAAGTATAAGTTTATAGTCAAAAATACAGGTTACAAGTCTATATTGTAAGAGGTAGTCATTTCAGTCGAAAGTACGACGTCTTGATGACCATTTTTGAAAAACATACATCCACTTTGAGTTTAACCATGATTTTTGGATATAGTTTAATGTTAATAAGAAAAATCATTTTCCCAGAAGAACAACTTTTAAATCAAAGTTTATCATAGTTTTTAATTAACAAACCCAAAACAGCCCGCGGTTTTACTACGATGGCGTATGTCCGGTTTTACGGTGTTCATCGTGTTTTCAGGTTTTAAATTGTTAAGTTAGCATATCATATAGATATAGAACATGTGTTTAGTTGATTTTAAAAGTCAAGTTAGAAGGATTAACTTTATTTGCGAACAAGTTTAGAATTAACTAAACTATGTTCTAGTGATTACAAGTTTAAATCTTCGAATAAGATAGTTATATATATATGAATCGAATGATGTTATGAACATTATTACTACCTCAAGTTTAGTAGGTAAACCTACTGGAAGTGACAAAAATTGATCTAGCTTCAAAGGATCTTGGATGGCTTGAAAGTTCTTGAAGTAGAATCATGACACGAAAACAAGTTCAAGTAAGATTATCACTCGAATTAAGATTGTTATAGTTATAAAAATTGAATCAAAGTTTGAATATGAGTATTACCTTGATTTAGAAAGATAACCTACTGTAAATAACAAAGATTTCTTGAGATTGGATGATCACTTGAAATGGATTTGCAAGATTGGAAGTAAGATAGTAAACTTGAAAGTATTTGTGAAGTGTTCTTGATGTGTTCTTGAATGATGATGTTTCTTGATTGTAATTGAAGCTAGATTGACCTAGATGATCAATATTACTGAAGTATAGATGTTCTTAAGCTTAGATAGAGTTAAGATGGAGAGAATTTAGATTAGAAAATCAAAGAAATGTGATGTGTGTGTTGTTTGAAAAAAATGCCTAATGCTTAGTCAATATAAGGTTACTAGTTTTTGTCTTCATGCTCATAAGTCATGCTAGTTGTCAAATGATGGTTCCCACATGTCTTGGTGAGTCACAAGGGCTGCTAAGAGCTGATCATTGAGGTGTTCATACCAATAGTAAATACATCTAGAAGCTGTGTATTGTACGAGTACGAATACGGATGAAAACGAGTAGAATTGTTGATGAAAACGAATGAGAATGTAATTGTAAGCATTTTTGTTAAGTAGGAATACTTTGATTGTGTCTTGAAGTCTTTAAAAAGTGTACTAATACATCTTAATACACAACATGTATATACATTTTAACTGAGTCGTTAAGTCATCGTTAGTCGTTACATGTAAATGCTGTTTTGAAACTTTTATGTTAACGATCTCATTTAATGTAGTTAACCCATTGTTTATTAAACCTAATGAGATGTTAAATTATCATATTATCATGATAACATGGTGTATGAATATATCTTAATATGATATATATATACATTAAAATGTCATTACAACGATAATCGTTACATATATGTCTCGTTTCAAAATTCTTAAGTTTGTAGTCTTGTTTTACATATGTAGTTCATTGTTAACATACTTAATAATATATATAATTATCATTTTATTACATTAAATATAGTGTAACAATATCTTAATATGATACATATGTATTTAATAAGACGTTGTTATAACGATAATCGTTTCGAGTTTCTTAACTTAGTAGTCTCATTTTTATATATATAACTCATTGTTAATATACCTTGTGAGATACTTACCTATCATAATATCATGTTATATATATATATATATATATATATATATATATATATATATATATATATATATATATATATATATATATATATATATCATATAGTTTTTACAAGTTTTAACGTTCGTGAATTGCCGGTCAACTTGGGTGGTCAATTGTCTACATGAAACTCATTTCAAATAATCAATTCTTAACAAGTTTGATTGCTTAACATGTTGGAAACATTTAATCATGCAAATATAGTTTTCATTTAATATATAATCATGGAAAAGTTCGAGTCACTACAGTACCTACCCGTTAAATAAATTTCATCCTGAAATTTTAAGCAGTTGAAGGTGTTGACGCATCTTCTGGAAATAGGTGATGGTATTTCAGCTTCATCTGATCTTCACGCTCCTAGGTGAACTCCGGTCCTCTACGAGCATTCCATTGAAACCTTAACGATTGGTATTTTATTTTGCTTAAGTCTTTTAACCTCACGATCCATTATTTCAATGGGTTCTTTGATGAATTGATGTTTTTTGTTGATTTGGATTTCGTCTAATGGAATAGTGAGATCTTCTTTAGTAAAACATTTCTTCAGATTCAAGACATGAAAAGTATTATGTACCCCGGCGAGTTGTTGAGGTAAGTCAAGTCGATAAGCTATTGGTCCGACACGATCTATTATCTTGAATGGTCCAATGTACCTTGGATTTAGTTTTTCTTGTTTATCAAATCGAACAACACCTTTCCAAGGTGAAACCTTAAGCATGACCATCTCTTCAATTTCAAATTCTATATCTTTTCTTTTAATGTCCGTGTAGCTCTTTTGTCGACTTTGGGCGGTTTTCAACCGTTGTTGAATTTGGATGATTTTCTCTGTGGTTTTTTGGATGATTTCTGGGCCCGTAATCTGTCTATCCCCCACTTCACTCCAACAAATTGGAGACCTGCACTTTCTACCATAAAGTGCCTCAAACGGTGCCATCTCAATACTCGAGTGGTAACTATTGTTGTAGGAAAACTCTGCTAATGGTAGATATCGATCCCAACTATTTCCAAAATCAATAACACATGCTCGTAGCATGTCTTCAAGCGTCTGTATCATCCTTTCACTCTGCCCATCAGTTTGTGGATGATAGGCAGTACTCATGTCTAGACGAGTTCCCAATGCTTGTTGTAATGTCTGCCAAAACCTTGAAACAAATCTGCCATCCCTATCAGAGATAATAGAGACTGGTATTCCATATCTGGAGACAACTTCCTTCAAGTATAATCGTGCCAACTTCTCCTTTTTATCATCTTCTCTCATTGGCAGAAAGTGTGCTGACTTGGTGAGACGATCAACTACTACCCAAATAGTATAATAATAACTTGCAGTCCTTGGCAATTTAGTAATGAAATCCATGGTAATGTTTTCCCATTTCCATTCTGGGATTTCTGGTTGTTGAAGTAGACCTGATGGTTTCTGATGTTCAGCTTTAACCTTAGAACACGTCAAACATTCTCCTACATATCTAGCAATATCGGCTTTCATACCCGGCCACCAAAAGTGTTTCTTTAGATCTTTGTACATCTTTCCCGCTCCGGGATGTATTGAGTATCTAGTTTTATGTGCTTCCTTAAGTACCATTTCTCTCACATCTCCAAACTTTGGTACCCAAATTCTTTCAGCCCTATACCGGGTTCCGTCTTCCTTAATATTAAGATGTTTCTCCGAACCTTTGGGTATTTCATTCTTCAAATTTCCTTCTTTTAAAACTCCTTGTTGCGCCTCCTTTATTTGAGTGGTAAGGTTAGTATGAATAATTATATTCATAGCTTTTACCCGCATAGGTTCTCTGTTCTTTCTACTTAAAGCGTCGGCTACCACATTTGCCTTCCCCGGGTGGTAACGAATCTCAAAATTGTAATCATTTAACAATTCAATCCACCTACGCTGCCTCATGTTCAGTTGTTTCTGATTAAATATATGTTGGGGACTTTTGTGATCGGTATATATAATACTTTTGACCCCATATAAGTAGTGCCTCCAAGTCTTTAATGCAAAAACAACAGCACCTAATTCCAAAATCGTGAGTCGTATAATTTTGCTTGTGAATCTTCAATTGTCTGGACGCATAGGCAATTACCTTCATTCGTTGCATTAATACACAACTGAGGCCTTGTTTTGAGGTGTCACAATATATCACAAAATCATCATTCCCTTCAGGCAATGACAATATAGGTGCCGTAGTTAAATTTTTCTTCAACAATTGAAACGCTTTCTCCTACTCATCCTTCCATTCAAATTTCTTTTCTTTATGCATTAATGCAGTCAAGGGTTTTGCTATTTTGGAAAAATCTTGGATGAACCTTCTGTAGTAACCAGCCAGTCCTAAAAATTGGCGTGTATGCTTCGGGGTTTTCGGGATTTCCCACTTTTCAACGGTTTTAATCTTTGACGGATCTACTTGAATACCTTCTTTGTTCACTATGTGACCGAGGAATTGAACTTCTTCCAACCAAAATTAACACTTTGAAAATTTTGCGTACAGTTGTTCCTTCCTCAATAATTCTAGCACTTTTCTCAAATGTTCTTCATGCTCTTGATCATTTTTTGAGTAAATGAGTATGTCATCGATGAAAACAATGACAAACTTGTCAAGATATGGCCCACACACTCGGTTCATGAGGTCCATGAACACAGCTGGTGGGTTAGTCAATCCAAACGGCATAACTATAAACTCGTAATGACCGTAACGCGTTCTGAAAGCAGTCTTTGGAATATCATCCTCCTTCACCCGCATTTGATGATACCCGGAACATAAATCGATCTTCGAATAAACCGACGAGTCTTGGAGTTGATCAAATAAGTCGTCGATTCTCGATAGTGGATAACGGTTCTTGATGGTAAGTTTGTTCAACTCTCAGTAGTCGATACACAATCTGAATGTACCATCCTTCTTTTTGACAAACAAAACAGGAGCTCCCCATGGTGATGTACTTGGTCGTATGAAACCACATTCTAAAAGTTCTTGTAATTGGCTTTGGAGTTCCTTCATTTCACTGGGTGCGAGTCTGTATGGAGCACGAGCTATTGATGCAGCTCCTGGTACAAGGTCTATTTGAAATTCAACGGATCGGTGTGGAGGTAGTCCCGGTAATTCTTTCGGAAATTGTCATAACCCGTCCTTAACCGTAAGAACGTGTTAGATAACGTATGATTTCATTGCGAGGTATTGACCTCTATATGCGACATTTTTAAAAGAAAAACTGCATATATTATACATTACAAACCATGATTCTTATTTTTGATACAAGCTTTGGACGAAATAAAGATGATTATCGTTTAGCGATAATCTTCGACTTACAAACTTTACAAATGATGATAACAACACGATTTCTAGCATATTTTACAACACAAGTTCTTGGATATGCAGTTTTATTTTTGACACAAATATGCGTACGCAAGATCCTGCTCAAATTCAACATAATACAGCGGAAGCTTCTAAATATCACCTGAGAATAAACATGTTTAAAACGTCAACATAAAGTTGGTGAGATATAGGTTTAGTGCCGGCAGCAATATATATATATATATATATAGACCACAAGATTTCATATATAAACATTTTCATAAAAATATTCTAAGTGGTTGAGCACTTGGTAACCATACTTAACATTTAATCACGTCGCATATTCCCTTTAATATGAAATCTTACTACACCGTACCAAGTGTAGTCACAAAACGAAGTACTGTGCAACCGTTGAATACTGGTCGTCCAGTCCGGTTGGGGTTGTCAGGCCCGATAGATCTATCAACAGGATTCGCGTTTACAATACCGCTGTAAATATTAGTTACCAAGCTACAGGGAAGTATGCCAGTGGTACAACTCAACGTAGAATATATTTTTCAGTTACTTGTGTCCATAATGTAAAACATAAAATACATGTATTCTCATCCCGAAATATTTAGAGTTTAAAAGTGGGACTATATACTCACTCTTGTCTTGATGATATATATATTTTGACTCGGTCTTCCGGTTGTTATCACGAACCTATCCATATATAATATATCAATATGTTTTCATTTTAAAACAAACGTTATATATATATATACTTGTTATA
The DNA here is from genome assembly GCF_046630445.1 of Rutidosis leptorrhynchoides. Taxonomy (NCBI): domain Eukaryota; kingdom Viridiplantae; phylum Streptophyta; class Magnoliopsida; order Asterales; family Asteraceae; genus Rutidosis; species Rutidosis leptorrhynchoides. The sequence goes on from NC_092338.1 coordinate 145,535,910, forward strand.
CTTTTAATACTTTGAATATTTCCTTAGTCCGAAGTTAGCTGTCCGAGGTTAGCAATTCAATTTTTAATGGTTCATTTTTAGATGTTTAATATACCCGCAATAAATAAAACCCCCAACGAAATAAATAAAACCCCATTGTATATGTATTGGTCGAGATTAATCTTGACCCATGGTACCGGTGTTGTCAAATGACGTGTTGCGTACATAAAGTACCGGTGTTGTCAAATGACGTGTTGCGTACAATCATGGGATCTTATGATTAATCTTCTCGTGTTGCTTACGGGTGATCCTGAACCATATGAAATTGAATTATGAGTACATATATATAAAATATCATGTTATCTTAGAAGTATGTGATTTTATGTAAATTTTTCCAATGAATCCCGAAGTTGAAAATGTCTAGGATAGCCAATTTTGTTTCGGTCATAGTTTCTTCGTTACAAGTCCGTTTTCGTTGATTCAAATTGCCATCTTCTTGGATCGAGTTCTTCTTTAAGACTATGAACTGTAAATACCTTGGTTTGTATTCAAAATCATACGGCATAAGTGAAACATTAGTGAAACATATGAAGTTAAACATTTTTGTTACAACAAAATCATTTAATGACCATTTTTCTAAAAATACTTATACTTTGAAAAACCAAGTTTTACCTTGTTAAATTAGCATATACATAAGTTATATTACAGGTCTTGAAGTATTTTAAAAGTTAAGTTAGAAGGATCTATTTAGTTTGTAAACAAGTTTGAAAACATTCAAACTATGTTCTTGTTGTTAAACTTTTGTACCACAAAATAAGATAGCTATATATATATGAATCGAATAAGGTTATGAACATAGATTCTACCTCAAGTTCCTTGGATGAAGTTGCTGTAAAAGAGAAGTAAGAAGCTAGAATCAAAAGGGTACTAGAGGTGGATGAAAGATTGGAAGTAAGTTGGTGTTCTTGGAGGGTTTTCTTGAAGTGTTTTTGTATGGTTTTCTTATGGTGTTTTAGTATGGTTTTTGAAGCTAGATCTTTATGGAACTTTGCTGGATTGTTATGGAGTTTAGAGAGTAAGAAAGAGTGTGTGTTTTTAGTTAAGAGATTGAAGTAAAAATGAATCAAAAATGATGATACATATATACTCCTAAAAATGTGATCTTTAAGGATAACATGACAAAATTTTAGTTTGTATTTTTGTAATTAGTCAAGTAATCATCCAAAAGTAATTACCTAGCTCTAAGGGCATGAATAATGGCTGGTTAGGTGGTGATTTTGATGTGTATTTACTATTAGTAAATACGTATAGGAGCTAGGTATGATACGAGTACAAATACTCTAGGTATACGTATAGAAATTTTGTGAAAAATGAAATGAGGATTCAAATATAGCTATCTTTTGTGAATACACTTATATGATTTTATGTATTTAAGTTCTTAAAAGTGATTAAATACATTACTTATACAATATATGTATAAACATTATATGTCTTAAGTATTTATGTCAAATAACGTTACGTATAGTTATCGTTTTGAAAACTTAAGTTAGTAGTTTCAAAATACACATATAACTTGTTGTTATTAATATAAAATGAGGTATTAAAACATTCCTTAATCATGTTAAATATGTATATATACATATATATACACAAACGTATAATTATCATATATTGTATGGTTCGTGATATCATCGGTCAAACTAGACGGTCAAACGTTGTGTAAAACTCTTTTCGGAAATATCAGTCTCGACAATTTGGATTGCTTATCATGTTGGCAAGGTTTAATTTATGTAAATATCAACCTTATAAGTATAGAACGATCGAAAAAGTGCGGGTCGTTACATTACCTCCCCGTTAAATAAATTTCGTCCCGAAATTTTAAAATTGTACCTATTTTGCGTTATCGAGAAACAAGTGTGGATACTTTTGTTTCATTTGATCCTCTCGTTCCCACGTAAACTCAGGACCTCTTCTAGCATTCCAACGAACCTTAACAATCGGTATATTGCTCTGTTTGAGTTGTTTAACTTCACGGTCCATGATTTCGATTGGTTCTTCGACGAATTGTAGTTTCTCGTCGACATGGATTTCTTCAAGAGGAATGGTGAGGTCTTCCTTTGCAAGACACTTCTTAAGGTTTGAGACGTGAAAGGTATTATGTACTCCGGCGAGTTGTTGCGGTAACTCGAGTCGATAAGCTACCGGTCCAATGCGTTCGATGATCTTGAACGGGCCTACGTACCTTGGGTTTAGTTTACCCCTTTTGCCGAAACGTATCACACCTTTCCAAGGTGACACCTTTAGCATAACCATGTCCCCGACCTGAAACTCTAATGGTTTCCTTCGAACATCGGCGTAGCTCTTTTGGCGACTACGGGCTGTTTTCAATCTCTCTTTGATTTGTACTATCTTTTCAGTAGTTTCATGTATGATCTCGGGACCAGTTAATTGTCGATCTCCTACTTCATTCCAACAGATAGGAGATCTACACTTCCTTCCGTACAATGCTTCGAATGGTGCAGCTTTAATGCTCGCATGATAACTATTATTATACGAGAATTCTGCTAATGGTAGATACTTATCCCATCCGTTTCCAAAATCGATCACACATGCCCTGAGCATGTCTTCAAGAGTCTGAATTGTTCTTTCACTCTGCCCGTCCGTTTGCGGATGATATGCGGTACTCATATCCAAACGAGTTCCTAGTGCCTCCTGTAGTGATTGCCAAAATTTTGAGGTAAATCTACTATCACGATCGGATATAATGGAAATAGGTATTCCATGCCTTGAAACAACTTCCTTTATATACAATCGTAATAGTTTCTCCATTCTATCCGTTTCCTTTATAGGCAAGAAATGTGCAGACTTGGTGAGACGATCAACAATCACCCAAATGGTGTCGTATCCCCAGGCAGTCTTAGGTAACTTCGTGATGAAATCCATGGTAATACCATCCCATTTCCATTCTGGGATTTCTGGTTGTTGAAGTAACCCTGACGGCTTCTGGTGTTCAGCTTTGACTTTGGAACAAGTTAAACATTCCCCAACATATGTTGCAACGTCTGTCTTTAAATTAGGCCACCAATAATGTGTCTTAAGATCTTGGTACATCTTTCCAACTCCAGGATGTATCGAGTATCTTGTCTTATGTGCCTCATTCAATATCAACTTCCTTAATCCACCCAACTTCGGTACCCAAATACGGTTTGCGAAATATCGAATTCCATCTTCCCGTATAACGAGTTGCTTCTCATACTTCTTCATTATTTCATTTCCTATATTTTCTTTAGTAAGTGCTTCTCGTTGAACTTCTTTGATTTGTGAGTTGAGATTCATGCGGATTTTTATGTTCATCGCTCGTACTCGAATTGGTTCTCGTTCCTTTCTGCTTAAAGCGTCAGCCACCACATTCGCTTTCCCGGGATGATAACGAATTTCACAATCATAGTCGTTTATTAACTCGACCCACCTACGTTGCCTCATGTTCAGCTGTTTTTGATCGAAAATATGTTGAAGGCTTTTATGATCAGTAAACACAGTGAATTTAACCCCATACAAGTAGTGTCTCCACATCTTCAATGCAAACACGACTGCTCCCAATTCTAGATCATGCGTCGTATAATTTCGCTCGTGAATCTTCAATTGTCGGGATGCAAATGCAATTACTTTCTTTCGTTGCATAAGAACACAACCAAAACCTTGTCGCGAAGCGTCACAATATATTTCAAAATCATCGTTCCCTTCAGGTAACGATAAAATAGGCGCCGTAGTTAACTTCTTCTTCAATAATTGAAATGCGTTCTCCTGCTCCGAGGTCCATTCATATTTCTTCCCTTTTTGCGTTAACGCTGTCAACGGCTTAGCTATTCGGGAAAAATCTTGAATAAACCTTCTATAATAACCGGCTAAACCCAAAAATTGGCGTATCTGCGTTGGTGTCTTAGGAGTCTCCCATTTTTCAATAGCTTCAGTTTTTGCTGGATCAACCTGAATTCCTTCGCTATTAACAACGTGACCAAGAAATTGCACTTCTTTCAACCAGAAAGCACACTTAGAAAATTTAGCATAAAGTTGTTCTTTTCTCAACAACTCCAGTATCAACCTTAAATGCTCTTCATGCTCTTGCTCACTCTTGGAATAGATAAGAATATCATCAATGAAAACGATAACAAACTTATCTAAATACGGACTACAAACTCGATTCATGAGGTCCATGAATACAGCTGGCGCATTCGTCAATCCAAACGGCATAACCAAAAATTCGTAATGACCATAACGTGTCCGAAAAGCAGTTTTCGGAATGTCCTCTTCTTTAACGCGTAGTTGATGATAGCCCGATCTTAGGTCGATTTTCGAATAAATACATGATCCTTGCAGTTGATCAAATAAGTCATCAATTCTCGGTAGTGGATATCGATTCTTGATAGTTAACTTATTTAATTCACGATAGTCTATACACATCCTAAAAGATCCATCTTTCTTCTTAACAAACAAAATTGGAGCTCCCCACGGTGAAGTACTCGGTCGTATGAATCCACGGTCCAGTAATTCTTTTAACTGACTTTGAAGTTCTTTTAACTCGGATGGTGCAAGTCTATATGGAGCACGAGCCACTGGTGCAGCTCCTGGTACTAAATCTATTTGAAATTCTACCGATCTAAATGGAGGTAATCCCGGCAATTCTTCCGGAAAAACTTCGGGAAAATCTCTTGCCACAGGCACGTCATTGATGCACTTCTCTTCCTTTTCGACTTTATTAACATGTGCTAAAATAGCGTAACATCCCTTTTCTAAACACTTTTTGGCTTTCAAACAGCTAATGAGTTTTAGCTTTGAATCACCCTTCTCTCCGTAAATCATCACCGGCATTTTATCCTTACCAGGAATACGAATTGCCTTCTTGGCACAAACAACTTCCGCTCCTACTTTGGACATCCAGTCCATGCCGACTATTACATCAAAACTTCCTAATTCTACGGGTATCAAATCAATCTTAAATGTTTCTCCGGCTAAATTTATCTTACAATCACGACAAATTTTATCGGCTTTAATTAGTTTACCATTAGCTAACTCAATCATGTACTTAGCATCTAGAGGTAATGATGAACAATTCAATTTAGTGTAAAAATTTATACACACGTAACTTCTATCGGCGCCAGTATCAAATAAAATAGATGCTGATAAGTTATTAATGGTAAACGTACCCGTAACAAGCTCCGGGTCTTCTCGTGCCTCTCTAGCATTAATAACAAACGCTCTTCCACGTGCAGGTCCGCCATTCTGATTCGGGCACTGACTCTTATAGTGACCTTGTTTTCCACAACCAAAACAAGTAATGGTAGCCAAAGCAGTTCTATTTGCGTTGGTGGCAGGAGTCTTGTTGCCATTTGTAACGAGAGCCTTACAATCTTCCGCAAGATGACCTTGTCGATTACACTTGGTGCATAACACACTACAGTAACCAAAGGGATGTTTGTGGCAACGGTTGCATAAAGGATTTTGTCCTTTGTAACCAAAGCCTGAACCGCTACCCGCACCTTTCGTGGTTTCTTGTTTCTTATAAGGTTGTTGTTGGTTACCTTGATCATAACCTCCATTCCACTTTTTCTTGTTCCCCAATACCTTCACCTCAGTATTGAATGCTTTCTTGTCCAAAATGACCTGATCCATTAGCTCGTTTGCCATGGTTATAGCTTCATGAATTGTCTTAGGTTTCGATGCTGTAACGTTTGCCTTGACCTTTTTGGGCAAACCACCTTTGTACATTTCAATCTTCCGTGCTTCGGTTGGAACCAATTCAGGACATAGTAAAACCAATTCCATGAATCGCTGATTGTAGTTGGTGATTTCAGTACCAACCACCTTCAAACTTCGTAACTCATCTTCTAACTTAATAACCTCATTCCTTGGACAATACTCGGTGATTATCATTGCTTTGAATTCTTCCCATGGAGTATCATAAGCTACATCTCCTCCTACCGCCTTCACATAATTCTTCCACCATGTGAGTGCACTATCTTGTAAAGTGCACGATGCAAACTTGGTCATGTCTTTTTCATCACAACCGCTGATTTTGAACACCGTCTCCATCTTTTCTATCCACCGGGTTAAACCGATAGGTCCTTCCGTTCCACTGAATGATGATGGCTTGCAAGCTTGGAACGTCTTGTAGGATCATCCTACACGAGGATTTGGATTAACTGCAGCAGCTCTTGCAGCCTCAACCCATAACATTCTGTCGTTCACTCGCTGGTTGATGAGTTCCTCGAGTTCTTGTTCCGTCATTCGATTCAATCACGCCATTTCCTAATGAAAGAAAATAATTATTCACATGGATTATTATAGATGTAGTGTGTATTTATAGTACATTATAGCTTATTAATAATATGAACTAGGTATTATTATAAAAGCCTTTTCTTCTTATTAGCGTTTTATAATTATATCTTGGGTAGTACCTACCCGTTAATGTTCATACTTAATAGCTTAGTACAGAATCAATTACTACAATCTAAATAATACTTAACCATGGAAAATTATTGCATTTCATACTTCAATATTTTACATATGCTTATCTTACATCGAACATTAAGCAAACCACACTATTAATATTATACAAAACATTATTCGGTTCCATGGTTTGACACAGCAGCGCATCGTTTGATCTATTTTCTAGGACGTTTAGACACAAAGATTTGCTTAACGCTTATCCTAACTGTCTGCCTATATTTTGGCTGTGGGACTGAAGAACTGGATGCCGGGACAGAACGAATAGGAATAGCGGGAATAGGGGTGGTAGTGTTGAGTGGAATTGGTGCCACATCATTCTCATTAAACTCGGAATTTGGATTTTCTAATTCATTAGCCTTTCGTTTCTTTCCTAGTTCGAACTCGTCTTTTGTAATTTCCTGTATTTCTTCCTCGGGTTCACTTTCCTCCTCGGGTTCACTTTCCTCCTCGGGTTCACTTTCCTCCTCGGGTTCACTTTCCTCCTCGGGTTCACTTTCCGGGTTCTCTATAGTTGGTTCATCCGGAATTTGTGAGTCTTCCCCAAGGATATCATTTTCGTCATCGGACAGGTTAATGACTGGAACGCCATCTGAAGATTCTGATTCGGAGTCGTTGATTGTGATAACAATTTTTGAGCTCGACATCTATCACACAACAACTAACCCATTAGTACTTATATAATATTTACATATAAATTTTAACCAACAGTGATAAGCAATGGTTTTTTTTTAAATCAGACCCGGTCAAAGTCCAGACTTACTAATGTATCCTAACGGCTTCTCGGTTAGACACACTAATGCAGACCTGGTTTGCTAAGACCAACGCTCTGATACCACATGTCATAACCCGTCCTTAACCGTAAGAACGTGTTAGATAACGTATGATTTCATTGCGAGGTATTGACCTCTATATGCGACATTTTTAAAAGAAAAACTGCATATATTATACATTACAAACCATGATTCTTATTTTTGATACAAGCTTTGGACGAAATAAAGATGATTATCGTTTAGCGATAATCTTCGACTTACAAGCTTTACAAATGATGATAACAACACGATTTCTAGCATATTTTACAACACAAGTTCTTGGATATGCAGTTTTATTTTTGACACAAATATGCGTACGCAAGATCCTGCTCAAATTCAACATAATACAGCGGAAGCTTCTAAATATCACCTGAGAATAAACATGTTTAAAACGTCAACATAAAGTTGGTGAGATATAGGTTTAGTGCCGGCAGCAATATATATATATATATAGACCACAAGATTTCATATATAAACATTTTCATAAAAATATTCTAAGTGGTTGAGCACTTGGTAACCATACTTAACATTTAATCACGTCGCATATTCCCTTTAATATGAAATCTTACTACACCGTACCAAGTGTAGTCACAAAACGAAGTACTGTGCAACCGTTGAATACTGGTCGTCCAGTCCGGTTGGGGTTGTCAGGCCCGATAGATCTATCAACAGGATTCGCGTTTACAATACCGCTGTAAATATTAGTTACCAAGCTACAGGGAAGTATGCCAGTGGTACAACTCAACGTAGAATATATTTTTCAGTTACTTGTGTCCATAATGTAAAACATAAAATACATGTATTCTCATCCCGAAATATTTAGAGTTTAAAAGTGGGACTATATACTCACTCTTGTCTTGATGATATATATATTTTGACTCGGTCTTCCGGTTGTTATCACGAACCTATCCATATATAATATATCAATATGTTTTCATTTTAAAACAAACGTTATATATATATATACTTGTTATACTTTTAATACTTTGAATATTTCCTTAGTCCGAAGTTAGCTGTCCGAGGTTAGCAATTCAATTTTTAATGGTTCATTTTTAGATGTTTAATATACCCGCAATAAATAAAACCCCCAACGAAATAAATAAAACCCCATTGTATATGTATTGGTCGAGATTAATCTTGACCCATGGTACCGGTGTTGTCAAATGACGTGTTGCGTACATAAAGTACCGGTGTTGTCAAATGACGTGTTGCGTACAATCATGGGATCTTATGATTAATCTTCTCGTGTTGCTTACGGGTGATCCTGAACCATATGAAATTGAATTATGAGTACATATATATAAAATATCATGTTATCTTAGAAGTATGTGATTTTATGTAAATTTTTCCAATGAATCCCGAAGTTGAAAATGTCTAGGATAGCCAATTTTGTTTCGGTCATAGTTTCTTCGTTACAAGTCCGTTTTCGTTGATTCAAATTGCCATCTTCTTGGATCGAGTTCTTCTTTAAGACTATGAACTGTAAATACCTTGGTTTGTATTCAAAATCATACGGCATAAGTGAAACATTAGTGAAACATATGAAGTTAAACATTTTTGTTACAACAAAATCATTTAATGACCATTTTTCTAAAAATACTTATACTTTGAAAAACCAAGTTTTACCTTGTTAAATTAGCATATACATAAGTTATATTACAGGTCTTGAAGTATTTTAAAAGTTAAGTTAGAAGGATCTATTTAGTTTGTAAACAAGTTTGAAAACATTCAAACTATGTTCTTGTTGTTAAACTTTTGTACCACAAAATAAGATAGCTATATATATATGAATCGAATAAGGTTATGAACATAGATTCTACCTCAAGTTCCTTGGATGAAGTTGCTGTAAAAGAGAAGTAAGAAGCTAGAATCAAAAGGGTACTAGAGGTGGATGAAAGATTGGAAGTAAGTTGGTGTTCTTGGAGGGTTTTCTTGAAGTGTTTTTGTATGGTTTTCTTATGGTGTTTTAGTATGGTTTTTGAAGCTAGATCTTTATGGAACTTTGCTGGATTGTTATGGAGTTTAGAGAGTAAGAAAGAGTGTGTGTTTTTAGTTAAGAGATTGAAGTAAAAATGAATCAAAAATGATGATACATATATACTCCTAAAAATGTGATCTTTAAGGATAACATGACAAAATTTTAGTTTGTATTTTTGTAATTAGTCAAGTAATCATCCAAAAGTAATTACCTAGCTCTAAGCGCATGAATAATGGCTGGTTAGGTGGTGATTTTGATGTGTATTTACTATTAGTAAATACGTATAGGAGCTAGGTATGATACGAGTACAAATACTCTAGGTATACGTATAGAAATTTTGTGAAAAATGAAATGAGGATTCAAATATAGCTATCTTTTGTGAATACACTTATATGATTTTATGTATTTAAGTTCTTAAAAGTGATTAAATACATTACTTATACAATATATGTATAAACATTATATGTCTTAAGTATTTATGTCAAATAACGTTACGTATAGTTATCGTTTTGAAAACTTAAGTTAGTAGTTTCAAAATACACATATAACTTGTTGTTATTAATATAAAATGAGGTATTAAAACATTCCTTAATCATGTTAAATATGTATATATACATATATATACACAAACGTATAATTATCATATATTGTATGGTTCGTGATATCATCGGTCAAACTAGACGGTCAAACGTTGTGTAAAACTCTTTTCGGAAATATCAGTCTCGACAATTTGGATTGCTTATCATGTTGGCAAGGTTTAATTTATGTAAATATCAACCTTATAAGTATAGAACGATCGAAAAAGTGCGGGTCGTTACAGAAATACATCAGAAAATTCTTTTGCGACGGGAACATCATTGATGTTCTTTTATTCGGAATTGACTTTCTCGACGTGTGCTAGAATAGCATAGCAACCTTTTCTTATTAGCTTTTGCGCCTTCAAATTACTAATAAGATTTAGCTTCGAGTTGCTCTTTTCTCCGTACACCAGTAAGGGTTTTCCTTCTTCTCGTAGAATGCGAATTGCATTTTTGTAACATACGATCTCTGCTCTCTCCTTTTTCAACAAGTCCATGCCAATTATCACATCAAAACTCCCTAACTCAACTGGTATCAAATCAATCTTAAACGTTTCGCTAACCAGTTTAATTTCTCGATTCCGACATATTTTATCTGCCGAAATTAATTTACCGTTTGCTAATTCGAGTAAAAATTTATTATTCATAGGCGTCAATGGACCACTTAATTTAGCACAAAAATCTCTACTCATATAGCTTCTATCCGCACCCGAATCAAATAAAACATAAGCAGGATTTTCATCGATAAGAAACGTACCTGTAACAAGCTCCGAGTCTTCCTGCGCCTCTTCCGTATTAATGTTAAAAACTCTCCCACGGATTTGCCCATTATTATTTCCCTGGTTTGGGCATGTAGTTTTGTAGTGGCCCTTCTTCCCGCATCCAAAACAAATAATGTGGGCAGTATTTATTCTTTTAGTCACTGGTCCGAAAGCTTCACACTTCATTGTAGCATGACCCTTCTTATTACATTTGGTACATACTACTTCACAAAATTTACCCGGATGATATCCTTCACACCTATAGCATGGAATTTTCTGATTGTTGTTGTCATTGTTGTTATTGAGATTGTTATTGGGATTGATGTGGTTATTATTGTTGTTGGGACGGTTGTTGTAGTTGTTGTTGTTGGGACGTTTGTTGTAATTATTGTTGGGATTTCGATTGTTGTTGTTACGATTGATGTTGCGGTTGTTGGGATAGTTGTTGCGATTGTGGTTATGATTGTTATTGTTGTTGTATTGGTGACCCTTGTCACTGGTTTCTTCCCACTTTCTCTTGACTTGTTTTATGTTGGCTTCTTCGGCCGCTTGCTCTTTAATTCTTCCCTCAATTTAGTTTATGAGTTTATGAGCCATTCGACTTGCCTTTTGTATGGAGGCAGGCTCGTGTGAACTCACATCTTCTTGAATTCTTTCTGGTAACCCGTTCACAAATGCGTCGATCTTCTCTTCTTCATCTTCGAACGCTCTTGGACACAATAGGCACAACTCTGTGAATCTTCGTTCGTACGTAGTAATGTCGAAACCTTGTGTTCGTAATCCTCAAAACTCTAACTTGAGCTTATTGACCTCATTTCTGGGACGGTACTGCTCGTTTATCAAGTGCTTGAATGCTGACCACGGTAGTGCGTAAGCAGCATCTTATCCCACTTGTTCTAGATAGGTATTCCACCATGTTAACGCAGTACCTGTGAAGGTATGCGTAGCGTACGTCACCCTATCTTCTTCAGTACATTTACCTATGGCAAACACTAATTCAACCTTCTCGGTCCACCGTTTCAATCCGATTGGTCCTTCGGTTCCATCAAATTCCAAAGGTTTGCAGGCAGTAAATTCTTTGTAGGAGCATCCTACACGATTTCTTTTGGCGTTAGTTGCATTGCCAGATTCAGAGTTATTATTGTTGTTTTGCATTACAGCCTGTACTGCGGCTATGTTGGCAGCAAGAAAAACACGAAAGTCTTCCTCGCTCATGTTCAAGTTCTGACGAGTAGTCGGTGTCATTTCCTTCAAAAATAGCCAAAAGAATTAAGTTAAACATATAGAATATTAAGAGTAGTCAATAGTATTTCGTAGCATAATATGAACTTATTTATAAAAGCTTTTTCTTCATATTAGCATTTTATAAGTTTTAATTCGGGTAGTACCTACCCGTTAAGTTCATACTTAGTAGCTAACATACAATTCAACTACTACAATTCTATATGAAAAACTGATTACAATAATATTTCGCGTTCAAACTATTATACAATATTTTTCAAACTTACAATACCGCTATATTACATATAGCATAAGATATAGCACACAATAACGTTGATACAAAGCAGTTGCGAAGACAATTCTAGTTAATACGTAAGTCGTTTAGCAAAGGCAATAAAGACACGTAATTCATAAATCCAGAAGCAAGTCATGCATTCGGGTTTTACTAGTATTATTTCCCATCCTTGGTCTTGTGGAAAATAACCGTTGTGACCGTTGGCTAGGCAGAACGTTGTAAAGTTTTTAAAAGGACGGGGGTTATGTAATGCCCAACAGCCCCGTAATAATCTAAAAATCTTATTTCTCACCCCAACTACTGAATCCGTCACTTGTGGGAATGTTATATTTAGTAGTTGCAATCCTATGTTCTTTTTCTCGATTTGGTGAGAAGCGAACATTACTAACCCGTAGACATAACATACTTCTTTATGTTGCATGTTTGAAGCTCTTTCTAAAGAACGAAGTCCTATGTTGGGATAGGTAGAGTCAAAATAGGCTATCAACCCATAGCGTAAAATTGCATCTGGGTTCCCCGCATTCAATGCATTAAAGAAAACACGGCGTAACTTATGGTCTCCCCAATGTGATATACCCCATCTATTAAAGGAAAGCCTTTTATAAACTAAGGCATGCCTGGAACGTCTTTCAAAAGTTTGAAAAACTAATTTCGCCATAAATAATTGTGTCGATGAGCTCTGACCAACTCTAGACAAGATTTCATCAATCATGTCCCCGGGTAGGTCTTCTAAAATATTCGGTTGTCTATCCTTAACTTCCATTGTGTGTTTTTATACTGTAAAATAGACGAGGATTAGAATCGTAAAAAAAATAGTTAACAAACAAACAAGCAATTTTTACATATAACATGAAAATACAAGCACACTACAATACATATATTACACAACATGATTACAACTCTTTATTCTGACTCACTTGTTTTTTCCTCTTCGGACTTGGTTTGTTTCGCTAATTTCCTAGGGATATATGGTGCTCCCCTAATACGAGCCGTTCTTTTCTCAAATGGTCTAGAAAAACCTGGTGGCTTAGATGTTCCCGAGTTATAGTGAAAGTTTAAGAAATACGGGTGTTTACGGTACACCCCATCAGGGTACTTCATGTTAACATAAAGTTCATCGGTTTTGGGCTCGGGTTTTTCTATTTTGATACCTTTTCCCTTATTGATTTCTTTTTCTTTTTCAAATTGAGTCGAGGTAATTTCTATAACATCGTTAGAATCCTCATCGGGATCCGATTCATCAGAAAACTGGTAATTTTCCCAATATTTTGCTTTTTTGGCGAAAACACCATTGACCATTTTTAACTTTGGTCCATTGGTTGAGGATTTTCTTTTATTTAACCTTTTTTCTGTAGTTATTAATATTCTTCCTCCGGAACCTCTTCTTCTTCCGGTTCCTCTTCTTTCGATTCCTCCTCTTCCGGTTCCTCCTCTTCTGGTTCCTCCTCTTCCGGTTCTTCCTCGGGAAATTGTGAATCTTCCTAAAATATATTCGACTCTTCATTATTATTAGGTGAGTCGATGGGATTTGTGCTAGAGGTAGACATCTATCACACAATATCAAACACGTTAAGAGATTAATATATCACATAATATTTACATGTTAATAATATATAGTTTCCAACAAAAAGTGTTAAGCAATCGTTTTTAAAGAAAACACGGTCGAAGTCCAGACTCACTAATGCATCCTAACAAACTCGGTAAGATACACTAATGCAAATTTCTGGTTCTCTAAGACCAACGCTCTGAAACCAACTGAAATGTCCCGTTCATATCGATTATAAACGTTTCATATTAATTGATTTCCTTGCGAGGTATTGACCTCTATATGAGACGTTTTTCAAAGACTGCATTCGATTTTTAAAACAAATCATAACCTTTATTTTATCGATAAAGGTTTAAAATATTATGACGTTTATCAAACAATGATAATCTAAAATATAGTGTTTTCACATGACCATTACATAATGGTTTACAATAATATTATACAACAATATAAGTCTTCGAATGCAGTTTTTAAACAATATTATACAAGCATACAGACTCCAATCTTGTCTTTATTTAGTATGCAACAGTGGAAGATCTTAATAATCACCTGAGAATAAACATGCTTTAAACGTCAACAAAAATGTTGGTGAGTTATAGGTTTAACCTATATATTTATCAATTCGTAATAATAGACCTCAAGATTTTCAATTTCCATTTCTCAATAACATGCAAACTGCATAAAAATCATTCATATTATGAACACCTGGTAACCGACCTTAACAGGATGCATATAGAATATCCCCATCATTCCGGGACTCTCATCGAACATGATAAATTGAAGTACTAAAGCATCCATAACTCAGATGAGGCTTGTTGGGCCAAATAGATCTATCTTTAGGATTCGCGTCAATTAGTGGCAATTATAATAAACACCGATTCTTAGGCTACCAAGCTAAAAAGGGGCATATTCGGTTCGATAATTCAACATAGAATGTAATTTTTGATCACTTGTGTCTATTTCGTAAAATATTTATAAAACTGCGTGTATTCTCATCCCAAAAATAAGATTTTAAAAGTGGGACTATAACTCACTTTCACAGTTTTTACTTCGTCGGGAAGTAAGACTTGGCCACGGGTTGATTCACGAACCTATAACAAATGTATACATATATATCAAGGTATGATCGAAATATATTCACAACATTTTTTATTACGTTTTAACGATTTAAGTTTGTTAAGTTAGCAGTCCAACGTTAGTAATCTACAACTAGTTGTCCATAGTTAGATGTATAGAAATAAATCAATATATATTATCTTGAATCAATCCACGACTCAGTGTATACAAGTCTCAGGCTAGATTACAACTCAAAGTATATATATTATTTTGGAATTAACCTCAACCCTGTATAGCTAACTCGAGCATTACTGCATATAGAGTGTCTATGGTTGTTCCCAAATAATATATATAGATGAGTCGATATGATATGTCAAAACATTGTATACGTGTCTATGGTATCCCAAGATTACATAACATATTTTAGAATACATGTATAATAAAATATAAGTTAGTTAAATTATGATTTATATAGATTTGTTACAAATTTCACGTAGCTATAACAAGCAAAATTATCCAATCTTGTTTTACCCATAACTTCTTCGTTTTAAATCCGTTTTGAGTGATTCAAGTTGCTATGGTTTCATAATCAACTGAAATTTATGAAACTAAATATAAGAAGTATAAGTTTATAGTCGAAAATACAGGTTACAAGTCAATATTGTAAGAGGTAGTCATTTCAATCGAAAGAACGACGTCTTGATGACCATTTTTGAAAAACATACATCCACTTTGAGTTTAACCATGAGTTTTGGATATAGTTTCATGTTAATAAGAAAAATCATTTTCTCAGAAGAACAACTTTTAAATCAAAGTTTATCATAGTTTTAATTAACAAACCCAAAACAGCCCGAGGTTTTCCTACGATGGCGTATGTCTGGTTTTACGGTTTTCATCGTGTTTCCAGGTTTTAAATCATTAAGTTAGCATATCATATAGATATATAACATGTGTTTAGTTGATTTTAAAAGTCAAGCTAGAAGGATTAACTTTGTTTGCAAACAAGTTTAGAATTAACTAAACTATGTTCTAGTGATTACAAGTTTAAATCTTCGAATAAGATAGTTATATATATATGAATCGAATGATGTTATGAACATCATTAATACCTCAAGTTTAGTAGGTAAACCTACTGGAAGTGACAAAAATTGATCTAGCTTCAAAGGATCTTGGATGGCTTGAAAGTTCTTGAAGTAGAATAATGACACGAAAACAAGTTCAAGTAAGATTATCACTCGAATTAAGATTGTTATAGTTATAGAAATTGAATCAAAGTTTGAATATGAGTATTACCTTGATTTAGAAAGATAACCTACTGTAAATAACAAAGATTTCTTGAGATTGGATGATCACTTGAAATGGATTTGCAAGATTGGAAGTAAGCTAGTAAACTTGAAAGTATTTGTGAAGTGTTCTTGATGTGTTCTTGAATGAAGATGTTTCTTGATTGTAATTGAAGCTAGATTGACCTATATGATCAATATTACTGAAGTATAGACGTTCTTAAGCTTAGAGAGAGTTAAGATGGAGAGAATTTGGATTAGAAAATCAAAGAAATGTGATGTGTGTGTTGTTTGAAAAAAATGCCTAATGCTTAGTCAATATAAGGTTACTAGTTTTTGTTTTCATGCTCATAAGTCATGCTAGTTGTCAAATGATGGTTCCTACATGTCTTGGTGACTCACAAGGGCTACTAAGAGCTGATCATTGAAGTGTATATACCAATAGTAAATACATCTAGAAGCTGTGTATTGTACGAGTACGAATACGGATGAAAACGAGTAGAATTGTTAATGAAAACGAATGAGAATGTAATTGTAAGCATTTTTGTTAAGTAGAAATACTTTGATATGTGTCTTGAAGTCTTTAAAAATTGTACTAATACATCTTAATACACTACATGTATATACATTTTAACTGAGTCATTAAGTCATCGTTAGTCGTTACATGTAAATGCTGTTTTGAAACTTTTAAGTTAACGATCTCATTTAATGTAGTTAACCCATTGTTTATTAAATCTAATGAGATGTTAAATTATCATATTATCATGATAACATGGTGTATGAATATATCTTAATATGATATATATACATTAAAATGTCGTTACAACGATAATCGTTACATATATGTCTCGTTTCGAAATTCTTAAGTTAGTAGTCTTGTTTTACATATGTAGTTCATTGTTAACATACTTAATGATATATATAATTATCATTTTATTATATTAAATATAGTGTAACAATATCTTAATATGATACATATGTATTTAATAAGACGTTGTTATAACGATAATCGTTATATATATCGTTTTGAGTTTCTTAACTTAGTAGTCTCATTTTTATGTATATAAATCATTGTTAATATACCTTGTGAGATACTTACCTATCATAATATCATGTTAACTATATATATATATATATCTCCATATATATATCATCATATAGTTTTTACAAGTTTTAACGTTCTTGAATCGCCGGTCAACTTGGGTGGTCAATTGTCTACATGAAACTCATTTCAAATAATCAAGTCTTAACAAGTTTGATTGCTTAACATGTTGGAAACATTTAATCATGCAAATACAGTTTTCATTTAATATATAATCATGGAAAAGTTCGGGTCACTACAACATGGGTAATTCACAGATGGAACAAGAAAACAGTAAGCAACAATGAGGGTTCCTTAAATGAAATGGTTGTTCGTGTGGTTCTTACACGTAACACAAACAGGAAACAGAAAGGATATAGAGAGACGATGAGAGTTGGAAAAGAGGATGGCGGGTGTGGAGGTTATGAGGTGGTGGTGAT
Organism: Rutidosis leptorrhynchoides; assembly: GCF_046630445.1. NCBI lineage: Eukaryota > Viridiplantae > Streptophyta > Magnoliopsida > Asterales > Asteraceae > Rutidosis > Rutidosis leptorrhynchoides. The sequence goes on from NC_092338.1 coordinate 145,553,444, forward strand.
TGTATGATGGAAGGTGGCGGTTTTGTATGGGTTTATCATGTATCATATATGTCATATATATTTAGAGAAGAAGATGGGTGCTTCGACAACAAGAAAAGAAACAGAAAAACAATAGCGGTAATGGGGTTTAAATGGTGACTCGATGATCTATTGTAGGTAACCGAAGTAGGCAGGAAGAAGTTTAAGGGTGCTTCCGCATCTAGTGCCAAGTGTGCGCACGCGCACACATACATCCACACACACACACACACACACACACACACACACACATATATATATATATATATATATATATATATATATATATATATATATATATATATATATATATATATATATATTATGTAACATGTTGGTAATGATAGAAAGAAACAAAGAAGGAACAGTAATCCGCTTATTCAATTCAATTCACATTTCATACGTGACAAATGATTGAAAATATCCTACCGACAGTTTTCACGGACTATTATTTCGTACCCCGTTGATAAATTAGTGATGATTAAAAGTCTTCGAAAATTTCTTAAATTTTTACAATAATTATGTTTATCTATTTTGGTTATTATGGTATAAAATTCGATCCTTAATTTGTTAAATAAAAATTACATCAACTGTCCCTCTCAATTCTGGGTAAAATATAAAAAGTGTTAAAACTTAACAAATAGTTCCTAAATACATTTTTAATAAGCCTAAAATTTATAGAACTCATTTTCGTATCACCGTTTATTTTAAAATTACATAAGTTTGAATTTAACTTGTTTACTATCAATTGAATGACAAATGAGTGCTACTATCGTTTACTAAATAAATTCGAAATCAAATATATATATATTCAATGTACTTTATTTGTATATCTAGATACATTATAAGTTATAATTAATATCATATATTACTTTATTTAACATAATTAATTCTAATAACTAAATAATATAATATTTCAAATTATATTTTGAATTAATATATATTTATATTTTTAAATATATATGTATCTATTTACAAATAGTTCTTCGTGAATCGTCAAAAGTGGTCGAGGTTAAATGCATTCATGAAAACAGTTCAAAAATCTTGAGACTCAATATTACAGACTTTGCTTATCGTTTCGAAATCATATAAAGATTAAGTTTAAATTTGGTCAGAAATCTCCGGGTCGTCACAGTACCTACCCGTTAAAGAAATTTCGTCCTCGAAATTTGATCGAGATCGTCATGGCTAACAATAAGTATGTTTTCCTGGCGAATATGAGTTGATAAATAGAGTTTTATTACTGTTGAGTAATATGGATAATCGATTACTCGAAGAGTACGAGTGAAGCTATCGTAAAAGAGTGAAATGAATAAATGAAAATTCGTCTTAACCGGTGACGTAGTCACGGTTGATTTCTGAAATTTAAGGGATTTAGAGAAAGTCTTCGAAATCTATAAAAGATTTGATCCTTCGAAAATTAAGGAAATTAGGATCTTCTTTGATTTAATTCGATAATCTGGCTTGATTGCTCTGTCTAATATTTCACTATAAATCCACTACCTTCGTTTCCTTTATATTTCAGAGTTCCATACTTTTGTTTTCTCTTTTATCCATTAAGCACAGCAAATAATGGTCCAAAATTTCGTAGGTATGAAATTTCGAATGACCATGGCTCATGTTCTAAGAGAGAGATTGTAATAGCACGATCTTGATCGGCTAAATTACTAGAAGTCATGGGAAAAGATAGAACTATCAAGAAATATGTTCTTGATATAATTAGAGATCAAGTAGAATGCAAGAGTCGTGTAACATGGCACATGATGACGTTAGGGTCTGTGAATCATCACATTCCATTAGAAACTCAGCATGACTTACTGTAATATAATCATGTTGATCAAGTGTCATTATATTATACTAACTCATGCTTCAGTCTCCAACACTACTTCAAAAACATTCAAATTTTAAATTCGAATTTTTTTTAGAATTTAGAAACTAAAACAGTTTTCTTTCTGATGTAACACTGATATCGCGAAGAGATAAATTATTTCAAATAAGAATATTTATGAAAATATCTTCATAAATATCGAGGATATTTATAATGAAAGATACGATGATATTTTAGAATTTCTAATATCGATGGATGATGAAGAAGATTTGTCCGTAACGGTTTAGAGTCAGGAGTAAGGAATTCGTTAATGACTTCAGTAGATACTGAATCATTTGATTCTTTGAAGGTAGGTTTAGTCTTTGTGATTTGTCCACAGACTCCTTCATGGTTTGTTTAATCCGTTTTTCAGTACCAATTTTTTTTCCCTCATCTTTTGAGCTTCTTCAGCCACTATTCTTTATCATCAAACTTTCGACTGTTAAGGTCGTTTACAGCTTTTGCTGCTTCCTTCAGCTTTTTCAACATTCAGATTATTGATTCGTAGACTGGACGCTTTTCAGAATTTCGAAATGGAAGATCATAATTCTAAGAGATAAATGTTATATGTATACATATAACTGTTGAAGTAGAAACACTGCGAGATTCAAAATACTGATTGCTGATTCCTGGTGATTGGTATGGAAATTCTCGTTACAAGATGCAGGTGAATACATGATAGGGTTTCAATGAATATAATTATTTTTCGAAGAGTCAAAGATCAATGAAGTTGTTGGTAAGTTTACTGCTAATGTGGCGGAATATAAAAGGTTCTCCAGTAACGATGGTGAAAAGACAACCTATATATCAAGGTTATAACAAGGCTTAGTCCGACTAAAAAGTCAAAGTTGACTTGCTGGAGCTGAGACAAAATTGACTAATTTGGAAAGAGATTGCAAAGTTATTTTCGGTAATAACAACGCCAAGGAATTAGCACAGCTACGTGTTAAATGTTTACGCAGTTTCCGAGAGTTTTTCAGGTGCATAACTATATGCATAAATCTTTTCCTTCCGTAGATAAAGAGCGGTTGGTTCATCCTCTCGATTGAGGTGTTTTCAAGAATCATGAAAGGTTTGAACACAGATTGTAATCGTCAAAATACAAATGAGATTTAAGATGAAATCAAGTGGCAACTTGAAGAAATGTTTAGTTTCATATGTTATAATCAATATTTTAATTCATTTTAATTGTTCAATGTTAGTAGTCCACAGTTAGTAGTTCAATAGTTCATATATAATTTAATATACAATATTCGAATTAATTAATACGTATCGTGACCCATTGTATACATGTCTCAGACTCGATCACAACTAAAAGTATATATATTATTTTAGAATCAACCTCGACCCTTTATATGCTAACTCAAGCATTACCGCGATATAGAGTGACTTACGGTTATTCCAAATAATATATATAGATGATGCCGATATGATATGTCAAAACATTGTATATATGTGTCCCGACGATATTTAAAGTGCGTAAAATAAATAACAGAAATTAAATGACGATAAATAAAATAGCGAGAATTAAAATTGCGATAAATAAATTGCGATAATTAAATTGCGATAATTAAAATTGCGATAATTAAACTGTAATAAGGAATTAGCAGTTAGCTAGGAACAGTTAGCTAGGATTTTGTTAGCGTGGTTTCTTAACAGAATTTCTCATAGTTAATTTGTTTGTTTCTAACAAATTTTATTTTGTCCAATGTTTTCTTCATTATGCCACTTGTTGGATTCTGATAAGTCAAAATCCGTATATGAAGTTGAATGAAAATGGTTATTCTGTGGTGAACGGATTCGTATATCTGTGGATATAAGTAGGATAGTAAATGACCATTGAATCAGATTCAAAGAATGTATAGTGCAACTTATTAATGTGAAATCTAAATATTCCTCGAGTATTACCTACCCGTTAAAATATTTTCACCATTAACAGTTTATACAAAAGAATTTTTAATTACAATCTTTATGAAAACATATATACATATATATTTTCTTCAGATGTAATCATGGATTTAATGAGTTAATATGATATTAAGCTCATTTGATTTTTGGCTGGAACTAGAAATGAATAACCTCCAAGACTTTAGAGATTACATAATTGCCGCAGAATGGTTCTCCAATGAAGTTATGGATCAATACTTCATCGGTTTTTGTTGTCGGTATTCCTTAGTATCTATGGTGCGTATGACGTTGATGTTCGAAGTACAGATTGTAATGTTGAGGTGTGGGATGCGGATGCTGCTGTTGGTGGTGGTGATGGCACTGTTGGTGGTGGTGATGCTGCTGGTGTTTGTAACCTTTGCACCATATTCTCCAATGCTACTACCCGAGTGCGAAGCTCGTTAACTTCTTCTATTACACCGGGATGATTGTCGGTTCAGATGAGTGGATGAATAAGATCTAGAATATGAGATAGTATATAGTCATGAAGAGATATTCTGGAAATAATAGAGAAAATGGTATTACGAACAGGTTCGCCGGTAAGTGCTTCAGGTTCTTCGCCAAGAGGTGAATTCGGTTGGTGGAAAGGATCGCCTTCTTCTCGCCTCCATTGATTAAGTCGACTACGAACCCATCCCCAATTCATCCAGAATTGATGATGGCTGATTGGTTGATTCATTCCGGTCACACTGCTTTCGGAGCTTGAGTGAAACTCCATATCGGAATCTGAGGGACTTGAACTAGTGGCGAGTTCCATTTCGTACGATTGAATAATGGATTTTTCGATATGGAATGATTTTCGGATATCAGATAGTATTCTAATTACATAGAATATCTATATATATATATATATATATATATATATATATATATATATATATATATATATATATATATATATATAGAACAAAGGATTTCATAGATTACGAAGGAATTTACGGAATATGTCAGGCAAAGTTTACAATAACAACTACGCTAAGATATGAATTAGCAGATACGCTAAGACATGAATCTTGTCTATATACTATTCCTGCAATCAATGCAGTAAGATGTGTCTAGACTAAGAATGATAAGCAAATGATTCCCTAAGAATGATAAGCAGGTAATTTTTGACACGAAATGATAAGCAAAACTTTTGACATGCAGACACGGTCGAAGTCCAGACTTACTAATGCATCTAAACACCTATCAGTTAGACACACTAATGCAAGACCTGGTTCTCTAAGACCACTGCTCTGATACCAACTGAAAGGACCCGTTCATACTAATTATAAATGATTCACAATAGTTGATTTCATTGCGAGGTATTTGACCTCTAAATGATACATTTTACAACCATTGCATTCATTTTTTAAAGACAAACTTTCATTACATTGAAAGTTGACAGCATGCATACCATTTCATAATATATTCAACTATAAATGACTTAATAATATTCTTGATGAACTCAACGACTCGAATGCAATGTCTTTTAAAATATGCTATGAATGACTCCAAGTAATATCTCTAAAATGAGCAAATGCACAGCGAAAGATTTCTTTCAAACCTGAGAATAAACATGCTTAAAAGTGTAAACCAAAAAGGTTGGTGAGTTCATTAGCTTATCATCAATATTCATTTCAATCATTTTTATAGACCACAAGATTTTCAATTCCATTTCTCATAAATAAACATCCCATACATAGAGATAAAAATCATTCATATTGATTGAACACCTGGTAATCGACATTCACAAGATGCATATAGAATATCCCCATCATTCCGGGACATCCTTCGAACATGATAAATTTCAAAGTACTAAATCATCCGCAACAATGGATGGGGCTTGCTGGGCCCGATAGATCTATCTTTAGGATTCGCGTCAATTAGGGGCCAGTTCCCTAATTCTTAGATTACCAGACTAAAAGGGGCATATTCGATTTCGATCATTCAACAATATAATGTAGTTTCGATTACTTGTGTCTATTTTGTCAAACATTTATAAAAGCGTATGTATTCTCAGTCCCAAAATTATATATTGTAAAAGCATTTAAAAAGGGAGCAAATTAAACTCACAATACGATATGTTGTAGTAAAAATATGCATACGATGGAACTGAACAATGCAAGGTTGGCCTCCGATTCACAAACCTATATCAATTATTTATCAAGTAATATTAACACATATAATAATAGTAAACAAATATTATGATCATATTTAATATTTATATATATCCAATTCTTGTTAAAGTATTTTAATTAGAATATATATATATATATATATATATATATATATATATATATATATATATATATATATATATATATATATATATATATATATATATATCATTTATTATAATTTTTATATATACTTAAAATATTATATAATGTATCAAAATTAATATTTATATATAAATGATTATTTTAAAATATATATTTATACCATATGTAAATTAGTTATATGTAAAATTATAGATAGTAATATTTTATAAAAAAAATTATGTAGTATTAATATAGTATATGTAATAAGTATACCTTTATATACAAAACATTTATTTGTTATAATAATAATGATAATAAAAATGATAATACTTATAATGATAAAAATGATAATACTAATGATAGTTTTAATAATAAAGGCAATCTTATTAAAAATGATATTTTTAATACTTTTTAATAATAAGAATGATAATAATAATAGTAATAATGATAATAACTATAATATCTAAAATAATAATACCTATGTTAATAATAATAATAACAATAATAATAATACTAATAATTATAAAATGGTACTAATACTAATGTTAATGATAATAATAATACTTTTAACATTTCCTAGTAATCACAAATGGTAGAAATATTAATCTTATAATTAATATTAACATAATAATAACAATAATTAACAATAATAACAATAATAATAAAGATAATAATAATAATAATAATAATAATAATAATAATAATAATAATAATAATAATAATAATAATAATAATAATAATAATAATAATAATAATAATAATAATAATAATAATAATAATAATAATAATAATAATAATGATAAGTAACTACCTTAAAATAGGCTAAAAAAATAAACTGCCTGCGACGGGACTCGAACTCGCGACCTCTTCTTTCCCACAACACCCCTAACCATCCAGTCCATCTTGTTTTTCTGATAATATGCCTAACCCAAAAATATATAATTCGTTTATATCCCAATTAAGCTTGGCCCAACAATAACAACACAAAGGCCCAATATAACGATTTTAATAAGCCCCAAAAATAGAATCGGCATGTTGGGTTTTTCACCTAGTTCTCGACAAACAGAAGGAAAATAAACGTAGTAGGAATCTCCACGTCATTTTTCCATTAGCACTATTATTTCCTTTGTTATCATAGCACACACATCTTTATTTCTTATTATTATCACCTTCTTTATTATTCCAACTTCAACATCACGATCTAGTTCATTTATGTTATGGAAACAGAATCATAGCATGTATAGCATCGATAGGTATGTATATATATATATGTACATATATATATATGTATGTATATATACATCTATATATATATATACATATGTACATATATATATATATATATATATATATATATATATATATATATACATATATATATATATATATACATATATATATATATATATATACATATATATATATATATATGTATATATATATGTATATATGTATATGTATGTATATATATAGATATGTATGTATATATATAGATATGTATGTATATATATATAGATATATATGTATATATACATGTATATATATGTATATATACATGTATATATATGTATATATATATATATACATATATATATATATATATATATATATATATATATATATATATATATATATATATATTATAACATTTTGGTAATGATAGAAAGAAACAAAGAAGGAACAGTAATCCACTTATTCAATTCAATTCACATTTCATCCGTGACAAATGATTGAAAATGTCCTACCGACAGTTTTTACGGACTATTATTTCGTAGCCCGTTGATAAATTAGTGATGATTAAAAGTCTTCAAAAATTTCTTAAATTTTTTTTACAATAATTATGTTTATCTATTTTGGTCATTATGGTATAAAATTTGATCCTTAATTTGTTAAATAAAAATTACATCAACTGTCCCTCTCAATTCTAGGTAAAATATAAAAAGTGTTAAAACTTAACAAATAGTTCCTAAATACATTTTTAATAAGCCTAAAATTTATAGAACTCATTTTCGTATCACCGTTTATTTTAAAATTATATAGGTTTGAATTTAACTTTGATTACTATCAATTGAATGACAAATGAGTGCTACTATCGTTTACTAAATAAATTCGAAATCAAATATATATATTCAATGTACTTTATTTATATATCTAGATACATTATAAGTTATAATTAATATCATATATTAATAATTAATATCATATATTACTTTATTTAACATAATTAATTCTAATAACTAAATAATATAATATTTCAAATTAATATATATTTATATTTTTAAATATATATGTATCTATTTACAAATAGTTGTTCGTGAATCGTCAAAAGTGGTCGAGGTTAAATGCATTCATGAAAACAGTTCAAAAACCTTGAGACTCAATATTAGAGACTTTTCTTATCGTTTCAAAATCATATAAAGATTAAGTTTAAATTTGGTCAGAAATCTCCGGGTCGTCACACTATCTGCTTTTTGCATGATACTTATGTTGATACTGCTATTACTACCATGCTATGTACTATTGTAGACGCTCTAGGCTGCTGTAGTTACTATGCCTAATTACGTGCTTGCTACCCGTCTGCTTTTCGCTGTACCGACTTGGAGAATTTATCTTTCCTAGTTCAGATGTTTTTATGAACTACTTTCCCACTCGTCTAACCCTAAGAACTAGTAATGTAATCCACCTGTTACTACTGTTCCACCGTTCCAGAGATCAAAACATTACTTCACGCAATCTAGAAGGAGTACCCCTCGGATTACACGCCCACTAAGGTTGATCCTCGGAGAAGAAGATATGCGAGGACTTATCGGAGTAACTGCACCCCGAGCTCACCCCAATTAGCCACGTACAGCGTATAAACATTAGAAGGATGTTCAGTTTCTACAAGATGACTTGTATCCCGTACACTTTCATGACCGTCACTTATCTCTTCCATTCTCCACCACTACTCGACGATCTAACGACACTTCTGGACATAGGTCCCTAACACTCTTCGGCATTGGAGAAGTCAGGAAGGCATCTCCTTTCACAAGGTCAGAGTGCCTTCTACTGATGCTCAGCCATACCCAAAGACTTGGGAGTCGCCTCAAGACATATCGTATTACTACTTGCTACACGTACAGCTCGACACGAGACCAGATTGAATTCCTAGAAAGGAACCCAACGACATTACCTGAACCTGAACATTTCGAATAAATTTTGGGACATTTAGGCATTGATGCATGACCTACGGAACCTACGCACCCACACCGAGAAATCGTGAGATTAATTATGTAGATTTTGTTTTGAGATAGCATGGATAAAGCACCGTTAGATGAAATTGAGTAGAACTGAAAGTGATCACATTACATTGACCATATGGAATGATATTGGAATGAACGTACTACTTAGTACAATATAATGAAGTCAGGCCAGCATGATTATATTGAAGTAAATCATGCAGAAGTTCCAATGTTACTACATGAGGAATATGAGGTGATTCAGGAAAAATTTTGGTAGAAACCACTTAAGTATACGCATTATGGTCTGTTAGAGGTAGGAATAACCACTAAGCCCAAATACGGTACAAGAAGGGCCTTGATTACAGAATTGATAACCCGAACATCTGTTATAGATATAGACACCCTGGACACTTAAGTAAAATGTTCTTTAATAGGAAAAACTTGGGGCTTACTTGCAATCGTTATCTCAGCTATGGAGACTCGCATGGATCCTGATTTTAGTTAGGGTACGATTCGTCACAACGTTTTATTGTCTCGAAGTTGTTTAATACTAGAACGATTGAAACCTTATATCTAAGAACCTTAGTGTTATGACTAATAAGCCATTACCAACCATGAGAGTTAAGTGTTCTATAGGATAAGCTAATGGTAAGCTGGCAGAGATAGAGGAGTAATTTAAGGTAGTACCTTAAAATTAACAGGTGGGTCAATTGGAGATGACCTCATGTCAATAAAACTTGGAAGTTTTAAAGTAGTAGTTGAAAAGGATTAGTTATCTACGCACAAGCAGATGTTATCTGATAAGATTGATAGAATTTTTCACGGTGATATAATAAGATTTGGTTGGAATGAACCTTAAGATTAACCTAACACCCATCAAGTTGGGAAGCTTGATGTAAAAGTTGGAATGGACTTTAGGATTAACCTAATACTCATCAAGTTAGGAAGCTTTGATGAAATAGTTGGAACAGATTGGCTTTCAAGGATGAAAGCGAAAGTCATTTATAGTGAGAAGATTATTCGTATACCTCGCGAGAATGGTGAGCCATTGATAGTTACGAGGAGAGAAGTAGCCCGAAGCTGAACCTTATTAGTTGCATGACAACAACCCGAAATCCCACAATGGAAATGGGAAGGAATAACAATGAATTTCCACATAAAGTTACCGAAAATGGTAGGCGGTAAGGACAATATCTTGGTTATTGTTGACCATCTCACCAAAATATGCTCACCTTCTAGCCATGAAAGAAACCAATACAATGGACAAACTTGCACAACGATACATAAAGGAAATTGTATCCCGTCACTTCAGTGATTCAAATTCTATATTAAGGACTACCCAAGAATCTGATTTGATACTCATTCTTACACGACTCTGAATCCTAACTTATCCCGAGAGATTTCTTATTCGATGATAGTTACACCATCATCCTTCCTACTTCGATATTAGTCATACCAGTTCGAAATTTTCCAAAATTGATGGGTGGTTAATTCTCATCCACATACTCTCTCATTCGTATCTCACTTATAAGCAACAACTTCACACTTAAGCATTTTTTGTCAAAGGACTTATGCCCTATTAATAGTCATCAACCATATTTAAATTCAACAGTTTTCATTACCTCGTAACATTTTTGCTCAAATATCACCAGAAAGTTTCAAAAGTCTTTTACTCGATTCTCATCAATCTTTTTCCAAATTGTAACCTCCAAAATATGAAAATTTTGTTTGCCAAAATTTTACTTACACTATTTTACTGTGCGATCCTCTCAAAGCTTAAAAAAAATAAAATTATTTTATTTACCATTCGTGCAAATTTTTGAAATCGTATACATTATATAAAATAAAGTAAATAATTACTTCTTTTTTACTAATAAATATGAACTTTTACTTTCACTTTTACAAATCAAATCTTTTATTCAAAAGATGTTTTACCTTGAATGGTACGTGTTGTACATAACCCTAGTTTGCTAAGAACTTCATTTCTTTTCTTACATTGTCACCTTAAATGATTTCTATAAAATTTTTGTTGCTTGTCATGTAAAATTCTTCGTTGCTTATTCGTATCCAATTCATCATGAAGACTGACAATCGTCAAAATTATGAGATTCAGGTGTGTGTGTGTGTGTGTGTGTGTGTGTGTGTGTGTGTGTGTGTGTGTGTGTGTGTATGTGATGAAGGCACTTACTACCACGTCATACAGAGCCTTCGGGCATCCACTAACACTTAAACCATTCAAAATTATTGCATTACCCCAGGGATCTTATTTGCCACACCTGTTGGAGCGATGCTCTTTCTTACATAACTCTAAGTCCTGACTTATTCCAAGAGATTCTCATTTAGTGATACTAACACTATCAGTATTCCGACTTTAGTATTAGTTATAACTTGTTTGGTATTTTGCAAAATCAAGAAGCGATTAACTTCTCGTCCTCATGCTCTATCCTTCATACCTCACTCTTTAGCAACGGCTTCGCACGTGAACATTTTTGTCCCAAACACTTATGTCATGATAATTATCAAAACTACATTTAATTCATTAAGTTTTCATTACCTAGTAACATGTAACCCGATGATTCAAAGATTCTTCACTCAATCCTTTTCAACTCATAACCTCTGAAATACGAAAAACTATGTTTATCAAAATTTTTGCACGGTTTTTATTTGTGCGGTCCTCACGAGATTTATGGACAAATGAAAATAATAAAATTTTCCGATCACTTATACGATTTATAAAATCATATATGTATGTATATATTTAAGTTAATAAGTTTACCTTTACTTATTTTGGTTGGTACATACTAGGATATACCTTCAAATTATTTAAAGATCACTCCTTTAGTGAGCTGTTTAACTTAAGTCAAATAGTTTTGTGCAAATTGGTACACGTTGTACATACTTCAAAATTTACTAAGAACTTTGTTCCGTTTATGTTGTCACATCAAACGTTTAAAGGTTTTTCGAAACTTCCTTGATTGACTTTATTAAAGGTTTTCGTATTGGACTACACCATGTGTGGATCACACTTCTTCTCGCCCTCCGTTACGGACAAAGCTTACTATTAAGATCTTTGTTAAAAACTCTTGAGCCACTTTGGATGGCAGTTTTATAAAATTTATTAGGAAATATTTGCGCTCATAAAATGTTCCTTTTAAGGTTAGACTTGGCAAAAACGCGAGACGATAAATCAGTTTTCTGGGAAACACTCAGTGGTCACCCTATCATAGAAAAGGCACTAGACGTGTTTCTAATCTCAATGTTTCACGACTAATCGCAACACCCTCGTAAACATCATATCTATGAATCAGTATATTGAGGTACAAGAAATCATTTTTGGAGATTCTTATCACTTGGAGTAAACCATTCTTTAGGATCGAGAGTTCACGTATCTTCTCATCCGCGCATCCCCTTAAGTATAAGGATAAATTCAGAACGAACCGCTCGAAGAGTTCACTCTCGTTCGAAGATCACACCTTTCGTGCAATTTTCTTTTGGAAATGTAATATAAGATACCTTAAGAGTCTATGAATCTTACTATCCTCTTGGAAGGGGACTGCTTAAAACATCTACGACACTGACGTGGATACTCTACATATTCCTTCCTTCGTTGGTTACAACTATATGTTGTTCTAGTTAATGTTAACCCTAACTTCAACATGTAACTAAAAAGATAAAGTTACATTATAGAACTGTGTTTTCATTCCATCCAAGGATAAGTTCACCTGCACTATGGTAATCTGGGTGATATCCTTCATTGCTTGTTCAGACCGTCCTAAAGACACTATAAATAATTAAGGCTTGCATTGCCTATAAGTCTGATTAGTCACTTTCAGCTAAAATTTCAATTCATTTAGTCAAATGAAACGTTCTTAAATATCGGGTTCTTTATTCCTATGGTCTCCTTCCGAAATCCAGGGGTTTGTAAAATCCATGGCTAACACAATCCAGACATCAAATCGCATGGTTATGATCACCATGTTTTCCATTCTACCTGTCAGCTTGGTATTGCGACATAAGCGCTCGATGTTTTAGATGAGTTTGGTAACATTCATGATGCATTTCATGCATCCAGCCTACTGAAGATGCTTGTAAGGCTAACGACATCATCTTTCCTTTTGTGGGTATATATTCAGATGACATATTCGTGTGAGCAAGAAACGAAACCAAACTATTGATCTCTTAGGACAAGAGACTTAATTAATGGCATATACCTATTCTTACTTTCATACGCCCAAGTACCTTTCAAGGTAAATAGTTCACTTTTGAGCCAACGAGGCTCTTGGAACTTTGATACACTCCTTCCAATTCAAATATGGTACCATTTTTAGTCACTCCTCAAAATTTCAGGACGAAATTTTCATCAACAGGTGGGTAATGTAACGATCCGACTTTTCGACTTGCTTTTGTGCTTTGTGCTTTCACGAAACTGTGTATTTGTGCGTACTAAGCTATATTATACTCTGGGATCTTACTACATGTGGATTACTTTCGTTTATATGTTTAAACATGCCTTTAAGTACGTAGGGTACTTAACTTGATCCCCGGAAGCCTTTATGACCGTTGGTGTCACTTGACGTTTAGAACGAACTGCGTACTGTGTACACGTTTAACTTTGGTCATAATCGGAATATTATGACTACGAAATACTAATTTTTATTTTATAATAACAATTACTTGGGTTTTTGGATGCTTAATTATGCTTAGTAATTTACTAGAGCACACTAATTAGTCTTATTGGACTTTCTACCTTGTTGGACCTTAGCCCACCCTACACTAGCTAGTGGACTATTTAATTAGCCCAATTTAAATAAGTTAGTGACCCATATTAATGAAAGACAAATGCCCATTTATTAGAGGGAACATACTAGCATTTTTGTTAACCATTATCCTTAATGTTGCATGGGATCCTAACATAAGCACCAACTTTAGACAACCATTAACCAAAAAGCAAAAGTTGTCCCCCCTGTCTCCCCCCATACCCCTGGCCTAACCACCCCTTTTCCCTTATAAATACGACACAAACCTCACCCATTTTACACTTGATCTCATTTACAAATTACACACACTTACTCTCTAATTCTCTCTAGTCTTTCTCACTCTAAAAAGTGTAAGTTTTAAATTTTCTTCTTCTTATTTTCTTCTTCATAAAGTCAACATCATCATCATCATTTAAAGGATCAATCTTTTAGCTTTTGATCTTGTTATATCATGTAGATTCAAACTTTGGTTTGAATCCTTCAAGAACATGAAAGATTCAAGCTTTCTAGCTTTAAATCTTCATTTACTTGCTAGATCTAGGTTTTCTAGCTTATGATTTCTTTATTTTGTTATAAAGATCAAAACTTGTGTTTATGATCTTCATGTAACTTGAAGATCTAGTCTTTTGCTTTAAGAATCTTCAAGAACATTAAAGATCCAAGCTTTCTAGCTTAGGGTTTCATTATTTTGTTAAAGATCTTAGCTTTTTAGCTTATGGTCTCATTACTTTCATTAGATCTTAGCTCTTTAGCTTATGGTCTCATTAATCTTGTAAAGATCCAAGCTTTCTAGCTTAGGGTTTTCTTAATACTTGAGATCTAAGTTATTATTGTAGATATCACTTACTTGGAACCTTTTTGTGATTGTTGTTATGATAAAGATCAAGTCTTTATCATCTCACATGATGTAGATGCATAAACTTGTGTAAAAAGAAACTTGTGTAAAAAGGGCAAAGGTTGAAGCTTTATTGAGTTTATGCAATAAAGAGGCAATCTTGATGTTCAAAACTTGTAGAATGATAGCTTTTACTCTTAGTTGTGTGTTGATGGTTCAATCTTGGTCAAAGTAATGCTAACACATCAATGAGTTATACACTTGAAGCTACAAGCATCAAGGATGAGAACCGTGATGAACATCAAGCACCAAGAATCTCACCGAAGCACTTGTTTGCTGTTTTTCTGGATCTGATCAGACTCCTGGACTTCTGAAAAATTTATTTTCAGATAGTTCGTTTCGAGTATATGACTTTTCGTTTAGGCCTCGCCTTAATCCAATATACGGTTTAGGATTTATAGCCTTCCGAAAGTCACTACGCCTTTGTAACGTTGTGCTGAAATTTCTGACCTACTCGCACTTAAACTATTGCCACGGTCAAACGAAGGCGAGTTAGGTTCTGAAAATTGGTCAGTGGTTATAGGACTCATATACGGAGCCATGGCCACTGACTACGCGTCTTTTCTATTTGTATAGAGGTCGTAACAGCTGTCCAAATTAAGCCTTTTGTTTCGATAACTATTCTTGTTAAACTTACCTTAGTTTTGATGAACGATGATGATGATGATGATGACACTTAAACTTAATTTATGCACTTTTAAACTTATGGGGACAACATACTGACCTAGTGACCTTTGACTTAGGTTGACAAACTTTCGGACCGACTTACTACTTGCATACGTTTCACAGCGACTTTTACTGCTTATTCACTGTGAGTTATAGCATCCCTTTTACTATTTTTACTATTTTTGGGACTGAGAATACATGCGCTTTTTATGTTTTACATACTAGACACGAGTACTTAAACTTTATATACGTGTGGGTTACAAAACGGCACAAAGATTCCCCTTAGCTCGTAACGTTTAATCATTGGTTTCCTAACCGTGAACGCGAATCTTAGATATGGATCCATAGGGTTTGACAACCCCACTTGGGCTAGTCGCGCTAGCAGACATCGGGTGTATAATACTTTGAGGACAAACGCACTCGCCAAGTGCACTTTTAGGGGGTGATATACATACGTTAATTCTAGTTACTGGGTGCCCACGGTTAAGCATATACTTTCATACTGATTTAAACTGCTGATTGAAGCACTGAAATCTCGTGGTCTACATTACTTTACTGATTACAAACTATAGCTCACCAACATTCGTGTGGACTTTTAAGCGTGTATTTCTCAGGTGCTTAGACGATGTTGCTTCCGCTGTTAGAATTGCTGTCTTGGTGTTATAGACTTGCTGTTATGGACCTACTGTGTTAGATTTCCGCTGCATTACTTAGAGATGTCTCAATCATGGAACTTTTCTTTTGCATTCGTAACTTATGTTATTTTCAAACAATGACTTTGTAACGACCTTTGTGTCACGTTATCTTTTGTAAAACGCTATCTTTTTATGAATGCAAAACTGGTTTTCAAACAGCATATAGTGTTTGACCTTGTAATGATCATGTTGTTGATGAACCGTACACGATGGTTTTGTACGGGGCGTCGCAATAATCTTCTTTGCCGCAAACAAATGATTCACATTAAGATTAGCTTGATAACGAGCACAGAAGCAGACTGCGAACATGATATCTGAGCGATACGCTGTGAGATACATTAAGGACCCAATGATGGCCCTATACAATGTCTAATCCACCTTAGCGTCTTCATTTTACGGTGTACTCCTGTGATTCACTGAAAGTAAAGTCTTTGCAGGTTGTTCATTTTTCATCTTAAATATGCTCAAAATATCAGCAACATACTTCATCTGATGTAGAAAGATACCTTTATCCGTCTAAGCAACTTGAAGACCAAGAAAGAATTTAATAGTTCCCATCGAGCTCATTTTGAACCTCTTCTGCATCACCTCCTCAAATTCATCAACCATAGTCTTATTTTCAGACCCAAAGATAATACCGTCGACATACACCTGCACCAACAAAATAAGCTTGCCCTTCTTTTTGATAAAAAGTGTCTGATCGATGACACCTCTTCTGAAACCGTTCTCAATCATGTAGTTGGAAAATGTAGCATACTACGCCCTAAGAGCTTGATGTAGCCCATACAATGCTTTTTCAAGACGATAAACCTTTTCTGGAGAATGTAGATCTATAAAACCAGGTGGTTGTTCATCAAACACGGTCTCATTAAGAGTACCATAAAAAAACACACTCTTAACATCCATTTGGTAGACTTTATATTTAATGAATGATGTGAATGCCAAGAATATTCGAATAGCCTCAAGCCTAGCAACTGGAGCAAACACTTCATCATAATCAGTGTCTAGGATTTGTTGATATCCCTTCACCACCAGTCTAGATTTATTTCTGATTACAATCCCTTGATCATCTTTCTTATTCTTTAACACCCATCGAAGACCATAAGGTTTGCAACCATGAGACGGGTTCACAAGCTTACAAATGCCTAGATGCTTAAAATGTAATAGTTCTTCTTGCATTGCACTAACCCACTCATCATATTGTTACGCTTCATCCACAGTATCCAGTTCAACTTGACAAACAAAACATGAATGAGCATGCCTGAAGATTCTGCATGTTCTGTTCAATGACAAATAGAATGCCATCACAACATTTGCACTTATGGGTGCATGAGTATCAGCAATGAAAGAGTAATAGTCCGAGTTGACTTACGAACACTTCCAATTACAGTAGGATCTTTTAGAACAGCAACATTTGGTAGCAGATTGTGAGTATTGTCACCATCCTCAGGAGGTTGTACTTCTTCTTCAGAATCAGATTCATCAAAAGATGGATTAACCTCATAGTCACGGACTTTATCATCACTTGTAATAGCATGTTGCTGAGGAACTTTAAAGACATTATCAAAAGAATTTTGCATATCAACATCATTTGTGCTACAACAACTTCATCGAAAGTAATGGGCGGCAGACCAAAAGAATCAAATATATCTTCATAGTCAAACTGCCATGGAAACCCCTTTCTAGCAGGAACAATAAGATGTCTCTGAACATCAACTTCAAAAAGCTCTTCAATACACCTAGTCTCTATATTAAACACTCTTTTATTTGGATTCTCATAACCCAGAAACATTCCAGGTACAGCCTTACGATTGAACTTTTCTCCAATGTCCCGTATCAAGATTGTACACGGTGCACCAAAAGGTTCTAGATGTTTGATAGTGCTTCAAATGAACATATATTTAGGTGCAATATCCTTCCAATATGTAAAGCTTTTAGTTGCAATTGTTCTATTTTTATGTAATAATCGTTTAAATAAATAAGTGCGAAGACAAAAGACATAATTGACGATTTGAAGACGCAAATGACCAAAAAGCTAAAAAGTACAAAGTACAATCTAAGTGGTTCAATTTATTGATGAGAAACATCTAAAAATGACAAGAGTACAAGCCGCGAAACGCAAAGTACAAGATATCTAAGCGTACGAAAGGAGGTTCGAAAATTCGAAACCGAGACATGAACAGAGCATCAACGCGCGAGTCAATGGAGCTAAAAGTACAAGTCAACTATGCACAAGAATATAATATAATATATAAATAATTATATAAATTATATATATTTATTAATTATGTCGACAAAGCTAGTGGCCAAAAGTAAATGAGCTGGAACCAGAATCTCCGCACTCGCGGAGCTGTGAAGCACAAAACCTCCGCACACGCGGAGCACAACGGGACCCAAATCCCACTATAAAAGGCGATGTAATTCGATAAAATATTTACACCAATATCAATCTCTCTTCTCTATATGTAATATATTTATTATAATTATAATCTTAATTTAAGATTAATAATAAATTATGGTTTAGTTGGGTTATTGTAAGAAATGTTGATGGGTTTTAAAGTCAGAACTCTGTCCGTGTAATGCTACGCGATTAATAACCACTGTAAGCTATGTTCTTCCTTTTTAAATTAATGTCTCGTAACTAAGTTATTATTATGCTTATTTGAGCTGAAGTAATCGTGATGTTGGACTAAATATTTAAGACGGGGTTATTGGATTTTGTACCATAATTAGGGTTTGGACAAAAGACCGACACTTGTGAACATTGGACTATTGACTATTAATAGGTGGGGGGTATTGTCTAATTGAGTGACAACTCATTGGAACCTGTCAACCTATCTTCAAATTAGTTAATCTAATAATTATTAAAATGATTACGAATGTCCTATTTAGTGACGTTTATACGACATCGTTTACAATCATTTAATTAATCAATTGGATTGGGTAATTGATTATTCATTATGGCCAAGTTAATAAATTAATATGTCATGGACTAATTAAAACAGGGGTGGATTACATACAAGGATAATTGGTGTAATTGTTAACAAAGTATTAAAATCTTGGATTACAAGCAGTCGATAACCTGGTGTAATTATATATCGTCATTGTTATTTATTTTACGCATTTTAATTATCGTCATTTATCTTTACGCTTTATTTAAAATCGACAAACCGGTCATTAAACGGTAAAAACCCCCCCTTTTATATATTATTATTACTATATATAATTATATATTTTATATAAATATAGTTGTAAAAAATATAGCGTTAAACTTAGCTAGCTCCCTGTGGAACGAACTGGACTTACTAAAAACTACACTACTCTACGATTAGGTACACTGCCTATAGTGTTGTAGCAAGGTTTAGGTATATCCCATAAATAAATAAATAAAACTTGTGTAATTTCGTCGTATTTCGTAATAAAAAATAATAGTATTTCGTATACACCGCTGCACACATCAAGTATTTTGGCGCCGCTGCCGGGAACGCCAAAGAACGCTATAAAAAAATTAGTTTTTAAGCTATTTTTGTAAAAAATATATTTATATAAGTTTTAAAAATATAAAAAAAAGAAAAATATATATCTATATTTTTAAGTGTTAAATTAAAAGGTTTTTATTTATTTTTTAGTTACAAAAACTAATAAGTAATTTTTGTTAAAATATAAGTTTTACTTAAATTATATTTTCTAAAAATTAAAATCAGAAAAAGAAAATAAAAATAAAAAAATAATAATAATAATAATAATAAACTTAATCTGCCGAACCAGTTTGAGCCTGCACAGCATCTGAATCTGCAAACTCCGCACTCGCGGAGCTTTTTGGGCAAAAACCATCTGTAGTGACCCGAACTTTTCCATGTTTATATATATATTAAATGAAATTGTTATTTACATGATTAAGTGTTTCCAACATGTTAAGCAATCAAACTTGTTAAGACTTGATTAATTGAAATAGGTTTCATATAGACAATTGACCACCCAAGTTGACCGGTGATTCACGAACGTTAAAACTTGTAAAAACTATACGATGACATATATATGGTTATATATATAGTTAACATGATTTTATTATAAGTATGTATCTCATTAGTTATTTTAACAATGAGTTATATACATAAAAATGAGACTATTAATTTAAGAAACTCGAAAACGATATATATAACGATTATCGTTATAACAACGTCTTACTAGGTACATATGAATCATATTAAGATATTGATACACTTGGTTAATTATGTTAAATGATAAGTAAATATATTATTAAGTGTATTAACAATGAAATACATATGTAAAAATAAGACTACTAACTTAATGATTTCGAAACGAGACATATATGTAACGATTATCGTTGTAACGACATTTAACTGTATATACATCATACTAAGATATATTATATATCATAATATCATGATAATATAACAATTTAACATCTCATTTGTTATAATAAACAATGGGTTAACAACATTCAACAAGATCGTTAACCTAAAGGTTTCAAAACAACATTTACATGTAACGACTAACGATGACTTAACGACTCAGTTAAAATGTATATACATGTAGTGTTTTAATATGTATTCATACACTTTTGAAAGACTTCAAGACACTTATCAAAATACTTCTACTTAACAAAAATGCTTACAATTACATTCTCGTTCAGTTTCATCAACAATTCTACTCGTATGCACCCATATTCGTACTCGTACAATACACAGCTTTCAGATGTATGTACTATTGGTATATACACTCCAATGATCAGCTCTTAGCAGCCTATGCGAGTCACCTAACACATGTGGGAACCATCATTTGGCAACTAGCATGAAATATCTCATAAAATTACAAAAATATGAGTAATCATTCATGACTTATTTACATGAAAACAAAATTACATATCCTTTATATCTAATCCATACACCAACGACCAAAAACACCTACAAACACTTTCATTCTTCAATTTTCTTCATCTAATTGATCTCTCTCAAGTTCTATCTTCAAGTTCTAAGTGTTCTTCATAAATTCCAAAAGTTCTAGTTTCATAAAATCAAGAATACTTCCAAGATTGCAAGTTTACTTCCAAGTTTTCTAAATCCATTCCAAGTAATCATCCAAGATCAAGAAACCTTTGTTACTTACAGTAGGTTATCTTTCTAATACAAGGTAATAATCATATTCAAACTTTAATTCAATTTCTATAACTATAACAATCTTATTTCGAGTGGAAATCTTACTTGAAATTGTTTTCGTGTCATGATTCTGCTTCAAGAACTTTCAAGCCATCCAAGGATCCTTTGAAGCTAGATCTATTTTTCTCATTTCCAGTAGGTTTATACAAGGAACTTGAGGTAGTAATGATGTTCATAACATCATTCGATTCATACATATAAAGCTATCTTATTCGAAGGTTTAAACTTGTAATCACTAGAACATAGTTTAGTTAATTCTAAACTTGTTCGCAAATAAAAGTTAATCCTTCTAACTTGACTTTTAAAATCAACTAAACACATGTTCTATATATATATGATATGCTAACTTAATGATTTAAAACCTGAAAACACGAAAAACACTGTAAAACCGGATTTACGCCATCGTAGTAACACCGCGGGCTGTTTTGGGTTAGTTAATTAAAAACTATGATAAACTTTGATTTAAAAGTTGTTATTCTTAGAAAATGATTTTTATTATGAACATGAAACTATATCCAAAAATTATGGTTAAACTCAAAGTGGAAGTATGTTTTCTAAAATGGTCATCTAGACGTCGTTCTTTCGACTGAAATGACTACCTTTACAAAAATGACTTGTAACTTATTTTTCCGACTATAAACCTATAATTTTTCTGTTTAGATTCATAAAATAGAGTTCAATATGAAACCATAGCAATTTGATTCACTCAAAACGGATTTAAAATGAAAAAGTTATGGGTAAAATAAGATTGGATAATTTTTCTCATTTTAGCTACGTGAAAATTGGTAACAAATCTATTCCAACCATAACTTAATCAACTTGTATTGTATATTATGTAATCTTGAGATACCATAGACACGTATACAATGTTTCGACCTCTCATGTCGACACATCTATATATATTTCGGAACAACCATAGACACTCTATATGTGAATGTTGGAGTTAGCTATACAAGGTTGAGGTTGATTCCAAAATATATATAGTTTGAGTTGTGATCAATAATGAGATATGTATACACTGGGTCGTGGATTGATTCAAGATAATATTTATTGATTTATTTCTGTACATCTAACTGTGGACAACTAGTTGTAGGTTACTAACGAGGACAGCTGACTTAATAAACTTAAAACATCAAAATATATTAAAAGTGTTGTAAATATATTTTGAACATACTTTGATATATATGTATATATTGTTAAAGGTTCGTGAATCAACCAGTGGCCAAGTCTTACTTCCCGACGAAGTAAAAATCTGTGAAAGTGAGTTATAGTCCCACTTTTAAAATCTAATATTTTTGGGATGAGAATACATGCAGGTTTTATAAATGATTTACAAAATAGACACAAGTACGTGAAACTACATTATATGGTTGAATTATCGAAATCGAATATGCCTCTTTTTATTAAGTCTGGTAATCTAAGAATTAGGAAACAGACACCCTAATTGACGCGAATCCTAAAGATAGATCTATTGGGCCTAACAAACCCCATCCAAAGTACCGGATGCTTTAGTACTTCGAAATTTATATCATATCCGAAGGGTGTCATAGAATGATGGGGATATTCTTATATATGCATCTTGTTAATGTCGGTTACCAGGTGTTCACCATATGAATAATTTTTATCTCTATGTATGGGATGTGTATTGAAATATGAAATCTTGTGGTCTATTGTTACGTTTTGATATATATAGGTTAAACCTATAACTCACCAACATTTTTGTTAACGTTTAAAGCATGTTTATTCTCAGGTGAATACTAAGAGCTTCCGCTGTTGCATACTAAAATAAGGACAAGATTTGGAGTCCATGTTTGTATGATATTGTGTAAAAACTGCATTCAAGAAACTAATTTCGATGTAACATATTTGTATTGTAAACCATTATGTAATGGTCGTGTGTAAACAGGATATTTTAGATTATCATTATTTGATAATCTACGTAAAGTTTTTTAAACCTTTATTTATGAAATAAAGGTTATGGTTTGTTTTAAAAATGAATGCAGTCTTTGAAAAACGTCTCATATAGAGGTCAAAACCTCGCAACGAAATCAATTAATATGGAACGTTTTTAATCAATAAGAATGGGACATTTCAGTTGGTATCCGAGCGTTGGTCTTAGAGAAATAGAAAATTTGCATTAGTGTGTCTTATCGAGTTTGTTAGGATGCATTAGTGAGTCTGGACTTCGACCGTGTTTTCTTTAAAAATGATTGCTTAACATTTTTGTTGGAAACTATATATTATTAACATGTATATATTATGTGATATATTAATCTCTTAACATGTTTGATATTGTGTGATAGATGTCTACCTCTAGCACAAATCCCATTGACTCACCTAATAATAACGAAGAGTCGAATATATATTGGACTGATTCACAAGTTCCCGAAGAGGAACCGGAAGAAGAATCAGAACCGGAAGAAGAATCAGAACCGGAAGAGGAGGAACCGGAGGAGGAAATAGAACCGGTGGGGGAAATAATAAAATGGTTAAGTAAAAGAAAATCCTCAACCAACCGACCAAGGTTAATTATGGTCAATGGTGTTTCCGCCAAGGAAGCAAAATATTGGGAGGATTACCAATTCTCCGATGAATCGGATTTCGACGAGAATTCCGATGATGTTATAGAAATTACCCCAACTGAATTTAAGAAAGAAAAAGAAAATAATAAGGGAAAGGGCATAAAAATAGAGAAATCTAATTCCAACCCCGATGAACTTTATATGTATCGTCAACCCCCGAAGTCCTTAAGTTGTAACAATGACCCGGGAACCTCTAAACCACTAGGTTTTTCTAAACCGTTGTGGAAAACGACAGCTAGTATTAGGGGAACATCATATATCCCTAGAAACTTGGCAAAACGAACCAAAACCGAAGAAGAAGAAACGAGCGAGTCGTAATAAGATAGTTGTATTCGTGTGGTGTAATATATGTAATATAGTGTGCTTATGCTTTATGATATATGTAAAAATTGCTTGTATTAATAAGTATTTTTTTATGAATCTAACTCTTGTCTATTTTACAGTTTAAAAACACAAAATGGATAGACAACCCAATATTTTAAGAGACCTACCCGGAGACATGATTGATGAAATCTTGTCTAGAGTCGGTCAGAATTCCTCGGCACAACTATTTAAGGCGAGATTAGTTTGTAAGACATTCGAAGAACGTTCAAAGAATGTCTTGGTTTATAAGAGACTTTCGTTTGAAAGATGGGGGATATCACATTGGGAAACCCATAAGTTACGATGTGTTTACTTTGACGCATATATTGCGGGGAACCCAAATGCTATTTTACGCAACGGGTTAAGAAATTATTTTGACTCAATGTATCCGAATATAGGACTTCATGATTTAGAAAAAGCGGCTAACATGCAACATAAAGAAGCATGCTATGCTTACGGGTTAGTAATGTTCGCTTCTCGCCAAAGTGAGAAAAAGAACATCGGGCTACAGATATTAAACAAAACGTTCCCACAAGTGACGGAGTCGGTAATTGGGGTAAGAAATGAGGTTTTTAGGTTATTACGAGACTGTTGGTCATTACGTAACCCTCGTCCCTTTGACGACGTTACAACACGCTGTCTTATCGACGGCCATAACGATTATGTTCCACAAGACCAAGGATGGGAAGTAGTCCTAGTAAAACCAGAATGCATGACTTGTTTCTGGACGTATGAATTACGTGTCTTTATTGCCTTTGCTGAACGACTTGTGTACTAGCTAGAATTATCTTCACAACTATCTTGTATCAAAGTTATTGTGTGCTATATTTCATGCTTTATGTAAAATAAGCGGTATTGTAAGTTTGTAAAATATTGTATAAAAGTTTGAACGCGAAATATTATTATAATCAGTTTTTCATATAGAATTGTAGTAGTTGAATTGTATATTAGCTACTAAGTACGAACTTAACGGGTAGGTACTACCCGAATTTAAACTTATAAAACGCTAATATGAAGAAAAAGCTTTTATAAATGAGTTCATATTATGCTACGAAATACTATTAACTACTCTTAATATTCTGTATGATTAACTTGTTCCATTTGACTATTTTGAAGGAAATGGCACCGACTACTCGACACACCGTGAATATGAATGAAGAGGAATTCCGTACTTTTCTAGCTTCAAACATAGCCGCAGTACAGGCTGCGCTACATACCAACAATAACCTTGGATCTAGCAGTACAGGAAATCGTGTAGGATGCACCTACAAAGAATTCACTGCCTGCAAACCTTTGGAATTTGATGGAACCGAAGGACCGATCGGATTGAAACGGTGGACCGAGAAGGTCGAATCGGTGTACTGAAAAGGACAAAGTGAAGTACGCTATGTATACCTTCACAGGTTCTGCGTTAACATGGTGGAATACCTATCTAGAGCAAGTGGGACATGATGATGCTTACGCACTACCGTGGTCAGCATTCAAGCACTTGATGAACGAGAAGTACCGTCCCAGAACCGAGGTCAATAAGCTCAAGACAGAACTTAGAGGGTTACGAACCCAAGGATTTGATATTACCACGTACGAAAGACGATTCACAGAATTGTGCCTATTGTGTCCGGGAGCGTTCGAAGATGAGGAAGAGAAGATCGACGCTTTTGTGAAAGGATTACCGGAAAGAATCCAAGAAGATATAAGTTCACACGAGCCCGCCTCCATACAATAGGCATGTAGAATGGCTCACAAACTAGTGAACCAGATTGAGGAAAGAATTAAAGAACAGACGGCTGAAGAGGCCAATGTGAAGCAAGTCAAAAGAAAGTGGGAGGAAAACGGTGATAAGAATCATCAATACAACAACAACAGCAATTACAATAATAATCGCAACAATTATCCCAACAATCGCAACATCAATCGCAACAACAACAACAACAACAACAACAACAACAACAACAACAACAACAACAACAACAACAACAACAACAACAACAACAACAACAACAACAACAACAACAACAACAACAACAACAACAACAACAACAACAACAACAACAACAACAACAACAACAACAACAACAACAACAACAACAACAACAACAACAACAACAACAACAACAACAACAACAACAACAACAACAACAACAACAACAACAACAACAACAGCAACAACAGCAACAACAGCAGCAACAGCAGCAACAGCAGCAACAACAGCAACAACAGCAACAACAGCAACAACAGCAACAACAGCAACAACAACAACAACAACAACAACAACAACAACAACAACAACAACAACAACAACAACAGCAACTACAACAATCGTCCCAACAACAATAACAATCGCAACAACAACAACAATCAGAAGCAGCTATGCCAAAGGTGTGAAAAGTATCACTCGGAGTTCTGCACCAAATTTTGCAACAAGTGTAAAAGAAATGGTCATAGCGCAGCGAAGTGTGAGGTCTACGGACCAGGGGTTAACAGAACGAAAGGAACAAATGGTGTCAGAACGAGTAATGGCGGAGCAAGTAGTGTCGGAGCAAGTTATGCCAATGTAGTTTGTTATAAATGTGGAAAACCGGGCCACATTATTAGAAATTGCCCGAACCAGGAGAACACGAATGGACAAGGCCGCGGAAGCGTTTTCAATATTAATGCGCCAGAGGCACAGGAAGACCCGGAGCTTGTTACGGGTACGTTTCTTATTGACAATAAATCTGCTTACGTTTTATTTGATTCGGGTACGGATAGAAGCTACATGAGTAGAGATTTTTGTGCTAAATTAAGTTGTCCATTGACGCCGTTGGATAGTAAATTTTTACTCGAATTAGCAAATGGTAAATTAATTTCAGCAGATAATATATGTCGGAATCGAGAAATTAAACTGGTTAGCGAAACATTTAAGATTGACTTGATACCATTAGAGTTAGGGAGTTTTGATGTGATAATCGGTATGGACTGGTTGAAAGAAGTGAAAGCAGAGATCGTTTGTTACAAAAATGCAATTCGCATTATACGAGAAAAAGGAAAACCCTTAATGGTGTACGGAGAAAAGGGCAACACGAAGCTACATCTTATTAGTAATTTGAAGGCACAAAAACTAATAAGAAAAGGTTGCTATGCTGTTCTAGCACAAGTCGAGAAAGTACAAACTGAAGAAAAGAGCATCAATGATGTTCCCGTCGCAAAAGAATTTCCCGATGTATTTCCGAAAGAATTACCGGGATTACCCCCACATCGATCCGTTGAATTTCAAATAGATCTTGTACCAGGAGCTACACCAATAGCTCGTGCTCCTTACAGACTCGCACCCAGCGAGATGAAAGAACTGCAAAACCAATTACAAGAACTTTTAGAGCGTGGTTTCATTCGACCAAGCACATCACCGTGGGGAGCTCCTGTTTTGTTTGTCAAGGAGAAAGATGGTACATTCAGATTGTGTATCGACTACCGAGAGTTGAACAAACTTACCATCAAGAACCGCTACCCACTACCGAGAATCGACAACTTATTTGATCAACTACAAGGCTCGTCTGTTTATTCAAAGATTGACTTACGTTCCGGGTATCATCAAATGCGGGTGAAAGAAGATGATATTCCAAAGACTGCTTTCAGAACACGTTACGGTCATTACGAGTTTATGGTCATGTCGTTTGGTTTAACTAATGCACCAGCTGTGTTCATGGACCTTATGAACCGAGTGTGTGAACCATACCTTGACAAGTTTGTCATTGTTTTCATTGATGACATACTTATTTACTCAAAGAATGACCAAGAACACGGTGAACATTTGAGAAAGGTGTTAGAAGTATTGATGAAGGAAGAATTGTACGCTAAATTTTCAAAGTGTGCATTTTGGTTGGAAGAAGTTCAATTCCTCGGTCACATAGTGAACAAAAAAGGTATTAAGGTGGATCCGGCAAACATAGAAACTGTTGAAAAGTGGGAAACCCCGAAAACTCCGAAACACATACGCCAGTTTTTAGGACTAGCTGGTTACTACAGAAGGTTCATCCAAGACTTTTCCAGAATAGCAAAACCCTTGACTGCATTAACGCATAAAGGGAAGAAATTTGAATGGAAGGATGAACAAGAGAAGGCGTTTCAATTATTGAAGAAAAAGCTAACTACGGCACCCTATATTGTCATTGCCTGAAGGGAATGATGATTTTGTGATTTATTGTGACGCATCAAAGCAAGGTCTCGGTTGTGTATTAATGCAACGAACGAAGGTGATTGCTTATGCGTCTAGACAATTGAAGATTCACGAGCAAAATTATACGATGCATGATTTGGAATTAGGCGCGGTTGTTTTTGCATTAAAGACTTGGAGGCACTACTTATATGGGGCCAAAAGTATTATATATACCGACCACAAAAGTCTTCAACACATATTTAATCAGAAATAACTGAATATGAGGCAGCGTAGGTGGATTGAATTTTTGAATGATTACGACTTTGAGATTCGTTACCACCCGGGGAAGGCAAATGTGGTAGCCGACGCCTTGAGCAGGAAGGACAGAGAATCCATTCGAGTAAAATCTATGAATATAATGGTTCACAATAACCTTACTACTCAAATAAAGGAGGTGCAACAAGGAGTTTTAAAAGAGGGAAATTTAAAGGATGAAATACCCAAAGGATCGGAGAAGCATCTTAATATTCGGGAAGACGGAACCCGGTATAGGGCTGAAAGGATTTGGGTACCAAAATTTGGAGACATGAGAGAAATGGTACTTAGAGAAGCTCATAAAACCAGATACTCAATACATCCTGGAATGGGGAAGATGTACAAGGATCTCAAGAAACATTTTTGGTGGCCGGGTATGAAAGCTGATGTTGCTAAATACGTAGGAGAATGTTTGACGTGTTCTAAGATCAAAGCTGAGCATCAGAAACCATCAGGTCTACTTCAACAACCCAAAATCCCGGAATGGAAATGGGAAAACATTACCATGGATTTCATCACTAAATTGCCAAGGACTGCAAGTGGTTTTGATACTATTTGGGTAATAGTTGATCGTCTCACCAAATCAGCACACTTCCTGCCAATAAGAGAAGATGACAAGATGGAGAAGTTAGCACGACTGTATTTGAAGGAAGTCGTCTCCAGACATGGAATACCAATCTCTATTATCTCTGATAGGGATGGCAGATTTATTTCAAGATTCTGGCAGACATTACAGCAAGCATTAGGAACTCGTCTAGACATGAATACTGCCTATCATCCACAAACTGATGGGCAGAGTGAAAGGACGATACAAATGCTTGAAGACATGCTACGAGCATGTGTTATTGATTTCGGAAACAGTTGGGATCGACATCTACCGTTAGCAGAATTTTCCTACAACAACAGCTACCATTCAAGCATTGAGATGGCGCCATTTGAAGCACTTTACGGAAGAAAGTGCAGGTCTCCGATTTGTTAGAGTGAAGTGGGGGATAGACAGATTACGGGTCCGAAGATAATACAAGAAACTACCGAGAAGATCATCCAAATTCAACAACGGTTGAAAACCGCCCAAAGTCGACAAAAGAGCTACGCTGACATTAAAAGAAAAGATATAGAATTTGAAATTGGAGAGATGGTCATGCTTAAAGTTGCACCTTGGAAAGGCGTTGTTCGATTTGGTAAATGAGGGAAATTAAATCCAAGGTATATTGGACCATTCAAGATTATTGATCGTGTCGGAGCAGTAGCTTACCGACTTGAGTTACCTCAACAACTCGCGGCTGTACATAACACTTTCCACGTCTCGAATTTGAAGAAATGTTTTACTAAAGAAGATCTCACTATTCCGTTAGATGAAATCCAAATCAATGAAAAACTTCAATTTATCGAAGAACCCGTCGAAATAATGGATCGTGAGGTTAAAAGACTTAAGCAAAACAAGATACCAATTGTTAAGGTTCGATGGAATGCTCCTAGAGGAGCAGAGATCACCTGGGAATGAGAAGATCAGATGAAGAAGAAATACCCGCATTTATTTCCAGAAGATACGTCAACACCTCCAACTGCTTAAAATTTCGGGACGAAATTTATTTAACGGGTAGGTACTGTAGTGACCCGAACTTTTCCATGTTTATATATATATATATATATATATTAAATGAAATTGTTATTTACATGATTAAGTGTTTCCAACATGTTAAGCAATCAAACTTGTTAAGACTTGATTAATTGAAATAAGTTTCATATAGACAATTGACCACCCAAGTTGACCGGTGATTCACGAACGTTAAAACTTGTAAAAACTATACGATGACATATATATGGTTATATATATAGTTAAAATGATTTTATTATAAGTATGTATCTCATTAGGTATTTTAACAATGAGTTATATACATAAAAATGAAACTATTAATTTAAGAAACTCGAAAACGATATATATAACGATTATCGTTATAACAACGTCTTACTAGGTACATATGAATCATATTAAGATATTGATACACTTGGTTAATTATGTTAAATGATAAGTAAATATATTATTAAGTGTATTAACAATGAAATACATATGTAAAAATAAGACTACTAACTTAATGATTTCGAAACGAGACATATATGTAACGATTATCGTTGTAACGACATTTAACTGTATATACATCATACTAAGATATATTATATATCATAATATCATGATAATATAACAATTTAACATCTCATTTGTTATAATAAACAATGGGTTAACAACATTCAACAAGATCGTTAACCTAAAGGTTTCAAAACAACATTTACATGTAACGACTAACGATGACTTAACGACTCAGTTAAAATGTATATACATGTAGTGTTTTAATATGTATTCATACACTTTTGAAAGACTTCAAGACACTTATCAAAATACTTCTACTTAACAAAAATGCTTACAATTACATCCTCGTTCAGTTTCATCAACAATTCTACTCGTATGCACCCGTATTCGTACTCGTACAATACACAGCTTTTAGATGAATGTACTATTGGTATATACACTCCAATCATCAGCTCTTAGCAGCCCATGTGAGTCACCTAACACATGTGGGAACCATCATTTGGCAACTAGCATGAAATATCTCATAAAATTACAAAAATATGAGTAATCATTCATGACTTATTTACATGAAAACAAAATTACATATCCTTTATATCTAATCCATACACCAACAACCAAAAATACCTACAAACACTTTAATTCTTCAATTTTCTTCATCTAATTGATCTCTCTCAAGTTCTATCTTCAAGTTCTAAGTGTTCTTTATAAATTCCAAAAGTTCTAGTTTCATAAAATCAAGAATACTTCCAAGATTGCAAGTTTACTTCCAAGTTTTCTAAATCCATTCCAAGTAATCATCCAAGATCAAGAAACCTTTGTTACTTACAGTAGGTTATCTTTCTAATACAAGTTAATAATCATATTCAAACTTTAATTCAATTTCTATAACTATAACAATCTTATTTCGAGTGGAAATCTTACTTGAAATTGTTTTCGTGTCATGATTCTGCTTCAAGAACTTTCAAGCCATCCAAAGATCCTTTGAAGCTAGATCTATTTTTCTCATTTCCAGTAGGTTTATCCAAGGAACTTGAGGTAGTAATGATGTTCATAACATCATTCGATTCATACAAATAAAGCTATCTTATTCGAAGGTTTAAACTTGTAATCACTAGAACATAGTTTAGTTAATTCTAAACTTGTTCGCAAATAAAAGTTAATCCTTCTAACTTGAATTTTAATATCAACTAAACACATGTTATATATCTATATGATATGATAACTTAATGATTTAAAACCTGGAAACACGAAAAACACCGTAAAACCGGATTTACGCCGTCGTAGTAACACCGCGGGCTGTTTTGGGTTAGTTAATTAAAAACTATGATAAACTTTGATTTAAAAGTTGTTATTCTGAGAAAATGATTTTTATTATGAACATGAAACTATATCCAAAAATCATGGTTAAACTCAAAGTGGAAGTATGTTTTCTAAAATGGTCATCTAGACGTCGTTCTTTCGACTGAAATGACTACCTTTACAAAAATGACTTGTAACTTATTTTTCCTACTATAAACCTATACTTTTTCTGTTTAGATTCATAAAATAGAGTTCAATATGAAACCATAGCAATTTGATTCACTCAAAACGGATTTAAAATGAAGAAGTTATGGGTAAAACAAGATTGGATAATTTTTCTCATTTTAGCTACGTGAAAATTGGTAACAAATCTATTCCAACCATAACTTAATCAACTTATATTGTATATTATGTAATCTTGAGATACCATAGACACGTATACAATGTTTCGACCTATCATGTCGACACATCTATATATATTTCGGAACAACCATAGACACTCTATATGTGAATGTTGGAGTTAGCTATACAGGGTTGAGGTTGATTCCAAAATATATATAGTTTGAGTTGTGAATGAGTACGTGAAACTACATTATATGGTTGAATTATCGAAATCGAATATGCCCCTTTTTATTAAGTCTGGTAATCTAAGAATTAGGGAACAGACACCCTAATTGACGCGAATCCTAAAGATAGATCTATTGGGCCTAACAAACCCCATCCAAAGTACCGGATACTTTAGTACTTCGAAATCTATATCATATCCGAAGGGTGTCCCGGAATGATGGGGATATTCTTATATATGCATCTTGTTAATGTCGGTTACCAGGTGTTCACCATATGAATGATTTTTATCTCTATGTATGGGATGTGTATTGAAATATGAAATCTTGTGGTCTATTGTTACGATTTGATATATATAGGTTAAACCTATAACTCACCAACATTTTTGTTGACGTTTAAAGCATGTTTATTCTCAGGTGAATACTAAGAGCTTCCGCTGTTGCATACTAAAATAAGGACAAGATTTGGAGTCCATGTTTGTATGATATTGTGTAAAAACTGCATTCAAGAAATTGTTTTCGATGTAACATATTTGTATTGTAAACCATTATGTAATGGTCGTGTGTAAACAGGATATTTTAGATTATCATTATTTGATAATCTACGTAAAGTTTTTTAAACCTTTATTTGTGAAATAAAGGTTATGGTTTGTTTTAAAAATGAATGCAGTCTTTGAAAAACGTCTCATATAGAGGTCAAAACCTCGCAACGAAATCAATTAATATGGAACGTGTTTAATCAATAAGAATGGGACATTTCACCATCCGCACTCGCGGAGCCGTCTGACAGGCTGAACATTGGACTTCATTAACTACGGAATTAGGTTATATTTTTAATTAATATTATTATTATACCCTAATTAGGTTTACAATTAATATATTTGTTTTTAGTTTTAGTTTTATTTGTAATTTTAATTTTAAATATTATTATTAAGATTAATATTTTTATAAAATATAATATAAAAATAATATTTTTATAAAATTTGTATTTTTATCATTTTTAGTTATAATTTGTATATTTATAGTTTAATCGTAATTTGTATATTTATCATTCGTAATTAGTTTTAAACTTAGTTTTTGCCGTAGTAATTTTATATTTCTAGATTCTTAAGCTTTGCCGTAAATTCCCTTAAGTGCTTTTTCTTTAGATTAAGATTTAGGCGCTTTAGAATCTTACGACGTCACTTATCGCCTTAGTTTTAAATAAATTTTAGTGCATTTTAAGTAATTGCCGTTTTTGATTTAGAATTCCTTTTAAGCTTTAATACCTTTAGACGCAAGTTTTAATATTTAGTTTTTAGACTTTTAAGTTTCGACGCTCTACTTTCTTATTATTATTTTTCGACGGTTTGTTTTTCGCCTCTTATTTTTCGACGCTCTTTTTCTTTCTCTTATTTCTCGACGCTCTAGTTTTTAGGAAATAGATTTTATCTTCAAAATTTTGACGAAAAATTATTTTAAGCGGTTAAATTGATAGACATCCAAAATTTTCTGGTTCGTAGTAATAGTTGGATTTGTTAGTGGCGAGTTGTGGGCTTCCGATTTAAAGGGTCCTGGCTACCTGCTGCATCTATTGGCTATTCGAAACGTGGGTAAAATCAGAAAAGTCTATTAATTTGATAACTTATATAATTTTTTTATTTTTATAACTAATAGGATATTCAGTGAATGCACCGAGCAAAACGTTCACCACCTTTCATACGTTCACCACCTGTAACTCGATCAAGACATCTAGCTAATATTGTCGCTGTTGATTTTTTAGAATTATCATCTAGTCGATTAAGTACTCCAATTCAAATTTTCGATAATCCATTTTTTGAACCCGACTTCACAATTGAGAACCCGGAGGATATTCAAGGACAATTCCAAGATCCTGAACCAATAATTATTCCTCCTGAACCACAAACCGTTAAATCAGAATCCTTTAGTGATTCGTATTCAACAATTTCAAAATATGGAAATAACGGAACCTCTAAGTATGGAAGATCGAATGAGAGCCACACGCACTGGCCAAGGACACGCCATTATTAAGCCAGACATTAATGCGCCATATTATGAAATCAAAGGACAAATCCTACACATGGTAACTAATCAATGCCAATATAGTGGTACGCCAAAAGAAGATCCAAACGAACATCTTCGAACCTTTAATAGGATCTGTATTGTATTCAAAATTAGAGAAGTTGAGGATGAACAAATCTATCTCATGTTGTTTTCCTGGACTTTAAAGGGAGAAGCCAAAGATTGGTTAGAATCGTTACCTGAAGGGACGATTGACACATGGGATGTCTTAGTTGAGAAATTTCTTAAAAGATTCTTTCCGGCATCTAAAGCCGTGAGACTTCAAGGAGAAATTGTTACGTTCACACAAAAGCCAAATGAAACATTATATGAGGCGTGGACAAGATTCGGAAAGTTGTTGAGAGGATGTCCTCAACACGGTTTAGACACTTATCAAATAGTACAAATATTCTACCAAGGTGTCGACGTTGCTACACGAAAAGACATCGACACAGCAGCTGGTGGTTCCATTATGAAGAAAACCGCAACTGAAGCTCACAAGATCATTGATAACACAGCCTCCCACTCTCATGAGTGGCATCAAGAAAAAGATATCTTTCGTTCATCTAAATCGGCTAGAGCAGATTCTCGACATGACTTTGATTCCGTTTCCGCAAAAATAGATGCTTTCGAGAGATGAATGGAAAAGATGACTAAAGATATTCACGCAATACGAATCAGTTGTGAGCAATGCGGTGGACCACACTTAACGAAAGATTGTAATGTTGAACAAACGATGGAACAACGTGAGAATGTTTCCTACATGAACCAAAGGCCGGGAAATAATTATCAAAATAATTATCAACCGCCAAGGCCAAACTTCAATCGAAATCAAAACATTCTTTACAATCCAAATGGACCCAACAATAACTCGTACAACCAACAAGGTTCGAATAACCAACCAACTCAAAATAATACTTTCAATCAACAAAGACCTGGCTTGTATAAACAACCACAACAAACCGAAGAGAAAAAGTCAAATCTGGAAGAAATGGTACAAAAGCTAATGGAATCTCAAACACACTTTATTACATCTCAAACCCAAACAAATGAGAGGTTTGATCAGTCATTAAGAACTCAACAAGCTTCCATTTTGAATCTAGAAAAACACGTAGGTACTCTTGCTAGCATGATAAGTGAGAGGGAACAAGGAAAGCTACCAAGTAATACTGAAGTAAATCCTCGGAATGAGAATGTTAATATGGTGTCAACAAATTCTGAAAAACCAGCTCCAGAAGATTGAAAGGTTTTAGATGTGAGTAACAATGAAGAAGTTACAACACCACCACCACCAACCGAGTATGTAAAGCCAGTAGTGGCACCATACAGACCACCCATCCCGTTTCCAAGAAAAGGAGTTGAGTATGAGCAAGTGATAGGTAATAAAGTTTGTGATACCTTTGGAAAGAAGAAGAAGAAGAATAAGAAAGTGCAAGAAATAAAAACAATAGAAGTAAACCCGATGAAGACAGTTCCACCAAAACCTCCACCTAGGGTGGGTGATCCGGGTGAATTTATTGTTCCTTGCCTACTTAGTGATTGTGTCATGTATGATGTACTAGCAGATTTAGGTGCGAGTATAAGTGTTATGCCTCTTTCATTATATAAGAGATTAGGAGTAGGTGAGTTAAGCCCAACGGAAATAAGTGTTCGACTCTTTGATCAAACCATTAGGCACCCATTTAGAATTGCTGACAACCTACCCGTTCAAGTAGGTAATTTAACCTTTCTAGTCGAATTTATTGTCATTGACATAGAAGAGGACCCAAACGTTCCTCTAATTTTAGGTCGACCATTCTTAGCGTCCACCGGGACGTTATTTGATGTACGAGAGGGTAGAATGACACTTAGTGATGGTGACAAATCGGTCACCTTTGTGAGTCGAAAGGCTAAATATCCACCAACCAAAATCGTTGAACCAACAAAAACAATTGGTAAAAACCATGTTGTTTTACCAACTCCAACGGTAGTGCTTAACAATAATAAAACACCTAAGTGTGGGGAAAATGAAGTAACACCTAATGATGACCTGATAACAAAGAACCCTGTTGTTGATACGAAATTAAATGATCCCGTTATTAACAGTTCAATGAAGAAGCTTATTAAATGGATTCGCGATGCTAGAACCAAGGGGAACTTTAAGTTATGTAACCGGTTAGTATCCAACCTATCGCCTAAAGAAAAGGCGAAACTAGTTGAATTTGTGGATATTACACAGGAATCCAACCAATGGCTTAAAGAAAAAGTCACAGATATGCAAGTTGATTATGGTCCAAGAGAAATTAACAATGAAGTTAATCACAATTTTGACACCACAGCTACCTAAGTGTGGGGAGATTCAAATGTTCTAAAAAGAAAATGATGTATAGAGTTAGTTGTTCTGTTCTTGTGTAGTTCTGAGAATGAAATTCGATTGGTCTTTTCCACTAGCAGACACTAAAGAACTAGTTTTCTCCCTCCATTCTGAATTTTTTTGTTTTGTAGATTTTGTATGAAATTAATACGCATTTTAAATTTAAGTTTTGTGTGAATTTAAAAACAAAATTTACTTTATTTCATTAAGTTTAAAAAAATGATTTCTAAAATTCATCGAAAGTTAAAGACTAGGTCATGGAACCGAAATTGCTTTACCCAATGGCTGGGCGAAAAATTTTGTTATCATTATTTTTAATATTATTGATCTAAAGTATACCAAAAAAAATTAAAACTAAAAAACCCAAAAATCTTTGCTTTTAAAACAATCGCTTTAAAAACGACAAATTTTAAATTTTGTCGAGGGACGGACTAGGTAAACGTATCGAAACTACCTAAAGTAAAAGGAAACAAAATTTTAAAAAATTATTCATTTAAATTGTTTTAATAAATAAAGGTTTTATATATATATATATATATATATATATATATATTATATGTTTGTAGTTTATCTTATGTACAAAACAGGGTAAAACAGCGCATTTTTAAAGACTGACATTAAAGTTCAGCAAAAGCTACTAATTTTAACGACAAGACGTAAAATATCAAATGTGATATAAAATAATATGTTTGCAAACTCGGTATTTTTAATCATTTTTATACACAAATCACCCTCATGAATTTATAATTATAGTCTGATTTCATGCAAATGAGGGCATTGCATGATCTCAAGTGTGGGGAAGGGTTATAAATTCTCTCGGGTTTACACTTAGTTTAATTGCCAAATTTTGTGAAAATTTGAAAAAATTTCAACTAAATGAATTCAAAATCATGTTTATACATATTTATGAACGATAAAACTAGGTGTTAATGCCGAAATTATTGTTACCTCGTAGAGAACATAAACGGAAAAATAACCTAAAACGCTTGAATTCATTTAAAATGGAATAGAAGAGAATAAAAAGGCAAAGAAAGAAATAAAATAAAAGCTAAGTGTGGGATGAAATTATCAAGTTCTTTAAAACATATATCACATATTTTGTACAAGATTATTGCAGGTACTTTTGCTTTGGACTAAACTAATCAGTTTTACCCGATTTACTGTAATATATTTGAAAGAAAAGATGGATCTACACGATGAATCAATTCCATCATTAAAAGGAAGTAAAGTCTTCCGAAAAAGACACGCGCTTCTTGACTTAGGTCAGGAAGTTGTCGGCCAGACCAGCTGTAAGTTGACAAAAAATCTAGAAAAGTCATCTCTAAAATCAGCAGGAAATCCACAGACCTCAGCATCAAACAGGGTCGCCATGTGGTCAGACTTATCTGTAGTGCCCCGACCAAATCCATATGGACGAGAACATTACATATGATTACTTCGCGAAGTATTTGACCTCTATATGATACATTTTACAAACATCGCATTCGTTTTTAAAAGACAAACTTTCATTTCATCGAAAGTTGACAGGTATGCATACCATTTCATAATATCCAAACTATAAATGACCTAATCTGTAATTTACTTAATAATAATCTCTAATGAACTTCAACGACTCGAATGCAACGTCATTTGAAATATGTCATGAATGAATCCCAGTAATATCCTTAAAATGAGCTAATGCGCAGCGGAAGATTTCTTTCAAACCTGAGAATAAACATGCTTTCAAGTGTCAACCAAAAGGTTGGTGAGTTCATCAGTTTATAGTAATCATTTCATTTTCATCATTTTAATAGACCACAAGATTTTTAATATTATAAAACGTGCAGAAGTCCCATTTCAACTGCACAAAAAAATTATCATTCATATGAAGAACACCTGGTGAGGATTCCAAAATATAATATTAACCATCTGTGCTTGTCTTTCACCCCACGGCTAAATACATGTGCCTTCAAAATATAGAACCTCTGTGCCGGTCTTTACACCCCACGGCTTAACACATGTTTATAAAATATAGGCCAATCGATGCCAAAATGTCATAAATAATAAACCATTCATAACAACCAACCATCTCATAGCAGGCATTTCGCATCGTACTAGATATAAAAATCATTCATATCAACCCCAATCCCAGATAATTCTATCTTATAATGCAGTTAAGGTACTTGTGTCTATTGTGTCAAACATTTATAAAAGCGCATGTATTCTCAGTCCCAAAAATGTAAAGAGTAAAAGGGAGCAAATGAAACTCACCTATTGTATTTTGTAGTAAAAATACATATAATGATACTGAACAATGCAGGGTTGACCTCGGATTCACGAACCTATATTAAATATATATATTAACACGTTGTAATATTAATCACTAAGTTTATGTATATTTTATAATATATATAGATTAATATCCTTATATATAGTTATATTAATCTTTATGATTTGTTTATAATACCAATATGTATATACTTTCATAATTGTTACATTAATATAAATAATACTATATTAGTTAATATATTAGAAATCTAGTATTCTTACTTATGAAATGAATATATATTTTTATATAACTCTCTTATGTTTGTAAAAAAATATTAGTAATAATAATATAATAATGATAATAATATTACTTTGCATTATAATAGTGATAATAAATAAACTTAGCAATAATAATAATAACTACAATTGTAACAAAAATCATAATAATGATAATTACTACTGTATTAGTTTTGATACTTATATAAAAAAAATAATTAATACCAATAATAATCATAATTGAAATTTGTAGTTATTAATAATAATATATGATAACTAATATTTTTATTAGTAATAATAATAATAAGAACTATAATATTAATCTTGATAAAAATTTCTAAAGATAACAATAATAATAATAATAACAATAATAATCATAATTTTAAAAGTCATAAAATTGGGAACTACCTCAAATAAAACGAGTCTCAAAAAAATAACAGTCCATGCTTGGACTCGAACTCAGGACCTATCGAATACTCGTACACAACCTCAACCGTCCCACTGATCCTGCTTTTCTAATCCATATCTCGTTTTTATTTTATTTAACCCCGTTACATGTTCCATCTTCTTCTTCTCCTTCGCCTAAAAAAAAATATATACTACAAGCAAGTATTGAACCTGTGACCTCCTGTTAACCAACAATCACCTAAACCATCTGCTCCGTCAAACTTTTCTGATTTAACTCGTGATTTATTTCCATTTAACGATTAATACATTCAAGCCCAACAAAGATAAAAATCTCGGCCATCAGTCCAAAACTTGTCCGAATTCTGTGGCTTTAGAAGGAATTTCAAAAGAAACAGCTCAAAACCTCAAGTGGGGTTCGTCCACTTAGATTGTCGGCCAAAAAAAATAAAATAAAACAATTAAAGCATAAGGTCAACGAATCCCACTAGTCCACTTGTTTTGTAAACTATCGACCAAGGAAGAAAATGAAATAAGTAACCACCAGCAATGCGTGAAACAGAAACATAGGGTGGGGCACGGTTTGGTGATTAAATCATAAAAAATTTCGAGCAAGATGGATTGGGTAAT
Source organism: Rutidosis leptorrhynchoides (assembly GCF_046630445.1). Taxonomy (NCBI): domain Eukaryota; kingdom Viridiplantae; phylum Streptophyta; class Magnoliopsida; order Asterales; family Asteraceae; genus Rutidosis; species Rutidosis leptorrhynchoides. The sequence goes on from NC_092338.1 coordinate 145,594,251, forward strand.
CAAAGTTTGTTGAGCAGTTGTGGGGTTTGGTATTATAATAAAAGATATAGAGAATTTTTAAGATATCTAATCAACTTTGCTCCTCCTCCATTTCCTTTATAAATCAAACCAAAAGAACTAACTAGATAGCAATATGTAGTAGTGGGTGGTAGGGTTATTTGATTATAATATGTTGGCCAAACAGAAGAGGAAACGCAAACAAAAAAGTCACTCCATAATTCCATCATAATCTCGGTCAAAACAAAAGGAAATGTGGTCCAATTACTCAATTTGCAGTTTCCATTACCTTTAAAAAAAATATGGGGTCTCGTTGTTTGAAAGTTGTCGGCCAAGAAAAGCACCAAAAGTAGTCTTCAAGATAATGGAGTATATATATATTTTACATGTTTGAAAATTTCGAATCAATGTAGAAAAAAGAAGGTAGTGTAGCAAATAAATAAAATATCGGTTTGCAGCAAAGCTTTTTATACATATTCAAGGGTTTGTGTTGTTTGTCGAGTAGAAGGAGTTCATAGTGGTATTCATCGAATGGCTTTTCATTGGTGACCGAAGTTAGAGTGGAGATTGGGTTGTGATAGAAGATTGATGTTTTTGTTCTCGGTTATGCAGAAAACAATAACAGTTGCTGCAGTTTTTAAAGGGTGGTTAATGGGTTTTTGAGTGGTTGTAGAGTGAAGCAAGAAACAAGAAAGATATATTCGTATATCCCGAGTTGGAAGAAAAAAAATATATTGGAAGAGAGAGAGAAGAGATAGTAGGGTGATGGTGGTTGTCGAAGTAATGGTGGAACCATGGTGGTGAAGAGAGGTCAAGGGTGACGAGTAGTAGTTGTGGCATTTGTAGTTCTCATAAGTTTATTTAAATGATGTTTGTTTACGGGTTGTAATGGAGGAAGATGGTTCAATCCAAAAGGTACATATTTAATAAGTAAGGTGTAATAACATAGGTTTGTTTTAGTTACTGAAAAAATAATATGCTTATAATTGATCTTATTTTTCTTACATTGAAGCTGGATTGAGACGTGTAACAATATTACGGACAAGAAGTACACAGGTATAAATCAGAAGAAGGAAAGAGAGATTACATATAGATACGTGCAATGGATTTTGGATGGTTGTTTTGATTAAGTCGTGATTGGTACTATCGTGTTGTAAATCAGGTACAAAAATAAAATAAAAAAAATTAAAGGAGAAAGCGATTGCAAACGGATTTTGGCTGTTATTGAGATCTGAATATCATGGTTTGTACTAGCTTGAACAGAAACGAAATTATCTACAGGTTGATTGATAGGGATTTGAAACAGAATACGTTTGGTTTTGTGTGTAGTCTGTATTGATTTTATTTATATATGTATATTGAATATATAAGGAGAGCATGATAATATTAATTGTACATATCTTAGTTTTTAATATTATCAATGGAACTAATAATAATAATAATAATAATAATAATAATAATAATAATAATAATAATAATAATAATAATAATAATAATAATAATAATAATCATATTAATAATCAAAAATCATAATTATAATAGTGATAATATTAGTAGTAACAATAATAATGGTAGTTTTTATAATATTACTTATAAAAATAATGTTGATGAGTAAATAATATTAATAATAAGGATATTGATAATTATCAATAACATTATAAATAATGTCATTTAAATTATAACTAAATTATACTTTTAATTAATCTTATAATAATATTTATATATAAAAATCTTTATTACAAATAATATTAATATTATTAATATTAATAATGAAAGTAATAATAATATTAAAACAACAACTACGTCTTAATTTGTAATTAAATTTAATATGTTATTATCACATATTATTAATTATGTAATATTTAATAATTATATAATGTATATATATAATAACATATATTGAATATTTAATATTTAAATAGTTTTCACACAATTATTTATATACATATAATTATATATGCACATCAAGTTAAATATAATTGTTCGTGAATCGTTGGGAATACTCGAAGGGTAATTAAATATATGAACATCGTTTCAAAGTTTTCGAGACTCAACATTACAGACTTTGCTTATCGTGTCGGAACCATATAAAGATTAAAGTTTAAATTTGGTTGAAAATTTTCGGGTCATCACAGTACCTACCCGTTAAAGAAATTTCGTCCCGAAATTTGAGTGAGGTGATCATGGCTAACAATAAAAATGTTTTTATGACGGATGTAAGTTGATGAATCGAGTTTTATCATCATTGAATAACATGGATAAAACAATTTGATTTTTGCGAAAAGTATAAGTGAAGCTATCGCAAGAGAGTGAAATGAGTAAATGTAGAATCGTTTTAACTGATGACATAGTTATGATTGATTTCCGGAATTTAAGGAATTTAGAGAAAATCTTCGTAATAAGATTTGATTCTTCGACGATTTAGGAAATCAGGATTTCTTTGATTAAATGCAATAATCTGTTTCGATTGATCTGTCGGATATTTTACTATAAATCCACCCCCTTATTTTCCTTATTTTCCATATCTCACATTTTTTTTTATTATTTCTCCTCAATTCATACTTTAAAACATTCGTCAATATGCTCCATCCCGTTTTGATCCTTGATATACTCTTAACTTTCATATATGTCATTCTTCTCTTTCATCTATTACCGGAGGATTATATTTACTTCTACCATTACCTTGGGGTGATAGTGTTATTAATTTTCCCGTGCCTTTACGTGGCAATACGTATTGATATGCACGGTTTGTAATTTATGTGTTGTTGTCGAGCTTTATATTTTCTTTTATATTCAAGGGTCCCATACTTTTGTCTCCTCTTTTCGACTACAAGTCAAGCGAATAATGGTCCGGAATTCGTAGTTATGGATTTTGAAATGAACATAGTTAACGTTCTAAGAAGGAAATCGTAATGGCACGATCTTGAATTGGTAAATTACCAGAATATCTGGAAAAATAGAACTATTAAGGAGATATGTTCTAAATATGTTTGGAGATTGGGTAGAATGTAAGAGTCGTGTAAATGACACATGATGATGGTACTGTGAATCATCACGTTCCATTAGAAACTCAGCATGAATTACTGTAATATAATCACGTTGATCAAGTGTCATTATATTATACTAACTCATGCATTAGTTCCCAACACTACTTCAAAATCATTCATATTTTAAATTCGAACGTTCGCAGAATATAGAAACTAAAACAGTTTCCTTTATGATATAACACAGATAGAGTGGAGAGATAATTAATATCGGACTAGAATATTTATGAAGATATCTTCAGAATTATTTAGGGTATTAATAATGAAAGATACGATAATATCTTAGAATTTTAGAATCAAATTGTGATGAAAAAAATTCATTCACGATGATTTAGAGTGGTTAAGGAGTAAGGTATTCGCTAAAGATTTCATCAGAAACAGAATCATCTGGATTCTTTATGTACAAGTTTAGTCCTTGTAATTTGTTCAGAGTCTCCTTCATGGTTTGCTCGATTCATTTTTCAGAGCTCAAAGATCTGATTCGTAAGCTAGAGTACTCTTCGGAATTTCAGAATGAAAGTTCATAATTCTATGAGATAAATGTTATATGTATATATAACTTTTGATGTAGAAACGCTGCGAGATTCAAAATATTGATTGCTAATTCCCGGTAGTTGGTATAGTAATTCTCGTTATAAGATATGGATGAGTATATGGTAAGGTTTCAATGAATATAATGATTCTTTGGAAGTCAGAGATCAATGAAGTTGCTGATAAGTTTACTGCTAATGTGGTGGAATATAAACAGTTCCCCGGTAACGTTGTCGAAAGGCAAACTTATATATCGAAGTTATAATAAGGCTAATCCGAATGAAAGTCGAAGTTTTCTTGCTAGAGCTGTGACAAAATTAGCTAATCGAACAGGAGTTGCAAAGTTATATTCGGTAAGAGTAACGTCAAAGGAGCTAGCACAAATATGTGTTAAATGTTTTCTCAGGTTCCGAGTATTTTCAGGTGCATAACTATATGTATCAATCTTTTCTTCCGTAGATGAGATGTAGTTGGTTCATTCTTTCGATTGAAGTGTTTTCAAGAATCATGAAAGGTTTGAACGTAGATTATAATCGTCAAGATACAAATGAGGTTTAACATGAAATCAAGTGGCAAACTTGAAGAGATGTTTAGTTTCATATGTTATAATCAATATTTTAATTCATTTTAATTGTCCACTGTTGGTAGTCCTCAGTTGATTAGTCCACAGTTAGCTAGGATTTTGTTAGCGTGGGTTCTTAACAAAATTTCTCATAGTTAATTTGTTTGTTTCTAACAAATTTTATTCCGTCAAATGTTTTCTTCATTATGCCACTTGTTGGATTCTGATAGGTCAAAATCCAAATATGAAATTTGAATGAAAATGGTTATTTTATGGTGAACGGATTCATATATCTGTGAATGTAAGTAGGATAGTTGAATCAGATTTGGAGACTGTACAGTGTAACTTATTAATGTGAAATCTTAAATATTCCTCGGGTATTACCTACCCGTTAAAATATTTTTATCATTAACAGTTTGTACGGAAGAATTTTTAATCACAATCTTTATGAAAATATATATACATATATATTTTCTTCAGATGTAACTATGGATTTAATGAGTCAATATAATATTAGACTCATTTGATTTTCGGTTTGAGCTAGAATAGGTAATCCTTAAAACTATTAGGATCCACATATTCTTCGCAGAATATTGACGAAGTTATGGATCAATACTTCATCGTTAATTATTAGGATCCACATATTCTTCGCAGAATATTAATGAAGTTATGGTCCAATACTTCATTGTTAATTGTTGTTGGTACTCCTTGGTATCTATGGTGCGTATGATGTTGATGTTCGTGGAACAGATTGTGATGTTGAGGTGTGAGATGCGGATGTTGTTGTTGGTGGTACTGTTGGTGCCGGTAATGTTGCTGAAGCTGGTACATTTTGCACCATATTTTCCAAGGCTACAACTCGGGTGTGAAGCTCGTTGACTTATTACTCCGAGATTATTGTCGATCGGAAAGAGTGGATGTATAAGGTTTTGAATTTGAGATAGTATATAATAGTGGCGAGGTATTCGGGAAATGAGTATGAAAATGGTGTTTATAATAGGTTCACCGGTAAGTGCTTCAGGTTCTTCGCCAAGAGGAGAATTCGGTTGGTGGAAGGAATTTCCTTTTTCGCGTCTCCATTGATTAAGTCGACTTCGAACTCATCAGATGAATTGGGGATGGCTGATTGACTGATTCATTCTGGTGACGCTACTTTCGGAGCTGGAGTGAGACTCCATATCGGAATCCGAGGGACTTGAACTAATGGTGAGTTCCATTGTGTACGATTGAATAAAGGATTTTTCGATATGAAATGATTTTTCGGATATCGGATGATATTCTAATTACATAGAATATCTATATATATTGAACAAAAGATTTCGTATATTACGGAGGAATTTATGAAATATATCAGGCAAAGTTTATGGTAACAGATACGCTAAGATATGAATTTTGTCTATACACTATTCATGCAATCAATGCAGTAAGATGTGTCTAGACTAAGAATGATAAGCAGGTAATTTTTGACAAGAAATGATAAGCAAAACTTTTGACATGCGGACCAGGTTAAAGTCCAGACTCATTAATATAACCTAACAACTACTAGGTCGAAGTCCAGACTTCACTAATACATCCTAGCAACTCCTAGTTAGACACACTAATATCGACCTGGTTCGCTATGACCACCGCTCTGATACCACCTGTAGTGCCCCGACCAAATCCATATGGACGAGAACATTACATATGATTACATTGCGAGGTATTTGACCTCTATATGATACATTTTACAAACATCGCATTCGTTTTTAAAAGACAAACTTTCATTTCATCGAAAGTTGACAGGTATGCATACCATTTCATAATATCCAAACTATAAATGACCTAATCTGTCATTTACTTAATAATAATCTCTAATGAACTTCAACAACTCGAATGCAACGTCATTTGAAATATGTCATGAATGAATCCCAGTAATATCCTTAAAATGAGCTAATGCGCAGCGGAAGATTTCTTTCAAACCTGAGAATAAACATGCTTTCAAGTGTCAACCAAAAGGTTGGTGAGTTCATCAGTTTATAGTAATCATTTCATTTTCATCATTTTAATAGACCACAAGATTTTTAATATTATAAAACGTGCAGAAGTCTCATTTCAACTGCACAAAAAAATTATCATTCATATGAAGAACACCTGGTGAGGATTCCAAAATATAATATTAACCATCTGTGCCGGTCTTTCACCCCACGGCTAAATACATGTGCCTTCAAAATATAGAACCTCTGTGCCGGTCTTTACACCCCACGGCTGAACACATGTTTATAAAATATAGGCTAACCGATGCCAAAATGTCATAAATAATAAACCATTCATATCAACCAACCATCTAATAGCAGGCATTTCGCATCGTACTAGAGATAAAAATCATTCATATCAACCTCAATCCCAGATAATTCTATCATAGAATGCAGTTAAGGTACTTGTGTCTATTGTGTCAAACATTTATAAAAGCGCATGTATTCTCAGTCCCAAAAATGTAAAGAGTAAAAGGGAGCAAATGAAACTCACCTATTGTATTTTGTAGTAAAACTACATATAATGATACTGAACAATGCAGGGTTGACCTCGGATTCACGAACCTATATTAAATATATATATTAACACGTTGTAATATTAATCACTAAGTTTATGTATATTTTATAATATATATAGATTAATATCCTTATATATAGTTATATTAATCTTTATGATTTGTTTATAATACCAATATGTATATACTTTCATAATTGTTACATTAATATAAATAATACTATATTAGTTAATATATTAGAAATCTAGTATTCTTACTTATGAAATGAATATATATTTTTATATAACTCTCTTATGTTTGTAAAAAAAATATTAGTAATAATAATATAATAATGATAATAATATTACTTTGCATTATAATAGTGATAATAAATAAACTTAGCAATAATAATAATAACTACAATTGTAACAAAAATCATAATAATGATAATTACTACTGTATTAGTTTTGATACTTATATAAAAAAAAATAATTAATATCAATAATAATCATAATTGAAATTTGTAGTTATTAATAATAATATATGATAACTAATATTTTTATTAGTAATAATAATAATAAGAACTATAATATTAATCTTGATAAAAATTTCTAAAGATAACAATAATAATCATAATAACAATAATAATCATAATTTTAAAAGTCATAAAATTGGGAACTACCTCAAATAAAACGAGTCTCAAAAAAATAACAGTACATGCTTGGACTAGAACTCAGGACCTATCGAATACCCGTACACAACCTCAACCGTCCCACTGATCCTGCTTTTCTAATCCATATCTCGTTTTTATTTTATTTAACCCCGTTACATGTTCCATCTTCTTCTTCTCCTTCGCCTAAAAAAAAATATATACTACAAGCAAGTATTGAACCTGTGACCTCCTGTTAACCAACAATCACCTAAACCATCTGCTCTGTCAAAATTTTCTGATTTAACTCGTGATTTATTTCCATTTAACGGTTAATACGTTCAAGCCCAACAGAGATAAAAATCTCGGCCATCAGTCCAACACTTGTCCGAATTCTGTGGCTTTAGAAGGAATTTCAAAAGAAACAGCTCAAAACCTCAAGTGGGGTTCATCCACTTAGATTGTCGGCCAAAAAAAATAAAATAAAACAATTGAAGCATAAGGTCCACGAATCCCACTAGTCCACTTGTTTTGTAAACTATCGACCAAGGAAGAAAAGGAAATAAGTAACCACCAGCAATGCGTGAAACAGAAACATAGGGTGGGGCACGGTTTGGTGATTAAATCATAAAAAATTTTGAGCAAGATGGATTGGGTAATCAAAGTTTGTTGAGCAGTTGTGGGGTTCGGTATTATAATAAAAGATATAGAGAATTTTTAAGATATCTAATCAACTTTGCTCCTCCTCCATTTCCTTTATAAATCAAACCAAAAGAACTAACTAGATAGCAATATGTAGTAGTGGGTGGTAGGGTTATTTGATTATAATATGTTGGCCAAACAGAAGAGGAAACGCAAACAAAAAAGTCACTCCATAATTCCATCATAATCTCGGTCAAAACAAAAGGAAATGTGGTCCAATTACTCAATTTGCAGTTTCCATTTCCTTTAAAAAAAATATGGGGTCTCGTTGTTTGAAAGTTGTCGGCCAAGAAAAGCACCAAAAGTAGTCTTCAAGATAATGGAGTATATATATATTTTACATGTTTGAAAATTTCGAATCAATGTAGAAAAAAGAAGGTGGTGTAGCAAAGAAATAAAATATCGGTTTGCAGCAAAGCTTTTTATACATATTCAAGGGTTTGTGTTGTTTGTCGAGTAGAAGGAGTTCATAGTGGTATTCATCGAATGGCTTTTCATTGGTGACCGAAGTTAGAGTGGAGATTGGGTTGTGATAGAAGATTGATGTTTTTGTTCTCGGTTATGCAGAAAACAATAACAGTTGCTGCAGTTTTTAAAGGGTGGTTAATGGGTTTTTGAGTGGTTGTAGAGTGAAGCAAGAAACAAGAAAGATATATTCGTATATCCCGAGTTGGAAGAAAAAAATATATTGGAAGAGAGAGAGAAGAGAGAGTAGGGTGATGGTGGTTGTCGAAGTAATGGTGGAACCATGGTGGTGAAGAGAGGTCAAGGGTGACGAGTAGTAGTTGTGGCATTTGTAGTTCTCATAAGTTTATTTAAATGATGTTTGTTTACGAGTTGTAATGGAGGAAGATGGTTCAATCCAAAAGGTACATATTTAATAAGTAAGGTGTAATAACAGAGGTTTGTTTTAGTTACTGAAAGAATAATATGCTTATAATTGATCTTATTTTTCTTACATTGAAGCTGGATTGAGACATGTAACAATATTACGGACAAGAAGTACACAGGTATAAATCAGAAGAAGGAAAGAGAGATTACAGATAGATACGTGCAACGGATTTTGGATGGTTGTTTTGATTAAGTCGTGATTGGTACTATCGTATTGTAAATCAGGTACAAAAATAAAATAAAAAAAATTAAAGGAGAAAGCGATTGCAAATGGATTTTGGCTGTTATTGAGATCTGAATATCATGGTTTGTACTAGCTTGAACAGAAACGAAATTATCTACAGGTTGATTGATAGGGATTTGAAACAGAATACGTTTGGTTTTGTGTGTAGTCTGTATTGATTTTATTTATATATGTATATTGAATATATAAGGAGAGCATGATAATATTAATTGTACATATCTTAGTTTTTAATATTATCAATGGAACTAATAATAATAATAGTAATAATAATAATAATCATATTAATAATCAAAAATCATAATTATAATAGTGATAATATTAGTAGTAACAATAATAATGGTAGTTTTTATAATATTACTTATAAAAATAATGTTGATGAGTAAATAATATTAATAATAAGGATATTGATAATTATCAATAACAATATAAACAATGTCATTTAAATTATAACTAAATTATACTTTTAATTAATCTTATAATAATATTTATATATAAAAATCTTTATTACAAATAATATTAATATTATTAATATTAATAATGAAAGTAATAATAATATTACAACAACAACTACGTCTTAATTTGTAATTAAATTTAATATGTTATTATCACATATTATTAATTATGTAATATTTAATAATTATATAATGTATATATATAATAACATATATTGAATATTTAATATTTAAATAGTTTTCACACAATTATTTATATACATATAATTATATATGCACATCAAGTTAAATATAATTGTTCGTGAATCGTTGGGAATACTCGAAGGGTAATTAAATATATGAACATCATTTCAAAGTTTTCGAGACTCAACATTACAGACTTTGCTTATCGTGTCGGAACCATATAAAGATTAAAGTTTAAATTTGGTTGAAAATTTCCGGGTCATCACATTATCCTAGCCATTAGAGGATCTGTCTCGTAAAATGGGGAGGGAGCCGTGCAAATTAGCTTGATAAGACTAATGAATCAGAACCCCAGAAAGGATAATCTCCTCAAAGATTAAAAATCAGCTGTTAAGCCTGATATTACTCAAACCTTGAGATTGACCATAAAGATTGAGAATTACAAACTCATGGAATTCGATGATATCTAAACTCGAGCTTGAACGAGAAAATATTTTGATCAAATTAAAACCGATTTGTTTTCTGAAAACCCATTTTTAATGCGTTCATTACCATTGAACGTAAAATCCTAGTAATTCACCTGGAATTCATTAGGTCACCTGAACCAAATCGGGTGTCAACCGTAAGAACGGTGGTTGCATAGCATGGTCGAAGACAGGACCTTGTTCCAGACCAAAAAATTATAGGGTGATCTTTACTATTTCTCCTACAAAGGATAGTAATTGCATCTGACACGTTGTGGACCATGAACAAAAGCATGTCATTAGATATTGCCTTAACAGTTAGTTGTTCAACGCTTTACTTTACAATCGGACGGTAGTTTACCAAAAGGTAATATACGGAGCAAGTATACTGGACGTGTTGCTTTCCTAATACAAGGTTAGCAAGTGGGTGACACAAAACCACAAGTTTTGAGCTAAAATTTTAAAAATCTAAAACACACAAAACCCACAAAAATATTTTGTAAACACCGGTGAAAGGTTATTCCGGAAAACTTATCTACGGTAAAAGCTAGAATGAATTTGTCAAAGATCAAATGTTTTCAGAAAGATCCAATTTCCTTAAAGAATCTAAATTTTTATAGTCATGTGGGACTGTAAACTACATCGTTACTATCATTGTTTATACCGCCGTATCAAAATTATTGATGTATAAAGTGTGAGAATAAAAAAAGAGATTCGAGTGAAGTGTGATTTTTTTTCAAAGTTTTGTATTGCTTGAGGACAAGCAATGCTCAAGTGTGAGGATATTTGATAGTGCTTCAAATGAACATATATTTAGGCGTAATATCCTTCCAATATGTAAAGCTTTTAGTTGCAATTGTTCTATTTTTATGTAATAATCGTTTAAATAAATAAGTGCGAAGACAAAAGACAGAATCGACGATTTGAAGATGCAAATGACCAAAAAGCTAAAAAGTACAAAGTACAATCCAAGTGGTTCAATTTATTGATGAGAAACGTCTAAAAATGACAAGAGTACACGCCGCGAAACGCAAAGTACAAGATATCTAAGCGTACGAAAGGACGTTCAAAAATTCGGAACTGAGACATGAACAGAGCATCAACGCGCGATTCAACGGAGCTAAAAGTACAAGTCAACTATGCACAAGAATATAATATAATATATAAATAATTATATAAATTATATATATTTATTAATTATGTCGACAAAGCTAGTGGCCAAAAATAAATGAGCTGGAACCAGAATCTCCGCACTCGCGGAGCTGTGAAGCACAAAACCTCCGCACTCGCGGAGCACACCAGGACCCAAATCCCACTATAAAAGGCGATGCAATTCGACAAAATATTTACACCAATATCAATCTCTCTTCTCTATATGTAATATATTTATTATAATTATAATCTTAATTTAAGATTAATAATAAATTATGGTTTAGTTGGGTTATTGTAAGAAATGTTTGACGGGTTTTAAAGTTGGAACTCTGTCCGTGTAATGCTACGCGATTAATAACCACTGTAAGCTATGTTCTTCCTTTTTAAATTAATGTCTCGTAACTAAGTTATTATTATGCTTATTTGAGCCGAAGTAATCGTGATGTTGGACTAAATATTTAAGACGGGGTTATTGGATTTTGTACCATAATTAGGGTTTGGACAAAAGACTGACACTTGTGAACATTGGACTATTGACTATTAATAGGTGGGGGGTATTGTCTAATTGAGTGACAACTCATTGGAACCTGTCGAACCTATCTTCAAATTAGTTAATCTAATAATTATTAAAATGATTACGAATGTCCTATTTAGTGACGTTTATACGACATCGTTTACAATCATTTAATTAATCAATTGGATTGGGTAATTGATTATTCATTATGGCCAAGTGAATAAATTAATGTGTCATGGACTAATTAAAACAGGGGTGGATTGCATACAAGGATAATTGGTGTAATTGTTAACAAAGTATTAAAACCTTGGATTACACGCAGTCGATAACCTGGTGTAATTATATATCGTCATTGTTATTTATTTTACGCATTTTAATTATCGTCATTTATCTTTACACTTTATTTAAAATCGACAAACCGGTCATTAAACGGTAAAAACCCCCTTTTATATATTATTATTACTATATATAATTATATATTTTATATAAATATAGTTGTAAAAAATATAGCGTTAAACTTAGCTAGCTCCATGTGGAACGAACCGAACTTACTAAAAACTACACTACTCTACGATTAGGTACACTGCCTATAGTGTTGTAGCAAGGTTTAGGTATATCCCATAAATAAATAAATAAAACTTGTGTAATTTCGTCATATTTCGTAATAAAAATAATAGTATTTCGTATACACCGCTGCACACATCAAGTATTTTGGCGCCGCTGCCGAGAACGCCAAAGAACGCTATAAAAAAATTAGTTTTTAAGCTATTTTTGTAAAAAATATATTTATATAAGTTTTAAAAATATAAAAAAAGAAAAATATATATCTATATTTTTAAGTGTTAAATTAAAAGGTTTTTATTTTTTTTTAGTTACAAAAACTAATAAGTAATTTTTGTTAAAATATAATTTTTACTTAAATTATATTTTCTAAAAATTAAAATCAGAAAAAGAAAATAAAAATCAAAAAAAATAATAATAATAATAATAATGGAGATCCAAATCAGCCAACATAGTTCTAGTAGTTCAATCAAAGTTCTGTTTTGACTTTATGCTATGGCATTACATTGTGGAGTATATGTCGGACTAAATTGTTGTTGAATTCCTTTATCACTACAAAAACTCTCCATATGTTGATTTTTGACTTCAGTGACATTATTTGTGCGAATCCTTCTGACTTTCAACTTGTATAATGTCTCCAACTTTAAAATCAATAGCATGTTTTGTTCAAATGTATTAGACTTATTCTTCAACATCACCACCCAAGAATATCGCGAATATCATCAGTCACAAACAAGCGGTGAGAATCTCTAGAAATGCTTTTGTGACTAATAGAACCAAAGAGATCCATATGCAGCATATCTAGAGAAATATTGATAGAATGATGTTTCTTAAATGTATGACTTCTTCGTTTGTTTATCCTTCTTATACGGTAGACAGCCTTCATGAATCTGAAAACTTTTAACACTTACTCCCTCAACCATCCCATTATGAACGAGATTTTTTCATTTTTCTCACACTCAGATGACCTATACGTTTATGCTATGCGCTAGACTTGTTTTCAATAGCTTTTGATATAAAGGCTTGATGACCTGTTAGAGCTTTCACATGAGCAGTTAACATATCCAGAATATATAGGTCCTTACATATGGGAGAATTCATGAGGATCATATCTGCCGGTATAAGAAACTCTTTCTTCAGATATAACAAAATATATCATCAAAAGAAACTTTATGCTTCTTGTTAGTCACTTGAAATATAGACAACAGATTGTTCGACATCTGCTTCACATAATTTACCTTTCCAAAACTAACATCAGCATCAGAAATGACACCCTGAGCAGAAATATATCCACCCTCATCTCCTACAAAAGAAACCAGTTCTCCATTTACTGACTTGACTTTAGAAAGTAAGGACATGTTTCCTGTCATATGTCGGGACGCCCACTATCAACAATCCAGGTATTACTGCGTGGGTTATAGGCGACCTGCACAAAAAGAAAAGAGATTAGTTTGAGATAGGCACCCATGCCCTAATGGTAGTAGATTTCCCGTCGACACCAACAACATTCAGATCCACCCATTAACCTTTAGATCCTGATGGATCTTCCAGCCTTTTAACATCCTATATCTTCGCCTTTGCTTTCTAAACATTTCTTTTAATAACAAGTTTCTTATAGTAATTAGAAGTTTGAAAACCTTTGTTTGTATTTGACATCACAGATGGAGATGTCTTCACAGAAGAGTTTGAACTGGGTTTATAAAAACTTTTTGAACTAGTACGTGAAAAACCTTTAGAACTGGTGCTAGAAGCATAGTCACAAAATTTAGGGTTCAGATTGACTTTCCTAGCTTGGTGTTTGCCAACCAAATTTACAATTAAACGCCCTATGTCCATACTTCCTACAAGTAAAACAACAAGTAGTTTCAACAAAATGACCACTATTATTAGAACTGTAAGTTTGAGTTCCTCTAGCTTGTGGTCCAGGATATTGATTCCTCATCGGGTGTGGACGGTATCCTGGGTGGTATAGGTGATTCTATTTGATACATCATTTCCTATATACATCTAGGGGAACATACTTGGGCACACTGCTCGTTTTGGGACCCTCATTCTTAATTGATTGCTACGGGGTGGACCGTGATAGTTTTCCTTCTCTAAATTGTGTCCCTGCTGATACTTAACAAGTGTTTGAAACTTGAGATTCTCTTTTGAGTTCTAGTCTTTTCAACTTACCTAGGTTTGGAATTCCTATAAGCACTATCCTTACCAGCATTCAGAGGGTATATAATCGCCTCATTTATAAATATTATTATTCACGATATCGGTTTCTAAATGTGTTATTTTGAGACGAATTGAAGATTTTGGCTCATGGTCATGTTAGAAATAATGTTTTCAGCTCAAGAGTTCTTTGTGTTGGTATTTTGGATGAATTTCAGCAAGTTTTAGCATCAAACAGGAAAAAGACAAAGCTAAGGGAAAATTAAACTCGAGTTGCTGCAGTTTTCACATTTCACGGTCACGGGGTGATATTTCATATCTTACGTTTATATTAGCAATATCGTTCATATTTTGGTCCTTTTGGATATGGTTTGGAGACAACTTGAGGTTTTTTATGAAGAAATGAGTTTAAGAGCTGAAAACAGGTTAAAGTTGGTTATTGAAGCGTTTTGAGGTACATTTTACATTTTTATTATCAAGAGTGCTAGTTTTATTCAGTTGGGTTAAGTGTGGTGAAGGAATATGAGTTTAAAAGTCAGAATTTTAGCAGGACAGAATGAGATTTTGGCCATTCGCGATCGTGAGAATATATACACTACAGGTTTCACGATCTCAACTTTTACATCGAGGGTGAATTCTAGCCGCGAGATAAGCATTCGCGAACGTGTGTTTCTAGTTTTGAAGAGTTTGTGATCGCGAGAATTTGCAAGGAGGATTCTCGAGATTGCGAGAAAGGGCCTGTCGGATCAGTTTTGTTTAATAATTTTTAATATGGAAGCTATCACTTTTTACTTTAGCTGTTTTTTGGAGAGCAAGGTGCGAAAATTAGGTGATTTTGGAGAACTCTATCTTCATCTAAACAACTCAATCATTCCAGCAACAAGGATCAATCCATCTATCATTCAAGATTACTTATTTATCTAGGTTGATTTCTTTTGTCAATACAATGAATTCTTTCTATTATTTATTTGTGATTTTGTGTTTAGCCATGATTGTTGGCTAAGTTGTTAATGTTCCTCTAGATATATAACCAAGGTTTTTGGATGTTATATTTATGATTAATGAATTTATGCATGTTTATTTCAATAGTTTTTTAATAAAGATCAAATCTTGTTAATGTTTAATCTTATGAGCTTGATTGATTAGTGTGTTTATTTGATAAAGAGAACTCTTATTAATTTAATACACTAGTTTACAATTGATTTGTTTAATTGATTGTGTGCTAAATCGGACCAAGGGGGTATATTAAATTCAAACGGTTAGATAAACAGGGTTATTTGTGTAGAGCGAACGCAAAGGCAATTGTTATTTAAGTCTTTGATTTAGATAATTAACTAGACATGAACAAAAAGGTCTAGGTGAAAGGGAACCCTCCACTTAGTAATTTTAATTTTGAGTACTTGCTAAAGAGAACTCTTGGGGATTCGACCGGGTGATTTGCGTGCATAAAGTCATTTAATCGAGCTAAACAATAAAAACATCCATAACTGAGGGTAAAAGTCTAGAGGAGCATTCTTGTTTTATTTGATATCAATCTATCTTTTTTGCGTTCTTTTGTCATTTATTTCTTATAAACCTTAAAAACCAAAAACATTGTCTTTTACTTTAATCCTACCTTAATTCGGCTAATCGTTAAATAGCCAAAAACAAAATCATCTCGTACTTTTCTGATTCTTAGTTTATTCTTAGTTTATTTTTATTTAGATGACAATTTTGTATTTGCATGATATAACTGTCCTGAGGACGAATTTGGATTTACCAACTTAATACTAGTATTCGATTGGTACACTTGCCTAGTTGTGTAATAGTCATTGTAACTGGTTTTTTCATACATAAATTATATACTAGATTTTACACATCACGAGGTGCATTCTTGCGGTCGTGAATCCCTTGATCACGGTCGCTATTGTCTTAGTTACGAGCGTGAGATTTGAACATAAGTTCAGTTATGGAAGATGTCATCTCACATGCACCACATTTGTATCTCATGGTCGAAATTTAGATTTTGAAGACGTCGCGATCTCGAGCTCCAGGCTCGCGGTCGCGAGATGTTAGGTCGTCCTGTAGATTTAGTTTCCTCTTATAAATAGGACATAAAACCCCAAAACGTTTATGCGGCTTTTATCTTTATGAATTTTTAAGTTAGGGGTACGATTTTTCCAGAATTTTATAGTGTTTTGGAGCATCTAAACATTAGGATTTCAATTGTTAATCATTGGTAAACTTTATATTCTATTTTAATCTTTACTATTGTTGATTATTGTTTACATTCTTATTTATTTTCTTTGATTACTATTATGTCTGGCTAAATTTATTAGTATTCACTTAGATGATTGAACCTAGGTGATGGATTGCTAATATTTTGTCTATTTTAAATAATTTCTCTTGATCTATGATTCTTTATTACTCCCATTGATTGATCCATTTAATTATAAGTCTATTGATTGAAGTATCGGTAGTTATTAAATCGATAAACTTGTCTAGATTATTGAAAGATAATTTAGATTGGTTGAATTCCATGCAGAAAACTAGTGTAATTGGACTAATAATTAAACCATCAATTGAGTAGGTAAATGTGAAGCTAAAAGGGACACCAATTTGTCCTTCAATTGAATCACCATCTTGAGTAATTAGTTTGATCGATGTTTTTCTTAAGAAGCTTGAGGGAACTAATGTTATTAACTTACACTTTCATAATAATTGGTATCTAAGTTAGGAAACCAACTTATCTTACTAATTAGTGATTAATTAATGAACTAGGTTAACGACATTTACACTTAGGGAATTGATTATAGCGGTCTTAATACAAGCAATCCGGATCCTAGGGAATTAAACTTAAGTGAAAGCCATTATCTCATTTGAATTCGTTTATTAGTTTAAATTTAAGTGAAAGCCATTACTTAGAATAATTATTAGTTTAAGATTCTTAAAACTGCTCGCTGTGGATAAACCTGAACTTACACGTGCTAGCTGCATACAATTGAGAAAGTTGCTCATTTGTTTAGAGTTAATTATTAGGTTTAGTTCTAATTTAAATAGGTGTAGAAAACACATCAGGGTTCTTCAGATTTGTAATGGGTTTGGATTTTGGTTGAACTACTTTTGGAACCTCTCTTAATTCACTCTCATCTTCTGAATCAGTCTTACATTCATCTACTATTCCATCAACTAACTCAGATGGCCTTTCTAAAACCTTCATCTCAAGCTTAGGACATTCTGTATTCTCAGTATCTGCAAGCTTAGGTGCAATAACTTCATTACGATAAGTGTCACAAGGTTTATTGACAAAGTCATTCTTAAAAGGAGGAGGACATTGACTATATCCTATGCACTTTCAACCATCATTCTTAGAAGGCATGCATTACTCAGTGACATATGACATTCTCTGCCATTTTTCTATCCTAGCCTTTTTCGATTCATAACTGATCTTAAATAACTTTTTCTCTTTCTTAAGACTCTCAAGTTGATTTAAATACATAGTTATGGCCTTTTTGTCATCTATCACACTAGCTCTCAAATCACCTTCCTGGTCTTCTAGTGTCTTAATAATCTCTTTATATTCATTTTCCTTATTAAACATACCAAATTAGTCTCATACAAGTTCCTAGTTTTCAGGTTCTCTTTCTTAAGGTATTGAATATCCTGTTCTAACTTAGGACATTTATCGTAGGTTAAAGGAATTTCATTCAACTTATAGATTATACACTCAATTCTTGAACAATTATCACAAACAAAAGATATTTCTTTAAGCTTAGCAATTTCCTGTTCAAATGCAGTACAATTAGCACATACAAGAGTAGATTCAACGTGTACCTTAGAGTCACTTCAAGTATTAGCCATAAAAGCATATCTCCTCATGCCACACTTGTCTTTGGTCTCTGAATCTGATTCAGAGTCTGACTCTGAACTGCAGTTGTCAGTTGAAGCCTCTGCACTCTCTTGGTTCACCTGAATCCCTGTTAAATCAGCCATATTCAAATCCTTCACAACCTCATCATATTTACCACCAACAACATTCACAACCTTCTCTTCATCCCTAGCTGTATTTACCTTAATAGAATCACATTCATCTGCAGTCTCATCTTTCACACCATCACTCAAATCAAATTTCAATCCCGTTTCATCATCCGATGATGATGAGCTATGATGTGCAAAAGTGTGCAGTGCTTAATTTGCCTTTCAAACCTTTAAATTTATATAACCTTTATTATTACACTTTTAACACTCTAACGAGCAACAAAACCCGACCAGAGGTAGTATTTTAGGTTATCGTCCCAAGAGAACGTAGATGCGTTATAAGTTGTTTATAGCTTAGCTCTTATTAAAGAACTAAGGATATTTTTATGTCTTTTATTGGATAGATTCTTATCTCTTAGGAAAGAGATGATTTAAGATAAACAAAATAACAAAATAAAGCAAGAAAGTAAAGATTCAAATTAAACAATTATAAACGAAAGCAGCTACATGAATGAATAACTCATACGAGAATCATATTAGGCAAGTTTCATAACTTATATTAACACAAATCAAGATAACAATCATAGACCAATTATTATCCCTAAGCAGGTTAAGACAAGTGTTGCATATCATTTAATAAGCAGGACTTAAAGCATATACTAGACATGTGATGTGCATGACTAATATCTCAATTCTTAGCATTCAATTCAATTACATGATACATATCAATCTTATGATGCGGATTAACATGCAAATAGACTGAAAAATTATATAAGCTATTAAACATTAAGTAGATCAACTCAAGTTACTAGCTGAAAGTCAATTACTACTAAGTTTTCATGCAATCATTAATTAAACACATCCAAACAGAGGATCTTCGACTAAGCCTAACAATATCAAACTCTATTATATAAGTGTAATTCCAACTAAACAAGTTTATCACTATTATGCTGTTTAACTTAGTTGCATGCAATTCAATTTAACAAGTTTGATGGACTAGATCTAAACAAGTAGCATGAATCAAATAATAGATCGTTGGATCAAGTACTAATCAACCCTAAAATCATGTTATCTAATCATTAAGCATGACAAACAAGTATATTTAAGCAAAACAGATTTGAAACAGTTCAAATATCATCACAGAAACTCGACCATACAGATCTGAGAAAGAACCAGAAATTGTACGGATGAAGCACTGAAGCCGGCGGCTTCCTTCCCATCAAGCCGGCGGCTTGAGGGTGAGGCCAGTGACTTCATCTAATTCTCAGATGAAGGTCAATCTTCGTCCACATAACCACTATGAATGTTTAGTTCATAGCAGAAGATGAACAGAAAAGAATAGAGTAAATAAGATAAATAAAACAATAAAATAAGGATAGAATCATACCTTAAAAATAAGGTAGATGTAAAATAACTTGAATTAAAATTTGAATCTTGATTACAAAGACTAAATCTAACCTAAGGGTTTAGAGAAAATGAAATGTCCCGTTCATATTGATTATAAACGTTCCATATTAATTGATTTCGTCGCGAGGTTTTGACCTCTATATGAGACGTTTTTCAAAGACTGCATTCATTTTTAAAACAACCATAACCTTTATTTTATCTATAAAGGTTTAAAAAGCATTACGTAGATTATCAAATAATGATAATCTAAAATATACCGTTTACACACGACCATTACATAATGGTTTACAATAATAATATATTACACCAAAAATAAGTTTCTTGAATGCAGTTTTTACATAATATCATACAAGCATGGACTACAAATCTTGTCCTTATTTTAGTATGCAACAACGGAAGCTCTTAATAATCACCTGAGAATAAACATGCTTGAAACGTCAACAAAAATGTTGGTGAGTTATAGGTTTAACCTATATATTATCAAATCATAATAATAATAGACCACAAGATTTCATATTTCAATATACATCCCATACATAGAGATAAAATTCATTCATATGGTGAACACCTGGTAGCCGACATTAGCAAGATGCATATAAGAATATCCCCTATCATTCCGGGAAATCCTTCGGACATGATAAAAATGAATTCGAAGTACTAAAGCATCCGGTACTTTGGATGGGGTTCGTTAGGCCCAATAGATCTATCTTTAGAATTCGCGTCAATTAGTAGATCGGTTTACTAATTCTTAGGTTACCAAGCAAAAGGGGCATATTCGGCTTCGATCATTCACCCATATAATGTAGTTTTAATTACTTGTGTCTATTTCGTAAAACATTTATAAAACTGCATGTATTCTCATCCCAAAATATTAGATTTTAAAAGTGGGACTATAACTCACTTTCACAGATTTTTACTTCGTCGGGAAGCAAGACTTGGCCACTGGTCGATTCACGAACCTATAACAAATATGTGCATATATATCAAAGTATGTTCAAAATATATATTTACAACACTTTTAATACATTTTGATGTTTTAAGTTTATTAAGTCAGCTATCCTCGTTAGTAACCTACAACTAGTTGTCGATAGTTAGATGTACAGAAATAAATTGATATATATTATCTTGAATCAATCCACGACCCGGTGTATACACGTCTCAGGATAGATAACAACTCGAAGTATATATATTTTTGGAATCAACCTCAACCCTGTATAGCTAACTCCAACATTACTGCATATAGAGTGTCTATGGTTGTTCCAAATAATATATATAGATGGGTCGATATGATAAGTCAAAACATTTGCATACGTGTCTATGGTATCCCAAGATTACATAATATATTAGAATACATGTATAATACAATATAAGTTAGCTAGGATATGATTTGTATAGAATTGTTACAATAATTCCCATAGCTACAACAATCAACAAAATATCCAATCTTGTTTTACCCATAACTTCTTCGTTTTAAATCCGTTTTGAGTGAATCAAATTGCTATGGTTTCATATTGAACTATATTTTATGAATATAAACAGAAAAAGTATAGGTTTATAGTCAGAAATATAAGTTACAAGTCATTTTTGTAAGAGGTAGTCATTTCAGTCGAAAGAACGACGTCTTGATGACCATTTTGAAAAACATACTTCCACTTTGAGTTTAACCATGATTTTTGGATATAGTTTCATGTTCATAAGAAAAATCATTTTCCCAGAAGAACAACTTTTAAATCAAAGTTTATCATAGTTTTTAATTATCAAACCCAAAACAACCCGCGGTGTTACTACGACGGCGTATGTCCGGTTTTACGGTGTTTTTCGTGTTTCCAGGTTTTAAATCATTAAGTTAGCATATCATATAGATATAGAACATGTGTTTAGTTGATTTTAAAAGTCAATTTAGAAGGATTAACTTTTGTTTGAGAACAAGTTTAGAATTAACTAAACTATGTTCTAGTGATTTCAAGTTTAAACCTTCGAATAAGGTAGTTTTATATATATGAATCGAATGATGTTATGAACATCATTACTACCTCAGATTTTGTATATAAACCTACTGGAAATGAAAAAAATAGATCTAGCTTCAAAGGATCCTTGGATGGCTTGAAAGTTCTTGAAGCAGAATCATGACACGAAAACAAGTTCAAGTAAGATTTCCACTCGAAATAAGATTGTTATAGTTATAGAAATTGAATCAAAGTTTGAATATGAGTATTACCTTGTATTAGAAAGATATATTACTATAAATAAGAAAGATTTCTTGAGGTTGGATGATCACTTTACAAGATTGGAAGTAAGCTAGCAAAATTGGAAGTATTCTTGATTTTATGAAACTAGAACTTATAGAATTTATGAAGAACACTTAGAACTTGAAGATAGAACATGAGAGAGATCAATTAGATGAAGAAAATTGAAGAATGAAAGTGTTTTTAGGTGATTTTGGTCATTGGTATATGGATTAGATATAAAGGATGTGTAATTTTGTTTAATTGTAATTAAGTCATGAATGATTACTAATATTTTTGTAATTTTATGAGATATTTCATGCTAGTTGCCAAATGATGGTTCCCACATGTGTTAGGTGACTCACATAGGCTGCTAAGAGCTGATCATTGGAGTGTATATACCAATAGTACATACATCTAAAAGCTGTGTATTGTACGAGTACGAATACGGGTGCATACGAGTAGAATTGTTGATGAAACTGAACGAGGATGTAATTGTAAGAATTTTTGTTAAGTAAAAGTATTTTGATAAGTGTCTTGAAGTCTTTCAAAAGTGTATGAATACATATTAAAACACTACATGTATATACATTTTAACTGAGTCGTTAATTTATCGTTAGTCGTTACATGTAAATGTTTATTTGAAACCTTTAAGTTAACGATCTTGTTAAATGTTGTTAACCCAATGTTTATTATATCTAATGAGATGTTAAATTATTATATTATCATGATATTATTATATATTAATATATCTTAATATGATATATATATACATTTAAATGTTGTTACAACGATAATCGTTACATATATGTCTCGTTTCGAAATCCTTAAGTTAGTAGTCTTGTTTTTACATATGTAGTTCATTGTTAATATACATAATGACATGTTTACTTATCATTTATCATTATTAAACATAGTGTAACAATATCTTAATATGATTCATATATAATTAGTAAGACGTTGTTATAACGAAAATCGTTATATATATCGTTTCGAGTTTCTTAATTCAATAAACTCAATTTTATGTATATAACTCATTGTTAAAATACCTAATGAGATACTTACTTATCATAATATCATGTTAATTATATATATAATCATATATATGTCATCATATAGTTTTTACAAGTTTCAACGTTCGTGAATCACCGGTCAACTTGGGTGGTCAATTGTCTATATGAAACCTATTTCAATTAATCAAGTCTTAACAAGTTTGATTGCTTAACATGTTGTAAACACTTAATAATGTAAATGTTAATTTCATTTAATATATATAAACATGGAAAAGTTCGGGTCACTACAATACCTACCCGTTAAATAAATTTCGTCCCGAAATTTTAAGCAGTTGGAGGTGTTGACGTATCTTCTGGAAATAAGTACGGGTATTTCTTCTTCATCTGATCTTCTCTTTCCCAGGTGAACTCGGGTCCTCTACGAGCATTCCATCAAACTTTAACAATTGGTATCTTGTTTTGCTTAAGTCTTTTAACCTCGCGATCCATTATTTCGACGGGTTCTTACGAATTGAAGTTTTTCGTTGATTTGGATTTCGTCTAACGGAATAGTGAGATCTTCTTTAGCAAAACATTTCTTCAAATTTGAGACGTGGAAAGTGTTATGTACAGTCGCGAGTTGTTGTGGTAATTCAAGTCGGTAAGCTACTGGTCCGACACGATCAATAATCTTGAATGGTCCTATATACCTTGGATTTAATTTCCCTCATTTACCAAATCGAACAACGCCTTTCCAAGGTGCAACCTTAAGCATGACCATCTCTCCAATTTCAATTTCTATATCTTTTCTTTTAATGTCGGCGTAGCTCTTTTGTTGACTTTGGGCGGTTTTCAACCGTTGTTGAATTTGGATGATCTTCTCGGTAGTTTCTTGTATTATCTCAGGACCCGTAATCTGTCTATCCCCCACTTCACTTCAACAAATCGGAGACCTGCACTTTCTACCATAAAGTGCTTCACACGGTGCCATCTCAATGCTTGAATGGTAGCTGTTGTTGTAGGAAAATTCTGCTAACGGTAGATGTCGATCCCAACTGTTTCCGAAATCAATAACACATGCTCGTAGCATGTCTTCAAGCGTTTGTATCGTCCTTTCACTCTACCCATCAGTTTGTGGATGATAAGCAGTAATCATGTCTAGACGAGTTCCTAATGCTTGCTGTAATGTCTGCCAGAATCTTGAAATAAATCTACCATCCCTATCAGAGATAATAGAGATTGGTATTCCATGTCTGGAGACGAATTCCTTCAAATACAGTCTTGCTAACTTCTCCATCTTGTCATCTTCTCTTATTGGCAGGAAGTGTGCTGATTTGGTGAGATGATCAACTATTACCCAAATAGTATCAAAACCACTTGCAGTCCTTGGCAATTTAGTGATGAAATCTATGGTAATGTTTTCCCATTTCCATTCCCGGATTTCGGGTTGTTGAGGTAAACCTGATGGTTTCTGATGCTCCGCTTTAACCTTAGAACACGTCAAACATTCTCCTACGTATTTAGCAACATCGGCTTTCATACCTGGCCAACAAAAATGTTTCTTGAGATTCTTGTACATCTTCCCCGTTCCAGGATGTATTGAGTATCTGGTTTTATGAGCTTCTCTAAGTACCATTTCTCTCATATCTCCAAATTTTGGTACCCAAATTCTTTCAGCCCTATACCGGGTTCCATCTTCCCGAATATTAAGATGCTTCTCCGATCCTTTGAGTATTTCATCCTTTAAATTTCCCTCTTTTAAAACTCCTTGTTGCGCCTTATTTATTTGAGTAGTAAGGTTAGTGTGAATCATTATATTCAAAGATTTTACTCGAATGGGTTCTCTGTCCTTTCTGCTCAAGGCGTCGGCTACCACATTTGCCTTCCTCGGGTGGTAACGAATCTCAAAGTCGTAATCATTCAACAATTCAATCCACCTACGCTGCCTCATATTCAGTTGTTTCTAATTAAATATATGTTGAAGACTTTTGTGGTCGGTATATATAATACTTTTGACCCCATATAAGTAGTGCCTCCAAGTCTTTAATGCAAAAACAACCGCGCCTAATTCCAAATCATGCGTCGTATAATTATGTTCGTGAATCTTCAATTGTCTAGACGCATAAGCAATAACTTTTGTTCGTTGCATTAATACACAACCGAGACCTTGCTTTGAGGCATCACAATATATCACAAAATCATCATTTCCTTCAGGTAATGACAATATAGGTGCCGTAGTTAACTTTTTCTTTAACAATTGAAACGCTTTCTCTTGTTCATCTTTCCATTCAAATTTCTTCCCTTTATGCGTTAATGCAGTCAAGGGTTTTGCTATTTTGGAAAAGTCTTAGATGAACCTTCTGTAGTAACCAGCTAGTCCTAAAAACTCGCGTATGTGTTTCGGAGTTTTTGGGCTTTCCCACTTTTCAACGGTTTTAATCTTTGCTGGATCCACCTGAATACCTTCTTTGTTCACTATGTGACCGAGGAATTGAACTTCTTCCAACCAAAATGCACACTTTGAAACTTAGCGTACAGTTTTTCTTTTCTCAGCAAATCTAGCACTTTTATCAAATGTTCTTCGTGCTCTTGATCATTCTTCGAGTAAATAAGTATGTCATCGATGAAAACAATGACAAACTTGTCAAGATATGGCCCACACACTCGGTTCATGAGGTCCATGAACATAGCTAGTGCGTTAGTCAATCCAAACTGCATAACCATAAACTCGTAATGACCGTAACGCGTCCTAAAAGCAGTCTTTAGAATATCATCCTCCTTCACCCGCATTTGATGATATCCAGAACGTAAATCGATCTTCGAATAAATAGACGAGCCTTGTAGTTGATCAAATAAGTCATCGATTCTCGGTAGTGGGTAGCGGTTCTTAATGGTAAGTTTATTCAACTCTCGGTAGTTGATACACAACCTGAATGTACCATCTTTCTTCTTGACAAACAAAACAGGAGCTCCCCATGGTGATGTGCTTGGTCGAATGAAACCACGCTCTAAAAGTTCCTGTAACTGACTTTGTAATTCTTTCATTTCGCTGGGTACGAGTCTGTATGGAGCACGAGCTATTGGTGCAGCTCCTAGTACAAGGTCTATTTGAAATTCAACGGATCGATGTGGGGGTAATCCCGGTAATTCTTTCGGAAATACATCGGGAAATTCTTTTGCGATGGGAACATCACTGATGTTCTTTTCTTCAGGTTTAACTTCCTCGATGTGTGCTAGAATAACGTTACAACCTTTTCTTATTAGTTTTTGCGACTCCAAACTACTAATAAGATTTAATTTCGCGTTGTTCTTTTCTCCGTACACCATTAAAGGTTTTCATTTTTCACGCATAATGTGAATCGCATTTTTATAACAAACGACCTCTGCTCTTACCTTCTTCAACCAGTCCATGCCAATTATTACATCAAAACTCCCTAACTCGACTGGTATTAAATCAATCTTAAACGTTTCATCACCCAGTTTAATTTCTCTATCCCGACATATATTATCTACTGAAATTAATTTACCATTTGCTAATTCGAGTAAAAATTTATTATCCAAAGGCGTCAATGGGCAACTTAATTTAGCACAAAATTCTCTACTCATTTAGCTTCTATCCGCACCCGAATCAAATAAAACATAAGCAGATTTATCGTCAATAAGAAACGTACCCGTAACAAGCTCCGGGTCTTCCTGTGCTTCTACCGCATTAATATTGAAAACTCTTCCACGGTCCTGCCCATTAGTATTCCCCTGATTCGGACAATTTCTAATAATTTGGCCCTATTTTCCACATTTATAACAAACAGCTTTGGTATTACTTGCTCCGACACTATTCGTTTCGGCATTACTTGTTCCGACATTATTTGTTCCTTTAGTTCTGTTAAACTTTGGTCCGTAGACCTCACACTTTGTCGCGCTATGACCATTTCTTTTACACCTATTACAAAATTTCGTGCAAAACCCCTGATGATTTTCTTCACACATATGACATGGCTGTTTTTGGTTTTTATTGCCGTTGTTGTTATTGAGGTTGTTGTTGGGATTGTTATTGTTGTTGAAACGGTTGTTGTAGTTGTTGTTGTTGTTGGGATGTTTGTTGTAGTTATTGTTAGGATTGCGGTTATTGTTGCGATTGTTGTTGCGATTGTTGGGATAGTTGTTGCGATTATGGTTGTAATTGTTGTTGTTGTTGTACTGGTGACTCTTGTCACCTTTTTCCTCCCACTTCCTCTTGAGTTGTTTCGTGTTGGCTTCTTCGACCGCCTGCTCTTTAATTCTTCCCTCAATCTGATTTATGAGTTTATGAGCCATTCGACTTGCCTTCTGTATAGAAGCGGGCTCGTGTGAACTCACATCTTCTTGAATCCTTAATGGTAACCCTTTTACAAACGCGTCGATCTTCTCTTCTTCATCTTCGAATGCTCCCTGACACAATAGGCACAACTCTATGAATCATCGTTCATATGTGGTAACATCGAACCCTTGTGTTCATAACTCTCTAAGTTCTGCCTTGAGTTTATTGACTTCGTTTCTAGGACGTTACTGCTTGTTCATCAATTGCTTGAATGCCGACCACGGTAGTGTGTAAGCAGCATTTTATCCTACTTGTTCAAGATAGGTGTTCCACCACGTTAACGCAGTACCTGTGAAGGTGTGCGTAGCGTACTTAACTTTGTCCTCTTTAGTACACCTACTTATGGCAAACACCGATTCGACTTTCTCGGTCCACCGTTTCAATCCAATTGGTCCTTCGGTTCCATCAAATTTCAAAGGTTTGCAGGCAGTGAATTCTTTGTAGGAGCATCCTACACGATTTCTTGCGCCGTTAGCTGCATTGCTAGATTCAGAGTTATTGTTGGTATGTAGCGCAGCCTGTACTGCGGCTATGTTTGCAGCAAGAAAGGTACGAAATTCCTCTTCGCTCATATTCATGGTGTGTCGAGTAGTCGGTGTCATTTTCTTCAAAATAGCTAACTGAATCGAGTTAATCATACAGAATATTAAGAGTAATCAATAGTATTTCGTAGCATAATATGAACTCATTTATAAAAGCTTTTTCTTCATATTAGCATTTTATAAGTTTAAATTCGGGTACTACCTACCCGTTAAGTTCATACTTAGTTGCTAATATACAATTCAACTACTACAATTCCATATGAAAAACTGATTATAATAATATATCACATACAAATATTCTTCAAACTTACAACTTCGCTATATTACATATAACATGAAATATATTACACTTTGATACAGGACAGTTTTGAAGATAAACCTAGTTAATACGCAAGTTGTTCAGCAAAAAAAATAAAGACACGTAATTCATAAGTCTAGAAACAAGTCATGCATTCTGGTTTTACTAAGACGACTTCCCATCCTTGGTCTTGTGGAAAATAACCGTTATGACCATGGGCTAGGCAGCATGTTATAATGTAATCAAAAGGACGAGGGTTTCGTAATGTCCAACAGCCCCATAATAATCTAAAAACCTTGTTTCTCACCCCAACTACTGAATCCGTCACTTGTGGGAAGGTTTTATTTAAAAGTTGCAATCCGATGTTCTTTTTCTCACTTTGGTAAGAAGCGAACATCACTAACCCGTAAGCATAACATGCTTCTTTATGTTGCATGTTAGAAGCTCTTTCTAATTCACGAAATCCTATGTTGGGATATGTTGAGTCAAAATAGATTCTCAACCCGTATCGTAAAATTGCATTTGGGTTCCCCGCATTTAGCGCTTTAAAGAAAACACGGCGTAACTTACGGTCTCCCTAATGTGATGTAACCCACCTATCAAAGGAAAGCCTTTTATAAACTAAGGCATTTCTGGAAAGTCTTTCAAATGTTTGACAAGTTAATTTTGCCATAATTAATTGTGCTGACGAATTCTGACCGACTCTAGACAAGATTTCCTCAATCATATCCTCTGGTAGATCTTCTAAAATATTCGGTTGTCTCCCCTTAACGTCCATTTTGTTTTTATACTGTAAAATAGACAAGGATTAGATTCGTAAAAGATAATTAACAAACAATACAAGCAATTTTTACATAGAACATAAAAGTACAAGCACACTACAATACATATAATACACAACATGATTACAACCCTCTAATCTGAATCAGTGGTTTCTTATTCTTCGGACTTGGTTCGTTTTCCTAATTTTCTAGGAATATATGGTGTTCCTCTAATACGATCCGTCGTTTTCCATAATGGTTTAGAAAAACCTGGTGGTTTAGAGGTTCCCGGGTCATTGTTACATTTTAGGAAATACGGATGTTGCCGATACATATAAAGTTCATCGGGGTTTTTTCTCTATTTTTATACCTTTTCCCTTATTATTTTCTTTCGCTATATTAAATTGGGTCGAGGTAATTTCTATAACATCATCGGAATCCTCATCGGGATCCGATTCATCGGAAAATTGGTAATCTTCCCAATATTTTGCTTCCTCGGCGGAAACACCATTGACCATTATTAACTTTGGTCCGTTGGTTGAGGATTTTCTTTTATTTAATCGATTTACTATAGGTATCAATATTTCTTCCTCCGGAACCTCTTCTTCTTCTGGTTCCTCCTCTTCCGATTCCTCCTCTTCTGGTTCCTCTTCTTCCGGTTCCTCCTCTTCCGGTTCCTCCTCTTCCGGTTCCTCTTCGGGAATTTGTGAATCTTCCCAAAATATATTCGACTCTTCATTATTATTAGGTGAATCAATGGAATTTGTACTAGAGGTAGACATCTATCACACAATATCAAACACGTTAAGAGATTAATATATCACATAATATTTACATGTTAATAATATATAGTTTCCAACAAAAAAAATGTTAAGCAATCGTTTTTGAAGAAAAACACGGTCGAAGTCCAGACTCACTAATGCATCCTAACAAACTCGATAAGACACACTAATGCAATTTTCTGGTTCTCTAAGACCAACGCTCTGATACCAACTGAAATGTTCCGTTCATATAGATTATAAACGTTCTATATTAATAGATTTCGTTGCGAGGTTTTGACCTCTATATTAGACGTTTTTCAAAAACTGCATTCATTTTTAAAACAACCATAACCTTTATTTTATCTATAAAGGTTTAAAAAGCATTACGTAGATTATCAAATAATGATAATCTAAAATATACCGTTTACACACGACCATTACATAATGGTTTACAATAATAATATATTACATCAAAAATAAGTTTCTTGAATGCAGTTTTTACATAATATCATACAAGCATGGACTCCAAATCTTGTCCTTATTTTAGTATGCAACAGCGGAAGCTCTTAATAATCACCTGAGAATAAACATGCTTAAAATGTCAACAAAAATGTTGGTGAGTTATAGGTTTAATATATATATTATCAAATCATAATAATAATAGACCACAAGATTTCATATTTCAATATACATCCCATACATAGAGATAAAATTCATTCATATGGTGAACACCTGGTAACCGACATTAACAAGATGCATATAAGAATATCCCCTATCATTCCGGGAAATCCTTCGGACATGATAAAAATGAATTCGAAGTACTAAAGCATTCAGTACTTTGGATGGGGTTCGTTAGGCCCATTAGATCTATCTTTAGGATTCGCGTTAATTAGTAGATCGGTTTACTAATTCTTAGGTTACCTAGCAAAACGGGCATATTCGGCTTCGATCATTTACCCATATAATGTAGTTTCAATTACTTGTGTCTATTTCATAAAATATTTATAAAACTGCATGTATTCTCATCCCAAAATATTAGATTTTAAAAGTGGGACTATAACTCACTTTCACCGATTTTTACTTCGTCGGGAAATAAGACATGGCCACTGGTCGATTCATGAACCTATAAAAAATATGTACATATATATCAAAGTATGTTCAAAATATATATTTACAACACTTTTTATACATTTTGATGTTTTAAGTTTATTAAGTCAGCTGTCCTCGTTAGTAACCTACAACTAGTTGTCCATAGTTAGATGTACAGAAATAAATTGATATATATTATCTTGAATCAATCCACGACCTGGTGTATACACGTCTCAGGCTAGATCACAACTCAAAGTAAATATATTTTTGGAATCAACTTCAACCCTGTATAGCTAACTCCAACATTACTGCATATAGAGTGTCTATGGTTGTTCCAAATAATATATATAGATGGGTCGATATGATATGTCAAAACATTTGCATACGTATCTATGGTATCTCAAGATTACATAATATATTAGAATACATGTATAATACAATATAAGTTAGCTAGGATATGATTTGTATAGAATTGTTACAATAATTCCCGTAGCTACAACAATCAAAAAATATCAAATCTTGTTTTACCCATAACTTCTTCGTTTTAAATCCGTTTTGAGTGAATCAAATTGCTATGGTTTCATATTGAACTCTATTTTATAAATCTAAACATCAAAAGTATAGGTTTATAGTCAGAAATATAAGTTACAAGTCGTTTTTCTAAGAGGTAGTCATTTCAGTCGAAAGAACGACGTCTTGATTGAAAGGACCCGTCCTAATCCATCCGGACGAAGTCCATATTGATTATAAACGATTCACAACAGTTGATTACATCGCGAGGTATTTGACCTCTATATGATACATTTTATAAACATTGCATTCGTTTTTGAAAAGACAATCTTTCATTACAACAAAAGTTGACGGCATGCATACCATTTTATAATATATCTAACTATAACTGATTTAATAATAATCTTGATGATCTCAACTACTCGAATGCAACGTCTTTTGAAATATGTCATGAATGACTCCAAGTAATATCTTTAAAATGAGCAATTACACAGCGGAAGATTTCTTTCGTACCTGAGAATAAACATGCTTTAAAGTGTCAACCAAAAGGTTGGTGAGTTCATTAGTTTAACATAAATAATCATTTCATAATTTTAATAGACCACAAGATTTCATAATTCCATTTCTCATAAACATACGTCCCATGCATAGAGACAAAATATAATTCATATGGATTGAACACCTGGTAACCGACATTCACAATATGCATATAAGAATATCCCCATCATTCCGAGATCCTCCTTCGGACATGATATAAATTTTGAAGTACTAAAGCATCCGGTACTTTGGATGGGGCTTGTTGGGCCCGATAGATCTATCTTTAGAGTTCGCGTCAATTAGGGTGTCTGTTCCCTAATTCTTAGATTGTCAGACTTAATAAAAAGGGGCATATTCGATTTCGATCATTCAACCATATAATGTAGTTTCAATTGCTTGTGTCTATTTCGTAAAATAGTTATAAAAACAGCGCATGTATTCTCAGTCCCAAAAATATATATTGCGAAAGCATTTAAAAAGGGAATAATGAAACTCACAATAATGTATTTTGTAGTAAAAATACATATGACGACATTGAACAAGTGCAGAGTTGGCCTCGGATTCACGAACCTATATCATTCATTTATATATTAAAACGTATACTGGAAGTCACATAATTTCATTTATTAATACATGTTATTTATGTAATTATGGTTATATAAGATTTATACTAAATTTTCATTTAAAGTCATATATTTATATTATACCTTAAATTATGTGTTATATATATATATATATATATATATATATATATATATATATATATATATATATATATATATATATATATATATATATATATATATATATATATATTATATATATATATTATATATATATATATCTAAAATGATTATTGTAGTTATATTAGTATCTATATATATATTTAGTATTATATTAAAAATACTTAATTTGTTATATGTAAGTATATATAAAGTGATAATACTAATAATAATAACGATACTGTTAAAATTGATACTTATGTTAATAAAAGTAATAATAGTAAAACTAATAATTACAAAAATGATATTAATACTAATATTAATGAAAATAATATTAACTTGTATTATTTTCATAATAGTAATAAAAACCATATTGATAATGATAATCATTTTAATCATAATAACTGTGATGCTACTACTAACACTTATGATAATGTTAATACTCTAAATTTTATTAATGATAGTGATACTTCTAAATATTTAGTAATAACAATAATTTTCATATTTGTATCTATAATCAATATATATATATATATATATATATATATATATATATATATATATATATATATATATATATATATATATATATATATATATATATATATATATATATATATAATTATAATCCTTACATTCATTTTATCATAAATAACAATAATACTTAGTAATGATAATAACCTAACTTATAATGATAATCAAGATATTAATAACAATAAATAACATAATGATAACAATAATTAATAATAAAGATAATAATAATAATGATAATAATAATAATAATAATAATAAAGAAAAAAAATAAAGACTACCTTTAAAATCCATTTTAAAAAGAATTGCACCAAGATGGAATCGAACCCGTGACCATCCGCTCACTTGCACACCCATTAAACCATTCATCCAAGTTCGTTTTTCTGTATTACTATGTAAAATAAATGTATATAACCCGTATTTAAATTGGTTCATCTTCTTCTTTTAAACATGACAAAAAAATGATTACAGGTTATCATTAAAAAAAATTAAAACATCAAAGTAAAAATAACGATTGAATATTCATTGTTTATCCAGTGTTTATTTTAAAAGAAAAAAAAATATAGTAGCAGCATATGAGCTGCTGTCCCGACGGCTTTTTAAAAAAAAATTTGATTCATCAATTGATAAGGTTTTAGACCAAATTTTTAACATGAAACATATTAAGAATCAATACTAGAATCTATTGGAAACATCAATTAAACTCATATCAAAACAGAAATATTGAATTTGACTCAAGAACACAAGTTGACTTTTTGAAGCATAACCTTTGACTTCGAAATTGGAATTCAATATAGAAAATTGGAATTTCAAACTTTGCAGATAGTTTTAGAACATGATTTCTAACAATTCTGCATTTAAGGATTTTAAAATTTAATGCGAATTCGAATTTTGGCTCAAAAGTGGAAGAACAGGGGCAGTTTTTGTGTTCTTCATATAATTTATATGAATTTTGACAGAATCAAGAGCTGTGTTGAGTTTGTAATTGAGAAAGCAGATGTATCGTGAATATTTTAACAATATGAGGGTGTAACTCGTCTAATTATGTAACCAATTTGGGTCGACATGATTAAATCATCCAGTACACAATTAAATAAAAAAAATTAAAAGTGAAAGTGATTGCAAACAACTTTTTGGATATATCTGATATGGGAATCGTCCTTGTGCAGATTCTAAAGACAAAACTGAAAATCATTTACAGATTGACAAGGATAAATAATAAAAAAAACAGATTACGTACATGTTTATTTTTATTTATATATATACCATATTTATATTTATAGATATACCGTAATTATTTATTTATTTATTTGTATACATGTATCTATATCTTTAACTGAAATTTGCATATGTTTATGTATTCATATATGTTTAACTATATATATACTTGTACATTTAATGTATAAAGAATCATAATAATAATAATATTAATTATACAAATATTAATATTAACTATTAGTTTTAATAATAATCTTTTATTATTTATATACATTAATAATATTAATATTGATATTTAACATTAATAACAATAAAAATAAAAATAAAAATTTTATTTATGCCAATATAACAACTACGTTTTCATTATAATTATATTTAATATGTCAATATCACATATTACAAATTATGTAGTAATTAATAATCCTACTATATATATGTACATATATTGAATATTTAGTACTTATACATTTTAATACATATTTTATATGTATATCTATATACATGATTATATAATATGTGTTTGTATCATTTTGTAAATATTAAAAATATAAATATTTTATATGTAAGTATTATATATATATTTACTTAATATATTATATTCCTTCATCATAGAAATAAATTTTAAAATATAATATTTGTAGCTTTTATATATATATATATATATATATATATATATATATATATATATATATATATATATATATATATATATATATATATATATATATATATATAATATATATATATATATATATATATATATATATATATATATATATATATATATATATTTCAATATACATATAATAATAACTAATTATAAGAATCATATACATACACTTTTATATAGTTTAATCTTAATAATCACTTTGTTACCTCCTTTATTATTTTACATATTTATTCTTAATGAGTGAGTTGTTTTCATTTTTATTATATGATTTATATTTACACTTATATATATATATATATATATATATATACACACAGTTCGTGAATCGTTGGAAATAGTTCGAGGTTAAACGAATACATGAACACTGTTAAAAAAAATTTGAGACTCAACATTACAGACCTTGCTTATCGTGTCGAAATCATATAAAGATCAAGTTTAAATTTGGTCGGAAATTCCCGGGTCATCACAGTACCTACCCGTTAAAGAAATTTCGTCCCGAAATTTGAGTGAGGTGGCCATGACTAACAATAAGAATGTTTTCATGACGAATATGAGTTGATAATTAGAGGTTTATCATCATTGAATAATAATGATAAAATAATTCAATTATTCTAAGAATACAAATGAAGCTATCGCAAAAGAGAGAATTGAAGAAAATAAGATTTTCCTTAGCTTTTGACGTAAACAGGGTTGAATTTAGAAAATAAGGTGCGTCTTAACTTTTGACGTAGAGGGTTGAATTCCGGAATTCAAGGGATTTTAAAGAAAATCTTCGAAATCTAAAAAAAAATTTGATTCATCAACGAATAAGGATATTAAGATCTCTATAATTAAATACGGTGATCTGCCTCGATTACTCTGTCTGATATTTCCATTATAAATTAAGCTCTTCCGTTCTCTTATTCACACCATTCCTATACTTTCTTTCTTAGTGATAATGCTAAAAACGAACATATATTTCATAGCATTATTCCTCAAGAAAGACAAGCTTTTAGTTGCAATTATTCTATTTACAAGTGATATTCGTTTAAATAATAAAAGGTGAAGACAAAAGACAGATTCGACGAATTGAAGACGCAAACGACCAAAAAGCTCAAAAGTACAAAAGACAATCAAAGAGGTTCCAATTATTGATAAGAAACGTCTCGAAATTACAAGAGTACAAGATTCAAAACGCAAAGTACAAAATATAAAATTGTACGCAAGGACGTTCGAAAATCCGGAACCGGGACCGGAGTCAACTCTCAACGCTCGACGCAATGGACTAAAAATTACAAGTCAACTATGCACATAAATATAATATAATATTTAAATAATTCTTATAATTATTTAATATATTATATTATTTATAAAACCGTCGGCAGAAGAAAACAACCAAATATGAGCCTCCCCAGCTGGCCATGCGATCGCATGGCCTGGAAGGCATAAATCCATGCGATCGCATGAGCCCCAGTTCCAGCCCACATGCCTATAAAAATCGAGCTTTGGTGAACCAAAAACATTATCCATCTATCCTTCTCTTCTCTCATATATACGTAAAATATATATATATATATATTTATAATTTATATTTTAATTTTAATTATAATTCTAATAATAAGGGTATGTTAGCGAATATTGTAAGGGTGTAAGTCGAAATTATGTCCGTGTAACGCTACGCTATTTTTAATCATTGTAAGTTATGTTCAACCTTTTTACATTAATGTCTCGTAGCTAAGTTATTATTATGCTTATTTAATCCGAAGTAATCATGATGTTGGGCTAATTACTAAAATTGGGTAATTGGGCTTTGTACCATAATTGGGGTTTGGACAAAAGAACGACACTTGTGGAAATTAGACTATGGGCTATTAATGGGCTTTATATTTGTTTAACTAAATGATAGTTTGTTAATGTTAATATAAAGATTTACAATTGGGCGTCCCGATAAATTACCATATACACTCAATCGGACACGATGGGCTGGGTATTTATATGTACGAATAATCGTTCATTTAACCGGACACGGGAATGGATTAATAGCCACTAGAATAATTAAAATAGGGGTGAAATTATGTAAAAGGACACTTGGTATAATTGATAACAAAATATTAAAACCTTGGGTTACACTCAGTCGACATCCTGGTGTAATTATTAAACAAAGTATTAAAATCTTGTTACAGTTTAAGTCCTCAATTAGTTGGAATATTTAACTTCGGGTATAAGGATAATTTGACAAGGACACTCGCACTTTATATTTATGACTGATGGACTGTTATGGACAAAAACCAGCCGGACATATTAAATAATCCAGGACAAAGGACAATTAACCATGGGCATAAAACTAAAATCAACACGTCAAACATCATGATTACGGAAGTTTAAATAAGCATAATTCTTTTATTTCATATTTAATTTCCTTTATTTTATATTTAATTGCACTTCTAATTATCGCATTTTTATTGTTATTTTATTTAAATTGCACTGTTAATTATCGTACACTTTAATTATCGCAAGTTTATTTTATCGCACTTTTATTATTCGCAATTTCATTATCGTTATTTACTTTACGCTTTAATTTAAGTCTTGTATTTATTTTTAATATTTTACATTTGGTTTTAACTGCGACTAAAGTTTTAAAATCGACAAACTGTCATTAAACGGTAAAAACCCCCCTTTATAATAATAATATTACTTATATATATATTTGTATTTTTATAAAAGTAAACTAATATAGCGTTAAGCTTTGTTTAAAGATTTCCCTGTGGAACGAACCGGACTTACTAAAAACTACACTACTGTACGATTAGGTACACTGCCTATAAGTGTTGTAGCAAGGTTTAAGTATATCCATTCTCTAAATAAATAAATATCTTGTGTAAAATTGTATCGTATTTAATAGTATTTCCTGCTAAAATTAATAACTATTTTATATACCCCTCGCGAAACATCACTTAGTCTATACATCCTAAAGATTGTAAAAATGCTTAATTCCGTGCTAATCCTTGATATTTTTCTAATTATCATTTCTGTCACCCCTTCTTTTTAATCTTCCACCAGAAGAATCTGTTTACTTCTACTATTACCTTGGGGTAATACTATTCTTAATTATATCATGTCTTTATATTGTTATTCGTATTAATATTCACGATTTGTAACCTCCGTGTTGTTATTGGGCTTTATATTTTCTCTTATATTTTGGAGCTTTGTCCCTTCGTTTCTTCTTTTTGCGATTAAACACTGCTTGTAATGGTTCAGAATTCGCAGATATAAACTTTGGAATGAACATTGTTAATGTTCTAAGAAGGAAATCGTAATGGCACGATTTGATTTGTCAAATTACCAGAATCACTGAGAATAGAACTATCAAGAATATATTTTCTTGATATGTTCGGAGGTGAAGTAGAATGAACGAGTCGTGTAACATGGCACATGATGATGTTATGATCTGTGAATCATCACGTTTCATTAGAAACTCAGCATGACTTACTGTAATATAATCACGTTGATCAAGTGTCATTATATTATACTAACTCATGCATCAATTCCCAACACTACTTCAAAAACATTCATAATTTAAACTCGAATTTTAAAAAAAAAAAAAAATTAGAAACTTAAGTAGTTTCCTTTATGATGTAATATAGATAGCACGAAGAGATAAATAATTTTAGACGAGAATATTTATGAAAATATCTTCAGAAATATCGAAGATATTTATGATGATATTTTGGAATTTCTAAGTTCGATGGTTGATGAGGAAGATTTTTCCGCAAGATTTTAACATGAGTACGGAGCAAGATATTCGTTGAAGGTTTCATCAGATCCAGAATTGCCTGGATTCTTTGAATATATGGTATGGTCCTTGTATTTGTCCTTGGTCTCCTTCGTGGTTAGCTCAATCTGTTTTTCAGTTCCAACTTTTCCGAGCTTTTCCAACATACTATCCTTTATCATCAAAATTTCGATGATTAAGGTCGTTTACAGTTGTCTATGGTTTCTGCTGCTTCATTCAGCTTTTTCAACATTCAGAGTATTGATTTGTGACTGAGTGCTTTTCAGAATTTCAGAATGAGAGATCATAATTCTAAGAGATAAATGTCATACATATAACTGTTGATGTAGATATGTTGTGAGTTTTCAAAGTACTGATTGCTAATTCCTGGTAATTGTTATGGCAGTTCTCGTTATAAGATGCGGATGAGAACTTGACGAGACTTTCATAGATAAATATAGTGATTTGTCGGAGGGATTTAAACTACGGAGCGACAAGGTTGCTGGTACATTTGCTAGTAATGTGGTGGAATATAAAAGAATTCTCCGGTATCAAAAGGGTAATTGTATATATCAGGATTATAATAAGGCTACTTCGAATGAAAAGTCAAAGTTGACTTGCTGGAGCTGTGACAAAATTGGCTACTTTGAAAAGGGATCGCAAAGTTATTATTTTTTTTTTTTTTTTTGCTAATAAATGCCAAAGGATCTGACGCGGCTACGTGTTAAACTTTTACTCAGTTGCCGAGAGTTTCTCAGGTGCATAACTATATGCATCAACCTTTTCTTCCGTAGATGGAGTGCGGTTAGTTCATCCTCTTGATTGAGGTATTTTCAAGAATTATGAAAGGTTTGAACGCGGATTATAATTGTCAGGATACAAATGAGGTTTAAGATGAAATCAAGTGGCAAACTTGAAGAATTATTTAGTTTCATATATTATACTCAGTATTTAATTCATTTTAATTGTCCAATATTATTCGTCCACAGTCGATAGTCCACAGTTAACAGTCCAATAATTCATATATAGTTTAATATATAATATTCGAATTAATTAATACTTATCGTGACCCGTGTACATGTCTCAGACTCGATCACAACTCAAAGTATATATATTATTATAGAATCAACCTCAACCCTGTATAGAGAACTCGATCATTACTGCATATAGAGTGTCTATGGTGATTCCAAATAATATATATAGATGCGTCGATATGATATGTCAAAACCTTGTATACGTGTCCCGATATTTAAAGTGCGTAAAATAAATAACAGAATTTAAATAACGATAAATAAAGTGCGTAAAGTAAATAACAGAAATTAAATGACGATAAATAAAATTACGAGAATGTAAATTGCGATAATTAAATTGTGATAAATAAAATGTAATCAGTTAACTAGGAACAATTAGTTAGGAACAGTTAGCGTGGATTCTTAACAAAATTTCTCATAGTTAATTTGTTTGTTTCTAACAAATTTTATTTTGTCAAATGTTTTCTTCATTATGCCACTTGTTGGATTGTGATAAATCAAAATCCAAATATGAAATTAAATAAAAAATGGTTATTCTGTGGTGAACGGATTTGTATCTCTGTAGATGTAAGTAGGATAGTAAATGGATGTTGAATCAGATTCGAAGAATGTACAGTATAACCTATTAAAGTGAAATCTAAATATTCCTCGGGTATTATCTACCCGTTAAAATATTTTCACCATTAACAGTTTATACGAAAGAATTTTTAATTACAATCTTTATGAAAATATACTTACAGATATATTTTCTTCAGATGTAATCATAGATTTAATGAGTTAATATAATATTAATCTCATTTGATTTACCGTTAGAACTAGAATATATAATCTCTAAAACATTGAAGATTACATAATCGTCATGTCGAACGAAGATAAATGATGTAGAACGATTCGCAGATTGATGATTATGCTCGAGGTACATAATTAGATGTTGAGGTGTATGATGTGAACTTGAGTTGTTGGTGGTACTGGTATTGATGTTGGTGCGGGTGATGTTGCTGAAGCTGGTACGTTTTGCACCATATTCTCCAAATTGATTACTAGAGCGCGAAGTTCATTGACTTCTTGTATTACTCCGAGATGATTGTCGGTCAGAACGAGCGGATGAATAAGGTTTAGAATCTGAGTTATGATATAGTCGTGGCGAGATATTCAAGAAATGAGGGTGAAAATGGTGTTACGAACAGGTTCGCCGGTAAGTGCTTCAGGTTCTTCGCCAAAAGGTGAATTCGGTTAGTGGAAGGGATCGCCTTCTGCGCGTCTCCATTGATTAAGTCGACTACGAATCCATCAGATGAATTGGGGATGGATGATTGGTTGATTCATTCTGCTGACGCTGCTTCCAGAGCTTAGATGACTATCCATTCGGAATAACTGTTGGGATAACTATCGGAATAGCTGTCGAAATCCGAGGGACTCGAACTAGTTGAAGGATTCATCTAGTACGATCAGATGAAGGATTTTCGATAAGAAATAGATTATAGGATGTAGATTAGTATCCTGCAATACATAATTTACATATGCATAAGTAATACTAAAATCTCATAAATTACGGAGGAATCTATGGAAGCTGTCAGGTAAAGATAACAATAACAGATACGCTAAGATATGAATTAGCAGGTACGCTAATATATGAATTAGTAGATACGCTAAGATATGAATTTTGTCTATACACTATTCATGCAGTGAATGCAATAAGATGTGTCTAGACTAAGAATAATAAGCAGGTAATTTACTAAGGATGATAAACAAATGATTTCTGACAAAAATGATAAGCAAAACTTTTGACATGCAGACACGTTCGAAGTCCAGACTCACTAATGCATCCTAACGACATATCAGTTAGACACACTAATGTAGACCCGGTTCACTAAGACCACCGCTCTGATACCAACTGAAAGGACCCATCCTAATCCATCCGGACGAAGTCCATATTGATTATAAACGATTCACAACAGTTGATTACATCGCGAGGTATTTGACCTCTATATGATACATTTTACAAACATTGCATTTGTTTTTGAAAAGACAATCTTTCATTACAACGAAAGTTGACGGCATGCATACCATTTTATAATATATCTAACTATAACTGATTTAATAATAATCTTGATGATCTCAACGACTCGAATGCAACGTCTTTTTAAATATGTCATGAATGACTCCAAGTAATATGTTTAAAATGAGCAATTACACAGCAGAAGATTTCTTTCGTACCTGAGAATAAACATGCTTTAAAGTGTCAACCAAAAGGTTGGTGAGTTCATTAGTTTAACATAAATAATCATTTCATAATTTTAATAGACCACAAGATTTCATAATTCCATTTCTCATAAACATACGTCCCATGCATAGAGACAAAATATCATTCATATGGATTGAACACCTGGTAACCGACATTCACAATATGCATATAATAATATCCCCATCATTCTGGGATCCTCCTTCGGACATGATATAAATTTCGAAGTACTAAAGCATCCGGTACTT
This sequence comes from Rutidosis leptorrhynchoides, assembly GCF_046630445.1. Classification (NCBI taxonomy): domain Eukaryota; kingdom Viridiplantae; phylum Streptophyta; class Magnoliopsida; order Asterales; family Asteraceae; genus Rutidosis; species Rutidosis leptorrhynchoides. The sequence continues at coordinate 145,636,712 of NC_092338.1, forward strand.
TGGATGGGGCTTGTTAGGCCCGATAGATCTATCTTTAGAGTTCGAGTCAATTAGGGTGTCTGTTCCCTAATTCTTAGATTACCAGACTTAATAAAAAGGGACATATTCGATTTCGATCATTCAACCACATAATGTAGTTTCAATTACTTGTGTCTATTTCGTAAAACAGTTATAAAAACAGCGCATGTATTCTCAGTCCCAAAAATATATATTGTGAAAGCATTTAAAAAGGGAATAATGAAACTCACAATAATGTATTTTGTAGTAAAAATACATATGACGACGTTGAACAAGTGCAGGGTTGGCCTCGGATTCACGAACCTATATCATTCATTTATATATTAAAACGTATACTGGAAGTCACATAATTTCATTTATTAATACATGTTATTTATGTAATTATGGTTATATAAGATTTATACTAAATTTTCATTTAAAGTCATATATTTATATTATACCTTAAATTATGGGTTATATATATATATATATATATATATATATATATATATATATATATATATATATATATATATATATATATATATATATATATCTAAAATGATTATTGTAGTTATATTAGTATCTATATATATTTAGTATTATATTAAAAATACTTAATTTGTTATATGTAACTATATATAAAGTGATAATACTAATAATAATAACGATACTGTTAAAATTGATACTTATGTTAATAAAAGTAATAATAGTAAAACTAATAATGACAAAAATGATATTCATACTAATATTAATGAAAATAATATTAACTTGTATTATTTTCATAATAGTAATAAAAACCATATTGATAATGATAATCATTTTAATCATAATAACTGTGATGCTACTACTAACACTTATTATAATGTTAATACTCTAAATTTTATTAATGATAGTGATACTTCTAAATATTTAGTAATAACAATAATTTTCATATTTGTATCTATAATCATTATAATTATATATATATATATATATATATATATATATATATATATATATATATATATATATATATATATATATATATATATATATATATATATATATATATATATATATATTATAATGCATATGTTTATGTATTCATATATGTTTAACTATATATATACTTGTACATTTAATGTATAAAGAATCATAATAATAATAATATTAATTATACAAATATTAATATTAACTATTAGTTTTAATAATAATCTTTTATTATTTATATACATTAATAATATTAATATTGATATTTAACATTAATAACAATAAAAATAAAAATAAAAATTTTATTTATGCCAATATAACAACTACGTTTTCATTATAATTATATTTAATATGTCAATATCACATATTGCAAATTATGTAGTAATTAATAATCCTATTATATATATGTACATACATTGAATATTTAGTACTTATACATTTTAATACATATTTTATATGTATATCTATATACATGATTATATAATATGTGTTTGTATCATTTTGTAAATATTAAAAATATAAATATTTTATATGTAAGTATTATATATATATTTACTTAATATATTATATTCCTTCATCATAGAAATAAATTTCAAAATATAATATTTGTAGCTTTTATATATATATATATATATATATATATATATATATATATATATATATATATATATATATATATATATATATATATATATATATATTTCAATATACATATAATAATAACTATTTATAAGAATCATATACATACACTTTTATATAGTTTAATCTTAATAATCACTTTGTTACCACCTTTATTATTTTACATATTTATTCTTAATGAGTGAGTTGTTTTCATTTTTATTATATGATTTATATTTACACTTATATATATATATATATATATATATATATATATATATATATATATATATATATATATACACACACACACACAGTTCGTGAATCGTTGGGAATAGTCCGAGGTTAAACGAATACATGAACATTGTTAAAAAAAATTTGAGACTCAACATTACAGACCTTGCTTATTGTGTCGAAATCATATAAAGATCAAGTTTAAATTTGGTCGGAAATTCCAGGGTCGTCACATTGATGACCATTTTGAAAAACATACTTCCACTTTGAGTTTAACCATGATTTTTGGATATAGTTTCATGTTCATAATAAAAATCATTTTCCCAGAAGAACAACTTTTAAATCAAAGTTTATCATAGTTTTTAATTATCAAACCCAAAACAGCCCGCGGTGTTACTACGACAGCGTATGTCCGGTTTTACGGTATTTTTCGTGTTTCCAGGTTTTAAATCATTAAGTTAGCATATCATATAGATATAGAACATGTGTTTAGTTGATTTTAAAATTCCAGTTATAAGGATTAACTTTTGTTTGCGAACAAGTTTAGAATTAACTAAACTATGTTCTAGTGATTTCAAGTTTAAACCTTCGAATAAGGTAGTTTTATATATATGAATCGAATGATGTTATGAACATCATTACTACCTCAGGTTTTGTGGATAAACCTACTGGAAATGAGAAAAATAGATCTAGCTTCAAAGGATCCTTGGATGGCTTGAAAGTTCTTGAAGCAGAATCATGACACGAAAACAAGTTCAAGTAAGATTTCCACTCGAAATAAGATTGTTATAGTTATAGAAATTGAATCAAAGTTTGAATATGAGTATTACTTTGTATTAGAAAGATATCTTATTGTAAATAAGAAAGATTTCTTGAGGTTGGATGATCACTTTACAAGATTGAAAGTAAGCTAGCAAACTTGGAAGTATTCTTGATTTTATAAAACTAGAACTTATAGAATTTATGAAGAACACTTAGAACTTGAAGATAGAACTTGAAAGAGATCAATTAGATGAAGAAAATTTAAGAATGAAATTGTTTGTAGGTATTTTTGGTCGTTGGTATATGGATTAGATATAAAGGATGTGTAATTTTGTTTACTTGTAATTAAGTCATGAATGATTACTAATATTTTTATAATTTTATGAGATATTTCATGCTAGTTGTCAAATGATGGTTCCCATATGTGTTAGGTGACTCACATGGGCTGCTAAGAGCTAATTATTGGAGTGTATATACCAATAGTACATATATCTAAAAGCTGTGTATTGTACGAGTACGAATACGGGTGCATACGAGTAGAATTGTTGATGAAACTGAACGAGGATGTAATTGTAAGCATTTTTGTTAAGTAGAAGTATTTTGATAAGTGTATTGAAGTCTTTCAAAAGTGTATGAATACATATTAAAACACTACATGTATATACATTTTAACTGAGTCGTTAAGTCATCGTTAGTCGTTACATGTAAATGTTGATTTGAAACCTTTAAGTTAATGATCTTGTTAAATGTTGTTAACCTAATGTATATTATATCTAATGAGATGTTAAATTATTATATTATCATGATATTATTATATATTAATATATCTTAATATGATATATATACATTTAAATGTCGTTACAGCGATAATCGTTACATATATGTCTCGTTTCGAAATCCTTAAGTTAGTAGTCTTGTTTTTACATATGTAGTTCATTGTTAATATACATAATGACATGTTTACTTATCATTTATCATGATTAAACATAGTGTAAAAATATCTTAATATGATTCATATATAATTAGTAAGACGTTATAACGAAAATCGTTATATATATCGTTTCGAGTTTCTTAATTCAATAAACTCAATTTTATGTATATAACTCATTGTTAAAATACCTAATGAGATACTTACTTATCATAATATCATGTTAATTATATATATAATCATATATATGTCATCATATAGTTTTTACAAGTTTTAACGTTCGTGAATCACCGGTCAACTTGGGTGGTCAATTGTCTATATGAAACCTATTTCAATTAATCAAGTCTTAACAAATTTGATTGCTTAACATGTTGGAAACACTTAATAATGCAAATATCAATTTCATTTAATATATATAAACATGGAAAAGTTCGGGTCACTACAGAAAAACCCTAAAAAAACGACCTAACCAGAATTATTGAATTCAGAAAACTAATACATATGAAAACTGAGACCAGAGGCCTGTATTTATACTGTTTAAGTTTGGTGGCCAAGCCGGCGGCTTCAGTGGGAAGCCGACGACTTGCCTTGAGTCGGTGACTCCTTGTGCAAGTTAAACTTAATCCGCAAGCTAAATCTTTTAACCGTCATACTCAAGCCGGCGGCTTCAAGCCAGGCCGGCGGCTTCAAAGATCCACCAGATCTTTTTGATTTTGTCATGATTTTGTTTCTATTTTTACTTGAACTTGGTCGATAAGTTAAGAAACCGTGTCAACCAGGGGATGAAGCCGGCGGCTTCCTTTGCCTTTTTCTTGATCAACAAGTTCTTTCAATTTTACATCGATTCTGGAACATTCTGGTGTATTTAGCTCCAAGCCGGCGGCTTCTTTGTATCCTTGCCGGCGGCTTCATTTAGCCGATTTGCAATTTTCTTTATTTTTGATCCTGTTTAATACATAACTTTGATAAAATCATTAGAAATACCTTTTTCTCATTTTTATCCATTTTAGCATGTTTTGGCATTAAAATGACTCAAAAATATTAAGATAACTCCTCAAAATGTTATCAAAAAACTGTATAATTTAGGAGTTATCAAGCTACTTTCATCTGTCCATAGATCACTTTCATTATGTCTAGAAAACTTGAATTTCACACAAACTCTCTTATTCAAAATACTACGAATCCATCTGACCAAAGAATAAGCTCGTTTAACTCTAGCCTCAGATTTACACACATAACACTTGCAGTCATTGTCTTTTCCAATGCCTCCAACTCGTTCCCTCTCAATTTTCTCAAGTTCCATTTCTTTTTATGTCTCTTGTATTCTCACTACATTCGCATACTCAATTGACTAATCAAAACCTTCATCAACATAGGTATCATTCAAAGCTTTAGACTGATCATCCTTCGCATTATTCTTATTTGCTTCCTCAATTGGCAATGTATACCTAGTTTTGGTTTCCCTACCCTGATTGTGAAATGGATTGTGAAAAACGGTCTTCGGTGGCCTAGTACAAGTTCTCTTAAAGTGACATAGTTCATCACAATTATGGCATCTCACCTTAGACATATCAAAACCAAACTTTGTATTCTTGGAGACACTCAAATTCTTCTTACCAGTTCTCTTCAAGTATTTTCTTGCTCTTCTCACTACACTCTCCATGGCCCATAAGATGTCCATCTTTTCAAGTTCAACCTCATCAATCTGATCATAATCAGCTTCGAGATGAGCATTACCAATTTGTCCACTAATCATGTCATTGTAAGAATTCACCACCATAGAAACAAGTGTCTTATCTTCCTAAATAAGTTCCAATGGCCTTTTCCTAATGTTATCAGTTTTCAGAACACTGGAGTTAGCCTCTTGACTGGATGAAGTACAGATAGTCCCCACTATCTGATTTGTAGGTGATTGATAAACTATAGTTTGAGCAGGCGGTGGAGAACTCTGTGACAAATCACTGGAAAAAAATGTTGTTTGCAAAGGAGCATGAATCTTAGCAGATAATAAGGTGATAACCTTATAAAGTGTGGGGTTATGTGGCTTCTCAAGACGCTTCCGCTTGGTTTCAATGTCCAAGCTCTTCTCCGTCTATTTAGATGTAAAAGACGCTACTAAGATTTGTATTGGAAGCCAAGGCCTTTGATTCCATTTGTTCTATAAATATTTCCCATTTTTTAGGTAGACCTTCCTTAAATACCTTTATCGCCTTAGTTTCAGTCACCTCAACACCATAGTTAATCATCTCAGAGATAAGATGACATTATCTAGTAACGG